>NC_054372.1:162849653-164049653 GCF_017654675.1 Xenopus laevis | reverse complement strand
TGCATGACTCTGCTCATAAAGCACTGTTATACTCTACTCATCCTCGGCTACCCAAAAAATAACATGCTAGGAGCCACAACATGGGCCAGGTGTTAGGAGCCACAGCATTGGCCAAGGTGCTAGGAGCCTCAATATGGGCTGGGTGCTAGGAGCCACATTATGCTAAGAGCAAAAGTATGAGCTGAGTGCTAGAAGCCACAGTATTGGCCAGGTTCTATAAGCCACAGTGTGGGCCTGGTGCTAGGAGCCAAAGCATGGGCCAGGTGGTAGGAGCTACAAAATCAGATTGGTCTTGGCCTTTAAAACTACTGTAACCAACACACCCAAACATGCATTCGTTGTTAAATAAACAGGAAATAATCCACAATGATTCATTATGTTTTTTTTCTATGAGAACAAAACATTTCTGTTTCTTTGAAGGCAAAACTTTTCATGACATTGTTCGCAGAGTAAGAGTAGAGTAATTTATATTTTAGCCTTAAATAGGGCCCCAGAAAATACCCTTTGTGACACACAGATAAGTTAGCATTGTAAATGGACAACTTGTCTTATCCAACACAAACCACGACTCTCAACATCATGGTTTTTCACCTTCCTATTTTGGAAACAGCTACATCTATCAAGTGGATCAGTTAGGAGTTGGGTGGGAATTTTAAGAGTAAAAGATTCAACTTGATGGATGTGAGTCTTTGGTAGCCCTCAGCTACTACGTATCTATGACAGCAAAAGGGCTGGAGGGGCGCACGTTTGACTGACATTATTTATGCATTTTTTAGCCGGTTGGGGGCCTTAGGTTAAGTGCATTTCCAAAAACCCTGCCCTGAATATATATATATATATAGTCAGACTCCCATTCCTCCTTTGTTTCTGGTTATATAGTATCCTACTCTTTGTGTTCCTATAGGTCACCAGGACCCTTATTGCGAGACTTCCCTGCAATTCTTTATCTGCACCTTCAAGACTCTCTTTGTCTTTACACTTCTTTGTCTCTCTCAGCCCCTATGTGTGTTTCTTTGTCTCTGTCTTCATGTTGGGCTGTGTGCCTTTCTGCCTCTCCATTTCTCTTGTCTTGCTCTCAGCCAGTGCCTTTCTTTTTGCTTACTGCTCCCTTGATGTATGTGACCTTTTTACACCCATGTGAATGTTGCCGGTAGCTTATGTGTCTTGCAGTTGAGAATCGTTTTTACGGCAACATTTTCTCATCTCACATTTGGTACAGAGACGAGTGCCAGATAACGTTCTGTGTTAGTGAAACCATGGTGTTAGTACCGCTGATTAGACAGTTTCCTTTGGAACAGCCTGTTAGTTTCAGTGTGTAGCTATGGTTGTGGGTGTATATTAATGCACATTCTCTCTGTTAGAATTAATTGATTCTAAATTACATATTAAATAAAGTGTGTTTTACACAAAGCTGAGCCCAAGTCTGCCTTCTCATTACATCATGTATGAAATACAGTGCCAGGGTGCCTAAAGAGCAGCTCTTGCTGAACTACAATCCCCACCATTCCTTAACAGATTGGAAACTTTTACTTCTCATGCTTTACTGGGAGTTGTAACTCTTCAACATCTGGGATGCACTAGAACGGAGTATAAACAAAACGTGAGTAAGGAAAACCAGAGCAGGTAGTTCCAACTTTGTTCCCCACGTCTAGACAGTTGCTTTGTTTTAGTACAGGCATACTGCATTATTATTATTATTATTATTGTTATTGTTATCTATCACAGCTGTATTTGCCATTGTCCCCTCTCTATGAGAAACACTGTTATTATTGCAGAACTCCCAACATCCATTACATGAAATGAGTCAGTGAATGGATCAGGTGAGTTGTAGTTGCCCCAGGAGCCAATATGTCAGTAGCAGGTAGATAACAGACAAAGAAAGTTAACAGACAGGTGAGTGGCTGTGGAAAGTCATGAAAAAGGAATATTTGCAGACAAGCGACCTGAGTGAGTGACCTGCCTGACAGTAGTGATGGTTTTATAGGTTTTTCTTTGACCAATTCTCGCCTGTAAACTTCTCTGTTCCTATGAGCCGGCAAATTATCATAACCAGAAATCCAGAATCAGTGACAGGGGTACCCTATGTGTTCTGTACATATAAGCACAGCATGGCAACGTCCCACGGGCATCCCGGTGCCACTCACTAACAAACCTATCAATTGATGCAGCCTGTCTGACACACCAGCAGTGCCCAATACATGAGACCCCTTTCCATGCAAAAGGGTCCAGTCTATTGCCCTCTAACTGTTGTTAAACTACATCTCAAAGCAGCCACCAAGATTATTAGAGGGTGATAAGAGCTGCAGTTTGGAAAGCCTGCAGGTTGGTCATCCTTATTCTGGACAGTACAAGTAAGCAAATAGCATAAAACCCAATTTCCCCCTGCATTCAGCACTTTGCATTACCCGTTGAGTTGAGAATCCTGATGCTCTTCGGTTCTTGTAATCTCTTTCGTTTTATAAAAGATCAGAAGGATGCTTATGGTGCAGATAGTCCATCTCTTCTTTACTGAACGCATGTCTTATTACCAAACCCCTTTGTTTTAGAGGGAGAAAACAATTCTTAAAATATGTGGAAAAACCAAACGTAAGAAACAGCAGACAAAAATGATGATAAGCTGGTGTGTAGTATATATTCCTTTGTGCAGAAACTCCTTGGTAATAGATCCTCAGGTTTAGGGTGCCATAAGGGTATCAGGCTACAGCCTCACAGACACTACAGGCAGCAGCAGCACCAGCAGCTTCACTTCTTCTACCCTGACAATAAAGTCTGTGCTGAGCTGCCTTATGGGCGGGGATTGGGGCTGTGCACGAGCAGGCAGTGATGCTGGGTCCTAACTATTACGGGGAATTAAAGAGTTTCACTATAAGATCAAATGGAGAGATCACGCGCTCTGCTGATTATTTGTTATCCCTCTTGTTGCTGATCCACCACACTTAGCTAATGACTTTGCCTATATGTATTCAAACTTAGAAACAGTATCATCTGTCAGATCTGATTGAAACACAAAGGTAAAAATATAGAAATAAGTCTATTATAATATGAGAGTGTGTATATATATATATATATATATATATATATAATATCATGTAAAGCAAAAGCGATAAAGTTTATTTATTATTTAAACACCTTTGTGAAAAAATTCAAACCATATACCCCTCCCCTTGGGTCTCAAGGAACACTGAAACGTTGAAATAATAAATAAACTTTATCTCTTTTCAGCATATTTTAAAGTCCTGTGAGTGCCTTGCTTTACATGATATTCTATATGACTTTTCTGCGGTGTGCATCCAGGCATTTTCTCCAATAAGTGAGTGCATCTATTTTTCCTTTTTCTATCTATCTATATCTCTCTATCATCTCTCTCTCTCTCTCTCTCTCTCTCTCTCTCTCTCTCTCTCTCTCTCTATACAGTATGTCACCTGTTATCCAGAATGCTCAGGACCTGGGTTTTTTTCAGATAACAGATCTTTCTGTAATTTGGATCTTCATACCGTAAGTCTACTAGAAAATTATGTAAACATTATATAAACACAATAGGCTAATTTTACTTCCAATAAGGATTAATTATGTCTTAGTTTGGATCAAGTACAAGGTACTGTTTTATTATTACAGAGAAAAGGGAAATCATTTTGAAAATTTTAGATTATTTGATTATAATGGAGAGACAGGCTTTCGGTAATCCAGAGCTTTCTGGATAACGGGTTACCGGATAACGGATCCCATACCAGTATATGAATCATGTAATTATATCAGTAGAAAATATGCACTGTTGAAAGTGGAAATTGGAAAACCAGCGAAATACAATTTTGAAAAGGAAAATTCAGAAAAAAACCAAAATAAAATCCTACAGAATATATTTGAACAAAGTAAATAAAAAGAAAAAAGGGCCAAAAAATGTGTTATAATAGATAAGAGCCATTTATATTACCTAGCTGTAATGAAAAAAAGGAGACGTACGCTAGTTCTATTTTGAAAGGAAAATGACAAGACTAATAAAAAGTAAGTGATGCAGTCTTGGATGGAGGGATATTTAATTTTGAAACAGTTTAATTGAAAACCATTGTATGGAAGTGGAGTGGAGCATCAAGTGATTCATACATTCTTAGGCTGAATTAGCATTTTGTCTGCTGGAGGCTCATTCAGATATTGGTTGGAAAGGTGAGGACCTCATTGTGTCAACCAACATGCCCACGGTGTGTAACCTGATCATCAGACTGACAGCAGATGAGTGAATGATCTTTTATATATGGACAGCTTATAGAGTGCTGGGCTAGTCTGTTGATCAATGATCAGAAACCAAATGCAGATCTGGCAGGAGAGGACCACATCAACTGGGTGAAAACAGTCCTCTAGAGTCTAGCCTGCCTAATAGATATCTGACTATTCTTACACCAGATATTGGTCAAGCAGATCACTGGAAATGCCCCTACTCAATGTTCCCCCAAAGCTGGGCGCTAGTATGTGCACACACAAATTTGAGACCATGCACAATAAATTCTGGTGAGCACAAAGAATTTTGTGTGAGAACACATAGGGCCATATTTATTATGCTGTGTAAAAAATTGTGGGATAATAAACTACACATAACCATGCTCACCGTGTAAAAAACAGCAAAACATTTTTACACGATTTTCATGTGACTTCTGTTGGAAGCAATGTAAAATAACGGCGTCAAATCTGGCGGTTGCACACACCTTGATAAATTCACCTTTTATTTTACAAAGCATTTTACTCACACTGTACACACTGTTATTTAAAAGTGCACACACAGGTTTAGAAAGTGTGCACACAATATTTTTTTTTTGCGCACAAAGCCTAGGCAAAATTAGAGGGAATATTGCCCCTGCTCCTCCAAAGCCTCTACTACCCCAACTCAATGTGGATGGGCCATATTGTCAGCTAATATTGGCCAGTGTACTGGATGGCTAGCTTCATTTTGAATCATGTTTCAGAGAGGAAAGGGCTGACAACCTAAAATAATGTATTAAAAAACTAACCCCTAAAAATGAATATGACAAATATTTTATATATTAAGCTTATTGGATAAAGGTTCAGCATCTCTATAACAGTAATGTTCCAGGCCTTCAACACTCAGTCCAAAAAGCTGCTGCACAATGATTAAGTGAATCAATTGTTTAGTTGTGCAATTTTATTGGCTCATCCAAAGTAGACAAGGCAACGTTTCAGACCTCACAGGGCCGCATCAGGGGCTTGATAAAGGGCCCTGCGAGGTCCGAAATGTTGCCTTGTCTACTTTGGATGAGCCAATAAAATTGCACAACTAAACAATTGATTCACTTTATCAGTGTGCAGCAGCTTTTTGGACTGTATGTGACTTACCACCCTGTGGCATTTTGGATAATACGCTGTCTAGCACCTGATCCCGAAAGAAGGAATGCAGGGGTAGAGCACTCCAACATTGAGTGGAATCCAGGCCTTCAACATTTTCACAGTTTCTCATCTTGAATTTTGTTAGAAGTGTTAGTTACACTGCACATGCGCAGTGTTCTTTAAACAGCTGTTAGCTAAGCTTAGGGGGTAGTTGCAAATAATATAGTAGAAAATTAGGTTTGCCTGTCATATAAGTTAATGCTACAGGGCTAATTATTAAATTCTAGTTTCTAAACTGCCATTTACCAAGCTTTACTTCTCCTTTAAATTAGAGGTGTGAAAAAGACAAAACAGTGAAACAGATTTAATTGTTGCTGTGTTTTGGGAGGCTCACAGAACAGCCTAAGTGGCTTTGAGAGGTCCTATCAAAGTGTGCTTTTTTAAAAAAAATCTAACAATGCTTTCTTTTATTGCAGTTTAACTTTCAAACTGATAACATTTTTGTACACGTTGTAAATAAATGTTTTTATTCCCAGTTCGTTAAAGACAACTGTGGGACTCACCCAACAATCCTTACTCACCTTTAAAGAGCCTGCAGGATAACACAGAAACAAATATAACGTTGCTTGGTATTGCTGAAGTCTTTTTTTTTTTTTTTTCGTTCGATAAAAATGCTCATCTAAGAAATGTTGCTGTAAGTATTAAATGTTAAATAATGTATCTACTCTCTGCATGCTCCTGCTCTCTTATCTGCCTCTCTGCAATAGCATTACCGTCATGTGTTTTATTTATTAAAGTGAGCCTGGCATGCCTTTATGAATTTGCTGGTTATATACCGGGACGGGTAAGAAAATACAGGGAAATGAACTGCACATCGAATATGTCAGTACAATAAAGTATACATTTCTAAGATAAAGAAAAAAATGACTATGATTGAAGGACTTGAATAATGGAGTTCACCCAGTAAGGGCAAGGTCATGCAAGGGTCCAGGTCAGCCAAATAAAATCACCACTAAATGCTGCATTGAGGTTTTTATTTCTAGCAAAAAGTACTGCTAAACTTCCCTTATGTATAGTCAGCCAAGCAGATAGAATGACAAAGACATTATTGGGTTCAATATCAGTACAGCTTATTAGCACTGTTTAACTGACCGCACCAGAACTGAGGCTTTGCCTCTCACAAGGACAACACAAGATAGGGCCATACTGGGTACATTGGTCCTAAGGAAGGAAGAGGTGCCTAGCCAATATAAAATTATTTTATTGGCTAGGCACCCCAGTACATGGACCAGGTTCAGGGTCGGACTGGGACGGTGGGACACAGGGAAAAAACACGATGGGCCCCGGCTCTTGTGGGCCCCCCTGACCCAGATCCACACCCATAGTAGCTACATAATTCTGCAAAAACATTGTACGCATTCGTGAACGAGTGCACCATCATATGCTCGCTCACACATGATGCACCGGCGCATGCACACAAACGCGGCTTGCCAGTGCATGCGCACAAACGCGGGTGCCAGCGTCAAGCCGGCATAGCATGAGGCCCGGAGGCCTGGAGCAGCAGCCCTGGTGGGCCACGGGTCCCCGGTCCGACCCTGACCAGATTTATCCATAATCCTGTTCTACCCAATAAATTTTCACCAGACAGCCTTATCTACAATGCTGAAATACAAATGTGCCATTTACCAGGTTAGATCTCAGAACAACACGCATTTATGATAAAAATCAATTTCCAGGTTTATTTAAATATTCACAATTTTATTCACATTTCTTTTAAAATGATCAGGAGCAACTCAAAACAGTTGCACAATCACACAATGTGGATTTCCTGCACATAGAACAAAAATCTTTTTTTTATAAATTCTTTACATTGCAGTTTAATACAGCACTAAAGAACCCCCCTATCGATAAAGATGTTACCTATGTCTATGTTTAAATCTTGCTCCCAGCAGGTTCTAAAATTTAAAATTTAAAACAAGGAAGCTCCGCTTCTCCGTTCCTTGCGGTGCGTTTGGTAAAGCGCCACTCAAATAGTGCGTCCTTCATCACCATGCCTAATCTTCCAGCTGGACTCGGGCAGAGCAAACCTCTAATTGAGGAATGTAATAAAAGTCAAAAAGAGCAATTTGCTCAAATAAGTATAATAATTACACAGTAAGTGCAATTGGTTTGGGATGGATTGCAGTTTCAGAGGCGTTTGCTTGCATTATATTATACCTATTATATAATCCATTACCGTATATATCTATGTACATTGCAGAATTAAGCTATATCTCAGTACCCTGGAAAACCGGAGTGTTCTAAATAATACGTTTTTCATAGTGCACTAAAAGGTACACACTGTAAAGATAATGTAGTAGCTACCAAGGCACACATTAGTTTTAAATGGAGATGAGTACAATAAATGAATTATAAAGATCAATACAATAATAGTTTTTGAAGAGTAAGTCAAAAGCAAAGTCAAGAATGCCAGTACCAATAGTAACTCTATTATTAGTAACTCTTTGTTAACTCTATTGGCCTTAAGCAGCCGCTCTATGGCAGAACACTGTCATATTTATAACCCAACCCGAGTCCATGCAAATAGAGGAAGGGTCAGATGCAGCTCAACTGCAACTCTCATAACACAAACAGGAGCCATTTTTTTATGCTGTGTAGAACAAATCGTGCCGAAAAAATGGTGTAAAAAGATCTTTAAATTATCTGTAATGTATGGAATAGTCAATGAAAGTGTATATCTGTTCTATTTGCATGAGTGACAGTTACTGTATTGTAACTGTTGCATTAACATTTTGCTATGGTTTTTAAAGAGTTAAATGCTGCTTTCAATAGCAATTATTTTTACAAATTACTTTAAATGGCAGATTTATCAAGGGTCGACCTGAAAATTTGAATTTTCTAGTTTTTTTATGGTCAAAACGGTCAGATTCGACTAGGGAGTTATTCAAATTCGATTTGAGTTTTTCAAAAAATTTTAATTTGATTTTCGAGATTTATTATACTCTGACCCTTTAAGAACTCGAATTCGACTATTCGCCACCTAAAACCTGCCGAATTACTGTTTAAATCAATGGGAGACGTCCAGGGATCAATTTGGAGTTGTTTGCAGCCTTCCTGACATTTGACTTTTTTTTGGAGATTCGAAAAATCTGAATCAAATTTGATTCCCGTTTTTGGTTTGATCCTATTGACAGTTTTAAAAAAACTCACATGAATTCAAAATTCGACCCTTGATAAATGTGCCTCTAAGTACTGAATTATGTTTTATTTTATTATTTTGGAGTTGACTTGTCCTTTAAAAAATTATGCCATTCCTAGGATACATAGACAGTTTTTGTAAGGAATATGTCATACTCACTTTATAGATAGTAGGGTTCATATTGATAGCAGGGCTCATTCACATAGAGGGAGGTAAAGTGTAAATGGAACAACGAACAGTATCATATTTTTGACAGTCCCAATTTTGTCACTAAAGCACAAAGGCCCAGGCCTAGGACGGCAAAATTTTTGTGGAGGCATTTAACTCACTCGCATCCCTAAGGAGCACTGAGGAGGTACAGCCCCCTAGGGCTTCAGAGCATGAGCTTGCGGGGGAGGGGTTGTGGTCAGGTGCTAGGACCATGCGACCTAGGGGCGCTACATAGGGGAAATCTGGCCCAGTTTATTGTTGGTCTGTAAAGCACCGTGCTCCCCAATTTTGCAGAATCGATTCTTTGCACCCAATTCCAGAGGGTGCGAAGTTGCGTCCTGGGTGCAGAATGCTGGCGACTTTTCGCTAACATTACTTTGGTAAAATTGCTAGCAAAATTATGCTAGCAATCGCTTCTGCCTAGTCCTCTTATGCTTAGGTCATTTTGAATAATTAAAGTCGTGTAGACATCATTATTAGAGATGTTGGTGGCCACTTTTATTAGAAATGTCTAAGGAACCTGAATAAAGACAAAATCATCATCATCATCATCATTTATTTATATAGCGCTGTCAAGATACGCAGTGCTTTAAAAATAGATCCTATAATGCCCTTCACATAGATAGATCCTATAATGCCCTTCACATAGATCCTATAATGCCCTTCACATGAGCCCACCCTAAAATGAATGTTCTATGCCCCTCTAATGTCTGGGGAAAAAATGTTAACCCAAAAAAGTTAAATAGTTAGGACTTTTGCAGCCAATCCTGCTCAGAAAAAGGACAGCATTTTACAACTTGAATTTCCAGCAGACAGGATATGATGTAACTGAAATAAGGTTGAGTTTATTTTAGCAGTTCGGCTTGTCTGAGGTGGCAAAATCAACTTTGCTGAAAGAGGTAACGTTCAGTAAAATTCGCACTTTACTGAATTTGCAGAATAACGACCGTTCGACAGAGTGAAAAGTCGCCATAGAGTGCGAACAAACAATAGTGACGGTCCATTCGTCAGCAAATGTCGCCTACACCTGTTAGTAAATTGGTGGTGTCCATGCAGATGGGATTTCCGGCAAAATGTCGCTAACGTTAGCCACTTCACCCTTTAGTAAATCTGCCCCTATAACTGAGCATAATTCCTTTACCCAGTATAAGTAAACAGTCTGGTAAATCTTTTGTTCGTGCAGGTGCCTCTAACTGTGCCTATACGTCCCCCTATGACGAGAGAGAAAGAGTGTGAGTCCAAAGGGCATATTGAAAAGCTTTTTTGGGATCAGCCATTTGTAACAAAAATGTCTAATGTTTCTAAAGTGTTTGTCACTGTGGCATCAGCAATTGGAACAATTCAGTGTAATGCAGGCAGTCCATTGAAATGTCCTATCAGATCATCCATGCAGGTGGATCAGCAGCTACACTTAATCAAAAGGGGAAAACATATCCTTTTCTTGCTTTGCAAACAACGCTCTTTGCTTCATTACAAAGTGTTGCATAGGAAAAAATCTGCTGCTGCTACGGAGGCAAGCTGGTGGGGAGAGGTAGAAAAGGGTCAGGATAGTGACTTGTGTTTTCTTAAGTGTGGGAAATGAACAAAACCTTTTAACTTCTATCCAAAGTAATCCCCGAAGTGAACTGCTGGCTGAATACAGTACGTGATTTCTGCCTAAATGTAGTTAAAGAGACAATATTGCCAGGGATCAATATTTAGCCAGTCTGCCGCGCTATGAGCAGAATTAGAAAGTTGTCAGACTCTGGGTACCTCACACAGTCATTAGGGAGGATACAAATGGCTTCCTTGGCTGCCATCTACTGACATCTGTAATTAAGCCAGTCTGGACGGAATAGATTTCAGGCTGCTGAATTGTATTTAGAATAGATAAGGGCAGAGAGATCAGAGATAAGTGTTTATTTGAAGGTGAGGCTACATAAGCTTGAAATGTCCTGCATTATCATATCTGGTTGCTTCCTCTTGACTCCTATCTAATAAAGTCCAAATAAATTCCTTGCAGCACTCTGTGGCTCCGTCTCTCTGATGAATCACATTTATTTGCTTGGTTACACACATCAGTCTGGGGTGTTGACATGCAGACTGAAATCTTATGGCTCAAGGGCCTTTGTTGCTTGTGATAATACAAAAATATTTTATTTTATATATACTGTATATGTGTACAATATACACTGTTTGTCGAAAAACTTGTACACTATTCAAATGAAACCGCACTTACTCTTCGGTTCAATTCTCAGACCAGGTGCACGTCATGAACTTGTCCTGCTTCACAAAGGTTGGGGTGCCACTCGAAACGTTGCAATCCTTTTTTGCTGCCAGGAGATAAGATATAATAAAGGTATTTTTATGGAACAACTGTCTATTGGAAGATTTACACTTGCCGAAATCCTTGTAGAGGTATACAGCAAGTATTCATGGGAAGGTTTCAAATGTCTCCCAAAAGGGTGAGGCACAATTTACTCAAAAAGGACCACTCGTTTATAAAGAACAGAAAATGATGTCTATCAACAGATTCTTAAATACTCCCGCTTAAGTGTGATTCTGCTGCTTGGCGTAAAGGAAAAACGAAGCCCCTACATGCTTATGAAACATAAGAAACCACACAACCTAAAACACACAGAAATATACAGTACAAGAACATGCAGATATATATATGCTGTATAGCTTTGTTGTATGTTGGACATAAATACAGTAATTTATGTAATGCCAGGCTGAGTTGCAAGACCTAGGGGCAGATTCACTAAAGGGCAAAGTGGCTGACAATAGCGACTTTTTACTAGCGCTGCCACCTGCAGGGACATCGCCAATTCACTGAGAGGCGCAGGCACCAATTCAATAGCGTATGGGACCGTCACTAGCCTTCATTCGCACTTTATCGCCAGGCGACTTTTTGCTCTGGGGATTGATCGTTACTCCGCAAATTCACAAAAGTGCGGATTTTACTGAACGTTACCTCTTTTGCCAGAGTTGCCTTCGCTAGCACAGACCAGGTGAAGTGCTAAAAAGAAGCTTCATTTTCCTAATCTTCTGTCACTTACATCATATCCTTTGTGCTGAAAATGCATTAAAGTTCTAAAAACAATTGCCACTTTTCCTTTTTTTAAGCGGGATTGGCTGCAAAAGTCCTAACTTACACTTTTTTTGAGTAACCAGTTTTCTCCACACATTTTATAACATGTGGAACATTAATTTTACAGTGGACACATGTGTAGGGCATTATATTAACTATCTTGTCTTTATTAAGGTTCTCTGGACGTGTAATAAAAAGTGGTAACTTCAAGCATTTGCACCACCATTTATAATAAAGACCTCCATTCAACTTTAAATTACCCACCGTATGCAAAGTGACCTAAGCGTAAGATCATTAGCGAATTTTCGCTAGGCACAAATGAGCGCTAGGGCATCTTTGCTATGAATTGCTCACACTGCCTAAGTAATGCCAGCGAAAAGTCACCAGCATTCGGCGCCCAGGGCACCCCTGCAGACCCGCACTTCTTTAACTGCACCCCTGCTACAGCCAAATTTAAAAAAAAAAAAGTCAGCTATCGAGAAACGATACCTCTTTCATTGTTAGAATAAAAGGAAACCTTTCGGAGGAAATCTTATTAGGAAACTGGGGATTTTTGGATAAGGTCTTATGGAAAGCGACTTAAATGCATTAAATGTGCCAATAGTTGAGGGACTTCAGGGAGTTTTCCGTTACAGCAAAGTCAGAGTAACTGTCGATAAATGCTTTGGCAGAAAGCCTTTTTTCTTTAGCAAGTTTGTAATAAGAGTAGAATAACATTACGTATGTGCTTCCTGCACTTTACAGAGTACAGAAGGCTTTGTCCTGTGATACGCAATGATTTCTGTTGCCATTCAGAGCCTTCTGCAGGAATTGCTAACTGTACCACAGCACACATTTATCAGTTTCGAATGCTTCATATTGGGAGCTTTGGTTTTGTGCTGTTTTTTGCCATGCACTTTTTCATACCATGACATTAAGGAGATTATTTACTTAAATCTGAAAATGTCTCACTATTCTCTTAAAACCACTCCTGTGCAAATTGTGTACCATATTTAACAATACATTTACAAAAAAATCTGGTGCAGGAAAAAAAAAGGATTATCCCCTAATAACCACTAATAATTCGGATTATTGCCCGAAACCCAGCGCAGATCACGATATCTATGCATATGTCATTTTACATTTAATAAGTGTACTTGGGAAGGTGTACATCTTTTTGTCTGTAACTGAGTAAAGGCAAACAAAACAGAAATTGACAAAAGCACTAACAATAAGTAATGTAGGCTAGAGTTATTCTTATAATTGTAAATTGTATGAGTAATCAGTGGAAATAATTAGAGATTATAAAACTGACCTGCAATAATAACACCTCTTACCAATCCTTACAGTTGGTTCAGGGTCTTAGATTATTTTCTTAAAATGTATCTCGCCGGTTTCCAGAGAAGACTTGATGATATGGTGTGAACCTGAGTTTGATTCTGGTATGGACACAATCAGTATGGGGTTTGTATGTTCTCTCAACGTCTGTATAGGTTTCCTCTAGGTACTTTGGAATTTTCCCACATTCAGACAGGCAGGCTAATTACAGTAACTCATACTAAAATTGGCCAGAGTGTGTGTGTGCATGTAATGGGTCCTTAGATTGCAAGCTTCATGGATGGATTGGGCATGGATTGATGTGAATGATTTGCTGTTTAAATGTGCTGGTGTTATATATATATAATTTGCTTATAATGTTTGTAGCTAAGGATTAAACAGGAGAAATCTATTCAGTCCTTGAGCCTTGTTTTTAACACCCATACTAAGGATCCTTTTGAACTCTTGGGCCATTGTCAGAGAAAATTACCTTGTAAGGGGCTAAAGCCTTAGTCAAAGAACACAGGACTTGCTGTCCCTAGGGACAAAGATCTATGTTTATCAAGATGTTTCAACACATAACTACCCTCAGAGCTCAACTTCATTTCCTTTAGAAACGATCTATCTAGATGACAGTTGTAATTCAGCTCATCCTATTAATAAGAGAAAAATTGCATTCCGTGGATGCTAGAAGAGCCATCTTTATTTGCAAAGAGAAAACTCATTAATTCAGAGCATTGGTTTATCTCTCCATTTTGCTATTGCATATAGCACAACAGGGTAATATATTGGGGAAATGTGCAAAAAGGATAATGTACCGGTACCTTTACATGCAATATTTCAAATGTCTATTGCAAGGATATGTCTACTTTTTGTTAACAAGAGGTCTTTTCATTAACATTTACAGTGAAAATGACACCGTGGATATCAGCATCTTCTTTTACCAGTATAAAGGGAATTTACAAAATCTTTTGGCCGCTAAGTTTTGCAACCAGTGGACCAGTAAAAACTATGAAGTATGGCACGATTATAAAATTAGGGGCAACATTAAAGCAAAAGATTAAGGACCCCCAGTAGTGATGGGCGAATTTGTCCCGTTTCGTCGAAAAATTAGTGAATTTCCAGCGAAATTTGCGAAACGCCGCCAGTGTCTCGTTTTTGACGCCGCCTGTCACACATTCACCAGCGAAAATGTGCCGGCGTCCAAAAAAACGAAAACGGCAAAAAAATTTGCCCATCACTAATCCCCAGTATATAAGAATATTATGTTATAGGATTTGTGACCCAATCAATATCTGCTGTGAAACAACGTTCCCAAGGGAAACAGTCTTGTTTTGTAAGAACTGTTTCTGTTGATTTGTTGCTGCTCTGTATAATAAACTCCAGGATTATGTATTAATAACATGGGGAAGTCAGACCACTTATATTCTATCTTCTTCTCAGTGAGCCTTTGCCCTGGAGTATAGTAGCCAGACATTTCTATTCTTTTTATTGTAACAAAATTAATAACTGAAAACCTTAAAACTGGGACCCTCTAATTACACTGCAAAGGGAAAACTACACTTATGAGGGATAGTAAAGAATCTAGTTGACTAGAAAAGCCACAGTAATCTTATGTTTTTGGGGTCATATATGGGATTGCCGTATCAACCAAAACCAACACACTCCTGTGGTTTTCCCCTTTTGGATCCAGTTCTGCAACTCCCAGTCACTGATTAAAGGATTATTTATGGCAGCAAATACTGAAACATCCACCCATATGTAATAAAATACACTAAATTTGCCCAGGAGCAGGCATCCATAGACCATAGTACTAATAAAATGTTTGCTTTTAAACAGGTGACTGGTAAATTCTACCTGCTGATTAACTAACTATAGGTTTTTGCTCCTGGGTAAACTTACATAACCCTTATTGTGTCTTCCGATAAAGAACTGGTTTGCCTTAAATTCTGAGCCTGTGCAAAAGAGTTTTACACTATACAGTATTTTTTTCATCTCCATTATTTGGAAATAAAATGTGAGTTTTTTTAAGTCATGGTTTGAATCCCATTGTAATTATTTATTAGCTTTCAAGCAGTGTTGCTTCTTCTCTTAATGCTTTTCTTTTTCAGTTGTCACCGCAGTGCTAATAATTACTGTAAGTGTAGGCCTTTTGCAGGTCTGAGTAATGCTCCCTTTCTAACTATCCCCATTATCCAACTGTGCTTCAGTTAAAGAGTTTTCACTGACATATGTCCATCAGTATGTTCTTCACATTTGTTGGTAAGCTTGGTTCAGCTTTGGCAAGAAGCCCCTGACTAATTGTTCCAGAAGACTGAATACTGGATAAGGGAAACAGATACTTAGCAGTATATGCAGGAAGGTGAAAAGACAGAGAGAAATGTTAGTTGTAGTATTACTTGGCATTTAATGTATCCATTGATATTTACTATATGTTACACACATAAATATGTGTAGCAGCTATAGACATATTTCTGTATTGCTCTATTTCTAAACTCAAAAATGCTTCAATTTGTGTCCCGGTATCACAGATACACATTAGGTAAAAGAAAAATCTGTTTGTGCTTTGCTGTTTCACTTTCTGTGAATAAATACACACACAGACTTATTTTAAGGTATGGAGTTCCAAACAGTGGCGTAACTAGACCACTAAGGGCCCGGTACAGAAATTTACAAATGGGCCTCCCCCTAAAGGGATTGTTCACCTAGGAATTAACTTTTAGTATGATATAGAGAGTGCTATTTTGAGACTATTTGCAATTGGTTTTCATTTTATTTTATTTGTGGTTTTTGAATTATTTAGCTTTTTAATCAGCAGATCTCTGGTTTGCAATTTCAGCTGTCTGGTTGCTAGGTTCCAAATTACCCTAGCAACCATGCACTGATTTGAATAAGAGACTGGAATATGAAAAGGAGAGTGTCTGAATACACAAATGAGTCATTAAAAAGTAGCAATAACAGTTAATGTAAAAGTTACACATAAAAAGGACAGGTAAAATGGAGGTTTCACTGTATTATAATGAGATACGGGATAATGTACCCCCTACTGTAAATGATTAGGGATGGGCGAATTTTTTCAGCTTGTTTTGCCATTGAAATGACACCCATATACTTGTATGGCGTCTGATAATATATTTTTCATATGACCACATTTATATGAGGACAGCCTATTCCAATGACATGGACAAATGTTTGTGTGTTAGAGTGTAAGAATAATAAAATGCTTAGTACAGGGGAATACCTATGCTGACATAGTTTTATGGGATCTCTATATACATACTATGAGCAAACTTAGGGGCTGTTCCTGCGGAATTTAGAACATACCCACTATGGTAGAAATAATAAATATATTGATAGCTAAACAATTCTTTTAGCTGTACCTAAAGCACAAATCTCATCATTCTGAGATAAAAGACACTGATGCAATTTAACTAATTATTAAAATATTAAGCAGAATAAACACAGTTGCAGTTTCATGTATAATAGCACAGAACTAAAAGTAGGATGAACACAGTAAGAATTTCATATTTTATACCCCCAGAACTCATAGTAGGATGATACAGTGGCAATTCCATGACCCCCAAAAATCACATAAGGATGGCACACTGTCAGTTCCATGTACAAATACCCCAACTTTTCATAATAGGAGGGCACAACTGCAGTTTTTACTATTGAAAGCAAGGAAAGGGTTAAAAACCACAAGTCATTGTAATAAATGTGATTTGTATTCTTACCAGCCTGCCTTCTTTCTTTCCCCACTGATAGTGTTGGGGGGTGGTTGGAGAGGAGGAACCTGCAGCAGCAGCACCACTGTCTGACATCCATCCAGCCTGTTAGTCCTGGACAATATGAACTAATATTGGCGCCCTTTGCCTCTGATGTAATTGGCTATCATTTGTCCTGCCCGCACACTATTTCAACCCTCTCTGCATTCTCTCCCCCCCACTCTCTACACTCCTCTGCAGACTCTCAACCCCCCCACTCACTCAACCCCCTGCAGACTCTCTCAAACCCCCCCACACTCTTAACCCCCCTGCAGACTCTCTAAAACCCCCCCACACTCTCAACCCCCCCTCCAGACTCTCTCAACCCCCCCCACTCTCTCAACCCCCCCGCAGACTCTCTCAAACCCTCCCACACTCTCAACCCCCCTTCAGACTCTCTCAAACCCCCCACACTCTCAACCCCCCCTGCAGACTCTCTCAAACCCCCCACTATCTCAACCCCCTGCAGACTCTCTCAACCCACCCGCAGACTCGCTCAACCCCCCCACACTCTCTCAACCCCCCCACACTCTCAACCCCCCCTGCAGACACTCTCAAACCCACTCACAGGGGAATAAATACATACATACGTATGTACATACGACCCTGCAATCCTGGATGTCTGCTTCAGACCGAGGAATGTTGAGTTCCGGTCATAGGCTGCGCACATTGGTGGGATCGAGGGAAAGGAAGTGAGGGCCTGATTGGGCTCAATAGGCGCAGTTGTTATAAGGCCTGCAGGCCTGACACTGACACTGGTGTGCTGTTTGTGACATCACAGGTGCACGCGCTTGTCAGCAGGCCAGGAAGAGCTGCTGCTGCCGGTACTCCTCTTCTGAGTTGCAGGCCCCATTAGGTGTGCAGAGGTACAGTCCCTGGTGCAGCTGCACCAACTGCACCCCCGGTAGTTCCGCCACTGGTTCCAAACCAGAACTAACTCCAAAGTTCCGGTCCTGGCCCACTTTTCTGCCTGTAGCAGCCGCCTCTGGCTTCGGGTCAAGCCCTCTGCTACTCAGATGCAGCCAGATCTTAATGCAGAAGAACCAAGGAAAGAGTTCTGGGCGGGCAAGGGAACAGTACTTGCGAACAGGAATAAAAAGTATGAGCGTAGTCAGGCCAGTTTGATACCAATCAGAAAGTTGCAATACCAAATCGAAAGACAAATCATAGTCAGGGTCACAAGCCAGGTCAGAATACGAATCAGGAAGGTGCAGTACAAAATCAAGAGATAAAGCATAGTCAGAATGACAGGCCGGGTCAGAATACCAAGGTAGCGGGTTCAAGACAGGATCTGAGAGAATAGTTGAGGTATAGTCAGGACTGGCAGCAGACTAGGCAGGATCAGGGACAGGCAGGGCCAAAAACACTATAAACACACTCAGGAACTATCAGAAATAGATCGACTTTGGTCAAATGCCCCTTTAAATTTTTAAATTTCACGCCAAAGCACAATAACGTCATGACACCAGATTTCAGGACTGCGGGTGTCCCCACCACCCCACTAGATCACCAGGGTCTACTTATACACATTTATATATAAACATGTTCATGTATTTTTAGAAGACTTAAGGTATGGTGATCCAAATAAAGTAAAAACACCTTATCCAGAAAACCTTACATCCCATACAGGTGCTGCTCACCTGTAGCCTAATCAGGCAGCTACACTTAATTGAGTACAGAATGTAGGGCCCATCCTGCTCTCCTCCATTCACTCTAGGGACCCATTTGTCCAATAAATGAATGCAGCCTTACTTACTGCATCACAGACAATTTCCCTCAAGCTGATTGTGTACCAGGTTTAACATTGGTGAAAAATATACCTGGGTTATTCTCATTTGTGGCAAGTATATCCGCTCCTTGTTGCTTCTTTTTTTGCTTCGTATAAACTTTTGGGTGGTATGTATACTATTACTTTCTATATCATTGCTGTATAAACTGAACATTTGTTTACACAATTGTATATTGCCAAATTGTTTTAAACAGTAAAAGATTTCTTTGATACCACCTAAGTCTATTTTTGAAAAATTCTTGTGAGAGTGCATAACCTTGTTGGTATATTGATTGTTTTTTCACTCTGTATAGGGGTGACCTTGGTTTTTTGCACCTCCAGTGCATATTTTTGCCAAATACTTGATTGTATGGTGTGCCCTCCATTTATCTAAATTACCTAAACATGATCTTGTCCAGAGCATATATTTTAATATATTGTGGTATGGTAAGAAAAAGGTCCCCAGTTTTGGGGGAAAAGTGATTGATGGCATGTACGTTGGGCTATGGATTCTCAGGCATTTTTACTGAGGTGAGACCAGTAGTGTTGTTAGTAGAGAAACACAATAGAGGAAATGTAATAAAAGTCACAAAGAGTAAAACAGTTTGCACAAATAAGAAAAAAAATTTCACAATGTAATACTCTTCCTTAAGTTGTTGCACATTGCCCACTTTTAAGAAGAGCTTGAAGGTGTCGTAATCTTTTGGAGCAAACATAACAATTTTTTCAGTTTTATTACATTCACTGCGCACTGGCGCAAACTCATAAATTCGCAAACCTTCTTCCACTGTTGGAAGTGGTCGCTAAACGGGTTCCAAGTTCGCAAAAGCTATATTAAATTTGGGCAAAAGAAAAATTTGTTTGCACAGAGGCATAACTTTTCGCATTGTGTGTATTTTTTTTCTGTTACCCACTTTTATTACATTCCCCCATTTGTCTCTCTGTGGGTTTTTTGTAACTGGTGACTGGTCTTACTGGGAATCCGCAAGAGTAGTGTGGGACGGATGCCCAAATCTTTAGACCAGGTTTTCGAGAGAGAGAGAGATGGAAAGGCCCTGAAGGCAGAACACTCACCCCCATAAAAAGGCAAAAAAAGCCCAGGTTCTGCAACAAAAAGTATCAACATGGACATGGAGCACTAATGGGACTTGTAAAGGGCCCAAACGTCTACTTGCACCATTATATTTTTTGCACATAAATTAAGCCCCATTAGTGCTCCATGTCCTTCATGCTGATACTTTTTGTTGCAGAACCTGGGCTTTTTTTGCCAAACCTGTAGACCAGCAACCCCTTTTCCCAGCTCTGCAGTTTAGGTCAGGTAGAAGAAAGAAATTCACTTGTGTTTCACAAAATCAAATTGATTGAAAATCAGCCTCAGCCTTTCTTTAAATGAGCGGTCTTAATGATTTCTGATGATTTCGAAAATAAATAAAGATGTCCTAACAAAGCCGGGCTTTACTGTAAATTTAGTATATAAAACGTGGTATTTCATTTTACAGTTTGATGATCAGAGCCGCAATTGTATTTCAAATCACTCTCCAAGTAAAAATACCCTGGAATGGAATCCACTGTTAGTTCCTTCAGGCTGCCTGACACTGTAACACACACATCTGTAGATTGCTTTGAAATGTTTTAGACTCTGCAAGAAAAATAAAATACAGCAATAATCTAAATGACTGATGTTTAGAAGTAATTACATTTAACAATAATGGAACAGTGTTGACTACAATAATGAATAAGACAATGCAAGCTAAAAAAAAACACGCCAACACATGCCAACACTCTATTGTTCTGTCTAAATCAAAGTTTAAAAAAATCAATGTTGTTTTTCAGTATTTATTTATATACAGTAATACACTTCTTTCTTTCTTTTAAATCTTTGTAAGAGCCAGTGATATACAGAAGGCATACAAAGCAGCCATTTCTTCTTAGAAGCACAGCAATTAAATTAGAGCTTGTGGTGATTTCACCCTTCGGTATCATCCATTTCCATTTGTGTACTGTCTTCGACATATTTGGAAAATGATTTATTTTGAATGAGAAGATGAAACAGACTTGCAATAGATAAAGCTAAAGTCGAGCAGGCAAAGTTGTGATCTAATTAATGTTTTTTTTTTTTGGCAAACCATATTCATTTGAATTGCAACAGACTGAAATATAATATGAACCATATCGTTCATCTGTTATTATACAGGTTGGACCAATGAATACATATCTTGAGGTGAAGCTGTAAGGTAGACACAGTTACATTTTTTTTAATAAAGTGGGAAGGGGAACCCTATCTTTGAATCTATAATGAAATCCATAATTGACCTGCAAGTGGTGATATCCTTTTCCAGTTCCAAATGACAGTTTTATTAGACATAATGAGGAAAAAGAATAATTAGCAAGTGATTCACAAGTGTTTGACAGATTAAGACATTTGCATTTACCCACTGAAGACTCATATAAGTATGGGACCTCTTATCCAGAATGCTCGGGACATGAGGTTATCCCGATTACGGATATTTCCGTAATTTGGGTCTTCATGCCTTAAGTCTACCAGAAATTCATTTAAACATTAAATAAACCAAATAGGCTGGTTTTGCTTCCAATAAAGATTAATTATATCTTAGCTGGGATCAAGTACAAGCTACTGTTTTATTATTACAGAGAAAAAAATTTTAATTTTAAAAATTTGGATTATTTGGACAAAATGGGAGACATTCCATAATTCGGAGCTTTCTGGATATCGGGTTTCCGGATACGGGATCCTATACCTTTACCAAAAAACATGTTATAATGTTTGATTATTAAACACTTGGGGGCAGATTTACTAAAGGGCGAAGTGGCCGTCATCAGAAATCCCATCTGCAAGCCTCAAATTTTGATAAATCAGCCTCTTCGTCTCTGATGATTTCCAGTGAAAATGATCTTCTCTAAAGCAGCATTAAGATGCTCTAACAAACCTGGGCTTGTATAATACACATATAAGGTCAGTATTCAAATAAAAACATTGAGATAGGTGGCAAGTATTTGCTTGCCATGAAACTGTAGCATCATGAAATTTCTTGATTAAATGGATTTTAATGAAATTACGCCTGCCACATATATATGAGAGAAATGCTACCTCGGTCATTTATTTGCTTTATTGCTCTGCTTCACCTAAATATGTGTAGCCTTTTTGATGCATCATTGAGATCTGTTCAAACTTAAGACTGTGCAATCAATCACACAAATTTGCTGAATATTCAGACGTATATTTGAAATGCTGCAGACTTTTGGCTCAATAAATCAATAACAATTTTAATAGAGCAGACAAAATACTTGTTAACTGTGTGATTAAAGGAAGGTATCTCACGCCAATCTTAAACCTTGGATCGGTAAACAGACATATTTTAGCAGACTGTCTAAACCAACAGCTTTGAGTCTCAATAAATTCCACCGCTATCTTTAAATATTAACATTCTGCTTGTTCCAACACCAAAAATGGATTAATCATGAGATGAGAGACTTTGGTTTGTGTAGTACAAGTTTGATAGACAGCAAGCTTCAAAGTATGGGAAGGCCATCTCCCCATGCCAGATGTAATATGATTAAATGAGAGCTAAACCCTAAAAATTAATATGGCTAGAAATACCATATTTTATATATTGAACGTATTTAACCAGCCTAAAGGTTTAGCATCTCTATAGTACTAATGATCCAGGCTTTCAAAGTTGTCACCGGAGTTTCCCATCTTGGATTATGCTAGGAGTGTCAGTGGCACTGCACATGCTCAGTGTTCTTTGAGCAGCTGTTGAGAAGTTAGGGGTCGTTGCAAATTAGAGAAAGTAGAGGCGTCTCGTTTTTTGATGCCGGCGTACGTATTTTTTGAAGCTGGCGAATTTTCGCTGCGGTTTTGCAAATTTATTTGCCGGCTGCAAAACGCGGGAATTCGCCCATCACTATTTCTGGCTGCTGGAGTGGATTGCATTTTATGATGTGGTAAGTAAGATTCTGGACAGTGGGGGGGCAGTAGATGTGATCTATTTGGATTTTGCCAAAGCTTTTGATACTGTGCCCCACAAACGACTGCTTTCTAAACTAAGGTCTGTTGGGCTTAATGAAGGCGTCTGCACGTGGATAGGAAACTGGCTACAGGATCAGGAACAGAGGGTGGTTGTTAATGGGACATTCTCTACTTGGAGAAAGGTTCTTAGTGGGGTCCCCCAGGGCTCAGTATTGGGTCCACTTTTATTTAACTTGTTCATTAATGACTTAGGGGAGGGTGTTGTAAGTAATGTATCAGTGTTTGCAGATGACACAAAATTATCCAGCCCAATTAATTCCATCCAGGATGTGGCATCCTTGCAACATGATCTTGACAAACTGGCAATCTGGGCAGCTAGGTGGCAAATGAGATTCAATGTTGATAAATGTAAAGTCATGCACATGGGATGTAAAAATATCCAAGCCACTTATACCCTTAATGGGACTGCACTAGGCAAATCCATTATGGAAAAGGACCTTGGAGTCCTTGTAGATGATAAACTTGGCTGTAGCAAGCAATGCCAGTCGGCAGCATCAAGGGCAAATAAGGTCTTGAGCTGTATTAAAAGGGGCATAGAGTCAAGGGAGGAGGGGGTCATTCTTCCACTGTATAGAGCACTTGTAAGGCCCCATCTAGAATATGCCGTACAGTTTTGGTCTCCATCACTCAAACAGGACATTATTGTATTAGAGAGGGTATAGAGAAGGGCAACTAAGCTGGTAAAAGGTATTGAAAATCTTAGCTATGAGAAAAGACTGGCCAAATTGGGGATGTTCACGCTGGAGAAGAGGCGCTTAAGGGGTGATATTATGACTATGTATAAATATATAAGGGGATCATTAAATAATCTCTCTAATGCTTTATTTACCAGTAGGTCTTTCCATCTGACACGAGGTCACCCATTCCGATTAGAAGAAAAGAGGTTCCGCCTAAATATTCGGAAGGGGTTTTTTACAGTGAGAGCTGTGAAGATGTGGAATTCTCTCCCTGAATCAGTTGTACAGGCTGATACATTAGCTTTAAGAAGGGGTTGGATAGCTTTTTAGCAAGTAAGGGAATACAGGGTTATGGGAGATAGCTCATGGTCCAAGTTGATCCAGGGACTAGTCTGATTGCCATTTTGGAGTCAGGAAGGAATTGTTCCCCCTCTAAGGCAAATTGGAGAGGCTTCAGATGGGTTTTTTTTGCCTTCCTCTGGATCAACTGGCAGATGGGTAGTTAATAAAAAAAAAAAAAAGGTTGAACTCGATGGACATGTGTCTTTTTTCAACCTTACTTACTATGTTACTATGTATATCAAGTTCAATACAAGGAGTGGACATTGTAAGTAAAATATTAGCCAATGTAAAGGCTAATTTTGCTGCGTGTGCTTTATTAGCAAGAGACTAATGGATAAAGTAACTGATAATAAGCTGGGAGTAGTGCTAATGGGCAATGATGTACGTACATGATGGTGGGACTGGGGCCAGCCAGCAAGTGTGTTGTAGGGCAGGCCCCAGTCCCACCATCATGTACGTACATCATTGCCCATTAGCACTACTCTCAGCTCATTATCAGGGAGGCCAACCCTATGCACCCCATGCAACCTCTGTAGTTCTGTGGGTACCCTAAGAATAAGACATTTTAAAAATGATTAGTATCAGTATTTGTTAATATTGGCCATTGATTACTTCTTTAAATTAAAGATACCTGACTGTTTAAGAAAAATTCATTTGTGTATGAGGAGTTTAGTGTTAAATTCTCTTGGCAAAGCCCTGAGCTAACTGTAAGAGTCACTTTTTTATGCCATGTTCTGTTCTTGGATTTGCCTATAAGGACAACTGGGCACAAGATAGTACCTATGACAATACCATTGCAATAGTAGGAACATACATATCCATCCATTTGATAAAACTTATAGTCAAGAGACTTTGGGAGTCATTTATCAACACTGGGCAAATTTGCCCATGGGCAGTAAACCATTGCAACCAATCGAATTGCTGCATTTATTGTTCTACTTGCAGCTGGTTTCAAAAAGCTAATCACTGATTGGTTGCTATACATGGGTAACTGCCCATGGGCAAATTTGCCCAGTGTTGATGAAAGAGCCCCTTTTGTGTTCTGCACAAAGGGTTATCTTCTAGCAATTGTAAACATAGGGGCCCATTTATTAAGGGTTGAAGTGAATTTTCACATTCAAAAACTTTGAATTTCGAAGTAATTTTTGGGTACTTCAACCATCGAAAAGGCCAAAATTAGATTTGAATTGAAAAAACTTCGCAAATTCGACCATTCGAAAATCGAAGGACTGTCTCTTTAAAAAACTTCGACTTCGACACTTCGCCACCTTAAACCTGCCGAATTGCTGTTTAGCCTATGGGGGAACCTCCTACAACCTATATGAGCCGTTGGCAAAGTTTTGAGAATCGTACAAATCGAATGATTCAAAGGATTTCATTGTGCGATCGAAAGATTTTAATTTTAAGGAAAAAACCTTCGACTTCGACTATCGTACTACACCTATTCAATGGTCAAAATTCTAATTTTTTCACCTCGAAATTCAACTCTTGATAAATCTGCCCTATAGTGTTGATAGGCAAAAGGGGTAATTAACTTCTGTTATAATGTACTGAAATTCAAAATATAATTATGGCTGGTGTACAAGAGTGTTGAGCACTAAAAAATGCTTTCTTTCAGAACATTGTATTCATTTTGAAACTATTCATATTATTCTGGATGTTTACATATCAGATAGAAAGTAAAATGTTATATTGCTTGAAGCATGTTTTGGGAAGAAAGATTCCATAAAAAAAAAGCAATATATAAATAAGAAATAGAAAATGTGGAAAATCCATTTATTTAATGCTAAGTAAGATAATGGGATGTATATGGTTGTTTTCCTTTCTTACTATAAAGATAATAGTAATTTATGTTACTAGATGACATTTAGCTTGACATTTAACAGTACATAAAATTTCATCAGCTACAAAGCCTTATTTTACATATGTAAATTGCAGTGATACCATTTTGTAACCCTCTACTACCTCTACTAGCGTAGAAAAAGAAAGAGAAAAGAAATTGTTCTTCATACAAATGAATTTATCGCTGTTTTATGTTTCTGCTTTATAATTAAGGCTCTAAAAGCACTTTAAAGGAGATCGTTATATCTAAGAATGATTAGACATCTTAAGTAAAATGTAGACTTTTTTTTTAGACTGGGCACAATTATTTTGAACTTTTAGGATTCAATGTCAAGAAAAGAACAATCCACTGCCCAAAACAATTGTTTTTGTCCAAATGGCATCTGTTCTCTAGTTTGGTCTTTAGCTGATCAGATTTAGGGTTCTTTTATAACTGCACCTTTTATTACATATGGGGTTTCTAGGTATGACTGTAGGTATGAGACTGGCAGGTAGAAGCCTATGTGCTTGGTAACATGTAACTGTGCACAATAATTGGTTAAATAAAAAAACGAGAAAGCAGAATCAACATAAGGTGCAAAACTGTGAAACAAGTCCAAAAGGCTTGTGGTTGAGACAAGCAGCAGGCTCAGGCAAAGTCCACTTACAGCTTGGACTCAGGGCTGGCTCAATAGACAGGCTAATGTCTGGGCAGGCAGCAGGCAATACAGGCCTGTGCAAACAGGCCAGGGATCAAAACCAGGAGATAAAATATTAAGGATAGGTAGAGGGAATGTGGGTCAAGCAGGACGCTGGAACAAGATTTACAGGAAAATAGAAGGAACTCTGGAACAAGGGTCAAGTAGGAACAAGGTTTACAAGGAACTCAGAAGCAAGGGTACAAGAACACGGAGAGTGGCTCAATAATCCAGCAGTGGGGGCAGAGGGCTGACTTAAATAGGCCCCTAATAACAGAATTGTTGGCACCTGGCCTTAATGAGACTGGAGGTCTAGACATTGAGAAAATCAGACAAAGGATCTGGTTATATCTATTGGCAGCACCTACTTCTCTAGTGGCTCAGCCGGTAAATACACAGGTCAAGTAACACACAGACAAGGGATCAAGCTCTGACGAGGGTAAGGGGGATGTGTATTAAATGATCTTAGGTGTGATGTTTGTTTAGTATGTGCGAAAGCATGGAAAGGTGGCACTCCGTTACAGAAGAAGGTGGTTTATTGCAACAGGTCACAAACCAACATCACCTGACGCGTTTCAGGAGCAACTCCTCCGGGAATTGATTACAGTGGGAATGCTGGTGGCTGAGCACCCGGTCCATCGTAATTGAGCTATACTGACTTGAGCATACAGAGGGCGAGTCTAGAGCGGCCACTGTTTGTTTAGTAGCCCCAGGCAAGTAGGCAGCATTTACTGGCAGCATTTACTATTTGAAAACAAACATGATTAGTTGCCATGGATTACAAGCTTATTTATTGCATTACCTCAATGTGTGTTGGTCTGACAGTTTGGTTGAGAAGGCCAGATAAATAGCCAATATTCCCTGTGTGTGTATGCTAAGTCCTGGGCACTGTAAGATTGGAATATAATATATTTGGGGTACATTTTCCATTTAATTAAATGGGAAACAGTATTTTTAAATGGGTAACAGGGTATTTGTTGTACTGAAGAAAACATTTGTCCTGAATATTAGCCTAGTGTCCTCTGGAAGTAAATCAAACACACCATTGCTCATTATTCCCCCGCGCTTGTGAAATGTTAAGGGAGTAGAAATAAATTAGAAACATCTCAAGTAATCTCTGCAAAAAAGCACACCACTAATACTCACATTCAAATGTTCCCAAGGCAAGAAACATATATATCTAAGGATTCAAGTTGTCACTAAGAGATGTTTCTCCTGGGATGTTCCATTAACAATAGATTAGTGCACATTCATCTGCTTTGCAGTCTTTGGAATATAAAAAGCTGCAGTGCATTTATAATATCAAGCATGGAATGAGGAAGTGGAGAACTGTTATTTACAGCTTTATTGCTCACTTGAGTATGAAAGTGTAATATGGTCATAGATCAAGATTCTTTTGGTTGCCTGGTCTAGGAGTTTTTGAAACACATTAACGTGAGCAAAATTGCACATAGCCAAAAAAGAGAACAGTTAATTAGTGTCCTTAATATAGTAAAAGATTAATTTAATGCACAATTTGACCTAAGTGAATCTCTCGCTGTGTTTTATTGGCTTTGATGCATAGGCATTTAATTTGTGTAATGTTTTATTACTTTATTCCAACAGGCATGACAGCTGCTTGCTGCCAAAGTTTAGTATCTAGTGTCTTTTTCTAAACCTTGAAATCTCTATTTTATCTCAAAATGAGACTCTCAGATAAGGAAACAGCAAAGTGGATGGAAACGCCTAAAGAACCCAAACCTCTTCCCACAATTTCCAGCATCCCATAGACAGCTGAAGACTTAATGGATGGGGTTATTTTAGGCAAAAACCACTTGCCCATTGCATACTGAATTATATTGGTTAGAATCTGAGATTCTAAACACTTTACTTACTCTTATTTAGTATTCTTTTCCGTAAGCAAAGTATAGCAATCAATATTAACGTTGCTGTAGTTTGAATCATGCAACTTGAGCAATATGAATAATAACGTAAACTCCCCTATACTCCCTAACTCCCCTTATAGGACTTACTCTTACTCGCATTGCTTACCAGACTGCATCCAACATAAAATCAAATCAGTTCTATAAGAAACCAGCCCCTCATTAATGTGCTATTTTCTGCTTTAGCTGGTGGCACTGGTGATATTCTTTAAAATATAATTTAAGAGCCACCTACATTCAGTTTTGTGCTTATGCTCCAGCAATTTTTGAAATGTAATATTACAAAGATAGACTGCTGGGTTATCCCCATGTAATGGCCAATTAGCTCTGACACTGTTTTGTTGTGAATAGATGGATGATGACTCCATTACAACAGCATTAAAAAGGGAAACTTCTTTTGATCATTTTAATGTCCCTTTCCCTAGACTTTTTGTCTTAATTTTGATGGTTTTATCATATGTTCTACAACGACTAACATATATTGTGCCCCACATAGTATAAGATAATGGTGCATTTCCATTTCTCATTAGCCTGGCTTTATTGACTGCTGATAATTATTATCAGATAAGCACCTATACTAAACCCTTGGTATGGGGACTGATCGTGTAAGGATATCAAGTATCCAGGTTTATCATGTTATGCCACTATGCTTTTAATTAATATTCATAGCCATCCATACAAGACTTTAATTGCAGTTTGTAAACATGTTTTTGTATTAATAACATCTTCCCTGGTGAATATTAATTTCTATAGATTTCTAGAACTTGAAATCATTATTGTAAATGTAGCGTTGGAACAAAGTTGTTACACACACACACACTGCGGTCAAACTCAACCCTAATTAAATCTGATTATCAGTGCTCTTCCACTTCTGTGTATGCATTATAATGTCTACCAATGGTGGCTTCACATAAAAATGACAAAGCGCCAGATCCTCCACAGATTGAGGAGAGAGATATGTGACAGATATTGTGAAAGCTAAAAGAAAATCTAGGACCTAATAAAATCCTTTAAAAACTTTTTTTTCTCGCCCAAAAGTGACTGAAGCACACCGAGAGTTTCAGAAAAAAGGATTATTTTGCTTTATGTGTGATAAAGTTTAACAGTCAGGGGCACATTTACTAAGGGTTGAATATCGAGGTTTAATTAAGTCTCGATATTTGACCCTTGAAGTAAAATCCTTCGACTTCGAATATCGAAGTCGAAGGATTTATTGCAAATACTTCGATCGAACGATCGAAGGAATAATAATGTGCAGTGACTTGATATATGACTGTCCATCCTTAGTTAATGCGTTAATTACAGTTGTGTTGTTTATGTATATGATAAACAGTTATAATATCATTCTTTTCATGTTTTTGCACTTTTTTCCCTAGCCACATTATAGAAGGAACAGGCAAAATGTGTTAAAGGGCAAAGGCTAAAAAGATCATTTTAATGCATAAGTGCCTCCATACTGAATGACTGAAAAGTGAAAAAAAAGACAACAGGTCCATTAACAGTGTATCATGCAATCATTGCAATTAAATCAAATTAATTTGGCCCACCATTTAGGTGGTCAAATATCTGCTGTTTTGGACATATGTGTGCATTGCCTGCAATGTTCAGAATTGTAATGGAATATTGTTTTGCAGTACTACACTAATTAAAGCGGAACTCCGGCTTCCAAAACCAAAATGTGATAAAGAGGCCCACATAACACAGAAACCCCTAATATACCCATCACAGTTACATGTTTCTTCAAAAAGTATGAATAAATGCCATTTTTTATGAATGAAAATCCAACTGTTTAACAGTTCTTCTCTTTCTGCATCATTTAAAATCCTGGCAGGGAAGGAGGGACTAAACACCGATGTTGCAAATGGTAACAACTTCTCCACTGCATGCTGTCTGCATACAGAAAGCATGCAGCAACTACATAACCCACAATGCATTGCACTGTGATGTTCATTTCCTTATTGAAATCACGTGTGCAGGGAATTGTGGGGTTTGGAGGATGCAGGCTAAGGACAGATGGCTGTTGATACAAAGTAACAGTAGTCAGCCAGCTCAGCAAAGTAGTCAGACAGATCAGCAGGAGAGTAGGGGGCTAGGCTTAGGGAACTGTCAGAAACCATTAAAAATCATGAAAAGTCTGCATATTTTTTAAATTATGTATATAGCAAAGTTGTTTGAAATTATGTTTACTTTTCAAAAAGCTTAAGTTATGTTTTTGTGGAGTTCCTATTTAACAATTAATGTATGCATCACAAAATATCCTCTGGTTTCTAATTGCCCTTTTGAATTTCCTGTGACTATTGTCATATTGCAGGGCACACCATTTAATACATACAGTTGCTGAGAAAGTAAAATAACTCCTGTTTGCAGGTCTGTTGCCACAGCTATGGTTCTCAAAAATTTACAGTTCTCCATATGATAGTATAACTGTGCAGTAATTTATATTAATAACCTATAAACATCCTGTTAAAATTGAACATTTAAAAAAAAATATATATATATATATATTTATAGTAGTCCAGTGAAAGTACTCACAGCATTAGCCCTTCAGATATATATCAAAAGGTTTTTATTAGTGCATGGTGCATCGAATAATAAATATATATATTTATATATACACACACAGAGTTAACATATTCATTGTGTGCAGCAGAAGATTTGAAATTAAAATGACTCTGGTACTGCACAGCTGGTCAGGACTGGGCTGAATTTCAACATATTCCTGAATGCAGATCTATTCGCAGGCATATATTCTTGGTGGCTCACATCCTTCCACTTTAATTAGAATATATGGGGTATGCAACGTGTTATTTACTCTCTACAATAAAGTAACTTGCAGAGGCTAATGCAATATATGCTGCTTACCATTTCCTTGTTATACTGATATATTTTCTAAATGCCTTAAATGGAAACTGCAGCATTCTGTAATTTAAGCTGCATCTCAGGTACAGTATAGATCTATTAATTGATCCTATCTTAAAGGGGACACATACCTTTTTATTCCAAGGAAATGGATAATGTGGATAAAATAAGAGTTAGATCATCTCCCAACACTGGATTTAATTTACAGCACAAATTATAGCTGGTTGTACTGTTATATTGCAGTTTAAGAAAAGGCATTATGGCACAATAGATAAGGCACAGTACAACATGTGAGAACAGTGTTGGACTGGCCCACCGGGATACCAGGAAAACTCCCGGTGGGCCAAGGTGTCAGTGGGCCCTCATGCTGTTAAACATTTGGCCTATTTCATGGCCATTCCCTATTTCTATGAAGCTAAATAGATGGAATAATAGTTTATAGTATGTAAAGAATAGAGACTAGAAGAATAGAGATTGAGTGAGGAGAGGAAGAAAAATAGTATTGAGTGGGCCCCTGGTCTAAGGTTTTTTGGGTGGGCCCCTGGTCTAAGGTTTTTGGGTGGGCCCCTGGTGTCCCAGTCTCACACTGTGTGAGAAAGCTTCCCAGGCCTTCTTTCAATAACTTTAACTGTTAAACAAAGCATGTTCAGAAATGTCTTTCCCTCCCTCATTTAATAACTTGGAAGAGCTCCACAACATGGAGAACAGTTGATCTTCATCTGGCTAAAACCTTACACAGAATTCACAGTAATAGAGCTTGATGGTCTGTGCCTAAATTCTAATTAAAATTTGATCCATCTCTATTTGCCTTGTGATTGTGAAACTAGAAAGCTGGGAAAGGCAGATGCTTTTTATTTGTCAGGTAGCATTTGGTTTACACTACCATAGAGTGCCCATGGTTCTGGTGTTTCTACAGGGAGGCCCATTAAAGTTAAATTGTTAGTGGTACAGGTACGGGATCTGTTATCTGGAAACCCTCTATCCAGAAAGATCTCAATTACGTCTCCCATAGATTCCATTTTATCCAAATAATGCAATTTTTTTAATTTTCTCTGTAATAATAAAACAGTACCTTGTACCTGATCCAAATTAAGATATAATTAATCCTTATTGGAAGCAAAACCAGAAGATTCAAATTACGGAAAAATTAATTATCCAGGAAATCTCCAGATCCTGAGCATTCTGGATAACAGGTCCCATAGCTGTATTAGAGCTTTTTGAAACCACTATGTAAACTATGTTATATGTTTTGTTAGCAAAAAATTTTTTGTAAAGAAGACCATTACGAATGTTAGTGACCCTGTTTCTGACAGATTACAGAGGTCTGTAATCTGTCAGAAACACAGTTGCTAACGTTCCCTGCAAAGTTTGACACCAATGGGCCCTCGACTGCTTTTACTTGGAAAAGTTTCATATTACAGTTTTTTGTGGTTTTTACTTGAATCTTTAGTTTTAGAGAATTTTTATTTAAAAAACTTGAATTTTTAGAAAAAAATATGATTCGTAAAAAAAAAAGGAAATCAGAATGTTAGTAAATACACCCTTAGACCCCATAGTCGTGCTCTCATGTCTGGTCATTATATTCCCTGGTTATGGCACAGTATAGATCTATTAACTCAGCAGTTGCTGATCCTTGCTTAAAGGGGAAGCATACCTTTTTTCTTCTCAAAAAAACAAGGTTAAACTTTTTAAAGTGAAAGAAACATTTCATTAAAACCACCTTAAGCATAGAAGGAGCCCATAGAGTTGGCACTGGTTAAAGGCAGAGTCTAGTAGTGAGGAGCAAGCACATAGTACTTGCACATTCAGTAAAAGCAAAAAAAGTAGCTTGGTGGCACTAAGGACCTCTAAGGACATCAGGGATGGAATATTATCAAAGGACATCAGATATGGGATATCATTTTTTTGATGCCCTTGCAGACAGATTGGATATAATTCTGCTGATGCCCTTGCAGACACATTGTGGTAGGTCAGTTGCAGGCCCGGACTGGCAATCTGTGGGTTCTGGCAAATGCCAGAGGGGCTGCTGTATGGTTCAATAGAAAGTTACCATATAGTGGGCTGGCAGGGGGCTGTTTGGGCTGGTAGAGGGCTGTTTGGGTCTCTGTGTACTTGGAATGGCAGGACCTATTTTGACTCCCAGTCCAGGCCTGGTCAGTTGTATCTATTTATGTCCCACAAGCCAAGCTGAGAAACTGCTGTTTCCTTGTTGAATGGAGGTGTAATTGAGGAGATCCCTCTTGAGTGAACATTGCAGTGTAAAATGCCTTGCAATACAGTTGACTTTATATTTAGGTTACAAGGGAAAGTCAGTCCATGTCAGTAAGAATAATGCTTTCCTAAATAAAAAACATTGCAGACACTAAATACATAATCTGTCAGTTGGGCACCTTCAGTTTCTCTTCATTACCATCACAAAAAAATGAGAACTAATCTGGTTCAAATCTACAGGACAAATAGAATGGGAACTGGAAAGCCTACCAATTTCTTATAATTATTTAGTATCTACTTTTCTTTCGGAGAAGCAATTCATTGCCTGGTTACATCAATACATTTGTTTGAGTCTGGCAAAAGAGAAGCAAACATTTGTAAAAAAAAAAAAAAAAGAAAAAGGAGTTGAGAAAAGGAAGCTTTTTATTTGCAATTGCTAAACTCCTAATGCAATAATCAGCCATCTGTGAGGAGCCAGACAATGTTTCCTCCTTGCGACGGCAGAATTGTCATTTGTAGAATTAGAAAGACAGAAACCTTGGAAACTAATAGACAAGATTGTTTATGTTTCATTACATATATTGTGTATAAGTTGCAATTAATTCGTTGAAATGTAAATTGTTAGTAAATTAAATTAATTATGCAATTTGCTTTATCTCTATAGGGCAGCAGTAGTCTGTTCTAGATTAGACTTTGCCTGCACATTGAGAGGGAAAATGTATTATTAGAGCATGTTATACAGTATTTAAGGTTAATGAGTTGCCATATTAAAGCGCAAGTATAAATTCAATGTTTAACATATTTTGTATTAGCAAAACCAAGTGCATGCACACAGGTATGGAATGGGACCTCTAATTTGGATCTTCATACCTTAAAGGGGACCAAATAATTGTTCCAAATACCATTTTATGACATTAGTCAAGCACACTTGACACAATAAACTTTAATTATGCTATAAAAAAATTTTGAATCTTATTTTGTTTGCTCTTGGAGTCATAATTATAGCAAGCAGGCAGGCACCATTTTGTTGACACTATTATTAATTCAAGCCTTACAACATCTCAAATCTTGTTTATGCACCAGAATGGGGGACCTGATGTCCATCCCCATGCCCTGGTTACACAATGAAATGTTAAAGAGAATGGGGGGAATGTGGGGAGAGCAGTGATATCTAGGAAGTGCTGAATGGAAAGTGAAAGTAATTGTCTGCCCCGCCTCTATGCCTAAGGCAGCTGAACTGAGATTTTTAAATGCATTTACAACAGCTATGAATGCTTTAATAAAAAAAAGAATTTGTCTTTCATGTTTAATTTGAAAAGGACTTTTATTATGCAGCTTTTTATGTTGGGGTGGTAGGTCCACATTAAGTCTACTAGAAATTCATGTAAACATTAAATAAACCCAATAGTCTGATTTTGCTTCCAGTAAGGAGTAATTATATCTTATGTTGGGTCAAGTACAAGGTACTGTTTTATTATTACAGAGAATAAAGAAATAGTTTTTAAAAAATCTGGTTAATTTTGATAAAATAATGTCTATGGCAGACAGCCCTTCTGAAATTTGGAGATTTCTGGATAACGTTTCTGGATAATGGATCCCATACCTGTACAAAGGTTCTCTTAAGGTTTTAAGAACTAATAAACATAACTACATTTAAAAACGTAACTAAACTGAATCGAGGGGTTCCAGCAAACATAGGTTCAGAACATGGTAAGCACAGTACACTTGGCAACAAATAGTGATCCAAAAAGCTGATTTGATTAAATACTTTGATGTCTATTTATTAAAATTAGTGATTTTAGAGATTTTTATTCAGAAAATCAAATTTGAGCCTCTTAAAAAAATTGTGTTAAAAATGTTGCAATGATTTTTGAGGTGCCAAAATTATGTTGGAAAACCACTACTCAAGCAGTCAAGCAGTCAGACCATTCTAGTATGAAATCTTGAGTCAGGCTCCATTTCATTGTAGATGAAGGGGAGAATATTTGTTTAACCAGGCTTAGTGAATGAGAAGCTTCACTGTTTTACCTCCAATCCATGATCCTTTGCATTTTCTCCCACATACTCATTTACTTTCATCAGCCCCTTCTACACCTCAGCCTGCCAAAAATGAACCAGTACTTGCTTTTGCTGTATATTTTAATGATTCAAAGCTGAAACAACATCCAGAGGTTTGAACATCCAGCTGTATTTTATTTCATGTAAAGCTAATCCTTAGTTCCTACAAAAATGGAGGACTATGTTGAACAGACGGTAAATTTATTTTATGGTACAAACCAATGAAGGCTGCAATGTAGGCTTGCATTTAAGGGGAAAAAAAGTGGAGATCATCTAAAATAAATGTCTTTTGATAATGACGATTCCGTGTACTGCCAAGATTTCCCTGCTGAAACACGCTATTAAAAGGAACATTAGTAACCAGTCAGGCAAAGTACAAATGAGAAATACAAGATCACATCACTAAGTCTCACAGTCATCTAATGATATTACCAGCAAGCACCATTTTAATTATTATTATTATTACTATTATTATTATTAATAAGAATGTCATCACTGTCCAGTATGTGTCTCCTTTGCTAAATTTAAAAGGTTAGCAAGAAAAAGAGATCCTCTGCACTTAACCCTATCAATATATATTGAAACCTTTTTTTTGCAAAAAGCTCTTAAAAATGCCCTCCCTGGAAACAATAATTTTAAAAAACGTATACAACTAGAAAATGGTCACGATTTTTGTTTACTACTTCAATGGAGCAGAAAAAGGGTGTTTAGGTGAACTATACCCATTAAAGCATTTAGTGAACAATTTTATGGTCGCAATGGGAAAAATATAATATGAATCCTGTGGGACTGAATTCTGCTTTGTTATGTTTGAACAATGCTAAGAGAACATGGAATGTGTGACTAAATGAAGAAGATGTTTTTGTACAGCTGAAGGCCTTGAATGCATATTATGTTGTATATATCACTGTAAATGAATGCATCAACAATCAGATATATGTGTATTTATTGGTATCACCACTATCCATTAAAAAAATATAAATCTCATATTAAATAAATAAATGTAATATTAACACCGTGGTCGAAACCTGTTGCTATACAATATTGCCAAGATCTGTCCAGGCCCTTATCCTATCCTGCCTAAACTACTGCAACTCAGTCTGTCTTATATACTAGTGCTAGAAATCACATCCTCTCATCTAAAATTGCCATACATTTACCAATAAAAGATGTTTCATACAATTACAGTATTTACTGTATGTGTGTATGGTGCCCTGCTGAGATCAAACAATACCCATGTTCTAAGGATATTGGTTGGTTCTGTTCGGGCAGGCTAGACAATTTCACCTGCCAATGCACCGTGCTGGTCAGTTCATGGTATACTGGCAGATCGCTCTGCACGATTGATTGTAACAATAGGAAGGCAGTAATGCCTTGGGAGCAGAGGTTACATGTAGGGATGCACCGAATCCAGGATTCGTTTCATGATTTGGCCAGGATCTGGCCTTTTTCAGCAGGATTCGGATTCAGCCGAATCCTTCTGCCTGGCCTAACCGAAACCGAATCTTAATTTGCATATGTAAATTAGGGGTAAGGAAGGGGAATCACATGACTTTTTGTCACAAAACAAGGAAGTAAAACATGTTTTCCCCTTCACACCCCTCATTTGCATATGCAAATTTGGGTTCGGCCGAATCTTTAGCAAAGGGTTCGGGGGTTCGGCCGAATCCAAAAAAGTAGATTCGGTGCATCCCTAGTTACATGGTCAGCCCATGTATGACCAGAATAAGAGAAAATAGGCTGCTCCGCTACTAAACTGTTGACTTCCCATTAAGAATAAACTTTTTCTCATACCTTATAAAACACTTTATTCATTTGCACTTTCATACATTTCTCTTGTGTCTCCATATATTCTCCTCTCCCACTTGGTCTCCTGGAGAGAATCTTCCCTCAGTCTCTTCAAAAAATAAACTCAAAGACTAGCTCTTGGAGCAAATGCATAACATCTGACCTAGTTCAGGCACATATAGTGCAGTAACAACCACTGTAACTTGCAGCCCATAATATCCTCCTGTTTGTGTCTGGAAGTTTCCCACCCACATTGATTGTAATCTCTGCATGGTAGGGACCTCCTACCACTTCTTTCATTAACACTTAGCACTTGAATATAACCGTACTTTGCAATTTACTATTGTATTGACTCCTGTTTGTTCTTTTAATGTATTAATTTGCTGTACAGGGCTGCATGCAAGCAGCAATATATAAACATACATACATGCATACACACAACCATGAAACTCTTTATCCAAGGATACTCTTTTGGTAATTTGGCTACATAATATTCCAGATCTTCCACTATGTGACCATCTATTTTCATTCAGTCTTTCAATCTATACAAGGTTTGTTTGCTTTTTTTTTTGTTTTTAAATATTGGTGATTAAGCTTAATGTTCATTATGTTAAAGTACCAATATTCAAAAATAAACGAGCACTCCGTTTCCATCCGTGTAGGTTAAAAGGTAACTTTTATTCCAACTTTGTTAAAAACATCAAATCCCTGACGCATTTCATATCAGCAGATACATAGTCATTTTGGAATATTGATTGTGACTCACGATCAAGCTACGGGCTTGGGGCTATGCACCCGAGCCACCTGTTGGATCTGGTGAATTCCCTTTGATGATTTACCCTTAATACTGTTTAAGGCATTGTGAACTTAAGAGCAGGACCTGGGGTATATGCACCTGGGTCATCATCACTTTCGGGCGAGCTGTTCATATGCGAAAAAAAACAAATGGCCACCAGTATATGTTAAGGGCACTTAGTAGCAATAGCTAATTTGTACACTGAATTTTAGTACCTATTTAAGCAATATTTGTAGAGTTAATATATATAGTGTTTGGTACCAAAAATAGTAGATATTTAACATATACATGTTAAAGTACCAGTATTTATTTATTAATTCCTGATACATTCCTTATTTTGTAGAGGACACCAGGGCCGGGTCCTTGACAGGAGGTATATTTCCCCATTATTTGGGCTGTGGTCCCTTTAAACAACGTCTGTGTTAGGGAAGAAGTCTGGGGATTATTTGGCAGCAACACCAGTTGCTGTTTTTTCTTAGTTTTTCAGGGCCCTGGATTGGGAGGGAAGGTACACACCTGGCTTTTACTGCAGCAGAAGGATATTCTGCATACAGAGGAAGCACAGGTGCAATTAGGGGAGAGTATGATGGTGCCTACTGCGGGAGAGCTGAAAGTCTTTTCTACAAACCCTTGTGTAAAAAGGACTATGAAAGAAAGCCAGCTAATATTGGACAGTGGTTTTGTTGTTTGGCCTCAAGTGGACTAACCAGGCCTACTTTGGACTCTGAGAAAACCAAAGGACTTTCACAAGCTGAAGTAAGCTGTGTGTTATATTTTCATTTACGTTCTGCTGAGGAAAATCTACTGTTTAGTTCAGTTTTCTAAATAAATTGCCTTTTCTCTAAGAAACGGTGTACTGCGTGCTGGCTGCGATTCCCCCTCAATATTACAATTTATATACAGCAGTTATATTCTGTTATATCCATCTTAAACTATTATGCTACATTAATGCAGACATCTTTTATCTTTAGATCAACAATGATATTTTAATTTTCACAATTATGGCAGCACCTTCCTTCCATAATATAGCTTTTATATTTCTTCCTCTGCATTTACTCTTGAATTTTTTCACCAATGACTTGTAGCCATGCCAGTGCAAAGATACATTTGAGCATGTGAAAATTTCTCAAGAGTAATGTATTGACCATCAAGACATAATATAACATCACACGATTAATTTCCTTAATGAAAGTAAACGGCAATAGGTCATTTTTTGGACTGGAGTAAAATATTTTTTATCTGAAGCAGAGTATATGGTTTTCCTCTATGTAAATTATATGACTGGTGTTTTTTGTTCTAATAGATTCTTTGAATCCCTTTAAGAGGGGCTTGGGTGTGTTTTTAAACAGGGGCACCCAAAAGGTGATCAACCTTTTGGGTTCTTGACATCATTGAGATTTTCAAAATAATTTGAGAAACTGTGGTTATTTGAAATTCAACAATTTGTGTTTCCATTGGTAGGTCCTGTGCCAATAAACTCATGTGGATGCTTATTGATTAAAGGACAGATTGTATTGGGTTTAGAGGTTTTTGAAACCACGACTAAACTCTAAAGTCTAAAACCAGGATTGTTATTGAAAGTATAAAAAGTGCAAACAAAAGCACTGAACAATGTGCTAAAGATACAAATACCTTTATAACCTCTAAAACTTCAAATTGTTCAGACATATCCTAGAGAAAAAAATTCTGAAAACTTCTAAAAGTCCAAATTGATTTAAAGTGCCCTATAAGATCAGCACGGCTTCTATGGGTCCTCGACAACTTTTACTTGGCGAAGTTTGCATTACATTTTTTAGTGGTTTTTACACTTAAAGTATTTTGAATCTTTTGAGCTTTTAAGAAACATAGGAAAACCACCAATTTTTCAAGTGGAAAATTTGATTAGTTAACTGGTCCCTACACAACCCACCATCCATGGCTCAAGCTGTAATCCAGGGCATTTACTGTATACTGTATGTACAAGTGTGTACAAACACACAGTATTTACCAAGATGATAATACAAAATGGAACAGTCTGCAGTTGGGGTTCTCTACTGTAGGTTAATGATACTAAGTGATAGAGTGAAAAGAACTTGATGGACAGGTGTCTTTTTCAGCCCATATTAACTCTATAACCATGTAAGCACTGTATTCTCATAATTTGTTTTCTTTTGACAGGTCTATAATGTTCTTGCAAACTTTATTTAAATATTACCAAATGAAATGCAGTTGGCAGTTGTTTTGAATTTCGAATTATGTTAAGTTGGTTCCTGAACACTGATTTATGACATTAAATGGCAGTTTCTTTATTTATACCATAGAGATGCCCCATACATGTTTATTTAATCCTTCCATTACAAGATTCATGAATTTTGATGGACTGTCATAATTCATCATTCTAATCTAACATCGTAAGTAAATCATTTCCGATCACTTGATTATGGTGAATACTTTTCAGTGGAACAGTCTCTGAAGAAAGAAAACCTTTCCAGAAGTTTTTTTTTTTATTATTTGGAATGATTTTGTAATCAGAATTTCTAGTCACAGTGATTGCTGGAAGCCATGCGTAAGTACAGTTTTCTCAAGAGAAAGAAAGGAAAACTCATGTGTACGTAGTTAACATGTTTTGATTTTAAAATTACATTTATTTTCCCAAAATAAAACATTATGGAAATCAATATTTTTGTTTTTTACAGAGGAAATGATTGACCAAGCAGAAAAAGTAACTTTCACAATATGAGATCAGATGCTTGTAGGCTTATTATTATTTTTAAGTTATTTTATAGGTATATGTACCGCTGTTTTATAAAAGAAAAACAAAGCAAAATTTTTTTAGGGATTTCATGCACTTTGTTTAAAGCAATTGTATAGTGATGCTGGTCAGATCACAGAATTTCATGATAGAGTAGAACTGCTACTCCATCTGTATCCATGAACAGGACCCTTTATTCAGTAACAGGAAATTCTGGTCTTCAGCTGCCATCTGTATTCAGCTAATAGATGATGGATGCTTTAGTCAAAGAATAGACAGAGATTCACTCAGCCCCTCTTATTGTGGAAACTCTGTTGGTTGTCAGGTTATAGTTATAAGGACTATAAAGGAAGAATGAGGCACATTTTCTCCTCTTGTTTCCAAAGATAATAACCCTTAGCTATAAAGTGATGTGTACCATGTGCTGAGTCTGATACATCTAATGAGCTGTTTTAAAAAATGGAAGATGCAAAGTGTCTTGTAAAAGTATTCAGACCTTTGTCCAAGGTTATTAATCTAGTAAATAAATAATTCTACTGTTTGGTCTTTTCCAATGAGTCTGATGAATTATAGCCACACCTATGCCTTTCACTGGGAACCCAGAGTCTGAGTTGGGACCAGAGAGAGATATAGAGAACAAAACATTATCCATGTGCGGTGCCAAATTACAATTCATATGTATGTGGTGCTCAATTTGGCACGTCTGCTACGTGAGCATTATGCAAACAATTTGACGTTTTGACACCCCAGCAAATATTTAGGTTAACTCCCTTCTTCAAGTGAGATGAGGAGTAGTAAAAGGAGCGTTAGGTGTTCAAAAGCACATAGAGATAAACCAGAGATTAGACAATAGAGATGTGAGGCGAAATTGAATCCAAGGCAGGCAGAGGGCAATAACCAGAATTATAGGTAAGCAGAGGGTAATCGGAAGAGATGTTAGACAAACCTAAAGTGAAAACAACAAAGACCACTCATTGCAAACGAACTGAGGACCTCAGCATCTATGTAAGCAATATGCATACTTGTGTGTTGGGGTGCCTATGCATGCGAATGCTTCAATATCCACGAGAGAACACACTGAGATTCTGCATAATACCAAAGCCTTTGAAATGTTTTGTCTAAATATTAAAATTGAATCCAAACCCTCATTTGGTATATTAAAAAACAATTCAGCAAAATAAAGGGGAGGACAAGCATTGTAATAAATAATAGTAAGCAAATAAGTATAAATATATAGTGATTAAGGGGCAGATTTATCAAGGGTCGAATTTCAAAGTTAAAAATACTTCGAAATTTGACCATCAAATTTAAATACTTCGAATTCGAATATCGAATTCAAACTTTTTTCTTTGAATTTGAGTATCCTGCGGTCTAAGTAAAAGCGTTCGATGGACTGATTAAATTCATCGAATCTAACAATTCGAACTATTTTATCGTACGATCAAATGATTTTACTTAGACTTCAAAAAACTTAGAAAAATGCTGTAGAAGGTTCCCATAGGCTAACATAGCACTTTGGCAGGTTTAATTTGGCGAAGTATTGAAGTACTTCGATTATCGAATGACAGTACTTCGATTATCGAATGGTCGAATAGTCAAACGATGTCGAAGTCGTAGTATCCTATTCAATGGTCGAAGTATCCAAAAAATCACTTCGAATTTTGAATTTTTTTACTTCGAAAATTCCCTCTAATTCACTTCGACCCTTGATAAATCTGCCCCTGGTAAAAAAACACAGTAGGAAAGAAGTCACTGGCCCACAGAGCTTACAATCAGTGTCTTTCAACTACTGTAAGGATGTACCCATTGTGTCAAATAGTGTTGGCCCACATAATTAAAAAGTAGGATAGTGGCAGTTGTTGATGTTGAGCATTTTTTCAAGGCAAGTATAAATTTTGAAATAAAATACCATTGTATGGTGAGTCTGTAGAACAGCAATGAATAAGGAATGGAAACTTTTCTTTAAACTGAATAATAGTTAATATTAACTATTAATAGCTAATAATCCCAGACAAAATCTGTCATACATTCAAGCCTTCAAGCCTATAGTAAACATCAAGGTGTTTTTATTGACACTTTGCATAACACTATAACAAGCTAACAGTGAACCTAAAAAATAACTAAAGTAAGCAGTTTTATTTCCACACATGAATATACAGTGTAAATAGCTTAGCTTTTAGTGACAGCAACATGAATAATTACAAAAAAAATATTTTTATTGAAAATAAACATTCATTACTGAAAGACAAAAACCGTTGCTAGTTAATCTGCAAACAAGAAATTTTAAAAGGTTATAGTACTTCCTATCAGCAAATGTTTTATAGACTTTTGGTTTGTATGAATATTTACTGTATGTATGCAGACCCATGATTTAATGTTTCTAGGCCTTTTGTCAAGGGATACAGAATAAAATTGAGAAAACTGATTTGGAATCAGTTATGCAACTATTTTTATTATTAATTTGTTTTGTAGGAAAAAATTATCATTAAAAAGGGGGATCATGGTTGGGGAATTTTGGCAATTTTTATTTTAGTATAACACTAAAATTTTGGAAGGAATTGCTTTATTTTGTAGGATTATACCATGGTGATACCTTCAGCTACAGTTGGATTCACAATGGGGTGAATAATGCTGCAGCTATATTTTTAGAAAAATAGACCCCTTATTAAGACCATTTTAACAAGACATATTAACAAGGAAGAAAAGAACTGGACCAACAATATTATTATGTAAAAGATTTGCTTGTATGTTAGTATTTCCCAATATAAAAGAAAAAATTGTTCCTGAATTCAGGTGTGTAAATGCAGATGCACGACAAAAAACACATCCATTTTTCAGTTCCAGCCTTGTTAGATCTATAACTGACCCCTGGTTTTACCTTTTTTGGTTGTCATGAGATGTGCCTAGATGTTGTTATGTGTAGGTACATTTATTTACAGCACTATAAATGATGTTACTCATACAAAAGATCTTGTCTTTTAATTGTAAATATGGAATGTCAGGACTGAATGGTATTAATTAAAGGAATGGAGAAAATACACTTCTCAAACATGTAGGGAATGGTGTACAAGGGTGTGAAATTTATGAATTTATGAAAATAAAGATGAAAAGACATCCCCTTTAAATGTACTCGACCAGCCATAAAATATGTGCCTAAAAGTGCTAAACTAATAATTACTTATAAATTATTTTTAAATAATATATTTTTAAAACCTTCTAATCATATGTGCCCCCAAATCTTTGCACTGCTTTACACGCATTATACTTCATTTTGAGCTCTTTTAATGAATTTCAATACGTGATTATTTAGTTTAGTAGCTTTAGGGACTTGTTGCTTTTTGTTAAGGCTAGTGAAGTTTAACAGGGTTTAAGTGAAATGTAACAAAATTGCCAAAGAGAATGAATTTGCGCACCAATAAATAAAAAAAGTGCATATTGCAATGTAATATTATTCATTATACTTTGATTGCATTCCAAATACTAAATGCACACTTTTAAGAAGTGCTTGAAGGTGGTGTAAACATTTGGAGCAAACATAACTTTTTCAGTAAGAAGTTTTATTACATACACTGTGCACATGCGCAAACTATAAAATTCTCAATCACTATCCTACTTTCAGGTGAGGGGCAAAGTGTTCCCAAAATGTTTGTTACATTTGCTTAAAGGCAAAACTGTTCGCAATGTGACTATTAGCATTGAAAAATGTTTTCCATTAGAGAACTTCTGTATATTACATTACCCCATTGGAATCTCTATAAAACTTGAATATGGTTGGACTTTAAGCAGAGATAAATTATGTATAGAAAACATCAAAACCAGTGGAGGAATGCAAAGTACCTACAGGAAGGAAAGGGTATTTTGAGAAGTGTGGCTTTCAAAAGTGTGTGGAATCAATACAAACAAGAATATGAACCAGTTATTTACTTCAGGGATTTACTTTTCTCTCTTTTATACAGAGAAATCGGCTGGTCTAGTGATCAGCAGGGTCTGGATTTAGGGGCCGATTCACTAACTTTGAGTGAAGGATTCAAAGTAAAAAAACTTCGAATTTTTGTGCTCCTCGACTATCGAGTTGGCGTAAATTCGCCTGAGTAGCATGATTCGAATAGATCGAGCGCAAAAACGCTGCGACTATTCGCCATTCGATAGTCGAAGTACTGAATCGAGCACAAAAATGCTGCGACTATTCGCCCATTCGATAGTCGAAGTACTGTCTCTTTTAAAAATACTTTGACTGCCTACTTCGCCACCGAAAACCTAACGAATTGCTTTAAAAGCCTATGGGAAAGTCCCATAGGCTTGTTTTCCAGGTTTTTGATAGAATAAAAAGGCATTCGATCGAATGAAAAATCCTTCGAGCGAATATTCGCCAATTCGACTATTCGAAATTCGCCCGAATTGCCTATTCGATTCTATTCCCCAGTCAAATTTCGAGGGATTTAACCCCTCGAAATACGACCCTTGATGAATTTGCCCCTAAGTGATGGGTGAAATATTTCACCAGGTATCGCTGCAAAAAAATGGCAATAGGTTCCAATGTATTGTAAAAACATACATTGGGGCAGATTTACTAAAGGACAAAGTGGCCACCACTAGCGAAAATTCGCCAGAAATACAATCCACAGGGACATCGCCAATTTACTAACACATTGCTAGCGAAATTGTGTGCCCTTTAGCCAGGTGCATTTTGCTCAGACAAAACCATTTGAGAGGCATGCCACATTTATTTTAGGATGGGCTCATGTTTAGGACCTTAGAGGATCTCTTTTGTCTTTATTTTGCTTCCATGGACATTTTTAATAATAAGTTGCCAAATTCAAGCATTTTCACCAACATCTCTAATAAAGACATATATATATGGCCTTTATGTACCTGCCCTATTCAAATTTACCTAAGCGTAAGTTTACTAATGAAGTTTTGCTAGGCAGAAACAAAAGTTAGTGAAAATTTTCAGCGTTCGGCTGCCGAGTCAAAACTTTGCATTTTAGTGAATAAGCATAGCGGTAGCGAATTAACAGCTGGCAAAATGTCGCAAAGTGTGGTGAAGCCTTCGCAGGTGAAAATTCACCCTTTAGTGAATTTGCCCAATTGCCCAACAGTTTGTTTCAGGAATTGAATCTGCCAACGAAGTGAAACAGGAAAGAATCACCCATAACTATTCACTGCATAATTCAGATTATTAAAGTGATGACTGGGCACTCCAGAAAGCACGTGGCAAAGTATGGTTATTGCCACCTGCTTAATGGTGTACCATGTTTCCTGATCTAGGTTTCATTTTGAAACCTAACATTCAAATGTATTTACATGCAGGATCATCAAGTATTGATGGCTTTTTGATGTCCCCGAGTAGGGTATTTGTCCAACAATGTCCACACACCACATTTCTGAAGAATCTGACATATGCCATTATGGAAATGCCCCTGCAGCTTTTTTCTTGATACATTGCCATTCTGCAAAGTTCAGCAATTATAGCATGGTGGCTGTCCACACTTGTAGCAAGCTACTAACTTGAAACAGCTACATGATCATGGGGAATATTGCAGGAAACTGATATTTCCTCCCATATAGACCAAGGCCTACATTTGTCAACAACCTATTAAACATATCTGAGTAGAAATGGGCGAATTTATTCGGCAGGCGCAAATTCGTGGCAAATCTGCGCGATTCTCCGCCAGCGAATAAATTCGCGAACCGATTCGCCGGCTCAAAAAAAATGGATGCCGGCGTCAAAAACGAGATGCCGGCGCCATTTCGTGAATTTTTCGGTATTTCACAAATTTCGCGGGAAATTTGCAAATTTTTTGGTGAAGCAAATTCGCCCATCACTATATCTGAGATAAAGCTCATACAAGTATAAATAACTATTAATGCTGTGCTTCTATGAACAAGGATTTCATCATAAAACTTGCAGACGAGAAATAATATACATTCCCGTTACACCAAGAATAATTGTATTTTATATATTCTATATTCTACATTTATTTATTTCTATATTATATATATATTATAGGACTATATAAGGAAGCCGATCTTCTGTCTCATAAAGCAATAACAATCTCCTCACTATCCTAGCTTTTGCACTGACATAATTTGAATGTTCTCTTTCCTTTTGCACCTCAGAATTATTATTTATTTCTCAAACACTTGGATATTGTCTCCTGCTATGCTGGTAAGAATTCTGTGTGATTGCTTGCCAGAACTTGGCTGCACTCATACTGTTCTAAACATTGCACAGGTAGCAGTTAAAAAGTAATGTACAATCAGCTGCACATTCTCACAGCGCTGCTTTATATTGACTGCAGATCTTATGCAGGATCACCTATGCTGCAATACACAGGATCCAAGCTGGAAGCCGCAGGTGTGCAAAGCATACTCCTAATCATGTTCTAATTGTTTTTTTCTAAAAGCAAAACAAACAGAATGAAAGCAATATTTGAAGTCTGGACAAATACATTGTCTGTATTATGTAATGGGTGGTTATCTGTTGTTTTTCATGCCCTGGTTTTAAACTTGGACTCTCCAGCCCAACAATAGGTTTGTTCCTTGCAACGTTTCAATAAAACAAGTTAGACTAATGCATTTCACTTGATAAAAAGCTGCAGAAAATCCAGCATGCTGTGTGCTCTTACATTTAAAAAAAGTGCATCACTGTGGGAGAGGCAACTACCTTTTTGCATACCTTCGGAATGGGGTGATACCAAAGGGTAGGACATGGAGCTGAAAATGTTGAAGCTGATCTTTTAGTAAAACGGCAATTCTAAGAAAGTTTCTTTGTGCTGGGAAAATAGGTTTGTGAATATAAGTATCCTTCGGGTATATGATGGCGTGATAATCTCCAGGCTCTACCATCTGTAAGGTTGACTTTATCCTTTCCATCCTGAAATGTTTCTTCCAAATTGACCAGCTGACAAACCTGAGATCTGATATGGTGTGAAAAGATCTGTCTGGTTTCGGAATGAGAAAAATTGTGGAATATGTGTTGCAACATTTTTCTAGAAGAGGAACCCTCCCCAATACCTTCTTTTTGCAGAAGTAAGAGCCTCTTTTAAGGTACTTTGATTTTGTGGAGAATTCTGGAGGATGGGAAGGAATCTAGTAATATGTACAAACACTTGATTCTATAACCCTCTTCTACAAGCTGTATGAGCCACCTGTCTGAAATCAAATGTACCTAGTGGTCTATAAAAAAAGTAAATCTTTCACCAAACTAAAGGTTGCTGGTATAAGGAGGACAAAAACTTACCTCTACTTCTTGCAGCTCTCAAAGACCCATCTAGAGGGTCTCTAGAAGCATCAAAAAGGTTAAATTGATCTAAATGGAGACCTCTTTTGTGGGTGAAAAAAATCTCTACATATCATCCTTCTATCTTGTCTGGGGTCAGGGTGTTACACTTCTAATCAGGCATCATCTCCATATGAGTGACTAATGACAAAAAGATAACCAGGCTATGAATGGTTCAATGCCCTCCTGGCTGTGGTAGAAAGGGCTACAGTATATTCTTAGCTTTAAAGATTCAATAGAAGAGTCACACAAAAACTTGAAAGCTAGTTTAACAACTTTTATGAATTTCAGGAGCTGATGGGACTTCAGCGTTGATATCCTCCTCCAGCTGCGTAACCCAGTTTTTCAAAGCTCTAGAGACAGTAGAGGCTGCAACCAGTGACATACTGTACGTCTCAGTGAACAATCAGTTCTTTGGGCCATGGAATCTCTTAAACCTGGCCATCCTTAAACTAGAATGATACTATGCTGCCATGTTTACCAATGGAGGGCATTCCAAATCTTGACTGGAGCTTTATCCAGATTTTTTCAATCAAATATTTAATGACTGGTTTTAAGGTAAAGACTCTGCGTCTTTTAACCTGATTCTGAGATTGTCTGTACACCTCTCCTCTTGAGCTTCGATGGATTTAACAACCTTAATACATTAAAAATATCATCAGCCTGAAGACGGGAGGCATCCACCTATTCATTATGAGAGGAATAAGCAATCTCATCAAAAAAACTTAATGTGGCATTATCAGCATGCACCAAAGAACAAGTGCACAAATTTTACTTGTGCATAAGTAGCTAATTGTACCCAGGATATAGCCATAATCTACAGGGAAGGGGGGGGGGCAATAGGGAATATTGCCTTTTCAGAAGTCCCCCAAATAGTTATTAAGGAAATTAAGGAGAAAAAAGTATCTTTATTCATAGCACACAATCCACACTTTTTGCCTCAGGCAGTAGGACAAAAAACACACACCATATAGTAGGTTGGGGTATTATAATGTGGTTAAATAATTCTCACTCATGCTACAAGGCAATTCAAGGTGATTCAATTTCATAAGTGCTGCAGTATAGAACATTAGAATTAAAACTTAAATGAATCGCTGTGTGAGGTGTTAGAAATCAGCACTTCCACTGAGCTTTTTCACTGCATAGCACATAATAGAGTTTGACTGCTCAAATCAGTCAAACTCATTCTAAGGAAGCAAAAAAATTCTTTAATAGATGTGCCAATCTGTTATACTCTCTCCAGGCTGTCAGGAACATTTTGTATTGTGTATTTGATTTAGGTTGTAGTCCTCACTAAGGGGCGGATTTATCAAAGGTCGAAAGTGAAAATTTGAATTAAAAAAAATGTCATTTCGAGCTAATTTTTGTGTACTTCGACTAGGGAATAGTCCAAATTCGATTCGAATTTGAAAAAGATTTGAATTTCAAAATTTATCATGTACTGTTTCTTTAAAAATTCTACTTCGACCATTCGCCATCTAAAAAGTATAGGAAATTAGTTCTGCACACTCTATAGGAATTATCGACTCAGGTGGTAGGATTTGAAAAATGCTTTACTTAATAAAAAGACAGGAACAGTGACATCATCATCACAATAAACAACAAACATTTTGCATAGTCATAGTATACATACCACCCTTAGGTACAGAATAAAGGCAGACAAGAAATTACAAGTAGCGGATACACATGCAAAGATGAGAATAACCCCAACGTTTCGGCAAAATAGCCTTTGTCAAGGGGATTCTGATGTGCAACCGATCTAGTAGCAAAATAAATACCCTCTCAAACTATGCGTCCATCCCACTTTTTTCGCGCGTTACCCGGACTTCCTGCTCTGTGACGTCACATCCGCCTACGTCACTTCCACCGACCATACGTGCAGCGTAGTGACGTGGCTCCCTAACTTGTCATTACCTCGGGTAAGATAATCTCGCGGGAATAGACTGAGTGAGCACCGATACTAAATTCGATGAGAGAGCAGGGGAAATGCTGACCCACTTTAGAAGTAGGGGGTATGAGACAGATGTCCTCTTGGAGGCTAAACAGAGAGTTAAAGAAAAATCGAGATCCTCCTTATTGACAAAAACAGAGAATAAAAAGACGGATAGACTACCTTTTGTTTCCACATATTCCACGAAATCAGGACAGGTGAAAAATATAATAAATCGTCATTGGCATCTGTTGCAGATGGACCGTAGGTTACGACCTTGGGTGGCTGATCCTCCAATGATGGCGTACAAAAGAGCGACAAACTTGCGGGACCAGCTAGTCCATGCGCTGAGTGAACCTCCCAAAAAACAAGGTACCTGGTTGAGTGGGACCAAGGGGATGTATAAATGTGGGAGATGTGTTAACTGCAATTTTGTAGTCCGTACTGATAAATTTTATCATCCAATGAGTGGGAAAAGTTATGAAATGAGAGACTACATTAACTGTCAGTCAGATCATGTCATATATATGGTGAAATGTCCATGTGGAAAGATATATGTGGGTGAGACGACCAGATCCCTAACTGTAAGAATAGGAGAACATCGAAGTGACGTGAGACTTGGTAGAAATTCTTCCCCGATAGCTAGACATTTCATGCAGGCACAACACCAAGTAAATCAATTACGGTTTATGGGAATAGAACAGGTTAAGAGACCCACTCGGGGTGGAAACAGGGAACTACTTCTCAAACAGAGGGAATTGAAATGGATATACAAACTGAATTGTCTCTCCCCACATGGCCTTAATGAAGATAGGGAGCTATCTTTATTTTTTTGAATTTAATTGGATGGAGATTAATAGTCCATGACCTCAGCCTGTGTGTAAAATGGGTTTTATTTTGTGTTCTGATGCTTATGTAATTAATTGTCTATGTGTGAGATTTTAATTTTTAAATACCGTTATTCCTCTAGATTTTACAGGATAATGGGGTTGGATCCAGATCCGTGCCATCCAAATTACGAGTAACATAATCGTCGTTAAATGGATCTGACAATCTACATGTCATTTTGCAATAATTGGATAAGGATATTCCAAGGGGACGGTTTGCTAATAATTGTTCCAATAAGGACTTATCACCACGGTGATTCATTTTTATAGGACATTATATCGGGATGAACTGCAATACACATTCTGTGTTTGGAATATTTGTGATTGTTTATATGTGGTGTTAGACACTTACACTTTTAATTAATTTTTATATTAATTAGCACTGTCACTTTATTATATCTATTTGCACATATACAATATGGTCATAGAAATTTTTGATATGTAAACTCTATAATTTTGTATGAATACATTAGCACTGTCACTTTAATATGCATATTCTTACTATTATAATATGGACAATGAAGTATTATGGCATATAAATTATATGATATATTTTAATAACACTTGGTATATTAGATTACTTTGATTGCCATGTCACATGCAATATAATTGTTTTTATGGGGATTGTATTTTTTCCACAATAATATGTCCTTTGTCCAGTCCGCTCGTTTTCCTGTAAAGACGCTGGGGTTGCTATGATACGGCTTGACTGCCGAGGTATTTTTTACTGCGCAAGTTCAAAACACCCATGCGTTCCACAGTCTATTCCCGCGAGATTATCTTACCCGAGGTAATGACACGTTAGGGAGCCACGTCACTACGCTGCACGTATGGTCGGTGGAAGTGACGTAGGCGGATGTGACGTCACAGAGCAGGAAGTCCGGGTAACGCGCGAAAAAAGTGGGATGGACGCATAGTTTGAGAGGGTATTTATTTTGCTACTAGATCGGTTGCACATCAGAATCCCCTTGACAAAGGCTATTTTGCCGAAACGTTGGGGTTATTCTCATCTTTGCAGGTGTATCCGCTACTTGTAATTTCTTGTCTGCCTTTATTCTGTACCTAAGGGTGGTATGTATACTATGACTATGCAAAATGTTTGTTGTTTATTGTGATGATGATGTCACTGTTCCTGTCTTTTTATTAAGTAAAGCATTTTTCAAATCCTACCACCTGAGTCGATAATTCCTATAGAGTGTGCAGAACTAATTTCCTATACTTGTTATATTGTGTCGCTTAGTAGGGGCGACTTTTGGTTTATTTGCACCTTGTTTTGAATATTTGCCTGCGTATTGTCTAATTAGGTGTGCTCCTCATTTACCTATATTTGTACATTCGCCATCTAAAACCTGCAGAATTGCTGTTTTAGCCTATGGGGGACCTTCTAGAACCTAATTGGAGTCAAAACTGACCTATTCGGCCAAAAAAACCCTTAGATTTAATTTTGGTTGGTCTTTTTGAATTCGTATTTTGAAGTTTTTATAATTCCAAATTCGACCCTTGATAAATCTGCCCCTTAGTCATTATAATATTTTTAATAACATACTATTTTCTGAAACCTTCTTTTTGTAATGTAAAGCTGTTAGCAAAAGCATCGGAAGTACTTCTATTAAACTCTGCTTTAAAAATGTTTGGAAAGCTCCAGGGGCTCCTATTGCAAGTGATTAAATAAAGCAATTCTGCATGACAGATTGTATTTCTTCCCCTCCGAAAAGAGATTAGAACCAGAAGACAATGCGGAGTTTATGTGTGAATTTATTTATTCAGTTCAGAGATGGAGTAATGATAGATTTTAACAGCTATTTTAACAGCTTATAGCTCCCTTAGGGCATTATTTACTTTAAAACTATTGCAGTTTTGATCCAGCAGCCTAATATTTTCTTTATTTATCAGGTAACGGTTGAAATACGGTTGACCCTGAAACAAATATTGTTATTTACTGAACTGGTTATATTTAGAGAAGTAATCAGAATAGGGAAGATATACCACATTCAGGCTTTCAAATCCAAATCATTCTTGTTTTCTGTCAAGTACATGCTGAATTGTCATACAAACAGTGGCATACAGATACAAACTACTGTTTCACAAATGACAAACAGGGTCCTGCTTATTAGACTTTACATCCTAGGTTACTATGCCAACATTAAATTGATGTCTCATGTTTTTGGCTAGCTTTGGATTCTTTGCAGCTGCTCAACAGTCCTTGTTAGCTTGCAATGTTAATCATCCATACGACAGATGGAGGTTTATCCGTTAGCCCAACAACATGGGGGCAAATACTGAAATTGTCACAGCTCACATGTATATGTATTCCCCTAGGAATCTTTGGGTTCTTCTGAACTTCATCCAAAGTCATAAAGGTTGCAATCCAGTGGTTACCTGTACAGAGTAAATCACAAGGCTGATGTTTTATGACTATAGGTGGCTTTTGTGGAAACATTGAGTAATAGTTTTTTACATTTTGACATCATATCTTTTATTCAGTATCTAGAGCCCCCATTTGTTATTATTGCATTTGAAGTCTCTGCGCCTACCATTACCATAAAATGAATAGAAAGAAGAAACGTTCAGATATTTGTAATCATTATTGAATCACACTATTTCATCCTCTAGTAACATCTTGCACTTGTATGTATGTGTAACTTTATTTATGAAGTGCTGCTGGGATAGGTAGTGCTGTACAATTTTACAAAAAGGTACACACAGGGAGGACAAGCATTAACGTAAATGTATGTCTAGTACCTTTCAGCAACAGTACCTTTCAGCAACAGTACCTTTCTTTCCTGTTTTAATCTCTAGTCATTAACCGAGACTGCTCCATCAACTAGTGCTAACCAGCACAAAAATCCATGGGCACATAAAAACCCTCACATACATAAAAAAAACGGAAAATGAAAAAATATAAATATGGATAAATAGGTGTAGTGACCTTATGCATTAGCCTGCAATTAGTTTTTACCCATGATGAAACTGTCTAATGCAGGGGACCCCAATCTCTTTTACCCATGAGCCACAATCAATTGAAAAAATATAACAAACAAGGGAAAGTTGTGCTCACGACTAATTTTTAAAAACATTAAAGGACAAGGAAAGGCAAAAAAATAAAATCCAATTTTTCTTTCTTTAATGAAAATCTCCAATATACTTTAATTAAAAAATGTGTACCGTTTTTATAAGAAACCTGACTGTATGCAGTGAAATTCTCCCTTCATTTACTGCTGTGGATAGGAATTGTCAGACGGTCCCTAACTGCTGAGCAGGGAAACAATCACACTTATGAACAGCAGGGGGAGCCCCCGCCTACTTCCCAGCCATGCAGAACTCAAGCAGCTTTGTTTGTTTCCCTGTAGAGCAGTCGACGACTGTGTAGAGATTTGTATTGGATTTTATTTTTGCCTTTACATCCCCTTTACTGTTTCCAACTCTGCAGGGACAAAGATCATGGAGCCAGATTTAAACAGATAAACTGGGATTCAATTTGGAGGATACTTTGCTGCAGCCACTGGCTCTGCAGAGTTGGAGAAAGTTTGTATTAAAGGACATGTAAACCCTATAAACCCTTACCATGTTTTTAGGTTGGGCACATATTCCCCACACAAAATGCATCATTGTCTCTGTATTGGGTCAGGTAGTATCTGTATCCACTCCGTTAGACTGTACTGTAGTGTTTTCCTGAATGCAAAATGTGCTTCAACTAGGTGGCCATTTTCTATTGGCTACATCATCATTTGCATATCCAGCCACGCCTGATGACCTTTCTCAGAAGTTCTTTTTGGTAATGTAACTTTATTAGCAAGTATGTGTAATCCTACTCACTCCTACATGTAATCTACTCATATGCATAATTCCACGCACTCATGCATAATCCTGATCACTCATATAAATACTCATGTGTACATGTAATCCCATTCACTCATATGCATAATCCCACTCATATGCATAATTAGTTATATAAAAACACATGCAGGGAAATTGCAGATTTTCGCAGTTCATCCCCTCAAATTACATCCAAAGCTTCTCAAGAAAATAGTCCTAAAGTGCATTCACAGCAGTGGCCGGGCAAGGACATTCAAATTTGAAAAATCAATGCAAATGTATTGTAAATGTTCAGAAAATAATGCCAGAGCTTCTGACCTTCCCACATAATTAGCCTAATCCAATTTGTGTTTCATAAAAGTTATGTAAAGCTTCAGGCTTTTTTTCTCTACAGGGTTAACTCTTTCTGCGAAATGTAAACGTTGCATTCTTTAGAAACAAAGCCTAGTTAAAAAAAAAGTATAGTAGAATATAGTACAGATAGAAATGTTATCTACATAGTCATTAATGAAACACTCAAATAATGCATAATGAACAATGTGTTATTATCACTTACATTCTGAAAAAAAAAACAGTATTTCTCTATATCTGCTGTGCACATGTTTACAATGCAGCAGCATATTGCAGCCTTTATAAATGCATAGAAATCATTATAAAGATAATATGTTGTATGGTGGCCCTTGGATAAATATACGTTTTTGAATGGCAAATTTGCAGTTAATTCAGATAAAAACCAATGGATAGGAAAATAGGAAAAGTGACTAGCTATAAAATTTATTTTTCCAAGGAGACTGGCAGGAAATTTACTTTATTCTCCATATACGTAAAAGAAATAGCTAACTTACCACAATATAATCACATGTATTGATAATTAAAATTCGCTGAAACTATTGCTGGTTTGTTTTTTACAGTGTTAAATAACTTTCAGGAATATACAGGAAGACTTTAAGAAGGCGTAATTTACAAATTCCCTGGACTCAAGTGCAAAAGCACTGAAGGGTGCACCTTAGTGCTCATTTACTGAAACAAATCCAATGTGTGGTACATAGCATAGCCAAAGGTTTTTTATGCATCCACTAGGACTCCCAAACTTGGGCACATTAATGGTGCAAATAAGGGCAAGGGTATGGAGCAGGATGAGGGGGGTCTACATGCCTCCCCCAACCCAACCTTTATGAATAAAGCACTGTTCAACACAGACAGCACTTTATTCATCTGGAAAGCACACGTCCTTTTGTTCTATTCTGATCAATCACAGTGGCACAGGGTGCAAAATATGAAAAACATTGTGGCTTCTCTATGGCACCTCTATTTCTACCCTGCCCCACTGATTATAAGCCCTTGACTGTCAAGTATAAACTCTTTGCCGATTTGTGGCTGAGAAATGTTGCATCAATTCAATAAAATGTAAGACTTTATCACATTGATTGAAATACACTGTGTATATTCCATCTCGTTATTAAATTAAGAAGCATCAATATTAAAACCTAAGGCAAATGGTACAAGCCTATAGCAAAATACAAAGACAAAGTCATGGAACAAAGAGACAAAGACAAAAAGATAGCATTGGAATGGTTGCATTGATTTATTTTAAAAAATAAAGCCATCACACTTAGCAACACAGGTGCTTTATCTATAAAGCCCTCCACCTTTTTATAAAAGTCTGTTAAAACATGTCTTATTGCATGCTTTCTCTTGTTGTATTGATTACAAAAAACTTTGAAATCATGTTTGACCAAAATATAATTAAAATGTATTCACCAGGACTGACAAAAATCTATTATCTCTTGTGGGAGGAAGAAGAACCTCTTTTTTGGCAAATATGAGAGGAAAAGTCATCAATATTTTCCGGCGCATCAATAATTTTGCTGAAGTCGTTGAAATGCTATTGACATAATGAAAAATCGTGTCTCAGTAACATTTTTACTACAACTGAATTTCCATTTCTAAATTGCCTGTTTATAAAGATTTAAAATGAAACAGCTTTAAAGCTCAATAAACAGGCATTGCTTTGCGATCAAAGTAATAAACTTTACTATTCTGATGCTTTATAAATAGATCAAAAATTATTTTCTCTATTGATTTTGTGCTGCTGGGCAATATTCGCATTGAATGACTGCAGTACAGTATCATTATAAAATAAATATTTATTCTCCTTGTGAGTCTCTATCAAAATAGAGCTGAGATGAGATTTAAAACTTTTGTAACACTATTTTGGTGGTGTATGATGTGCACCTGGACCCCCAGCTGGCCTCCCCACCCTCCAAACTTGAACCCAACTGTGGGCCTGGATGTGACCCAGCACCCCCGGTAGTTCCGCCTCTGAGGACAGCTGTGTCAAGCACAACTATATGGAGGTACAAGAAGCTTCTTCTGGCGCAAGAACCTTTAATGGATGACATTGTTTGGCTGGCAAGTACAACACTGCAGGTTTAAATAACCCCTAATAACATTTGGGCTGTGAGTGTTAAAACCAAAGCTGGTCCAAAATACAACTTTTGTTCAAGTACTGGACAAGTACAAGAAGCCCATATACGACAGGTATGGGATCTGTTATTTGGAAACATGTTATAATCAAATGATCCAAAGACTCCATTATAATCAAATAATCCATATTTTTAAAAAATATTTTCTTTTTCTCTGTAGTAATAAAACAGTACCTTGTACTAAGATATAATTAATCCTTATTGGAAGCAAAACCAGCCTATTGGGTTTATTTACATGATTTTCTAGTAGACTTAAGGTATGAAGATCCAAATTATATTATCTGTTATCCAGAAGAACTGGGGATGCACCGAATTCACTATTTGAAATTCGGCCAAATCCCCAAATCCATGGTGAAAGATTCGGCCAAATACCGAACCGAATCTGAATCCTAATTTGCATATGCAAATTAGGGGCAGGAAAGGAAAAAGTGATTTCCCTAACCGCCCTTAATTTACCTATGCAAAATAGAATCCGAATTCCGTTCAGCCAGGCACAAGGATTCGCCTGAATCCGAATCCTGCTGAAAAGGCCGAATCCCGAACCGAATCCTGAATTCGGTGCATCCCTAAGAAAAACCCATGTCCAGTGCCTTCTGGGTAACAGGTACCATACTTGTATTACTATTTGTGGTTGTGAGAAGCTGTAACTTTATTGTAATCACACTACACTAACTGGGGGGGGAACATGTTTGTAAACATGGCATAACTGTTTTTTCCAATGACCCTATTTTATTCTCAATAACTAGCATAATTTGAGAAAGAACTCAAGACTGAAAAAACCCAATTGTGGTTTGTCACGAAAAACAAATTTCTTGGGTCTGAAAGGTGATGACGAGGGGGTAAACTTGTAGCACTAATTCTTTCACAAGTCTGGGGGAAGTTGGAGATTTTATTTTCAGCTAAAGTGCAAACTCTCTCGTCTTCATTTACTTTATTCTGTATTAAAGAGAACTCTTGGTTTTAACATAATAAAGTGATAAAGTTATATCTTAACTTGTTATGTACCATAAAACATAATAATCATCATTTTTAAGATCTAACAGGAATTCTATGTACTTGATTTTATCTTGTTATTATTTACCATTTCAATGCAATTTTTTTCAACTATTGATTATAAATTATTAATTTTATGGATTACAGATGATTTGGAATATGTTATGGTTAATGGAAACTGCAATAAAGACAATTGAAATTAAACAAAATCCATAACCTTGAAATAAACTTATTTTTTGTGTCTTGTTAAACAGTTTGTTAAGCCTGTCTTTTGGTTTATAAATGCGCATTTGTGGTCTAAAAAGTCAAGCAGGTAAACATGGAGGTGGTTATGGATTTTTCAACTGTAAAGTAATAAAAGATTATGATGTCATATATTTGTAGCAGGTATCTTTATTGCAAAACAGATATTCCAGTAAGAATAATGCAATATCAATTTAGCATGCTCAGTTCAGTTCACCAGATTATAAAATGTCACTGTGATTGTTTTTGGGTAGGCCTATAATATCTAATGAAAAATTAAATGTGATTTTCTGCTTTACTCCCTGCTTATTGTATTTGTAAGATGCAAGATTCCATAATTGAATTGGTGGAGAATTAGAATGTTGATTCGTTTGGCAATTAAAATTGTGTTTGTTTAACTGATAATTTGTAAATACAAGCAAATTTAATTTACAGTTACTAGATTTGCTAAACAAAATTGGGTCTTGTTGTAGGTGATAGATTTATTCGCTCATTTGCTGAGGGAGGATATTAACAATAGCAAGGAAAACAGTGTGTAATGATTTTCAGCATTGAGCCAAAAAGGACATTTTTCACTTTAAAAACAAGGTACATTTTTGAATATATTTCTTTATAAACTGGTAAAGACTAGTTACTGATGAGGCTATTTTAAAAGCTGAATGTCCTATATAGCTGATAAAAAAATGTAGCACATGGGGGGGGGAATTATTTTTAAAAATCCGAGAATTTCTCATTTTCTCATCATTTTCGGTAAAATAGTCCAACCAAATTCCTATGGATTTTTATCCCTTATTTATAAATAAATTTTTCCAAAAATTTGCTGTGTGGGAAAAAACTCAAAATTGTGAAACAATTTGCGAAGTTGCGCCCTGGGCGCCGAACGATGGCGACTTTTCACTAGCGTTACTTCGGCAGTGTGAGCATTTCATAGCAAAGATGCGCTAGCATTCATTTGTGCCGAAAAACCATCGAAAATTCGCTGTTGAGCTTGCGCTCAGGTCAATTTGCATACAGCGGGTAATTTAAAGTTTTATGGAGGTCTTTATGATAAATGTTGGTGCAAATGCTTTTTGCACATGTCCAGGGAACCTTAATAAAGACAAGAGAGTTAATATAATGCCCTACACATGATCCCACTGTAAAATGAATGTCCCATATGTTAGAAAATGTCTGGAGAAAACCAAAAAAACCCCACAAAACTAAGTTAGGACTTTTCCAGCCAATTCCGTTTAAAAAAAAAGGAAAACTCGCCAGTGTTTTTTGAACTTTAATGCATTTTCGGCACACAAGATATGATGTAAGTGACAGAAGACTGAGGAAGATGAAGCTTCTTCTTAGCACTTTGCCTGGTCTTAGGTGGCGAAGTCAACTTAGGCGAAAGAGGTAAAATCTGCACTTTAGTGAATTAGCGGAGTAACGATCGTTCACCAGAGCAAAAAGTCGCCTGGCTATAGAGTGCAAATTAACGCTAGCAATGGTCCCGTTCGCTAACAAATTGGTGCCTGCGCCTGTTAGTGAATTGGCGATGTCCCTGCGGGTGGCAACGCTGGAAAAAGACGCTAGCGATAGCCACTTAAGCCTTTTGTAAATCAGACCCTTGGTTTAAATAAATTCCGAAAAAATTCAAGTTTTTTTTCACTAGAAATTCAGATTTTATAGTAAAAAAACTGGAATTATTTTAGTTTTTGGCATTCAGACATTAATAAATTACCCCCTTTATTTTAGTATTTGTACACAGGCAGTAGGCTGCTTGGAGTCAAACTGGTGCTGAATTGAAAGTAAATAAGAATTACACAGCTATATGGTACTTTAACCTAAGAAGTACATTTCCTAGCATCACAGAACAAAATAATGCACTTCCCAGGTGCAGCAAGGGAACTTATTCCAACCACACTACACAAAGTCAGCTCACAACTGTGAATTGGGTATTGTGTCTCTGTAATGTCATTCCTTTGGGGATGTCCTATTTATCCCTTTAGCAGAACTTAGGGATGCCTAGACTAGAACAGACTGACTTAAAACCCACTTAAACCCACAGTTTACAGTAATTGTATAGTACAGGTATAGCTGTTCATGCTGTTCATGCTCTGTTTTGAAAATTTAAATGAAAAAAGTAGGCAGCCAAAACCTTGTTTCTATAGACGTCAATGGGAGGTGTATTTTCAACACTCTAGTTTTCTTAACAAGTTGATTTTTTAAATAATAAATTAAATAATGTTATTTTTGAGGGGATCTGATTTTTTTCTGTGAATAAACAAAATCAAGTTTTCAAGTACAGTCCTGTATTTTAAGATGCAGTGTTCAATTTGAAAACCTTCAATAACAGAAAAAAACTTGATTTTTTTTAAAGGGCCCAAATTCAAAAATGAGTACATCTGCTTCCCTGTGTATGGGTTTGTGGCTTTTAGAGTAGGAAAAATGGTTCGGTAATATTGAAAACCACTCCAATGAATGGTCACATTGTTAAATTATTACTGTATTCACTGCATTTATACTATAACAGGTGCAGATATGTAATAGAGGGAGTTATCAAACATTTTGACTCTAATTTAAACTCCCAATAAGGGAAAGGAACGGTACAGAAAGGGGGTTATTAATCAAAGTCCAAATTTATCGAAATATTTTATGCTACAAACTCTGATCAAATACGCTCAGGTTTTTTGTGCTTATTTATTATTAAATTTTCCCGAAAATTTGCTTTGCAGGAAAAAAAAATCAGATTTTCAGATTTATTCGGATTTTTCATCCATTTTTTTCAGATTTTCCCCCCGAAAACTGCATGTGGGTATTGCATGAAACCCATTGCACAAAAAAATCATTGGGACTTCTCCCATTGACTTATATGCAACCTCGACAGGTCTGAGATGCCGGATTTCTGATTCTGACTTTTCGGTCCTCTGGGTGTAACAAATTCTGAATTGTTTGTGATTTTTGCATTCGGAGTTTAGTAAATAACCCCCCAAATGCATTATTATTTTGTTGCCAACTTTTTTTTCAAAAGTTTTTATCTCTAATTTATCCCTTTGCCGTTTTTTTTTGCCAAATCTCCCTTCCCTCCTTTTGCTAAGAGTCAAATCTTATTAGTGATCTACCAACTGCAGACAGAATGGCAATAAAATGTCAATTCTCAAATTCACAAAAAAAACAAACTAAAATTTTACTATTCAGGGGATAAAAGAACTAAATAAGAAATTTTGATGATATGTGTGCCATTTTTATAACTGAAATGGTAAGATCAATGTATGCAGAAAACAGCACATCAGTTTCGATTATATGTTTACAGCTATTCAGTCAAACTAGTTGGCCTGCAAGCCAAATGTGGCTCTCATAAGGATCTTTATGTCCCTAAAGAGATTTCTTTGTATAAAATCGTCATTTTGATATTATCTAGCCATCAGATTTGGTGGTTCAAATAATCTGATCACTTCATGTCTAAAGTGAGACAGCACTGTATTTTAGAATTTACACATATACTAGCGTCCACCATCTCAAGGCATCACCACCCCAGTTGTGGAAACCCTCTACCCCCTTCCTATCTTCATACCCCCACACACTGCCAAAAGACCCAACTGCAGGGCTGAAAACTGCTCCCCACCCCCAGTCCTTGGCAGGCAGTGTGTCTGGGGCAGCAGGGCCCATAGGGTTGTCTTCCCCTCTGAATCACTGACAGTCTGCCTAGCAGTATAAAACTGTCAATGTCTCAGAAACCATGTAAAACTGAAAATTAATGTGGATTGCAAGTGCTCAGTGCACCATTCTGAATAAGTTTTACACCAATCCATATCTTTTTTTTCTTTTATGTTTTGAGGGAAGGGGGAGAACATGCCTGAGCCAGTGACTTGAATTATGAATTCATTCTATTTGCTTTTTTTTTTAAATAGTTGCATACATAATATGTTGCATGATTATATTTTCTTAAGTTTAATATACCATTGTCTAATGCATGCTAGTTTTAAAGGAATACTTTCAGATGTAAGAAACTTATAGGGTTAACTATCCCTGAACCTGCAGAACCCCTACACATAAGTGTCTAATTTCTCGAATCTAATCTATTCATGTTATTCGTTCTTAGAGTAGTAGTGACCATTTTGTGCCACACTTCAACAATGATTGGAAAGGGGTGTCACTTCTACTTTGTCCTTCCTCTTCTGTCCTAGTTGGATTTGTCTTGGATGCCGGTGAGGGACTACCCTGCTAGTAAATTCGGGGAATAGGGGCCCTGTGAATGAGGTAAAGAGAGTTAACGCACATGCTTTTGTTATACTGAAGCACATTCTAGGAATGTGATATAACAAAGATTGTCAGGAAAACCTAGGAAGAGCAGCTGGTTCTTCAACAAGAATTCATCACTGGAAGTAACTCTTTCCCAGGCTCTGGTAGCCTAAGGTGAAGGGACTACAGTACTGAAGAGGGATTCAGGTGATATTCACTCCCTGAACCATTTCTGCTGTAGGGGATCTGGACCACTATTGCTGGAAACCCTAAAGGTGAACCTTGAAAATACCAAGCTGTCTCCACAGTATTTTCACAGAACCCTGATCTGCCTGGCTCTGGGTTAGAGTCTGGGTGGTAAGTTTTGGAACAAGTTCTCTTAAGTGGTCTTAGGAAGTCCTGGTACTACCACCATCTTAGGAAGGATATAACTATAATGGGACACAATTTTGGCAGATATAGATCTACACAAGGTTAGTCTCATTCTCCTTCACTGCCTTCCAGCATTGGACTGGGGTGTCCGGGGGCCCACCAGCGCTGCCATCTGGGGCCCCCCACCCCAGCTGCAAGTGTCACCAACCCCCCCCACTTTTTTGAATTCGAAATTTGAAAGCTTTTCAAATTGAAATTCGACCCTTGATAAATATGCCCCTAAGTAATGTGCCACAGTGATATTAGATGGGCTCCCATGAATGGTTGTAAATAAAATACAAGTAACTGTTAAAGGGGTGGTTCACCTTTAAGTTAACTTTAAGTATGTTAAAGAATGGCTAATTCCAAAAAATAAATCAACTTTTTAACTGGCCTTCATTTTTTCTATTTTGTAGTTTTTGAATTATTTGCCTTTTTCTTCTAACTCTTTCCAACTTTCAAATGAGGGTCACTGACCCCATATAAAAAAACAGAATATCACTCTCTACATCAGGGATCCCCAACCTTTTTTACCCACGAGCCACATTAAAATGTAAAAAGAGTTGGGGAGCAACACAAGCATGAGAAGGTCCCTTGGGGTGCCAAAAAAGGGCTGTGATTGGCTATTTATTGGCCCCTATGTGAACTGACAGCTTACAGGAGGCTCTATTAGGTACTATACTTAGTTTTTATGCAATTAAAACTTGCTTCCAAGCCTGGAATTCAAAAATAAGCACCTGCTTTGAGGACACTGAGAGCAACATCCAAGCTGTTGGAGAGCAACATGTTGCTCACGAGCTACTGGTTGGGGTTACCTGCTCTACATCATACCAAAAGTTAATTTAAAGGTCAACAACTCCTTTAACTGTTATTTTCTTGCCTGATAAAAAGAATAGATATGCATTCAATTTTGAGCCTTTACTTCTCGCTGCAGTCGCCATTGTTATCTAGTAGTACCAAGATGAGGCTACCAGAAGAGCTTGACTTTGGTACTGCTTATATATTTTACTGTTTCAACCTGTGAATTGATATTGTATTAATCATGTGTTTTGTTCTTGTGCACCTTTGTTAGGATGAAACGGTTTCATATTTTATTTCTGTTGTTTTATATTTACTGTAAATAAATCCTGTATTTATTAAATATATGCAAAAACTGGAAAAACAAGTCTCATCTTTTTCTTGTTTAGAGGAACTGTGTTTTTTGATGCTGTTAACCTTTTGGGGAAAAAACAACAATCAGAAGCAAACACTAAAGACGAAATTCAAAACAACAGCAGTATAAAAGCACTATAGCCCATCTAAAACACTGATTGTAGGTTACAGCCAGGAGTCTGTAGCTCCTTGTTTTATTCAGTGAATGACATTTCAAAAGTAAAGCAGTAAAGGGCTACCATTAACAGGTTATGTCAACTGTATATAATGTTCAGCAGCTGCAGGTTCCTCATAGCTGTCAGGCACAAGGACAAATAACCTATTGCAGTTTTTTTGCAAATGCCTCTATTTGGTTTATGAGAAGCTTTTCATATTACAGAGTGGCTACATGTTTGTAACACAAAAGCATTAACATTGTTCCTGGTTGACTGCAGGTTTATTTCTCAGGCTGAGACTTGATATGACTCTTAGATGATTGGTAAGCTTTATTTTAGCATGTTCTGTTTATCTGGGCAATGTACTCCCTTGAAATAGATACCGTAACATCTTCACAGACATGAAATGGCTTTGATTTGGCATTTGTTTTCATCTTTTTGACATGACATATATTCTCCCTAGGACCAGAACTAGTTTATGATCCTGGAAGCCATGGAGGATCATTGGATGCCAAGCAGTAAGGTGCAAGGGGTCTGGGCTTCTTGCCTACCCGATCCTGCTTGTCACTCTAACGCCCCATGCTTATTACTCGAGCAAGGGCAGGAATCTATGGTATCTTGCCTAGGGCGCACTAACTCCCTTGCCCGGCACTGGTTCTCTCCTTGCTTTCCTGGGTTTCATTTTGTTTCTTCCCACCCTCCTACACTTACAGGATTGTTAACTATTTATGATAGAATTTACTAGAAATGTTTGTGTGAAAAGCATCTTAATATGGGCAGGGACTGATGTGAATGATGTATGATCTCAGCCAATTACTGCAGAATATGTGACCACTTTATAAAAAATGGATAATAATACTCTGAAAGAACCAAAATTATCAGGTTTTCTCAACTCATTACATAATGACTAGAACACAGTCACACCAGGAGCCTCCTGGATCATTTTATTTATAATTAAATTTGTAAAGATTGATGTTGAATAATCTAATCCTTGTGTAGTGGTGTCAGCTCTGTTTTCCCTATTTTTACATCTACATAGTAGAAGTTCAGGGTAGAGATGCCCATCAAGTTGCCTAAATAAATCCTACCTAGTTTATATAGTTGATTCATATGAAAGTAAAAAAAAAAAAGAAGCCTTTTGAATATGTCTAAAGTTTTTCTTCAAGGGGAAAGAAAATCAGTCTTCACTCTGTATTGCCAAGTAGACCAGTCTCGGGATCATTGTTGTTCTAGGAATATTAATACTTGTACTTTGCTAGAAGGTATCCAACCCTTGCCAGACAATCCGAAAGTTGAACAGAACAAAGTTTTGAGTCTATGAGCAACATAACCAGGGACAATACTTACCCCTATGCCTCCCTGAGGCAGCCGCACCAAAAAAAAAAAACCCCACTCTCTCCACTGTTCTTAACTTTGTCACATCGGAGGGTGTCTGGGGGGAGCATCACTAGGGTAGAGAGGGCCATTGTGCTCTCTGCACTAGAAAAGCTGTATTTCCTGTTTATTATCGGGAAATTCAATCTTAAATTTACCACTCCAGGAGTGGCTTTTTTGCCGCCCCTGGTAACTTGCAAGGCAGTGCCACCTGAGGCAAGGTTTTTACCTCATGGCACCCCCTAGCTAATAACCAGTGCTTCAATTAGAGTGAAAAAGAGTGGAGGTATGCAATATGCACTGTCGGTAGTGTGGTGTTCCAAAATAAGCCGCTCCCTCAATCATAAAACACTTCCAGTGTTAGGGGCAGATTCATCAAGGGTCGAAGGAAAAATTCTAATTTTCGAATTCTAATTTTTGAGTTTTTATGACCAAAACTGTCAAATTCGACTAGGGGATTTATAAAATTCAATTCTAATTTTTTTAAAAATTGAAATTGGATTTTTGAGATTTATCATACACTGGCCCTTTAAGAACTCAATCCGACTATTCACCACCTTAAACCTGCCCAATTGCTGTTTTAGCCTACGGAGGACCTCCTGGGATCAATTTGGAGTTGTTTGTAGCCTTGCTGACATTCAAGTCTTTTTCGGAGAAAAAACTCGAATCAAGTTTGATTCGAGTTTGTGGGTTGATCCTATTTGCCCGAGTTCCAAAAATTCTATTGTTTTAATAAATTGCAATTCGTCAAATTTCGAGTTCATGGGAATATCTAGAACGCCAAATTAGTTTTCATCCCAAATCTTACCCCAACTAATACTCAATCTGTTGATTGAGACATATCTAGGAAAACACACAGTAATTGTCCCCAAATCATAACCCAGCTGTCCTTCAGGCTGGGTCCCTCTTCCACTGCTCCAATTGTAATTGTTGCTTTAAAGTGCTGGGCTCCTAGTTTCTATTCCAGCCACACTACCTGCAAGGGTTTTGTATGCTCTCCACTAGCTTGTTATTGGTACTACCGTTTCTTCCCTCATCCATGACATAAATGAATGATGTATAATATATATAAAGAACAGTGGAATATATGAAATTATATAAAATGTGACAAAATAAGCAAGGCACCCAATTTCTCTGTTATGAATATTATGAGCAACCCAATGCCACATGTACTATTTATCATTTGTTACTATAAAAAATAGGTAGGTAAAAACATCTAGATATCATGTGCAATGAGGTGCATTGTACAGTATAATTAATTGTGTTGAATTGTCACATAATAATAATAATAATAATAATAATAATAACGATAATAATAATAACGATAATAATAATAATTATAATAATAATAATAATAATAACTATTATTATTATTATTATTATTATATAAGATACTCCTGTAGTAAAACTGATTTAGATTTTGCCGACTAAATCCTTTCATACTATGAAATATATTACTCCCCCATCAGAAACATTGCCTTCTCGCAGTTGCTTGAGATTACAGTGGAAAAACAATTTTTAAAAAATGCATTGCTCATGCTAAGGACAAAGATTAGTGGTGTCGTTATCATGATTTATTCTTTCATCAGCTGTACGTAGAAGGATTGCAGAGTCACTTTTCTAGATGGATAACAAAGTTCTGCTTGAGAGTGATAAATACTTGTCATAAATAACAACAAATCGAAATGCAATGTTAATTTATTACATGTTCTTAATATATAATGGTTAAATATTTTCCAAACTAATGGCCATCTTGAAGGAACATCGCCATCCAAAAAAAAAGGCTGACTTAATTAAAGAGCATGGTGTGATATGCAGAAATGACATCAAGGTTTGATGGACTGAAGAGAAAAATAGTTATGCTATATTCAGTACTTTATTACTAAGGGAAGACGTTTTGCCCTATTGATTTTATTAGACCGTGTTTCCATTAATATGTCAAATGCAGGGAATGGAACTAATACATCCAATCTATAGTCCAACTGCTGTTCAGTCCAACACCACAAGTTTTTGAACATCCCTGGTGTGATATTGCTATTCTCTTTGAAACAAGTCCTGTCCTGTTTCTTTGCGGTAGACATTGGGGCAGATTTATCTAGGGTAGAATTTCAAGGGTTAATAAACCCTCGAATTTGACCCTTGAAGTAAAATCCTTCGAATTTGAATATCGAATTCGAAGGATTTTAGCGCAAATACTTTGATTGAACGATCGAATAAAAAAACAATCCTTCAAAACGAATGATTCGAATGATTTTAAGCGATCGATCGAAGGATTTTTATTCGATCAAAAAAACGTAAAAATGTGCTGGGGAAGGTCCCCATAGGCTAACATTGCAGCTCGGTAGGTTTAAAGTGGCGAAGTATGAAGTCAAAGTATTTTTTAAAGAGACAGTACTTCGATTATCGAATGGTCGAATAGTCGAACGATTTTTACTTCGAATCATTCGAATCCTTCGATTCGATCTAATTCGATCGAATTTGACCCATTCGATGGTCGAAGTACCCAAAAAAATACTTTGAAATTCGAATTTTTTAGCATTCGAATTCTTCACTCGAGCTTAGTAAATCTGCGCCCTATTCTTATTTGCTTACCAGATATACTGTCAATTTTTGCCTAACATAATTGTAAAAGTACTGCAATTTTTGTAGTTACTGAAGTCAGTCCTTCAATGAATGAATTTTCAAGGTATGTAAATTAACTTTCAGCAACTATTATCTTCAAGTTAAATGAGACAGTTGTTGTGAAGGACACACGTCAACTCATATATCCTTCACGTGTCTGATATACCCTATTGAGCTGACTTTTATTAGGCATTGAAAATAACATTGTTGTCAGCAGTGTTCTACTTGCAGAGTGTACCCAGCCTTCAGCTAATAACAACATCGTTTAGAATAAGTGCACCTTATTTTAATAACTTTATAACTCTCAGAGGCTCTAGAGCCCATTTATCTTTATGTGTGGTAAGCACTCTCTAAACAAATCTGTAATATTTAATGAACTGTATAAATGTACTGAATCTGTAGTTTAAGGTGAATTATTCTACTTCTTTAACTTTTAACTTATTCTTATGGCAGAGAGAATTGTGAGAAATGAGAAAAAGACAGTTCCATGCAAACAGAAATAAGTCCTGTGTCATACTGTGAAATCCAGATAAATATATATATATAAATCTTTACCCACCCTTCCCATTCAACAGTTGCGTTAATGATTTCTAGCATTGTACGATCGTATTCCGATCGTAGTACGATCGTACTTCCAATCGCATGATTCAAACGATTTTATGGTACGATTTTCCTTCGAATGCCAACAACTTCCCGTAGGCTAACATAGCACTTCGGCAGATTTAAGTTGGCGTAGTATTGAAGTTTTTTTTAAAGAGACAGTACTTCGATTATCGAATGGTCGAACGATTTTTTCTTCGAATCGAAGTAAATTCGAAGTCGTAGTATCCTATTAGATGGTCGAAGTATTCAAAATATTACTTTGAAATTCAAACTTTTTGTACTTCGAAAATTCACTCGAACCTTAGTAAATCTGCCCCTTAGATTTCAGCCATCCCACTGAACCTCATTGTTACATAATGAAACACCAGGAGCCAGAAATGGTTTAAAGTGGCCACAGCATTTATTCACATTTTATCAAATAAATAGGACCTTGCCAGGCTCACTCCAAGGCAATATTCAAAGCCAGAATTCCATAAGGGATCACTACTATGCTCTGCCGCTCCTCACTTGAGATCAGCACTGAGTCATTATATCCACTGAGTATTAGGCTGAGTATTAGGCTGCCTCTGCCTACAGAGAGGATGGCTCCCAAATCTGCTGGGGAAAATGGGCCAATATTAGTGTAAAAAGATAAAAGGTAAACATCCTACATTGGGAAGCAAGTGTAGCAAGCAAATAGCATTACTTTTAGTAACATATAGTACTTTTCTTCATCGGTGAATTTTCTGGACCATGTTTTAAGGATCTACTGGGCAAGGAGTGGCTCCACTTCCTCTGTAACAACTTAAGGGTATGTTTTAATATAAAACCAAAAAAGGAAAAAGAGTTTGTAGACATGCTGGGGCTCATTTTTAAACACTGGGCAAATTTGCACCTTGGCAGTGACCCATAGCAAAAAACAGAGGTTGGCTTTTATTGCTCAACCTGTAGGTAGCTGAAAAAAGCCACTCACTGATTTGTTGCTATGGGTTACTACCCTGTGGCAAATTTGCCCAGTGTTTATAAATGAGCCCTTACTGTCTCTTAGAGTTAAAAAAAACACTATTATTATGCCATTAAAAAACACAAGTGGCTGCAGTGTGTTAGACGCCAGGAACAACACACAGCAGGCACTTGTGTTTATTAATAGCATAATAAATAGTGTTTTTTACTTTAAGAGACAGTCGGGGGAATGTAATAAAAATCGCTAACGGAAAAACTATTCGCAATGCGAAAAGTTATGCCTTTGCGCGAACAAATTTTGCTTTGTGCGAATTTAATATAGCTTTTGCGAGCCCGGAAACTGTTTAGCGACCACTTCCGACAGTGAAAGATGCGCAGTCAATGTAATAAAACTTCTTACTGAAAAAGTCGTTATGTTTGCTCCAAAAGATTACGACACCTTCAAGCACTTCTTATGAGAGCGCAATTAAAATTCGCAATGCGCAATTAAAATTCGCAATGCGCAATTAAAATTCACAATGCAATAACAGTTTAAGGAACAATATTACATTGCGAGATGTGGATATTTAGTCTTATTGGTGCGAATTGTTTGCGACTTTTATTACATTCCCCTGAGTGTGTCTAAAAACTCTTTTTCCTTTTTTGGTTTTATATTATTGCAGCCGGAGGAGCCCTGCATGAGCTGAAACACACTGAGCTCTCAATAGTCCCTCTTTTATTCAAGAAGCAGGGAACCGGGTTGATTGAGCTTTGCTTTGTGATTTTTAAAGATTATGTTTTAGTGATATCTCTGCAGTGAGCACCAACAGTTTGGTTTTTTGGTTACTAACATTAATGTGAACATGGTCTTAAAAGTTCTTGTGGTAACATGGGTTTAAGTGGGTTTGATTTAAAAGCTGTGAGTGGTCAGCACTGGTTCCATTATCGGCCCTCCACCATGTAGGCCAGAAATATTCCAGCCCTCGGAACCACAGATGTTGGAAATGTAGCTAAAGGATGAGTGTAACCATCAGAGAGTATTATTATATAATTACAAGAGGGTCGTCCATGTGCAGCCCCTCCTCTATGCAGCCCAGCCAGTCACACAGGTGCAACTCCTATACTGATACAGTATACTGGTGCAAAATTCACAATTAAAAGTACAATTTACGATACTATTATCCTGTGAAAATGCTCCTAGCTCATAGTTGTAGCCTTATTCACTAATATAGGAGTTACATTTCTAATGTGCATTTTTCAATATCAATCAATTCACAGTTTGCTTTGTCCATTATACTGCAAGTTAAAAAGTCATTAGTTTCTATGTAATTTAGCATCTATGCTCAAAAATAATCACCTTCACCCTCTCATGTTAAAGAACTGAATTTAAGGGGCAGATTTATTAAGGGTCGAATTGAAAATTCAAATTTGAATTTTCTATTTATTTATGGTCAAAACTGTCAAATTCGACTAGGGAAGTATCCAAACTCATTTGAGGTTTTTTTTTTTTTAAAAATTAGAATTTTTTTTTTTTCAAGATTTATCATACTCTGGCCCTTTTTGGAGCCTTCTTGACATTCAGATTTTTTTCGGAGATTCTAATTCAACCAAACTCGATTCCAGTTTTTTCGGATTCGTCCGAGTTTGAAATAGTAGATTTTAGTCGATTTTTAGTAAATTTTTTAAATTTCCCCGTTCGAATTTTAAGTAAAATCGAATTCATGTGAGTTAAAAAAAAACATGAATTTGAAATTCAAATCTTGATAAATGTGCCTGTAAATGTTAATATTGTTTCCAGCCTTGTTCCCCTATTGTTTCCCACCTCCCACCTGTATCAATCATACAGATACAGTAAGGGGCAGATTTATCAAGGGTCAAATTTCAAAGTGGAAAATACTTCGAAATTTGACCATCGAATTGAATACTATGAAATTTGAAATCAAATTGGTAGGATTTTTGCATCGCACAATCGTATTCCGATCGTAGTACGATCGTACGATTTTCATTCGAATACAAAAAACTTAGAAATATGCTCTGGAAGGTCCCCATAGGATAACATAGCACTTCGGCAAGTTTAAGTTGGCAAAGTATTGAAGTCGAAGATTTTTTTAAGAGACTTTAAAGATACTTTGATTATCGAATGGTCGAATAGTCGAACGATTTTACTTTGAATCGCAGGTCGAAGTCGTAGTAGCCTATTCAATGGTCGAAGTATCCAAAAATAACTTTGAATTTCGAATTTTTTAACTTCGAAAATTCCCTCGATTTCACTTCTACCCTTGATAAATCTCTCCCAAACTGTTGCTTTGACATTTCTGCCCATATATTTTTCAAGAAGGTACTAAGCATTAGAATGTTATTGTGCTATGCTCTCGTGTTTTCCTACATTTTTTTTATGGTTTAAAAAACAAAGTGCTCAGCGCATCCATGTTTCATTCAGCATTACTCTGGCAAATTATTATCCACAACATAAGAAAGCTTATGATCATTATTGACATTCATTGCTCTAGGGCCTTTATTTTAGGCAACATTAAAGATGCAATTTTCAAAAATGTGAAGATGTGCCTATAACCTTTTGGTCTTTTAATTTCTAAAACATTGGCTTTGAAAATGTTAACACAATACAACAAAATTATTTAGTGGCCTTTATTGTTATTGATGTTGTCATTATTATTATTATTGTGGTTATTAGTTGTCAGTTGGATTTAGTCGTGGCAGGATCTCATGGTAGCTGGGTTGCATTTGTGTAGGCTTCTGTAGGATGATCTTTAGGAACACAGACATTAATAATGTAGGAAGTTCAAGTTGGGGCCATTTTGCCTCAAAGAAAGGTGGGGAAATTTTTTTATGTAATGTTCATTTCTAAATCAAGTTTGGCTGCTACGTGGATGAGTGTATAGCTTCCTTGCTTTACCTGGTTACACCTTACTTTGGCATTCTTAGCAGAATTGAACCCCTTGAATCTGTGGGACATAATGGATATTGGCAGACAGAGTATTACCAGCCCTGCACTTGTAATCATAATAATCCTGTTCTGCATGCCAAACTTGATGGAACTTTCATGTCCATAGTGGATTTTCATGTCAACAGTGGATTTAGTTGTACCATGTTGCACAAGTGCACCAAAAAAAACAGGGGCTGAACTGAATGGAAGTTTGTAGCGGGCAGAAATATGGAGCCTAATAGCTGGCATGAGTTCATGGAAAAAAAACATGGACAAGGGGTAAAAAAACACAGACAAAACTTGTGCAACATTTTTTTTCGAATGCTTGCTTATTTAAGAAAAAAAGCTACAAGATTCCTGCTCATGTTTTTTCATGAAAAATAAGTCGCATACCAGCGAGAATCTCATTTTCCCATTCATTTTCAATGAGGCTGAAAATCTCAAAAGTTGAAATAAACTGGGGAAATAAATATATAAAGTTGTTAGAGAATATTTCTATTGACTTCTATACAACTTGCCAGCTTGTACTGTCCAAGTTATTTTTGGCAACTTTTCGTCTTTTATTTTTTTCCTTTAATAAACTCCAAGTAATCAAGGTTTCGGAAAATACTTTTTCTGGAATTGAGAAAAAAACACCAACTTGATTTTTAATATATCGGCCCCTAAGTAAAGAAATTGGGTGAAGGGTGAAATATAGGGAGTGACTGAAAATAACAAAAAAGAGTAATGAGGGCTGTAAAGGCTTGTGGAGTGAACTGTAAACTTTATAATTCTATTCAAGAACAACAGAATTTCCGCCTGCAGCTCATTTTGTGCATAGTATCTCCTGCTACCTACTCAGTCCATCTCTGCAATGCAACTAAATAACTTGTATAGACCAACATTAATAGAAATGCACAATAAAAAAAGAATGGCCCTGAAAGACAGAGCTCCTTATCATTCACTCCAGGCAGCTGTTCAATCTGGTAACTATGGACTTTACAGGTCGTTTATTCCCTGCAAGGCAAGATGCAAATATGACAAATGTAGGTCTGTGCTGTAATTTTGCTACTCACAGGGCTTGGAGCAAAGTGCAAAAAATAATCATAATCCACCATGTTTTCGTACTTTGCTCTGAGCCCTGCGAGTAGCAGAATTACAGCACAGACCTACATATATCCATTATGTTCTCCAACAGTGTATAGTTGTGTGAGGGGCATGTAATCATTCCCTGCTTTCCACTAACTTCTGCACCATTCAGAGGAGCCAATTAGGGAGCATCAGCTGGTACAGGCTCCATATACAGTACATGGTGAACGCACACTGCAAGAGCAAGTTGCGTTTTCGTTTCAATTAAGTGCAGGCGTATGCATCATAATAAATGAACTAGACCAATCATGCTGAGTACTGGGTCTTTCTCACCCTAAAAAAAACAGAAATAACAGAATGAAATAGATAAAAATCAAAGAAATGCTAACCAACTATTAGTTCCATTATTGCCACTGGCAATATGTATGTGATTCTGTTTGATGTCGGAAGCAGAACAGCAGTGGTGGAAAATATGATTTTTTCAGCACTGTTAAAGCTGCCATTTCATTCTTTTATAACATGAACCATATGAAAACTAATCAGTAATGCATAGCATTTTACAAAATGTATTCTCACGACTCATGACTTTCAGAGCAAGAAGCAATAATAGTTTGACATTTCCAGAGGTAGTTGGTCAGGTATCACCATGTTTGTTTGTTTTGGTTAATGTGTCCCTGGCGCAATCTCAATAATTTCTCCAAAACATGCTATTCAATAAAAAAATATTTTATTCACATCAGTAGTTAAAAAACATGTATAGTAATCCCTCTAACGCCTAACGCGTTTCATGCTTACCCAGCACTTAGTCATAGGCAGAATTGTTTGTTTTGGTTAATGTGTCCCTGGCGGCCCAATTTCTATTGACAACTATCTGTATTTCAGTAGATATGGGCATTCAAACTGATTTTCCTTCTACAGTCCACTAGACCTTCTGTGCAACCTTGAGACAGTCTTTCGTAGCGCTTGTGTAACGCAGGGTATCCAATCCCAGAACTAACCCAAGGTTCCGGTCTTGGCCCACTCTTCTGCCTGTAGCAGCCACCTTTGGCTTGGCGTGGAGCTCCTCTACTCAGATGCCACCAGGTCTTATTGTGGGAGAACCAAGATGAGACAAGCAAAGGAACATGGTGTTGTAAAATGGGTAACAAGGAACTTAGTCAAAGCCAGGCCAGGTTGTAAACAGTCAGACAAAGCAGTACAAATTCAGGAGATGGGAGAGTAGTCAGGGGCACAGGCCAGGTCAAAACACAACAAGAGAATAGTACAAAACAGGATCCAAGCAAAACACACCCATAGACCTATTATGTTGGACAATGGAAACTACACAAAGTGCCCTTTAAATATTTGAATTTCAAGCCAGTAATGATGTCATGTTCTGCAGGCGACATGGGAGGATTTGAGTGGGGACTCATTCGACCTTCATCTTCTCCTACGGGAGCGGGATTCTTCTTCGTAGAAAAGAAGTATGGCGGGTTATGTCCCAGTATTGATTACAGGGTCCTTAACAAGATCACGATTAAAGGGTCATGGGAAAAAAACATTTTTTCAGAATGAATCAGTTAATTGAAATCCATTTATCAAAAGAGCAAACAGATTTTTTTATATTCAATTTTGAAATCTGACATGGGGCTAGACATATTGTCAATTTCCCAGCTACCCCAAAAAAACTTTTTTTTTCTCTTTTGAGAAATGGATTTCAGTGCAGAATTCGGCTGGAGTAGCACTATTAACTGATGCATTTGAAAAAAACATGTTTTCCGATGACAGGATCCCTTTAAGAACCGATATCCTCCACTAAGTTGGATATTCGTGGAGTGTACAATTTAATCCACATCCGAGAGGGGGACAAGTGGAAGACAACATTCAACACCAGATGCTCCAGACATCTTCCAAGAATTTGTGAACAACATCTTCAGAGATCGCTCTGGGCAATCAGTGGTCGTGTATTTAGACAACATCTAATCTTCTCCAAAGACTTGGAAAGTCACCGAACCCGGGTGAAAGAAGTACTCTCTCATCTGAGGGAAAACTCCTTTTTCACCAAGCTGGAGAAGTATGTGTTTAAGGTGTCCAAAATTCCCTTCTTGGGTTACATTATTTCTCAAGAGTTCTAAAGTTATGGCAATCCAGGACTGGCCTCTCCCCACAAGTCAATCAAGTAATAAACTGGTATAAATCACCCTTGTTGTTTTTTCTTGAAGGTATCTTAAGCCCCTGCTTCCATCCAAAGCTGAATCCAATAAAGCAAACGAGGTGGGGAAAAATACCAAAAAGCACTTCTAGCTGCAAGGTGCCTTTATTCACCGTCACACGACATGTTTCGAGCTTTCTTTCCCCACCTCGTTTGCTCTCCCCACAAGTACCAAGGCCATACAAAGATTTTTCGGGTTTGCTAACTATTACAGACAACTCATCAAGGGGTTCTCCTCCCGTATCGCTCCTACACTCCTACGCTTATTCCTGACCCCTTTTGTTACCACAAATTTGAATTTAACCCTAGTGACTCCTCTATGGTCCAGACTTCTCCGTGTTTGGAGCCGCAAGGCCCCTGACATGCATATTTAAACCATGTAGACCATTGATTGTTCTAAACAGATTTTATTGAATATGTTCCATTTTATACAGGTAGGAATATACATGTGAGGCAAGTGTCTCAATAACCAGTTGGCTCTAAATTGTGAAATTTGTATTATATGCTAGTATGACAGGGGCATTATAAGACTGTTTACTTTTGAGGTTTATTTTTTTTAAATAATTTGCATTGTTATACAGTAACTTTTCAGTTTGGTGTTAACAACTAGCAACAATGGAGATGTCTGAACTGGAATATTAAGAGAAGAGGGCCTTATTGTAATGTGTACTCAGGTCATTTGAAATTAACTTTCCATACTTCTTCTTTCTTCTTCTTTACCTATCTATGTCTTTTGTCTGAGGGGTGTCAAGGGTCAACTCCAAATCAAATACTGTTTAAAGATCATGTGCCACTTGCATTTTAACAATTCAAGAACATATTCTCATTTTTTAGAGGATGACAAATATGTAAGCCTAATATCATGTACAAAACAGTTTATTTAAACTGCAAAATGCACAGCACGCCCTGGGCTACATTAGTTACATTAGAATATGCCAGAGTTTAAGGACTTATAAAAAGTAAATGCAGTAGAATAAAGCTGTACAAGACCTCCCTGCCATAACTCTATTCTAAACTAGAGCATATTAAAACAAGAGTTGTCTCTACCTAATTTAAAATAGGGAAATGGAACATCAGGCTGCAGAACAGCTGCCATAAATCCTATAGCCATATACTGAAAGGAATTAAGATGGCCAAGTCACAGATCTTTTACGGTACTACAGAGCAGTGTGTATTTGTGTGATATGGACATTGCAGATACATATAAATAAATTATTAATGTGATTTTTAACTGTTTAAGTACATTCTCACACATAAAAAATGTTTTAATACCACATTATAATGAAGTGAGTTCATGATATACGAGTGCTGGGAAGGATTTTCATCATTTTAAAGGGACATTGGCTTGCCAATTATCAGAATGCAATGTAATCCCTGGAGCATGCAAGTTTACATTTAACTGACAAAGGCTAAATTTGTGGCTGTCTCCTTAGCTGCAGCATCTTGCACTAAAAACGAGATTAGGATAAGAGTAGCTATATTGTATGTAGGAAAAGGTGGGTTATCATCAGCTTTTAAATTATCCTTTTACAGAAGAATAAATTAAAACATTTCAATAATACATTTGTCTAGTGTGACTCCTTATTCCAGGTATTGTATGTCTGGCTTGATCATATGTAACACTCTTCTGTGACCACAATACTTTGCGCAAACTCCTTTGCGTTATGGACATCCCACTGTCACAATAACTTTACCAAATTAGGCCTTACTCTTAAGCTATATCTGTGCTATTAAAGGAGGCATATACTGTAGGATATATAAAAAAAAATCTAATTTTGTAGGCAATAACGAATAATACATAGTGCTGGTTTTACTAGGGGTTAAAAATTATTATTTTCTTTAAAAATAGCCCCTTTATTGGAGCTCTCTATAGATGTTGATTGATCCCTGTCCATATTTCAAATGAGGGGTGGGCGTGTCCTAACGGTCCCTGCCAGAAGCAGATTAGGTGGAGGACATCCAATCACAGTCTTGTATTCACACTAGCAAAGGCTGGCTTGAGTTCCCTATCAGGTCAGCCTAGCTGCTGATTGGTTACTGTCCTACAGTGCAGTGTGCTGATTGCTCCCCTGCACAGCCAGAGAATAAAGAGATAAAGTTTTCAATAACTCAGCCCCAACACAAATATTTTTATATGCATATAATGCTCTGGCAGATTTTCATTTTTACACAGTATTTCAACACAATCTTTAAACCTGTGGTTCTGGATGCACAGTTGACCACAGTGATATTAAGGAGTACTTTGCATGTCTCCACCTAAAAATCCTTATATGGGTCAGGTCTTCCCTGGTCATGACACTTATTATTATTATCCACCTATAAATCCTAATAAGTGCTAGGTTTCAAACCAGGGACCTGTTGTATTTCTGACATTGTTCCTCTTGCTTGAGCCACAGGAATCAGTGAGCCTGCAGATTATCTTCTGTGCAGCTGCCTCCAAATCCACATTCCCTTGGTTACGTCCCTTGTCCAGTTGCAATCGCTCATTAGTGGGCTATTTAAGCCTGCTTCCTGAAGTGCTTGATTCGTGATTCTGTTCCGGACCCTGATCCGTTAAACTCATTCCTGTCCTGTTCCCCCTGGTATCTGATCTTCCAGTTTTGATCTCGGCCCCTTAACTGACTCCACAAGTCCTCTGCTTGTCCCAAACTTTGACATGTTCCTGGTTAAATTTGTCTGCTGCCCACCCTTGACCTTCTGCCTGTTTTACTAGTTTTCTGCCTGCTGTGTGTACTAGTTGTTTCTTTATTAAAACGGTTGTTAAACAGCACAATGCTCCCTACCTGTTTAATTACCAACAATATTCCTAACAATAAGGGTTAATGCTTTTTTATTTTTGGTTTGAAGTCAGTGCTATAATACCTTCTGTTTAATAAGTAGGGATGCGCGAATCCAGGATTCGGTCCGGGATTCGGCCAGGATTCGGCCTTTATCAGCAGGATTCGGATTCGGCCGAATCCTTCTCCCCAGCCGAACCTATTCTGAATCCTAATTTGCATATGCAAATTAAGGGCGGGGAGGGAAATTGTGTGACCTTTTGTCACAAAACAAGGAAGTAAAAAATGTTTTCCCCTTCCCACCTGAATTTGCATATGCAAATTTGGATTTGGATTCGGTATTCGGCCGAATATTTTACAAAAGATTCGGGGTTTCGTCCGAATCCAAAATTGTGGATTCGGTGCATCCCTATGATGTAGAGAGTGACACTCTGAGACAATTTGCAATAGGTTTTCACTTTTTATTATTTGTAGTTTTTAAATTATTTTGTTTTTTATTCAGCAGCTCTCCAGTTTGCAGTTTCAGCCATTTGGTTGCTATGGTCCATATTACCCTAGTAACCATGCATTGATTTGAATAAGAGACTGGAATATGAATAGGTGAGGGCCTGAATAGAAAGATGGGCAAAAGTATTAATGATTATACATTTGTAGCCTTACAGAGCATTTGTTTTTAGATGGGGTCAGTGACCCCCTTTTGAAAGCTGAAAAGAGTCAGGAAAAAAGGCAAATAATTCAAAAAATATAAAAAAATCAATAACGTACACCATTTGAAAAGTTGCTTAGAATTGACCATTCTATAACAAACTATAAGTTAACTTGAAGGTGAACTTCCCCTTTAAGTGCAATCCTTACTCACTACAACAGCGAACACCCAAAAAGGCTACTTAAAAACTATTAGAAACCAGTGCAACAGCTAAATAGTTGTGGTAAAAGATCAACCTTACACCTTTTTCCTTGTCTCCTGTATTTTATCTCCAGCACTTTTTTTTAGTTAAAGTTTGGGGAATAGTGATTATAACAGTCTCCTTGAAGTTTTGGTGCAAAGACCACAGTAAAATGGAGAGACTAATACCATAAATTGTACACATACAAACTGTAGCATTAGACTTGAACAGTGGAATAAAACACAGAAGGTTAAGGAAAGAATTTAAAATGAGACTTAAAATTGTATTTTTCCATAAGAAACATAGAAAGATGAAGCAAAGTAAGATTTTACGGTGTAGTAGAAAGGTTAGCGGTGAAGATGATAATAAAAAAGTGAATTTAAGGCATACAAGTTAGCTGTGTCAGCTGAAATCTTAGCCCAATCAAGCATTTAAAAAAGCAACGAGGCAAACAAAAGCTGAAAACGAAAATATCCCAAATAGTTTTTTTAATATGTAAATAGTAAAATAATGATGCAGAACAGCATGTACATCATTGAGGAAAGAGCTTATCAAGGCTTCCTTTTTTAAAGACCTAAATGAATAACTTTAAACATCATAAAATGGTTGACAAGGAGGAGGACGGTTTGAGAAAACTATACCACAAGAGACTGGCGAATTGCTAATGTGGTGCCATTAGTTGAAAAGGGATTCCATTCCGAGCCAAGAAGCAACAGGCTCAGTTAGAGTAACTGATTTTAATAGAAAAACAAAAGAAAGTCCAACGTTTCGATCACATCATAGTGATCTTCCTCGGGGAAAAAAACTAGTTTTTAGCGGCCCGACTGTCCTACTCAAGTGTCTCCCCTTGTTTATCTGATGTGTAGTGATGAGCGAATTTGCGCCTTTCGCTTCACCAAAAAATTAGAGAATTTTCCAGCTAAATTTGCAAAACGGCGAAAAATTCTCGAAACATTTTTTTTTGGCGCAGGCGAATTTTCAACAGAGAATTTTCACGGCCGCTTCGCGAATTTATTTGCTTGAGGCGAATCGCGCAAATTCGACACAAATTCGTGGCTGCCAAATAAATTCGCCCATCACTACTGATGTGTCCAACATACAGTGCCAAAGCTTTTTCTGGGCTACCTCATTATAGCTCCCATAAGTCCACACTAACCTATACCTGAACTCTCCAATTCCCTAACTGGTGCAAAATTGCCCCGGGCTCTACCCCAAAATACTTACTCCAAAATACTTACTCCTTGCTGACTACCTTCTCTAACTCTCACTCCTATAGTGAACACCAAACTACTATTCACTTACTATCCCTGAAGGTTGCAGTCTTCCACCTTGTCTGGCCACATGGTCTTTTGTCCTGCCTGTTGATGATCCAAGGCCAAAGCGGAACTCTGCAGCTCCTGCACTTCCATAAATAGGCTATTGTAGGGGTATTCCCCACAGGCCAACCTTAGGGGCTGGATCCACCTACTGGCTAAACTGTAATATTGACCAACTATTTACATTTTAAAAATTAAAACTATATGTATATACACATATATATATATATATATATATATATATATATATATATATACACACATATAGTTTTAAATTTTAAAATATATATATATATTTCACCTCCTTACAAACACAAATATTATGCTACTAGCTACTCAAATACAAAACTGTTAATAATGTGTTTAAGGATTAAAAATTCACAGCACATCAGTTGGCTATTCAGGCACCAAGCATATTCCCACTATTCTGCAGGTGAAATCTAAAGAAGAGACATAACAACTATTGATGTGACTGTTAAGGGAGAGCCAATGTGCAACACAATTTTCTCAAAACTGGTTTCACTGAAATGCTGTCTCTGAGCCACTGAGTACCTAAACTGAGCAAGTTTATTCACATCTAATGACTGATTAATGGAAACCTATTCCTTAGACTGCAACTGTTCCAACATTCCTATTACCCCTTTTCACCGCATTGACCTGCTACAAATCACTGACTGGAAACATCAAACTCAACTTAAGAAGCAAATAAGTAACAATGAGTACAAGCCCAATGGCCTGATACATTGCTACATTTAAATATGTCTGGTGTCAGGAATAGTAAATGGGAGAAATATATCCTAAGCTGTTACAAAGTTATTGATATATATTAGAGTTTCCCTAAAATAATTGCAATATATTCTAGTAAATGATGTCTCCACTCTGCAATTAAATGCTACATTGCTGCCAGCGCTGAGGGGAAATCTGGGAGAATTATGCTGCATTCATCCCTAGATGATGATTTATCTACTAAATGAATTTCTATTGATGATATAATCACTTTGCTGAGAATTATTTTAGGCAGTTTTATGACATACAATTTTCCACAAATCAGAAATTCCCACCAAGCATGATTATATGACATCCCAGACTCATGCTCATATATGTTCCCACAACTTAAGTAGCTAATACTGTAAAACATTCCATTTTATAAGGAGTTCTGCTACTTTTGCTATTTTTTTTAATATATTTGCCTAATGAAAGAAATATAACTATAAGCAACTTTGAAATATACATTCCTTATTGTCACGATCGCCGCCCGGAGCAGGTCCAGGAGCTCCTGGCGGTGCGTCCTCTCCTGCCGGCGTCGCTCCCAAAATGGCGGCGCCCATGGCCGCCACGTGGGTAGCGGCGCCGGCGCGATGACGTCAGAGCGTCGACGTCGGCGCAAGGACGCCAATGACGTCACTATGGCGCCAAATTCAAATATAAAAGCCCTACCAAGACGCCAGAATGGCACCCAAGTATAGGATTCGTTCCTGTGTGTTTCCTGGGTTTCCTGTCTGCTATTTTGAGACTAATCTTGTTCCTGTTTGTTGCCGACCTCTTGCCTGGACTTTGGACTTTGCTGATTATTCTGTCTGCCCTTGAACCATTGCCTGGACTTTGGTTATTCTTCTGGTTTACCCCTGTTGGACACCGCGACCTTGACTCCCTTGTGGGCTTCCTCCTTGATCCTGACAACCTCCCTGGTGGGAGCATCCCGGCTCCCTGACACTTATTAACTGTCATGTTTATAAAGTTGTAAATGGAATTGTTTTTGAAAGTAGTACAGACCTGTTATCCAAAATGCTCGGGACCCAGAGTTTTCGGATAAGGGGTCTTTCTTTAATTAGGGTCACCATACTTTAAGGGGGGGTATTTACTAAACTCCAAATGCAAAAATCACTAAAAATTTGTGATTTTTTTTTTAAATCACAGATTTTTTGGAATTTATTAAACCCCGAAGATGGAAAAGTCCAAATCAGAAAATCCGGCATCTCAGACCTGTCGAGGTTGCATAGAAGTCAATGGGAGAAGTCCCAATGATTTTTTTTATGTGCGCTGGGTTTCGTGCAATACCCAAGAGTTTTCGAGAAAAAAACTGAGTTTTCAGGGTGAAAAATCAGAAAAAAATCATAAACATCAGATGAAAAATCAGAAAAAATCATGAAAATCAGATTTTTTCTTGCAAAGCAAATTTTCGGAAAAATGTAATAATAAATATGCACAAAAAAGTGAGGGGATTTGATCGGAGTTTGTAGCAGAAAATATTGAGGTAAATTCAGACTTTGATAAATAACCCCCTAGGTCTGTTAAAAAAAATTCATTTATACATAAAGCCAATAGGATTTTGCACCCAATAAGGATTAATTATATCTTAGCTGGGCTCAAGTACAAGCTACTGTTTTATTATTACAGAGAAAAAGCAAATCATTTTTAAAAATATGAATTACTTGTTTAAAATGGAGTTTATGGCAAATGGTCTTCCCATAATTCGAAAATTTATGGATAAGGGGTTTCCAGATAGCCGATCCTATACCTGTATCTGTCTCATACCACTGTCTATACTGTTTGTTCTGTCTATTGAAACTGTAGCAAATGGCAGTTGATTAACAGTGCGAGAAACAGAATTTTGACTGAAGAGGAGATACATTTTCTTGTATTAAGCAAAATAGGTAGAATTTTGGCTACAACTAGTGATGGGTGAATCTGTGACGTTTCGCTTCACAGAAAAATTTGTGAAACTGTGAATACGGAACGCACTGAAATCAATGTGCGTCAAAATCATTTTTATGGGCTTCAATTTTTAACCACGTGACTATTTTGTCCAAATTCATTCAAGTCAATAGGAGTTCGAATAATTTTGACGCATAACAATTTTATGAGCGAGACAATTTTTGACGCGCAACAAATTTTTTTGTTGTGGCAAATTTTCACCACAGTTTTACAAATATGGAAATTCGCAGCAAATCCATGCCTGGCGAATTTATTCACCCATCACTAGCTACAACTCCAGTCCATTAAGAAGGATCCTCCAAGGTCTGAAATGTGCACCATTATTGGATTATTAGAGGCAGGGAAGGATTTTGAAATCAGCAGCATTGAGTCTAAAACATTGCTCCCCAATAAAATCATATTCTGGGAAAAAGGATTTGGTTAATTATATATATTTCTTTGAGCGTTCAGTCTAAAACATTCAGTAATGATCTGTTATATGCTAAGAACTGATTTAAGGAAAACTAAAGCCCAAGGGAACAGTAACATCAAAAAATGTAATTGTTTTAAAGTAATAAAAATATAATGTAGTGTTGCCCTGCACTGGTAAAACTGATGTGTTTGCTTCAGAAACACTACTATTGTTTATATACAGTAAATAAGCTGCTGTGTAGCAATGGGGGCAGCCATTCAAAGGAGAAAAGGTTCAGGTTACACAGCAGATAACAGATAAGCTCTGTAGAACATAATGGTGTTATCTGTTATCCACTGTTTAACCTGTGCCATCTAGCCTTTTTTTAAATTTCCACCAGTGCTACACAGCAGTTTGTTTATATGAACTATAGTATTGTTTCTGAAGCAAACACATCAGTTTTACTAGAGCTGGGCAACAATACATGATATTTTCATTACTTTAAAACACTTTAATTTTTTGGTGTTACTGTTCATTTAACTAAAGAAGTAGCTAGAAATGTTGTACATTATGTTTTGGGCTTCTGTACCAGCCCCAAGCAACCACAGTGATTTAACAATAAAGATCTGTGTTTCCAAAGATGCCCCAGTAGCTTCTAGGGTTGCCACCTTTTTAGAAAAGTTTTACCAGCCGGTCGTGGGGGTGGGAACAAAAGGGGCAGGTCATGATGCAAAAGGGATGGAGCCACATCATGCGATGGCCAGAAGGCGGAAAAAAGGCATGCTTCAAGCGGAGGGCCAAGGGCTTTTGTTAAAGTGGACCTGTCACCCAGACACAAAAATCTGTATAATAAAAGTCCTTTTCAAATTAAACATGAAATACAATTTCTATTTTTTATTTAAGCATTCATAGCTGCTGTAAGCTCATTTAAAAATCTCAGCTGTCAATCAAATATTGTCTGCCCCTCCTCTATGCCCGTGGCATAGAGGCGGGGCAGACAATTACTTTCACTTTCAATTCAGCACTTCTTAGATGTCACTGCTCCCCACACATTCCCCCAGTTCTCTTTACCATATAACTGTGTGGTCAGGGCATGGGGATGGACAGGACATCAGGTCCCCCATTCTGGTGCACAAACAAGATTCTGAGATGATACAAGGCTTTTCTTAATAACAGTGTCCACAAAATGGCTGCTGCCTGCTTGCTATAATTTTGAAATCCCAGACTGAAGGAAACAAGATTCAAATAATTTATATAGTGTAGTTATAGTTCATTTTCCTTGACTAATCTGATAAAATAGGATTTTGAATAATTTTTTTGGGTGACGGGTCCCCTTTAAGAGTATTACAAATTTACTGGCAGCTACATTGCCAGTAAATTTATAATACCAGCCCTGGCCTTGGCAGGTATTTTGTCAGATGGCAACCCTAGTAGCTCCCCGTGTTCTTTTCTGCTGATTCACTGAACTTGCTCCTGTCACTGAGCTTATGGACCATAGAATGCATAGAGTACACACAGAATAGAAATGTAACAATATAAGGCTAAATAGTAATTAATACAGATAATTATTGCATGGTAGCACAGAAACCAGTGCAATTAGCATCAGAATTTAATAATCAGCCCTGTAGCAGCTTATATTACAAACCTCATTTTCTGCTGGATATTTAGCAACGACCCCTAAGATTAGCTTCTCAACAGCTGTTCAGAGCCCATTCATTGTTGCTATTGAGAAGATGAAACTTTAGGCTGGTGCAATAAGTTCAGTTTATAAAATATGGCATTTTTGCCACATTAATTTTAAGGGTTTAGATCTCCTTTAAGCATATAATGAGTAAGCATATAACAAACAAACATAAATATCTTTATTATGCAGAATGATAAGTGACCACTGAAATTTTAAAAAATATAATATGATAATTAGGTTTGGTGGCAAGTAAGTAAATGTTATGGTCAGCAGAATTCTCCTGGTGATGTAGAATGCAAATGAATTCTATCGGTGCAACTAATCAATCAAGCTCCCTTCTCTGATAAGCTATTGGCCTGGATTCTCAAGTGTCTTTGATTCTGGGTGACTGACTCTGACACTGGTTGGTAAATAAATAATAAAATTATTAGAAAACATGGTGCTCCTACTGACACTCAGTTTGATTCTGATATACATATCAAATACATTCTTAAAGGGGTTGTTCACCTTTAAACACTTTTTTCAGATCAGTTGGCTTCACCAGCAATAAAGATTTTTTCCAATTTCTTTCGATTTTCTATTTGAGACCTTTTTTCTAATACTGAAGTCACCGACACTTTAACTGTTCTAAATACATACGTACATTTTGTTATCTTTCTCCCTGCTGAGCAGAATCCCTGAGTTTCATTACAGGCATTACATTTTTTTTTAAATTCAAATCGAATTTGGACTATTCCCTTGTTGAATTACACTAAAATAAACTCAAAATTCGAATTTAAAATTAGAATTTTCAATTCGACCCATGATAAATCTGCCCCTAAATGTAGCAAATTGTAACAGTTCTGAATCATCCTGAATCACTGAGCTGCCAGACTGAAACACTAGAGACAGGAGCATTAAACTTTAAACTTCAATTTTGGGAAAACAGTGAAAAATAAAAGATGAATAGCAATTTTAAAAAGTCTGTTTATGGTGAACAATCTAAAAACAACTCAACTGGAAAAAGTTTTTGGAAGGTAAACAGCCCCTTTGAATGCTATTATAAATGGGCAAATGTATCTGGTATCTCAGCTTTATATGGTTTCTTGTGGTGGATCTTTTGTGTTCCACCCAGAGAACTGCATGAAGAAATGCAGCTTGTTCTTTTCAATGAGTTTGTACTCGATCTGCCATAGAAAAAGTCATTCAGGGCTTCCCTGAGTACAAACTCATTGAGAATCACTCCCCTGCAGTGGAACACATTAAAAATCCACCACGGGGGGAAAGTAAGGAAAACGCTCATCTGTAGGAGTCCTAAGGGAACTTACACACGGGTGTTTGTTCCTGAGCAGAGCACCCCTGTGATGAATTCTTCTTGCGTTTTACATTACATGTGGTCTCAATGAGTACAGCCCAATCAGAAAGCATAGGCTGTGTTTGCTGCTGTGGTCCCCAGTGGTGGAATGCAAGAAGAATAAACAGCAGGGAAACAGTGAAACAAATGCTTGTGTGTAAGGGCTGGACTCCACAAGCGTTTTTCGTCAGATCAACGCCCAGCGAAGAAAAGTTGAAGGTAAAAACGACATTACATCTGACTCGACATGACTGTCAGATGTAAATGCAGAACGCAGCATCTTCATTCAACAGTCTGACCGTGTAGTTTTTACCTGCGACTTTTCGTTCAGTCCAATAATATCTAGATGCCTACGATTCATATCATAGCCTATGATTTGGGGGCACATTTACTAAGGGTCGAATATCGAGGGTTAATTAACCCGCGATATTCGACCCTCAAAGTAAATTACTTCGACTTCGAATATCAAAGTCGAAGGATTTACCGCAAATACTTTGATTGAACGATCGAAGGAAAAATCGTTCAATCGAAGGATTTTCCTTCGATCAAAAAAAGCTTAGAAACCTTATGGGGAAGGTCCCCATAGGCTAATATTGAAAAAAGAGGCAGTACTTCGACTATCAAATGGTCGAATAGTCAAACGATTTTTAGTTCGAATCGTTCGAATCAAAGTTGAAGTCGTAGTCGAAGGGCGAAGTAGCCTATTCGATGGTCGAAGAACCCAAAAACAAACTTCAAAATTCGACGTTTTTTTCATTCCAATCCTTCACTCGAGCTTAGTAAATGTGCCCCTAAGTGTTGCGATAACACGAAACGCATAAGGCTGTAAGCCACACTTGTACTTCAATAAAGACCTTCTTTTACTACTACTGCCTGGAGGATTGCTCTTTGAGTGCCTAACCTACAAACAATACGGTGATAAGAGGGGAGTTCCGTTGGATCAGTAGATGGATGATATATAACAATGAATATACAGTATTTAATAGGAAATATTCAAGGGGTGTAGATTGGGTCTATTTGCTTTACTTTCAGTGGCCATTAGGGTTGGCAGATATATTGCAACCTCTTAATTGCAATCAGTGAAAATATGACGACTGCTATTCAAAGTACATAAAAGTACTTGTTTAATACATTATATAAATAAATGGTGATTTAAAATAAATTCAAAAGGAACCCAAGCTGTAGCTGTGACTGGTTTTCAGCCAGCATGCTCATGAAACAAGACAGCAGTGTCATCTAGTGGAAGAGAGTAGCAAGAATATAAGAGTAAGAATCATTAAGGTCCTTAATTGATTAAAGTGTCGTTGTTACATTTGTATTGTTTCTACTGATCTGTTCTGGGTTGTATTTAAAGGGAACACTGCAAAGGCTTGTGGCTGCTGTGGATGTTAAATTAGAATTTAAGTGGAACATAATCACGCAATACTTAAGGCTGATTAATAAGCACTGATTTGTGCAAGGGGGGGTGTGTATTTAGTAAAACAATATTTAGAATGAGCATTGCTTATTCATAGAAACAAGCATAGAAATTTCCACCAATAATTGTAGAGGTCTATCCTCACATAAGATAATGTAAGGATAAAGGCCAGGGTTGCAATGAGGAAGCATATAAAAGGTGCTACTTTATAAGCTTAACTAAGCCCCCAGTGCTCCTTAGTGACTCTGCTGGGCGGCATGCCGCCCCTAAAATTTGCCGCCTTTGTGGCCTTGCCACAAATCCGGGACTGTCTAATGGGCACATTTACTAAAGGAAGAACTGTGTTTTTTTGGCGAAAACTCGCCAAAATTACATTTCCCAACGACATCACCTATTTACTTAAGGCAAGTAAGACAATTCGCTAGTGAATATCCTCAGCGCTAGAGAACTTTTGAGGAGAATTTTCAGTCAGGTGAACAATCTTTAGTTTGCTTATTTAGCAAAATGTAAAAGTTTCTTTTCATTACCCTTTTCGCCAACAAGTTGTAACTGTTTTAAATCTCTTATTTACACTTGTTTAAACATTTGAAGCTCTTGCCATATTTCTTTTAGGGTGGGCTCATGGGCTATTTCTCTTTTCTCGCGATTTTGCTTCCTTGGACAATTATAATAAAAAGTGGCCACTTTCAGCAATTTCACCAACGCCACTAATAAATAAACACTAATAAATACATACATCGGTCCTTTATATACACACTTGAATTTAAATTGACATAAGCGTAAGTAAGTTAATGCAATTTTCGCTAGAAAGAAAGTAATGCTGGAGAAAAATCACTATGAAATCTTTGTGTTAAGGAATGTTTGCTGACGAAAGTACGCCAATGTTCTTTTGCTGAGACAAAATTACATATTTTGATGAATATGTGTAGGTGTCATGAAATAACGTTTTACAAAGCTTTCCAAAGTGAAAGTTTGGACATAAGCAAATCTGCCCCTATGTGTATTGGCCAGCACTGGACTTGGAGGGCTTCCAGGCCCCTCATTGCTTGCCTCTGAAATCAGTAGCCTATGTGGATGATGTCTCAGTCACTCTGGGGCCTCTGGGTCTCTGGTAAACACCGAAAAGTCGGAGGCTCTCTGGACTCTTTTTCAGATACACCTATGACTTAGTGCCGGAGGGTATGAAACGCGTAAGGTAGGACATGTGGGGTCAGTATGTATCGTAATTTTAATGTAACCTAAATAAATACTTTGTTTTAACGAATGAAAAGCCTTGGGACATATATCTTTGGATATAATTTATTGTGGACTTTCCACTACCCAAATTTCAGATTGCCTCTTCTGAAATTAAAGTTCTTGGGGTCAAATTTGGGAGGAAAGACAATGCCAGGCTAGATTGGGAGTCAAAACTGGATGCTGCAAATGTAAGGGTACACTGGTGGAAAAACTGGAAGCTAGAAAGGGTGAAGCTCATCAAGGCCTGCCGGGTTCCTGTCCTCCTGTATGTGTCTTATGTTTACTCCTTACCAGACGCTTTCTATGTGAGGATCCACAGCCTGTTTTTTTCCCAGATGCTCTTGAGGAGCAGGCTGAATCCTGTCAAAAGGGGGATAACTTACCTGCAGATGAAAGAGGGTGGTCCAGACTGGAAGTCAAAATAGGTCCTGGCATTCCAAGTACCCAGATACTGCTGTGTGTTTCCTTCCCAGGCTACTCCCATACACACCTTTATTTCAGAGCATCATCAGTTGGATACTTGGTCAGAAGCCTTCTATTGCTTTACTTTCCATTATTTATTTATTACTTTGGAGGGTCCCAGGCACTTTCTTGGGTGGGGATAGGGTTAGGGAGGGGTTGCGGTTTGGTGATTATCCAGGTGAACATTTATGGAATTGGACTTGTGTGGTTTGCTATGGAAGGGGGGTGGATTGGAGGTCATTATGGACAGATGAATGGACTTTGAGAAATGGCTCTCCACTGATGGGAGGATATGGGTGAGTTTGGTGAAGGTTCATCACAACCTCATGAATCTGGGAGATACGTCTCAATAATTAGTTTTCTGTTAGTTTTGTTTTGTTAGTTATCTATCATTTTATTTGTTATTTTCATGTTCCGTTTTATTTCTAAATAAAGAAATATTCCTATGTGTATTGGCCAAGCAGTCTAAATTCAGTTTGTATTTATTTTTTTATTTGATTAATTTAAAGACCACTGGGATGCGATTTTAATATGCTTTGTGCCCCTCCATTACTTCAGTGAGTTTGTTTCTAAATTATGATTCTTTTAGGTCTTTACAAGCAAGGAAATGTGACTACTGAAAAGTCATTTTCAAATAAAATAATATATATAGTGGCAAATGGTATCAAATTAGAGATCCCAAAAATGATATTCATTTTATTTTAATGCCAGTAAGACTGAACATATTAATTATATGTGAAAAGCAGAAGAAAAACGAGCATAGTCATAGTATCATATTTTCTGTATGAGCAATAACTGAACTCTAATAAAACAATAAAACCATGTAAGAAGCAAAATGAAATACCACTTTATTATAAAATAATATTTAACATCGTAATATACAATATTTACATCGCTAGCAACAGCTTTACTTTTTTCTCCAGGGGTATTCATTTGGGTTGTGAATCAGATCAAGTTGCAAAATGCTGTAAGAAATATACACAATTATACACGGACATCAATATTCTGCTTTACAGTTGCTTTACTGGCAACTTTGAATTGCTTTTGGGTGACATGGTAAATATATCCATATTCAAAACAATAGTCTCAGCCTTTTTACAAAAGCTTTTCATACTTACAGTAATTATAAAAGAGAAAAATAAAGATTTGAGATTATGGATCGGCTTCCATTCCCCAAATGTTACAGAACATGTAAAACAGCAGCAACCAATAAACAATTAGTTTTGATCAGTGTACTGTAAGTCACAAAAATACAATAAATATCTGATTGGTTGTTATGGGTTGCAGTTACTTAAAATCAGCATTTTCCTGAACAGATAAAGACTACAAATTATTTGGATGGGCGAATTTGACCCGTTTCGTCAAAAATTCGCCACCGGCGAAATGTCGTTGACGCACATTAAAGTCTTAAAAATTTTTGATGCACACAATTTTTTTTTTTTAGCAATAACTACTTAATCAATAGACTCCATGGGATCTGCAAGTTTGAAACTACACTTTACGTAAATACGCAGTGTCTTTAAAATATGGTGTCCAAATTCTCACAGATAAATGACACATACACATTTTTACGGCTGATGATTCCTGCTCCATTTTGCATGTTAATAGTTTTTCTATTTCTAAATAGCTTTTCTATTTTCTTTTTCCAGCCAGCAGAATTATGGGGAACGAGAGCAATGATGAGCACAAATGAGCTTTTTTAAAAACGCCATGTCTGGCTTTGCCCAAAAAGATAATAAGCTGATTTTTCTGTTGGCTAAAGACCTCTAAAAGAATGGGCTGCGCCTCGGTGATGATTGTGAAGGATGACTAGAAGGTTTTAAACTATACACAAATAGAAGAGGCCAGTGAGAAATACGGTGGGGTCTGATGCCAATCTCACTAGACCATTCTAACAGACACGCCATAGATATATGAAAAGGAGCTGTGCAATTGTGAAATTCTCTCCACTGTCAAACCAGGTCACCATATTTACCCAAGTAATTTGGCCCTCTGTATCATTCAAGTTTGACCTGAATGTGAAAAGTTTAGCTTTAACTTAACATGTATGGGGCCTATATGATCATCTCCCCAATCGATACATGATCAGAGATCATTGAGATATCGATCAGGCTCAGTAGAAACTTTGGTTGGATAAGGACAATTTCAGCTCATGGATGTGGCCAGCAAAGGAAAACATCTGGAATATTTTGAGAGTAAAACTTAAAGAGAAACAAACCCTACCATCTTTAAAAAATAAAACACTATATTTAGCTGTTACAAAAATTCACAATTATGTAGTTCGTCCTTTATCTTGACCTTGTCTCTTTTCCCAGAACTCTGGCGTGTCCTAGTAACTACTTTTATACTTGGTATTTCCATAACTGCTTGACTTTTCTGGCTTTCAGGTTCAAAATTCACAATGGTTCTCAAGGGAGTCTTGCGACGTTTCTGTACTCTTTAATGGTGGTTTGTAAATGCAGAATGCCACAAAAAGAAATGCAATAGTCAACACTTTGCTAGCTGCACCTAGAATATGAGAAGGGACACAATCAATTTTGCTGCGCGAAGGCCAATATACCCATTCTTCTCCAACTTACTACTACAGCATGACTTATGAGACAACTCGGCCAAAGGATGCACTTACTGTCTCATGGTCTTCATATTCTACTACCTCATTGGTCTAATTGTCTAATGTTCCTTTTTATTTCATTACTTTGTCTAAGCTCAGAGAGTCAGAGAGAGAGAGAGAGAGAGAGAGAGAGAGAGAGAGAGAGAGAGAGAGAGAGAGAGAGAGAGAGAGAGAACGAACCCAGGGACACAAAGTACAAAGCATTGTGCAAAAAGACCTGCCATGGACTGGATGTAAATTTCCTGCTAAATTGGATTTAGTATTGATGGTATAGATGCATCCAGGATATGGGCAAACTAAAGCAGCTGTTTGTTCTACTGTTACATAGCACCAATAAAACTGCTCCAGTCGAGTTGTAATTTAGGGGCCTTACTTTTACCAATAGGTTGAAGAGAAAACGATTAATATTCACCTCCAAAGTGTAGATCCCAACAATGATTTGTAAACAATTTTTTTTACTTACTGATGGCTATTAAACTGAATGACATTTGTGAGTTATTGTAAGTCCAGCATGCACCTTCTGCTCCGCACTCATTTATATTCCATAATATACATGTACTGTCTATTACAACCCCAAACAAAATTGGCCCAGGAATAGAACCTAAAAAATACAAATGTTGACAGACGTGAGAGGGAGAGTGAAAAATATTTTTGTTCTCATTGTTGACGCTCAAGTGTTTTATAACAAATATTTATAATTATTTCATTTGTAACTTTGTTTCCTGTCAATAATAAACATTTTCTCATTTAAGGTTGTTTTTCAGTTTGATGTAGAGTTGTAATTGGTTTTCATTCTTTTTATTATTTGTGGTTTTTGAGTTATTTAGCTTTTTATTCAGCAGATTTCAGCAGTTTGCGATTTCAACAATCTGGTTGTTAGGGTCCAAATTACCCCAGCAACCGTGCATTGATTTGCATAAGAAACTGGAATAGGAGAAGGTCTGAAAAGAGGCAAAAGTAAAAAAAAAAAATAGCAATAGTAATACATTTGTAGCCTTACAGAGCATTTGATTTTTAGATGAGGTCATAATACCCCCACTTGAAAGCTGGAATAGTCAGCAGAAGGCTAGTAATTAAAAACTATAAAAATAGGGAAAAAATAAAGACCAATTGAAAAGTTGTGTAACACCCTCTTGGCCACCCCCTGGTGCCAAGAGGGTCTGAAAAGAGGCAAAAGTAAAAAAAAAATAGCAATAGTAATACATTTGTAGCCTTACAGAGCATTTGATTTTTAGATGAGGTCATAATACCCCCACTTGAAAGCTGGAATAGTCAGCAGAAGGCTAGTAATTAAAAACTATAAAAATAGGGAAAAAATAAAGACCAATTGAAAAGTTGTGTAACACCCTCTTGGCCACCCCCTGGTGCCAAGGTTGTACTCTGCTTTCAACTCAGTTCCTGAGCTCCCTTTGCAAGGTGAAAGGTACTGGAATTCTTCTCATGTCAGTGCCTCCACCTAATGGGATCTGGGAATGCACCTGCGGATGGCCCTATTAGGAAATATTCAACACACACACACTTTATTCTGTGTAACAAATAACTTTATAAAAGAGAAGTGCAGATTTAAAGGGGAAGTAAAATACAATCACATCACAATATGCATTTAACTAGCATGACCCACTACTCTGGGAATCCTGTGCCAGTCCCATCCTGGCCCTCCATGCCAGGCAAAGTCCCGCACTACTCATTGGCAGATCAAAGTCTCATTCCCTTATCCCAAATGAGCACACTTGGTCCCAGGCAGCGCTAGCAGCCCAAAATACCTTTACCTCAGGTTAGGTACTGGCTCCCTCGTGTCAGGCACAAACAGAGCCTGTGACACCATAGAACCTCCACTGGATCCTCACCCTTTCCTCTACTCTCCCCAGGCAGACTCACCCAAGGGCTCACACACAGAGCTGGCAGGCTCACACAGAGTGGAAACAGGCATCCACAGCGATGAGAAATCTTTATCCAACAATTGCAGCTTTGATGAATCCATTGCTGATCTAGAGCTCCCAGCACTGCCTATAGCACGAGCACACACAGTTCAGTTTGGAAATCCGGAGCTCCCAACCCTCCTGGTCTTGCTCCCAGGCATGGGGTCGCCTACCCCAGCCTGAGAGGCCTCCTGCCTCTACATAGTGGCAGCTGAAATCACTATCTCCTTAGTGAAGTACAATCAGCAGAAATCCTCCAGCAGTAATGGCTGTGAGAACATGGCAATCTCCTTTTATAGGGTGCAGCAGCGACACCTAGTGACACCTTTTGGAATCGGCCATGCTGCACCAACACAAGGGCTCTGCCCCTTAGGAAACCCTGTAGTTAGTCCCAAACAGGGTTTCTGCACCATGAGGCTCCAATCAGAGGGGAATTAAACCTACGGGTCCCTACAGTTGCTTGGAATTAGCCATTCTCTAACAAACTAAAAGTTAACTTAATGGTGAACCATCTTAGTTAATTTTTTTGTGTTCTAGAGGACATTAGAATGCTGTGTTAAAACTTTGAAGTAAACAGTTTTATTGCATAGTAAATAGTTACCTAATAGTCGAATAAATAACCACTGCACACCAAGGGCAAACGATCTTTGTTTGTCTGGCACACACCTATAAATAAAACAAGAAAAAAAATGTATTTGCTTGATGTTTATCATGATATAATATTTTTCCTATACTATGCATAACGCATACTACTACATTATGTTTATCACGATATAGTATTTTTATATAATGTATGCAATATACATTACATGAATCAATACAAACAACCCAAAAGTATAAAAAAAAAGAAAGAAGAAAAAAGTTTTTCCTACCTTAAAATTGCCATAGTTATTGGAGTTGCTGTAATAAAAGTGGTGACAATCACAAAAAAGAAAAACCCCATAAATAGTATCAGGTTGTCACAACTTGTTTTACATTTCCCTTGTTCCGCTTGTGATGTAACACTAATTTCTGATTCTCCTGTGTGGCTTCCAATGCATGAACAATTACTATATACCTGTGAAAAAAGAAAAATATTTCTAATATCTTACTGGATTACAGGAAAATGTGGCTCCTGCCCGAGCCTCTGATATTATGTAACATATAATTCCTGTGCTTGAATTTCCTCCTGGTTGGATCTACCTTTCAAGTAAGGCTTTCAGTAGAAAACAAACTGCAGCTCTCTCAAATGCAAAAATGTAAATCCATCATTTTTTCCTCATGCGTCCATATATAGGACCGACCAACATACAGTTTAAAGGGGTCACCTTTGAGATGACTTTTAGGGGCAAATTCACTAAGATGCGAAGTTGCGCCAGGCGCAACTTCGCCGCACTTCTCCAGGCGTAGTTTCGCCAGGGCTCCGCAAATTCACTAAAATCCGAAGTTGCGCACAGGGGTAGCGTAAGGTTGCGAAGTTGCGCTAGCGTTGATTCGCTATATAAAGCGAAGTTACGCTAGCGAAGGCTAATTTGCATACGGCGCGAAATTCAAATTTCAATGGAGGAACACGTATCTGCACTACAAATGCCTAGAAAACCTTCAAATCAGCAAATAAAAATTTTATTTTGCCCTACACATGTGCCCACTGTCTAGGTAAGTTGCCATGAGTCAGGAAATGTAGGGGGGAGGAAGGGGAGCCCCAAAAAATTTTCGATCTTTTTCAGCCTATCAGACATCATGTAGAAAACACGCCAGCGTTTTTTTGGGACTTAGAAAAAAAATTGACTTTTTTTTAAACAATCCCTATCTACTCTATTGCGCTTCGCCAGGTCTGAGGTGGCGAAGGAAGTCTAGCGTAAAAGGTAGCGTTCAGTACACTGCGCAAGTTAGTGAATTTGCGTAGTTTCGTCGCTAGCGAAAATTCGCCTGGCGTAAGGTTGCGAAGTAACACTAGTGAAACTACGCCAGCGTTCGTTAGTGAATTTGCGCAGTAGCGAAAATGCCAAACGCTAGCGAATTAACGCTAGCGTTCGGCTCTTCGCGGCTTAGTGAATTTGCCCCTTAGTGTGATGTAGAGAGGGATATTTTGAACTAATTTGCAATTGGTTTTCATTTTTTATAATTTAAGGTTTTTGAGTTACTTAGCTTTTTATTCAGCAGATCTTCAATTAGCATTTTAAGCAATCTGGTTGCTAGGGTCCAAATTACCCTAGCAACCATGCATTGATTTGAATTTAAAGAGACTGGAATATGAATAGGAGAGGACTCAATAGAAAGATCAGTAATAAAAAGTAGCATTACATTGTGATGCCCCTTTTGAAAGCTGCTTAGAATCAGAAGAAAAAGACAAATAACTATAAAATAAACAAATAAAACTAACTGAAAAGTTGCTTAGAATTGATCATTCTCTGACATACTAAGGGGCAGATTTATCTAAGGTCTTAGTAAAAATTAGAATTAACAAAAATTAGAATTTCGAGCTAATTTTTGTGTACTTTGAATGTGGAATAGTCCAAATTCGATTTGAATTTGAAAAAAATACAAAACTTTGAATTTCGAAATTTATCAACTTTGATCATTTGCTAGGGATGCACCGAATCCAGTATTCGGTTCGGGATTCGGCCAGGATACGCCCTTTTTCAGCAGGATTCAGATTCGCCCGAATCCTTCTGCCCGGCTGAACCAAATCCTAATTTGCATATGCAAATAAGGGTCGGGGAGGGAGATTGTGGGACTTTTTGTCAGAAAACAAGGAAGTAAAAAATACTTTCCACTTCCCACCCCTAATTTGCATATGCAAATTAGGGTTCGGATTCAGTGAGGTATTCGGCCAAATCTTTCGAGAAGGATTCGGGGGTTCGCCGAATCCAAAATAGTGGATTCGGTGCATCCCTACCATTCACCATCTAAAACCTGAAGAATTGCTATTTTAGCCTATGGGGGACCTCCTATTTAGAGTCACTTGGTGGACTTTGAAAAATCAAAGTGTTTTTTTGGAAAAACTTTGATTCGTACAATGCAAATGCGATATTACTTTGATTCGTATGATTCAAATTCAGACGGATTCGAACGAATACAGACTATTTATCTGTGAAAAAAGCTTTGATTTTCTTAAATAAATTTTGGTTGGTCTTTTTTCAAATTCAAAATTCGAACCTTGATAAATCTGCCCCTAAAAGTGAACCACCCCTTTAAATAAATTATATAATCTGTGTCTCTTTATATTAAAATAGTTAACCACCTGAATAAAAATGCCCCAGGTATCAGAATTGTTATAGAATATACTTGTTGGAAGGTTCCACTCGACATGTAGGGGGCACGTGATTACTGGTGGTGGCCCTGGCTACATTAATAGGTTTAGGTGAGGAGGTTTGTTTTTATTGTATTTAAATATTACCTTTCTGGTATCATTATATTCCATAGACATACACCCAGCATAGCAGCTAGAGAAATACTGCACTCCATCTGATCCACAAACTGGGTCATAGAAAAAGCGAGCACAACTGCAGTTGCTGTTACAAGGGGCATTTAATTCACCAATCTTTCCAGTCCTACAAGCAACAGAAAAGGGAGAACAATATGACAGAATATATACCTGTTATCTAAAGGCTCTTAGAAAAATTTAACTATGAAATGGTATAGTTTTAGGCCTAAAAAAATATATATATATGAAATTATTGTTATTATTTGTTACAGAAAATAAAGCATTTTTAAAACACTGTGTATTAAAAAAATACAATTAATAAATAAACCAAAGTCATACATGGAAAAAATGCCGTAAGAATAAAACAATTTATTTTGCAATTTAATAGTCTTTGTTAGATAGTTAGTAGTGATGTGCTGGTCAGGGTTTTCCTGACCCACACCAGACCCTAACCCGACCTTCTCCAGCCTGTGCCCACCCTCATCCGGGGACCTTTTATGGGCCCGGGCCGACCCACCCCGCCGATGACGTCACAATGACGTCACAAAAGGGACAGGGTGAGCAGACGCGAGACTATAAAACCGGAAGTCGGAAGCCGACATTTGAAGTTGGCCCCCGCCAGGAGCAGTGCGAGGTCGACCCGAACCCACCCGACCCGCGGGTATCGCGTCGGCCCGCACATCACTAATAGTTAGTATACAGGTATGGAATCTATTATCCTGAATGCTTGAAGCCTTGGGTTTCACAGATAAGGGATCTTTCTGAAATTTGAATCACCATGTTAAGTATGCTATAAATCATTTAAACATTAAATAACCCCCGGTGGGATTATTTTGCCAACAATATGGATTCATGCAGTTTAGCTGGGATCAAGATCTAGGTACTGTTTTATTACTACAGAGAAAAATCATTTAAAAAAAATCTGAATTATTTGGTTAACCTACAGTATATTACACTGAGCCTTTCATAACTGATACATACTTGTTTGTGATGTAACCATTGCATATATTTTCTAAAGACATGTTTATATTACTTAGTAAACTCCGTGACTTTTTGAGTTGGCACTTGATTTGCACTAGATATGTGGGAAAAAACAGGGTCGACCGGCACTCAAACGGATCCACAGGACCAGAATAATTCAGTTAAAAAATAATTTTATTTATACATATATAGGCTCATGACTAAGTGCCCTGGATGGATGCGAAACTCGTAGGGTGGATGGAGATTTACATTTTTAACTTTGTATAAATAAAATTATTTTTTAACTGAATTATTCTGGTCCTGTGGATCCGTTTGAATGCCGGTGGGCCCTGTTTTTTCTACATATCTTTTGCCGTACCACTTTCACTATTCGGTGAGTCATTTACATTTTATTCTGGAGCACCTTGTCCTCTTCTAACTTGATTTGCACTGTTTATGCAACTTGTTAAAAATGAATAAAAATTATTATGATAAAAAATAATAATTTGCTTAAAATTGACTCTTCTTTAAATAGGAGCTGGCCTTTAATGCTGTAATTCAGGTACCAAACCTGTATTGCAAGTTTTCATTGTACTTAGTGTATTTAGACATTCTTAAAGGTATCCTTGAACTTTTCTTTTTGAATTTTTTTTGGCCGTTTTCGGTCAAAGTAAAATCTTTCGACCATCGATCAAACGATTTTCAAAAAAAATCTTTCGACCTTTTAAACTTCTAGTTCTAGGAGGTCCCCATAGGCTAACATAGCAATTCGGCAGGTTTAAGGTGGCGAAGTCGAAGTTTTTTAAAGCGACAGTACTTCGATTTTCGAATGGTCGAAGTATTTTCTATTTGAATCGAAGTCGAATTTGGCCTATTCGATGGTCGAAGTACCCAAAAAATACTTTGATATTCGAAGTTTTTTCATTCGAAAATTCACTTCGACCCTTAGTAAATGTGCCCCGATAGGCTGGTTCTGCTTCCAATAAGGATTAATTATATTTTAGTTTGGATCAAGTACAAGCTACTGTTTTATTATTACAGAGAAATAGGAAATAATTTTGAAAAATCTGGATTAATTTATTATAATGGAGTCTATGGGAAGACGGCCTTTCTGTGATTCGAAACTTTCTGGATAACGGTTTCCAAACAACAGATCACATACCTGTACGTTATTTACTAGTGCCGGCAAGCTATTAAATATTGCTACATGGAAAGCTCAACAAATCACCCCTTTAGCTACAGTCACTTATAAACCTGCTTTTAATAAATGACTGCATTTTTTTTTTAAATATAAAAAGTCTGTGTGATTAAAATGGTTGTCAGATCATGGACTCATACCTCCCAACATTTGAAAACAAAAAGATCTGCCGCACACAGCGAGGCAAACATTTTTGACCACACCCATTTTATGGCCACACTCCCTATAACCATGTCCATTTTACAAAATTTGTCAGGTTATGAACGTTGAAACACATATCTGGCAGTTTTAAGGCTATGTTTTATGTGTTAAAACAGTTTGGCTGATGAAGGTGAAATTACCCTCTGGTCTTTTTAATAAAAAGTCGGGACTGTGGGCTGAGCTGTCAAAATCGGGACTGTCCCACAGAAAAAGGGAGGTATGCATGGTTTGAAAACTGTACACATACAAAATATACAGATACAGCATACTGCATAACTAATTAGTAAGAATTCCAGGCATATACTGTAAACTAATTACTAAACAGCCATGCAGTTTTTAAATGTTAAGAGTGCCCGGTTTGATTAGTAGATTAATACATGGTTCTTTAACATAACCAGACATTCCATGTAACAAGACACTTTGTTGGGTTGCACAGAAAATAAATAACCATAAATAACCATGCATTTTTTCATTAAAGAAGTGGTCACCCACATATATTTACTCCTGTATAGCAGTATTAGTCTCTTACCCATTATATTGCACAGATACACCTGCGAATGGATCATTACTACATCTTGCAAAAATAAAAACGGTTGTCAGTGCCACTGAGATGAAGGATATTATAATTGAGAACCTAATCATATTTTTGCATTCAAATTTAAATTTGGAGACAATTAAGCCTCCTAACATTTGTCCAATTGCCGCTCCTGGTATTAAGACACCACCTGGAAATAAAGAAACAAATCTGATTTGATTAAACTCTGAAAATTCTTTTTACCACTATTTTTATAACATGTTAACATGACATATTAACTAGGGATGCACTGAATGCAGGATTCAGTTCAGCATTTAGCAAGGATTCAACCTTTTTCAGCAGAATTTGGATTCAGCCGAATCCTTCTGCCCAGCCGAATCCGAATCCTAATTTGCATATGCAAATAAGAGACAGGGAGGGAAATGCGCAACTTTTTTTCACAAAACACGGAAATAAAAAATATTTTCCCCTTCCCACTCCTAATTTGCATATTCAGTTCAGTATTCAGCCGAATCTTTGGCAAAGGATTCAGGGATTCGGCCGAATCCAAAATAGTAGATTCGGTTCATCCCTAATATTAACATGGGGCGGCACATTTATCAAGGGTTGAATTTCGAATTCATGGGAGTTTTTTTAAACAAACTCGAATGAATTCAAATTTGACTTGCGGACATTTATTTAAAAAATCGAATTCGTAAAAGTCGGACCCCTCCCATTGACTTAAACAGCGATTCGGCAGGTTTAAGGTGGCGAATAGACAAATTTGAATTCTTAAAGGGCCAGAGTATGTTAAATCTCGAAAATCTAATTTGAATTTTTTGAAAACCTCGAATCGAATTTGGATAATTTGACAGTTTTGGCCATAAAAAATTCCAAAAATTCTCAATTTTCAATCGACCCTCAATAAATCTGCCTCTTAATATGTCAACTGGCAAGTTTTTAAAGCAGGGATTTTCATTCTACCGTTCTCTAACAAATTATGCACAACCAATCTGGATCTTCAAGGGAGGTTAGTTCAACTATAGCTAGAGGCCATGAGGGATTGAGGATCCCTGTTTTAACAAGACTTGCATTTATACCATATAAAACAGGCTGAATAAATATTCACTATTCTTGAGCCTAGATTGGTACATAACTGGTCCCTGAATGGGTCTACCCAACCAAAAGGCAGGTTTAGAAATACCAGATGGTGACCATATCAGATGATGCGGCCCTCACAGGCTGCACAGGCCCTATTATGACCATCAAGGTTTAGTCCCACCATGTAGCCAGCCAAGGAAGCTCATCTGCTCATTTGGTGCCCTTGCCAAACAAGCTAAACTACTTGTGCATGAACCTTACGCACATCTGAACAATGTTGTTATTTATTAGTCTATTTGTTTTTAGATATTTAATTTGGAGTCAATGCTTACACTAGTCTTACATATTTTCTATTTTACATTAACATCATTTTTAGTGCTTTTATGTGTGTGATGAACTATAAAACAATCCAGCTGAAGACAGATGTGGAAAGCCAATCAATAACACCCTACCTGATTGGCCCTTTAAATACCTGTTCTCTATTTCTAAAGAAAATGTCTTCCATATAAATAATACACACATCAAAGTATCAACTAAAGACAATTTTTTACTTACCTCCTAAAATAGCTGCAAAACTAGAAGTCAATGAAAACTGGTTTTCAATGAATTTAGGAAGGAATGCTGCAAAGCCGGTTGTGATAAATGCATCAAAGCAACTTGCAAATGTTAAGGTGATAAGAACTGGATTTTTCACCAGGAGCTAGTAAGGATAAAGGTATTAATTAGTATCTTTATTTGAATATAATTATACTAATTAGATGCATATAAAGAACAGAATCTTCAGACACAATAAGACCTGTCCTGTAGAGTTTACAGCTGGCAGATTAAGTGAGGCACATTGGCCAATCCCAACCATACTAACGAACTATATAATACCTACAGGAAGCAAATTTAACAGAACATCCTGTATAGTGAGTATTTCTGTGCAAACTGTAAATTTCATCCTACCATGCCCCTTATTAGTAGATGGATATGTAAATGGAGAAAGAGAGAGGAGCCACCGCTTATCCTGGTTTCATCTGAGAAATGTTGGTCATCATCAAAAAGAACAGACCAAAGCTATCTGCCCATACTTCTGTATAAAAGGAAATCACACAAAGTTCAGCCACCCTTCACTGTAAGACCCTGGAAGCAAAATCTGGTTTGTGGTCTATAAACAAGTCACGATGCCTTATGTACAAATTATTGTAGTTGTTCTTCTTTGTGAGCAATTAACCAGCCAAAGAGAGACTACCAGAACATCAATGAACTCCCCATTCTCACTCACAGCCACCACATGCCTAAAGCTTCAACACCACCAGGGAAAAGGTGACTGCAGTATTGGATGGTACTGAACAACTTAAGGGCTATACACTATTGGGCAGATTTATTAAGGTTCAAATGGTAAATACGAATTTACAAAAAAAAATTTTGTCAAAACTCACAATTTAGAATTTAAAACCATCTACTCGAATTTGAATTAGAATGTGAGATTTATCACACATTGGAAAAAGTTCTAATTCGATACTTTGCCACCTAAAACCTGCCGAGTACATGTAGAAGTAAATGGCAGAGGCCCGTTGAACCATTTGAAGATGTTAATTGCCTTCCTGTCATTCGACTTTTTTTTCGGAGGAAAACTCAATTTGAATTTGATATGGATTTTCGGGTCGTTCCCATTTGATCAAAAGCTAGACGTTTGAGTTTTTTCTTAAAGGAGAACTAACCCTAAAAATTAATATGGCTAAAAATGCCATACTTTATATACTGAACTCATTGCACCAGCGTAAAGTTTCAGCTTGTCAATAGCAGCAATGATCCAGGACTTCAAACGTGTCACAGGGGGTCACCATTTTGGAAAGTGTCTGTGACACTCACATGCTCAGTGGGCTCTGAGCAGCTGTTGAGAAGCTTATATTAGGACTCGTCGCAAATTATCAAGCAGAAAATGAGGTTGGCCTGTAATATAAGCTGATGCTACAAGGCTGATTATTAAATTCTGATTCTAATTGCACTGGTTTCTGTGCTGCCATGTAGTAATTATCTGTTTTAATTACTAATCAGTCGTATATTGTGACATTTCTATTCTAAGTGTACTGTATATTGTGAGTGAGTCCCTAAGCTCAGTAAGTGACAGCAGCACAGAGCATCAACAGAAAAGAAGACGGGGAGCTACTGAGGCAACATCAGAAGTACAGATCTTCCCTGCTAAAGGGCTGGCATTGCCTTGGGCTGGTACAGATGCCCAAAACTTAATGTACAATATTTCTAGTCTACATTGTTTAGTTAAGCTTTAGTTCTCCTTTAAATAACCTCCCATTTGAGTTGTGAGTACATTCAGATTTATTAGAGTTAAAAAAATTTACATAACTTTTAAATTAGACCTTTGATAAATAACCCCCTATGTGTAGATTCATTTTTTCGTGGGACTGGGCTGGATTACTGGCTTTTTGTGTTTCAGTGTTGTTGAGTCTAAGATCCCTGGAGCATAAAGGAATTTAAAGCTCAATTACATAATGACAAAACACCTTTAAGCTTTTAATGGTGCATTCTGTAAGATCTTTGCACAAACATACCGAAATTGCCCAACGAGCCCACTACCTCATTGTTATACCCATGAATTCTGCTTAGCATGGTTTATGCTCTGTAGCAAAATACTCCTCTATGCAACCTGATGAAAAGTACTAAGATGCAGCATGAGGTCATACAAATACATCTATGAGGCATACAGTCAGTTGCAGGAGGGGAGCATAAAATAAACAAATTGAACAACCCCACCCCTAGTTCTACATCCCTTGCTTAGTACAGGTATGGGGCCTGGATTTTCTGCATAAGGGGTCTTTCTATAATATGGATCTGCTAAAATTAATTTAAACGTTCATTAAACGCAATGGGATTGTTTTGCCTCCAATCAGGATTCATTATATCTTAGTTGTGATCAAGTGCAAACTACTATGTTATTATTACAGAGAAAAAGGAAACCATGTTTTTTTTAAAAAACATTAATTATTTGATTAAAGTGGAGTCTATGGGTAGGGATGTCGCGGACTGTTCGCCGGTGAACTTGTTCGCGCGAACATCGGCTGTTCGCGTCCGCCGCAAGTTCGCGAACGTCGCGCGACGTTCGCCAATAGGCGTTCGCGTCAAAATCGTTCGACCATTCGACCATTCGATCGCTAAAATCGAAGGATTTTCGTTCGAATCGAACGATCGAAGCCATTGGATTGAATGAAATCATTCGATTGAATGGTTTCGATCGTTCGATTCGAACGAAAATCGTTCGATCGAACGATTAAAATCCTTCGATCGTTCGAATCGAACGATTTTCGGATGTTCGAAGTTCGCGAACTGTTCGCGAACTGTTCGCATTTTTTGCCGGTGTTCGCGAACGGCGTTCGCGAACACATTATCGGCGGTTCGCTACATCCCTATCTATGGGAGATAGGCTTCTGATCTTTCTGAATAATGGGTTTCCAAATAACAGATCCCACACCTGTATACTAAATAATTTGTTGCAGGCTTACCAGAAGTGCCAAAGGGAAGTCTTTACAACTTTTACCAAGATTCTTGCTTTCCACAATACTTTCACTTCCATTGTTATGAGCTTGGGAAATTCTTTCAGACTGTATTCTTTCTGTACCTACATAGTATAGAAATAATAACTGGAGCACTAATAATTTGACCTGAGGCTGCTGAAATACTGTTTAGTTATTAAATATGAAAAGTAGTGATGGGCGAATTCGCAGCGAATTTGCGCGATTGGCCACCAGCGAATAAATTCGCGAAACGCCCGCGAAAATTTGCGGCAAAAATTCGCCGGCGTAAAAAAAAAACGGACGCCGGCGTCAAAAACAGGCGCCGGCGTCAAAAACGAGACGCCGGCGCCGTTTCACGAATTTTTCGCTGTTTCGCGAAATTTGCGAATTCGCCCATCACTAATCAAAAGTTAGAAAATGTAATAAAAGTAGCAAAGAGAAAAACAATTTGCACAAACGAATAAAACCTTCCTTAGACTGTTATTACATTGCAAATTTTAATTGTGCATTGCGCACTTTTAAGAAGTGCTTGAAGGTGTCATCATCTTTTGGAGCAAACGTAATATCTTTTTGAGTAAGACGTTTTATTACATACACTGTGCACTGGCACAAACAATAAAATTTGCAATCTTTCTTCCATTGTCTGTAGTGGTCGCTAAATAGTTTCTGGGTTCACATAAGCTATATTAAAATCGTGCAAAGATTTGATATAGGCATACATTTTAGCATTGCAAATAGTTTTTTTCATTACCAACTTTTATTACATTCCCCCATTAGACTTTTTATGCCCCAAAATCTGCAAGGTAGAGATGTCGCTGCAGAAACTAACAGAAATGTCTATGAGCACGGGACATTAGAAGTGACTTTATGCAAAAACAGAACGGCATTTGATTACCTTGTTAAAAAGAATACAATGATATCTTATATCTCTGGTTTTTTTTCGTTAGGAAAACACAGACGATTTCCTAGACTGGAGCAGTTCAGTCAATATACTAACAACAATGAACAACTGTCCTTCCTGAAACTATTTATGGCAAGAAAAGAAAAGCTGTAGAATTAAGCCAATACATAGATGGTGGCATTTGATATTGCTATATAGAACTATAATATACAATTAAAGGAGAAGGAAAGGCTTGTGCCAAATGTTAGGCACCCCCAAATGTTGCAAGCCTTTCCTTCTCCTTTAATGGAAAAAGATTGAGGGCAACAGTATGAATGAAATTCCCTTCAGCTGAGCAAAATAAACTGCTTTCTAAAATATCACATGCAGGAGTGTCTGAAAATGAATTCAAGGAGACCTGCACACACAATAGGATTTGTTTTGAAACATACTATGCAATTGTGGCAATTTGGTGGCCAGCAACAGTGACACTGGAATTGTAGGAAAACACTACATAGCTAAAAAAAAACAAAGTGAATGATATTTGCCAGAATCACATATTTACAATATACTTATATGACTGTTAGTCATGTTTTATTAACATTTTTAAGTACGTTATTGTACAGTCCAAAAATATATCAAATACTTACCAGGCAAATGTTTTGGGAAACAAGAGAAAGGTGCAATCAGCATCCAAGTCACTAGGCCACAAACTAAAAATCCAATCCACCAGGCTCCAAGCCAACGCGGGTCAGTTGGAGTAAGATTTACACTGAAAATAAAACAAATTTAATTGAGTACATTTGACATATTTGATTAATTAAAAAAAAAAATTCCAACCCCTTATTTCAAGAGTGACCCCTTATTTTCTGGATTTGAAATTTAATGCATTAATAAATATTCATTATATGCACAGTCCCTAAAAATGGATCATATATGTATATATAGCTTTAATTTTTGCATTCTGTTGGGAAAAGGAAAAATATATTTTCTCTAAGAATTTTAAACATTATAAGTGTATTTGCATCAAATTCTTAACGGGATAATGTCATGGAAAAACATGTTTTTTTCCAAAACACATCAGTTAATAGTACTGCTCCAGCAGAATTCTGCACTGAAATCCATTTCTCAAAAGAGCAAACAGATTTTTTTATATTCAATTTTGAAATCTGACATGGGGCTAGACATATTGTCACTTTCCCAGCTGCCTCAGTCACTGTTACAGACTTAAAAGACACATTCTACCCTAGTCACACTTGTTATTTGCAGAAAAGTAATTGAGTCCTTGCACTAATCTTCCAGTAATGGATGAAAGGGACACTGTTAAAGTTTGTGGCCAGGGAGATCAGTGCAGGAGAAAACATTACTTTTTTTTTTCCGTTTCAGAGCTATTTAACTTTTTATTAACTGCTGACATAATGAATTTTGACTGTTTTCACTATACAGTTCCATGAACTAACCAGCAGATGGTGCTGTTATTACAAATATCATTATTTTGTCATTTAATAAAAACTTAAATAAACTAAAAAATAAAATAAAAAGGAAACCGTAAACATTCTTAGAAAAGCACCCGGTACAATTTTAAAGGTCTACATATCCTTTAAGCTCTAAAGCAATTGTATTCTGGTCAGCTGGTTTGGAGGCCAGTGAGACAATATTATGAAATATGTTATGATGGATTGTCATAGGTGGCAGGTATAATATATAAATTTTCAATTTTGAAATTCCAATCTTTTCTGAAGTGATAATGATTTTTTTGCCACAATACCACATTGTTGTTTCTTTTCTTTTTTTTTCAAAAAATTGAAATCTCACTACCTAAAACCTGCCTCGATAATACAGCCTCGGGTTTTAAGCAATACATTCAAATTAATTTTTATGATGATAGTAACATTCCTTTAATAAGAAAATATGAATAATGTGTCAAATAACTTGCCTTTGTCCTTTGTCAAAATCTATGTATATGTTTAAGAGCTGTCCTCCGACTAAATATCCAACAGCAGGGCCTACTACAGACAGGCCATAGGCTATACCTGAAAAATAAGCATGTTGTTGTTACCCTTTATTTATATAATCAACATGTTCTACAGTGTTTTTTAGAGATTGCTTACCATTTAGAAAATATTTAATTTTTATACTAGAAATTTAAGAAGAGACATACATCAGTAAAATAATTGTGTAACAACTAATCTTTATCCAAATGTACAAAATCACGTTCAATTTCTGTAGACAGTAACAAAAAACTCAAACTTACACTTTACTAAAATAGGAAGTATATTTTGTGTCGATTATGTGTTGTATCACCAGGCTGAAATCTAGTTTGCTTGTAATTTATACCACATTCTAAATTGTTATGAAACATTGAATAATCATCTGTAGTCTGTATTTATTATTATTAGATTTGAACTTGCCCTGCTCTTTTCCTTCTGCATTTGCAGCAATTACAGTTTGTTTTCTTGCCACAAATGGTGGAAATTTAAAGGAGCAGACTGAATATTTTGTGTAAAAAAACAAAATGGCTGGTATCAGAGCAACTGCTAATTCACTGTAGTAGATCCCCATTGGTGGGGATTTCATTATTAAAGGAACAGTAACATCAAAAAATAAAAGTGTTTTAGAGGAATGAAAATATAATGCAGTGTTGCCCTGCACTGGTAAAAGTGCTGTGTTTGCTTAAGAAACACTACTATTGTTTATATAAATAAGCTGCTGTGTAGCAATGGGGGCAGCCATTCAAAGGAGAAAAGTCTCAGGTTACACTGCAGATAGCAAATAAGCTCTGTCTGTCTAATGGTGTTATCTGTTATCCATTAGTTAACCTGTGCGATATAGCCGTTTTTCAATTTCCGCCATTGCTACACAGCAGCTGGTTTATATGAACTATAGTAGTGTTTCTGAAGCAAACACATCAGTTTTACCAGTGCAGGGCAACACTACATGATATTTTCATTACTTTAAAACACTTTCATTTTTTGATGTTACTGTTCCTTTAAGGCTATGTCACAGTAATGGAGACAGACTGTTAACAGTTCACATATATTTCTGACAGATCCAGAGACACGGTCTCCTCCCACTATTTATCTGGGCTGCAACATTCTAACCTCCTTCAAAAGCTGTTAACTTTATAAAACAAAACAAAACTTATGCAAATACATAACAAAGCCCTATAGAATCAACTACATGATTATAATTTATTACTCCATATTACTTACTAAGCAGTAAAATAAACAAAATACCAACCAATTAGCAACAAATTTATGCAAACTGACTCAGGGTGTTTCTATGAGGATTTTTGTGTTTTAGATTGACTGAATCCAGGTCGTGCATAGACAGTTACAGTCACCAAGCGCAAATTCGCCAGCGTGACGTCATTTCGTTACTTCGCCGATTTACTAACGGGCACTGGCGTAAATTCGCTAGCGAAGTGGACCAACTCTAGCGCTACTTCGCACCCTTACGCCAGGCGAAGTTGCGCTATGGCGAATGGGACGTAACAACACTAATTCACTAACTTGCGCATTTTACTGAACGTTACCTCTTGTGCCAGACTTGCCTTCTCCACCTCAGACCAGGCGAAGTGCAATAGAGTAGATAGGGATTGCTTCAAAAAAAGTTGAAATTTTTTCTAAGTCCCAAAAAACGCTGGCGTCTTTTCCTTTTTTAAGGGTGATAGGCTGAAAAAGATCATACATTTTTTTGGGGTACCCTCCTTCCCCCCTACATTTCCTAACATATGGCACCTAAACTATACAGTGGGCACATGTATACGGCAAAATAACAACTCTTTTTTATTTTATGAAGCTTTCCCAGGCTTGTGTAGTGTAATGTATTTGCTGCTACATATATATCCATTGTACTTTAACTTGGCGCCGTATGCTTGACGAATTAACGCTAGCGCAACTTCGCTACCGTTCCCCTCCCTGAGCGCAACTTTGCATTTTAGTGAATTTGCATAGCGCTGACGAAACTACCCCTGGCGAAGTGCGGCGGAGTGTGGCGAAGCTGTCGCCGGCACAACTTCGGATCTTAGTGAATTTGCCCCTTAGACAGGTGTTAGTGCTACAGTGCTAACACCCAATTGAAAATGCATGTTCAAATGCTCAAACAGGCAGGGCCGTGTTTATCATATAGGCACTTAAGAGCCTGAGCCTAGGGTGACAGCCTACATTGTTAATTCATTTGTCGGGCGGAGAAAAACCCCTCTTTGTCTACCGTTGGACTTATTGTCATGAAATCTGGCGATGGGAAGGTAGGGGTATTAGATGTGGGTACCCCCATGCACAGAATGTTGAGGCGTCATTTCTGTCATGTGTATATGCCGAAGGGCGCAAAGAGATTGATGCCTATGGCAGCACCAGATCAGAACGCAGGCTTGCAAACAGGTGGAACATATTCTGCTGAATCTGCATATCTACTGAGTTTGATAAATGTGACGATTCCTTAACTACTGCTTACCAGCTCCAGATCTATTAGTAGGTTGTAATCTACAGTTTTAGCCCCATGCTTTCCATGTTTCCAAATAACTCATTTCCCATAAAAATAATCCTTCAGTGTTAAAGGAATTGTTCAGTATAAAAATAAAAACTGTGAAAATAACAAATGTTTCCAATATAGTTAGTTAGTCAAAAATGTAATATATAAAGGCTGGAGTGACTGGATGTCTAACATTATAGCCAGAACACTACTTCCTGCTTTTCAGCTCTCTTGGTTTCCACTGATTGGTTTCCAGACAGTAACCAATCAGTGACTTTAGGGGGGGCACATAGGTTCATAACTGTTGCTTTTGAATCTGAGCTGAATGCTAAGGATCAACTGCAAACTCACTGAACAGTTATGTCCCATGTGGCCCCCTTCAAGTCAGTAGTGTTCTGTTCTGTCATTACATTTGTGGCTAACTAACTATATTAGAAACATTTTTTTATTTTGCACAGCCTATCTAGTCACCTGGTTTATATTTTTACACTGAACTGTTCCTTTAAAACATTTTTAGAATAAACAAAAGTATTACTGGCATAGATAAATGAACATAGGAATATCCTCATCTATAATTTAAGCAATTATTAGAAGATATATAACAAATTAAAAGAGGGTTACTTTTAACACGGCCACCCCGGTGACTGATTCTCATTACAGGAAAGGGAAATGGTGCCACTTACTGGCTGAATTGAATATTGCCTGAACTATTTACATTACAAATAAAATATATTTCACCTCCTTACATACTGTTAAAGGTACCATGAAATCAAAATAGTCGTTGGCCAATGGTATGTACAGCAGGATGTTGCCTACCCTAGTCATAATATTATTTATTGTAATTGTTTTCTCATCCTCTTTAATGTAATTGACAGTAACTTAAAAATCTAGCCAGTAATAGTTAAGAGAATGATTGAAGACAGGCAAAAACTTTACTTTAAGGTCCCCATAGACGCAAAGGTTTTTCTTGCCGAACGACCGATTTTAGCGAAGTCCGACCAATCCTTCGAAATTATCGTGCGGATAGTGGGATTCGAACGATCGCACATCTTACGATTTTTCGGCCGACATCTGTCAGAAAATTGATTGGCCAGGTTAAAAAATCTTGCAATCTATCTATGTCTGCAGGGACAAGCAGGCAGCTCCCCTTTGTTTTCCTGGCAATATCACCTGAAATGGTCTTTTTAGTTGATGGACAATTCATACGATCGTTTCCAGATAATCGTGGTCTCACGATGACGATCGGTTCTTTTAAAAATCTTTACATCTATGGCCAGCTTAAGGCAATGCAGAATCTGCAGGTAGCAATTTAATTTTAGCTCTAGAATAATTTGAAAAAGAATATATAAATGCATGTGTTTGTTAATATGTCTATTAGATTAAAAAGAATTATGCTTGTACAGTAATACTGGCAAGAACAAAAAGAGTGAGCTCATTTTCTTTCTGTGTTCAGTTCTGCACAAGCAAGCCTGATTTCTTATATCAGAAATGCATTTGAAGTGTACCTGGAACCAAACACTTACCTTAATAATGTTAGGAAATAATTCATAGTGTGAGTTACTTACCTATGTAAAGGGATGATTTATGTGGTGGAAGGCTGTCATCAAAATAAGCAGTTCCGAGCGTGTATAGTGGAGTTCCACCGACTCCCATAAGAAGCCCTCCCAGAACAAACACATACAGAAAATAGGAATGGGAAGATCCTTCTGAGCAATTCTGTAAACTGCTGGAGTTTCCTGATACTTCACAGTAGTCTATAAAACAAAGCCACAGTTTATTAAGAACACCCTTTCAATTTTTATTTCGCTCCTACCTTCCATCCTCCCTCTCCTTTTACTTTTTCTTTTTTTCCATCTTTTCCTCCATTTTTTATTTGATTCCCTTCCTTTTTTCCTAATTCTATTCCCATCCTTGTTCTTTCTCTTTTGTATCTTTCTGCCTTGTTTTTCTCTATTTTATCAAAAAGTAGACCAGAGATTGGGAATGTATCCCTGCCTCAACATGGACTGAAGATCTCAAACACATTTGTGCATCAGTTCTACTAAATCTAGTACATTTATATTTTTGGAAACCCTAATAAGTTCACAGGAATCTGAATAGCAAGTTACTTGCCACAATCTAGGATGCAAAATTGCAGGAATAATACAGGGGACAGTTTAGGGCAAATGCGTAGTTGCTACAGTGAGTAAACATATGTTCAGCGTAAACTATAATCTCGCACCATATTTTATGCACATATCCTGGCTACAGTTTGCTGACATCTGTGCATGGCAGTAGATAAACAGGTTAACTTACCACTGAGCTTGTTCCCATATTCATATAAACCAGAAAAAAAGTTTGGTATAGAAAAAACAAATGAACCCAGTCCAATCATCACAGCTGAAAATGCTAACCATCTAGGTTTATGTCCTCGCTGTCCATAAAAAGACACAAAAAGTGAAAGAAGGCAAAATGCGATGTCATAGCTGGCCGCGATTAATCCAGTCAGGGAACTGTTTAAGTCAAAACGCTTTTCAATTGTGGAAATAACAACATTCACCAAACCATTTACTGCAGTGCCTGAAAAACATGACATGAAATTGAGTGCCAGGTTATCATTCACAATATCTATGACAAAAATGAAAGGAGAACTAAACCCTATAAAGAATATGGTCTGAAATGCCATATTTTATATACGAAGCTTACTACAACAGCCTTAAGGTTTAGCATCTTACAGTAATGATCCAAGCCTTCAAAGTTGTTACAGGAGCTCCCCATCTTTGTTAGTAGTGTCAGTGACAGCACATTAGCAGTGTGCTTTGGGTAGCTGTTGAGAAGTTTAGGAGTCATCACAAATTATCAAGCAGAAAATGAGGTTCATCTGTCATAGAAGCTGATGCTACAGGACTTAAATCAGTTATATTCAATATATGCAGGGTAGAGTGGGTCCCTAAGCCAAGATTACTGTTCTGTGGATCAGCAAAAAAGAAGATGGGGAGCTACTGGGGACATTCTTTGAGGCATAGATCTTCCCTGCCAATGGGCTGTGTTTGCCTTGGACTGGTACCTAATTTCTACCCTATTTCTTTGTTAAGCTTTATTTCTCCTTTAAGTAGAAAGCAACATTCTAATATGTATCTGGTATGCAGTGATGGACACAAATAATGCATGTATTAAGGATCAATTCTGAACAGGATTTTCCCAAAATAATTTGTTCCACCCTTTCCCTTTTGTGGTTCCAAAATGTGCCCTGGCCCCTTTAGCTCATAACAATATGAGTAAAATAAAAAATATTCTCTAGTGGGGCCAGCCTCATACTTTGGAACCACTGATTTGCTATATTATTCCACAGGTATGCTTCAGACAGATGGATGCACATTATAATTTTTCACTTTGATGCACTACTTAATGAAGAATATACCACTTGGGCACTAACTACATTTATATACCGTATATACTCGAGTATAAGCCGAGTTTTTCAGCATCCAAAATGTGCTGAAAAAGTCTACCTCGGCTTATACTCGGGTCAGCGGGCAGTAGCCGATATTGCAGTCACTTTTAATCATTCCTATACCAACAGTTCACTTGGGGAGAGACTGCAATATCCCACAATGCCCTCTGTTGGTTTTATGAAAGAATAACAGTGCGCCCTCTGTTGGTTATATCAAAGAATAACAGTGACTGCAATATCACACAGCGCCATCTGTTGGTTGTATCAAAGAATAACAGTGACTGCAATATCACACAGCGCCATCTGTTGGTTATATGAAAGAATAACAGTGACTGCAATATCACACAGTGCCCTCTGTTGGTTATATCAAAGAATAACAGTGACTGCAATATCACACAGAGCCATCTGTTGGTTATATCAAAGAATAACAGTAACTGCAATATCACACAGCGCCATCTGTTGGTTGAATAAAGGATTAACAGTGATGGCAATATCACACAGCGCCATCTGTTGGTTATACGAAAGATCAGTGATGGTTTTATGACACACAGCACTTTCTGCACAATTCTCTGTCACCATCAACTTTGCAAAGAAGTCCGGTCGATCGCTGGGGGAGTCTCTTTGGCGGAAGGTGCGCTGCTGGGAGACAGGGCTGTAGTTGTGTCTAGGCTTATACTAGAGTCAATAAGTTTTCCCAGTTTTCGTAGGTAAAATTAGGTACCTCGGCTTATACTCGGATCGGCTTATACTCGAGTATATACGGTAATAAATATAGAATATATTATAATAAAGCTGGAATGGACTTTTGTTGAACATGCTTTAAGTTTATGTACATCTTATTACAATGATTTGTGTAATTGGCATTGAGCCCCCATACAGATGCACACAGGCAGATTAATGTACAGGCTTTCCTATGTTATAGCCTTAGGGCCCAGTGTGATCAGGCACAGGGAGCCATGACAGATGTATTAGACCTTCAAAGAATTGAGATTTAGTGATGGGTAAATCTGAACCTTTTTGCTTCACCGAAAATTTGTGAAACTGCAAAAATTTGCCATAATGCATTGATGTCTGTAGGCATCAAATTTTCATTCATCACTATTGAGGTTTATTCATCTTTGGGAGAAAGATTTACACATATGCATGGAGGAAGACCAGTGGTCTGATATCATCAGAGACACTATACACTGCTCTATTAATGTAGCTATTCAAAAAACATCCCAAAAAGTGTTGCACCAATAGTACCTAATACCCACATGGCAAATGGTACGTGTTCCCCATAATCTTTAGAAATTACGGTCAACAGGAAACTTTTATGCACATTTGGTGGGAATGTTGACCTATAGAAGCCTGTCAGACGACTAACTTCCCATCATTATTCCTATCCAATACAGAAAATGGAACATATCTGTGAGACAATGGCATAGGAGAAACCTCACTCAATCCCCCTTTTCCCACTCTGGCATCATACTTAGCCCATACTGTTACAATTTGGTGATAAAAATGACAGTGCCCATAATGCTTGGTTGTATTTGTTTATTGTTATTTTGTTTAACAGGTTCAGGACATTAGATACAGGTATGGGAACTGTTATCCAGAAACCCATTATCCAGAATTACAGAATGAACATCTCCCATTGACTTCATTATAATCAAAGAATCCATATTTTTAATTGATTTCCTTTTTCTCTGTAGTAATAAAACAGTACCTTATGCTTAATCCAAACTAAGATATAATTAATCCTTATTGGAAGCAAAGCCAGCCTATTGGGTTTATTTAATGTTTACATGATTTTGTAGTAGACTGAAGGTATGAAGATCTGGAAAACCCTAGGTCCCGAGCATTCTGGACAACAAGTCAATAACGGTGCTAAACTATATACACTATATATAACTAATCTGCTTTTTGAATCCTTGGGTGCACAGCTGTGATCCTCTCTGCACAGGTGAATTGTACTATATAATAATAATAATAATTGTGTCTCATGATTGGGAGATGGGAGTGATTTTGTAATCCCGCCCCTTAAACTACACTTGACTTGATAAAGTGTTGATGTAATGAAACACCCATAATAAGAAAGAATAATGTTGGTAAAATACATATGGAAATGACTTATGGGGATATATATATATATATATATATATATATATATATATATATATACACAAAGTCAATTGTGGTGAGCGCACTCTTACCGGATTTCTTAGATGATGGGTGCGTTGGTCAAGTTTTTGCATATGTAGTAAAGAATGGACCCGCACTCCAATGTTCTTAGTGAAAAAAATTTTTGTGTTTTATTCACAATGCATATCCAACGTTTCGGTCCACGTTGGGACCTTTCTCAAGGATCCTTGAGAAAGGTCCCAACGTGGACCGAAACGTTGGATATGCATTGTGAATAAAACACAAAAAATTTTTTCACTAAGAACATTGGAGTGCGGGTCCATTCTTTACTATATATATATATATATATATATGATATATAGTGCCTTAAAAATGTGAATTTATATGCACATAATTAAGTGTACCCCAAGACTTTGTGCAACGGAAAGTGATAATGTGCAGGATATCTAGTATAGGTAAATCTAAAAAAATCTAAAAAAAATCTAAAAACAGTGCAGGAATGACTATCTTTTCTTTGGAAGTTACCACCAGTGACTAACCATCTTGTTTCCTGTTTATTCACTACAAATGCTCTCAGCTGCCGCTGTTTCCATACAATATACAGTTTACATACACCGATCCATACAATACAACATACAATATTATTGTATTAAACAATACAAGGCTCATAAGATGGTGAGCTCCTGTGAACAACTTTAAAGGCATGGTTTAAATGCATTACAGGTATGCTATGGCAACCCGTTCAAATGAAGGAACCTGGAAGTAATAAGCCACTGAGTATACTGCTAAAACGCAAACTAGGCGCTGATCTTCTTTTTTTTCTTGTGAGATTTTTTTCATGTACAGCTGAGAGACTGAAAATGATTGGCAGAAGTAAACAAATCTAAAGGACTAATTTTTTCTTATCTTTTTTATATTTACAGTATATAAAGTGCTGGTGGCACAGATAAAAGTTTAATTCACCTATCAGAGTGTTGCTGAAGTTATTATTATATAGTGCAATTCACCAGTGCTGCTGGAGTTATTATAATATATAGTATTCTGGACAACAGGTCTGTTTCACTTTGTGCCTTGATATTTCTACAAGCTGGCATTTGCCCAGTATTTGCAGTTCCTGGACAATCTTTGTTTTATGCAAAATAAAAATATTTAAAAAGAAAAAAAAGAAAAGGATGTATTAGACCTAACTGCGAATCAAAATCTGACCCTAAGAGTTTGCTGGGAGATGGAGAGGGAAGAGTTACTGCACATCGCTATATAAATACATGTTAATAATAATAATTGTACAACTACTGTAGATCCTGGATATTTACAGCTTACCACGGAGGGAAACTTAAAACCTTCTACTAGACCAGTATAGCAGGAATTCTTAGTAAAATATAGCTGAACTTTTATTGTCAAACCACTGATTGTGTAACTAGCTAACTAATAATTAGACTGCACTGTAATTGAATCTTCTGTAAACAAGAACAAGAGCTATAATTCTAAGGTAAAAATAGGTATTGTAAAGCATTCAGGCTGCTCTAAATTGATTCTTATTACCTTTTCTTTTCATTTGCCATCCTTTTACATGTTTCCATCAAAGGAGAATGAAAGCGAAAATTCAGTGAATTTCTAGAAATGATATACCTTATGTTTGCACGTGGACTTCTGTGCCATCCAAAGGTCAACATTTAGCAATGACTATCTTTTCTTTGGAAGTCACCACCAGTGACTAACCATCTTGTTTTCCTGTTTATTCGCTACAAATGCTCTCAGCAGCCACTGTTTCCATACAATATAAAGTTTACATACACAGATCCATACAATACAACATACAATATTATTGTATTAAACATAAATGCAAGGCTCATAAGATGGTGAGCTCCTGTGAACACAACTTTAGAGGCTTCCAATAAGGATTAATAATATCTAATTTAGATCAAGTACAAGGTACTGTTTTATAACAGAGAAAAATTAAACAATTTTGATAAATTGTGATTATTTGGATAAAATGGAGTCTATGGGTGATGGCTTTCCTGTAATTCAGAGCTCTCTAGATAACGGGTTTCCAGATAATGGATCCCATACTATTATATGGCTGCTGAACATGGTAAAGTAAATTGTGTATAAAATACAGCATTTCTAGCCATAATGGTGTTAGGCATGTGTTTTTTATGACCAATAGATTGGCGGTTCTCTTTCTTAGGAGGAAAAAATGATACAAATGGGCCAAAAGTATCGGGATATCTATATAAGACGCTATACTATAAAAGAATCAGAGCTTGCAACTGCCAGGGGACCCAGGAGTATAAAGGGCCATATGTGGAACTGAAACTTTTTGTTCACTGATCCGCACACACCCAAATTTCTGCAGTGGGGAAAATGCCCCTTCTTTATTGATCTATATCACCAACATCAACATTTCGGGGGGTACAAACTCCCTTCATCACTACTGCAGAGTGAGTACATTCCGGATGTGCAGTGTACCTATTACATATGTGGAATTGAATCATAAGTACTTTCAGTATATGTTTATGATGAATTTCATTTTTAACGACCTTAAATGATTTTGCTGTACGGCCTAGTAAAACCGTAAGCCAAAGAAATCATCAAAAATTTTAAACACTAGCATTTCTTTGCCAAAAGAGAGACCAAATGGCTTATTATAGGAAAACTATACCCCCAAGATGAATACTTAAGCAACAAATAGTTTATATCATATTATGTGGCATAGTAAAGCATCTTGCCAAACTGATCTATATATTTAAGTAAATATTGCCCTTTTACATCTCTTGCCTTGAACCACCATTTCGTGATGGTCTGTGTGCTGTCTCAGAGATCACCTGACCAGAAATACTACAACTTTAACTGTAACAGGAAGAAGTGTGGAAGCAAAAGACTCAACTCTGTTGTTAATTGGCTCATGTGACCTACTGTAACATGTATGGTTTCTTTGGTTGCTTTGTGTCCACCGTGAATCCTACGATCCCAATGACTGGCCCTTATTTTTAAGCTGGTCTTTAACATCTGCAATTGCATTGTGCAAAGTGCATTTTCAACGCCATGCTTGTTTCCCACAATGCACTGTTCTCCCACCTTAATTCTGGTGCCATTGCACCTGCTAATAACATCTGTTCTGTGCCTACTGCAACTGCACCCAATGCAAAAAAATTGACACAAGTGTTGTAAATCGCCCACAATTACTCTCGAAGTCTTTTGCTTGTTTGTCTGATGTCATTTCCGGTGTTCAATGTGTGAGTAACATCATCATCATCATTTATTTATATATCGCTGTCAAGATACGTGTATGCCCTATTCTTTTTGTGCAACACAACTGTGGCGACTTTCGCAGGGTGGTGAGGGAACCCTAGAGCTACCGCATGATCCGAAGGTGCCATTAGCTCCAGGGGTCCCCTGTGGCAATAGATGCAGCAGCACTCGATTCAGAACAGAAGACAGGAAGAACTGAGATGTGCCAAGCTACTACAACTATAGGGAAGTGTGAGGAGCACTTTTTAAAGGAGAATTTAACCCTAAACTTTAAAAAACCCTACCCCCCTACCCTACATAGACCACCCTCCCTCCTCCCCCAGCCTAAGTCCAAACCCACCAAACATATGGATTTGGGCTAGTTGCTGTGGGTTTTGACTTTCAAATCCCATACAATTTCTTTTAATGCAGATTGAAGTGATGTTAAGCTGGTCTGTCCCTGCAGCTGTGTAGAGATATTGTGCCCATCCCTGCAGTGTGGTGGAAGTCATAGGACCAGGAGGGTGATATCTGGCAGTCCGCTAGTGTCCAGATCCCATCATGCTTGTGTTGTACTTAGTTGGATTGGGGTACAGATTGCAGTGATACTGCCATTTACTGTCTGTCACCTGAAGTGCTAATGCCACACAGTAGTAAGTGAGCCGCTATTGTATGTTAACTTGGCATGAATGTTCCCATATAGAGATGTAATATTCTGTAACATACTGTGCTTATGGCACCGATCATTAGGATCCAGTTGGACACTGTTGTTAACAGTTTTCTACTTTAAAACTGTCTTACACGTGCGTGTGTCTGTAATCCCACCTACTGTCTGATATGTCTAATGTTACCTAGCCTTGCAGTGCTTATTAAATGGGTGGATCACTTTTAAGTGAACTTTTAGTATGTTATAGAATGGCCCCCTCCCTTGTGATAGGAATATGATGGTTTAAATGCAGTACTTGAACAGATACTCATGTCTCTGTATTCTTGCCAGCAACACAGTAAGAGGTTCACCAAGATAAAAGGGAAGATGTTACTTGGGATGCATATGGGTTCAGTAAAGGGTACTGCAGCCCTTTTTTTTTATATAAATATTTTTCAGTGTACAAATTGGACTATTTTTGGGCTACTTTTAAAATGGCTTTGGCTGCTTTTTGGCTAGTTTTTTAAAGTCTTTGGCTGGTTTTAAAATGTAAACTTGGCAACCCTGCCCTGCAGAGCTATGTGAGGAGGAATGCGCTTACCTTGCATGATGGCCAGGAGACTGTACATGACCAAGTAGCCCATGGGGTTGTTGCAACACTGCACACAGCTCGGGGTGAAGCTGCCCCAGCCACATGGTCCTTCCTTAAACTCTTCCCCTGGAGCTTGGGCTGGTGATGGAGAGGATTCCGGCTCCTTCTCTGTGGTGCTATCAAAGTCTTTCAGCCCGACCTCCCCATCATAAGTATAACCTGGGTTCTCTATTCCCTCCATGACATACACTTCGCAGCTCAGCCTGGTGCTGGGAGCCCTGAGCCTATTCCCAGAGCAGCTGTATAAGCGCAGGATGCCCGGGCGAGTCTATTGTATGTTCATTCCTGGGTGCCTCCTCCCGTGCTGGCTGCCAAGTGAAGCAAGACTGCATGGTCTCCCTCAGACATGTATGCACACAAGAAGGTGGGGGCACCTTTTCCTCACCGAGAGAACTTCACCTGCCAAAAACAAGACACACTCCCCTTTCTCCAGGGGTCACGTTTCGAATGTTGTGCCAACACCTTCCCAGGTACGATCTCCTGCCCTCGAATGGCTCTCTGCAGATTCACCTCATTATTTACATAATCCGAAACACTGCCTTGTATCAGAGTTCTGTAAGTGACTGCTGCTCTGTGGAGCAATGTCTGTGGCACGAAAACCACAAACCACCCTAGTTCTCTCTTGTGAAACTTTTAGCATTCTTAGAGCTTTTGACAGAGTTATGTTTTATGGATTAAACATGGTTTGTGCTGGTACAGGAAATCTGATAATGAGATTATTTACTTATGTGTTTAGGTAGCCATTATCTACAGCACTGCACTTCTACTGACATTTGTGTGTGTCCAGTGCCCTCCATACCATAGAGGGGTTGTTCACTTTTAGGCTGGTGGCACACGTTACGATTCGGGGGAGATTGGTCGCCTAGCTACAAATCTCCTCCACTTCGGGCGACTAATCTCCCCAAATTCCTTCCCGCCAGAAAGAATTCAGATTGCCGGCAGGGTGGCATACGTAGCACTTCGTTTTCCGAAATGCCCGAAGTTGCCTCACGAATCTATCTCCCCCCGAATCGTAACGTATGCCACCACTCTTAAATTAACTTTTAGTATGATGTTGAGAGGAATATTCTGAGACAATTTGCAATTACTTTCTTATTATGTGTAGATTTTGAGTTATTTAGCTTTTAATTTAGCAGCTCTCCACTTTGCAGTATCAGCAGTCTCGTTGCTAGGGTCCCAATTAACATAGCAACAATGCATTGATTTCAATAAGAGACTGGAATATGAATGGGAGAGGCCTCAACAGAAAGATGAGTAAAAAAAAGTAGCACTAACAATAAGGGCGTTATTTATTAAAACTTGAAATTTTCTCATTATTTTAAAAATGAAAATTCGACCAAATGCCCAACCACATTTTGGCTTAATTCAAACGAAAATTGTGCATGTAGAAAGATTGTAAAAGTCAAAAAATTGTGCGACAATTCGAATCGTAGGACTTTTTCGAATTGTTTGCTGAAAAACTTTATTTTTCAAGTTTTCCAATGAAAACCAGTGTCAAACACCCGAAACTCTCGAAAATCATGAAGGCAAAAAACATCTTCCAATTCAGATTTTTAGCATCTTTGGAGCATACTAAATCTCCGAAAATTCAAGTTTTTTTTTCTCTAAAAATTCAGATTTTTCTCCTTAAAAACTCGAACAGAAATATTTTCAAATTTTAAAAATTTTAATGTGTATCCTTACAGAACATTTGATTTTAGATGGTCAGTGACCCCCATTTGAAATATGGAAAGAGTCAGAAGAAGACAGTAAATTATTTTAGAAAACTATAAAAAATTTAAAATTCTGATCTGATTATCCGTGTTTGACCCTGCCTGTTCCTGACTACTGTCCAATCTGTATCCTGACCCTTGCCTGTCTACGACAACTCTCCTGCTTAACCCCTTGATTGACTACCCGGTTTTGACCCTTGCCTGCCTGACGATTCTGATATCCGCCTGCCTCGCCCCAGCCTGTCTGACCATCCGCTTGCCTAATCCTCTTGTACCATGACCTTCGGCCCAAAAGACTCTGCTTCCAGCCGTGCCCCTTTGCCAGCCAGAACATCTCGCCTTGTACCCCTCGTTAAGTCCAGGTGGCACCCAAGTAAGCTGAGGGCTCCTCCCGAAGCCCAACGGTGGTCACACTACTGGTGAAGCCGAGCCGAGACCAGGGTACTTGGCACTTGTTCTGGTATTGGGTGCCGGTCGTGACATTATCACGGGCCAAGGAGGACGACGGTCACGAAGCTGCTGCTACCTCTGCTACACCATCTCCTCAAATTTCCACTGAGATGTTACTCTCTACTTTGCTGCAACGTATGGAAGAGCAAGAGCAAAAGCGGAACTATTTGCTTCAAGGGTTCCACAATCTGACCCGTCAGTTGGGGCCTTCGCAGCAGCCGCCTAACCCTGTTCCTGCACCTTCTGTGGGTTCTTCTGCCAATTGGGGTAACTCATCTAAACCTCATGAACCCAAAATTGTATTCCCCGAGAAATTCAGTGGGGATCGCACTAAATTTTTCGTCTTTAAGGAGGCATGTAAGTTGTACCTTAGTTTTTTCCCTCACTCATTCCAATCTGGTGAGGAGAAAGTAAGGTTCGTAATGACCCTGCTTTTGGGTGTCCCCCATATTTGGGCCCTAAGGCTGCCTTCCTCTGACCCTGCTCATTATTCCCTTGACACTTTCTTTAACAGCATGGCAATTCTTTACGATGACCCGGATTGTGCATCTTCTGCCGATACCGCAATTCGTAAGCTGCGCCAAAGGAAAAAGGATGCGGAGGTGTACTGCACCGAATTCCACCGGTGGGCAGTGGAAACTGGGTGGAACGAGTTGGCTCTACGGAGTCAATTCCGTTTGGGGTTATCTGATTCAGTAAAAGATAGTCTGGTTAATTACCCCCTACATTCTAACCTGGATGGTCTCATGTCCCTCGCCATCCAGGTAGATAGAAGGCAAAGGGAGAGAAGGGGTGAGAGGAGTACAAACTTCTCTGGGGTTACTAATATAAGATCTAATATGGTGACCAATGTAAAATCTCCTAACCCCTCTGTGCCTCTACCTCAGGAGGAGCCTATGCAATTAGGCATATCCCATCTAACTCCTGAGGAAAAGGCACGCAGGCATTCCCTGGGTCTTTGCATGTACTGTGGTGAAAAGGGACATTTTCTGAACCAATGTTCTAAGAGGCCGGGAAACTCCGAAGCCTAAATAGAGAAGGGGAGCTCCATTTGGGTGCAGGAGTTTCCTCTCCCCAATCTGCCTCTAAGGTTTTATTACCAGTTAAACTAACCTGGCCTATGGGCTCTGTCAAGGTGTCCGCATTTGTGGACTCAGAGGCGGAGGGTAATTTTTTGGATTCTGCCTTTGCACCTAAATTCTGTATCCCTTTAGTTCCTCTAAGTGCCCCCATGAGGATAATGGCAGTAGACAAAAGACCCTTAGGGTCAGGTGTAATTTCTAAGGAGACTGTAACTCTCTCCATGTGTATTAATAATTTGCATTGATAGCTTTTTACCTTATTGAGGGTGCTTCCTCTCCTCTTATTTTGGGGTTACCGTGGCTCCAGAGGCATAACCCTCTGATTGATTGGGTCTCAAGGGAGGTGGTTCAATGGGGTACTATGTGTGGTGGGGTATGCTTTCCCTCTGTAGTAGCAACTACATCTCTTGAGGGGTTACCTGCTGCATACGCAGAATTTGCTGACGTCTTCTCTAAAAAGGCAGCAGAAACCTTACCCCCACACCAGCAGTAGGACTTCCCAATAGATCTTGTCCCTGGGTCAACTCCTCCTCGTGGTAGAACCTACCCTCTTTCATTGCCCGAAGCCCAGGCAATGAAAGAGTATATTAAAGAAAATTTAGAAAGGGGTTTCATCAGACCTTCTAGTTCCCCTGCGTGTGCAGGCTTCTTTTTGTTAGGAAAAAAGATGGTGGTCTTCGCCCCTGTATTGATTATAGGGGGCTCAATAAGATCACCATAAAAAAAACTCTATCCCCTCCCTTTGATTTCCGAACTTTTGATCAGGTTAAAGATGCTAAGGTCTTTACCAAACTTGATCTTAGGGGGGCTTATAACCTGATACGTATCAGGGAGGGTGATGAGTGGAAGACTGCATTTAACACCAGGGATGGCCACAACGAATATCTTGTAATGCCATTCCGTCTCTGTAATGCTCCCGCTGTGTTTCAGGAGTTTGTCAACGACATCTTCCGGGACCTGTTGGGGATATTCACAGTGGTCTATCTTGACGATATCCTGATTTTTTCTTCCAACACAAAGGAACATCAAAAACATGTTTGTGTGGTCTTACAGAGACTGAGGGAGAACAATCTTTATGCGAAACTGGAGAAATGTACTTCTGGGGTTTCTTCTCTTCAGTTTTTGGGATTTAACATTTCCAGCAAGGGTTTAGAAATGGATCCAGGCAAGGTGAGAGCAGTCCTGGATTGGACCCAACCCCTTTCGTTACGTGCAACCCAAAGGTTCCTCGGGTTCGCTAATTATTATTGTCAGTTTATTAAGAATTTTTCCCTCATTGTGGCCCCCATCACTAATTTAACTAAGAAGGGCGCTGACCCCAGCATGTGGTCTCCTGAGGCTGTTCAAGCATTTGAGTTCCTCAAAAAGGTGTCCAGTTCTGCTCCAATCCTTCGTCACCCCGACACTGCGCTTCCTTTTATTGTGGAGGTTGACGCCTCTGAGGTGGGAGCTGGGGCAGTCCTTTCTCAAAGGCACCCGACTACCAACAAGTTACATCCATGTGCTTTCTTCTCCAGGAAGTTTTCACCCGCAGAGGTGAATTATGATAAAGGTAACAGGGAATTGTTGGCAGTCAAATGGGCCTTTGAGGAATGGCGGCATCTCCTGGAGGGTGCAAAACATCTGGTGATGGTCTATACTGACCTCATTTTTCTCTGACTTTCAGGCCTGGGACTAAAAACACCAAGGCGGATGCACTCTCTAGGAGTTTCGAATCCATTTCTTCTGACTCTAGTGAGTGTATTCCCATTATTCCCAGAGAAATGATCATAGCAACCCTTGAATCTGACCTTTCTTCTTTATTGCTCCCTCTTCAAACATCTGCTCCTATGGATACCCCTTCGGGGAGATGGTTTGTACCACAGGAGTTAAGGGAGCAGGTATTGAGGGAGGTTCATGATTCTAAAATGGCAGGGCATCCAGGCATTTCTAAGACGGTGTCCCTGTTATCCTGTCATGTTTGGTGGTCATCATTCAAACAGGATGCTAAAGCCTTTGTTAATTCCTGCCCAGTCTGCCAAAGATCAAAGTCTTCTCGAAATTCTTCCCAGGGTTTGTTAATCCCCTTACCCATTCCAGAAAAACCTTGGTCCCATCTGTCAATGGACTTCATTGTTGATTTACCCCCTTCTCAGGGGAAAACATGATCTGGGTGGTGGTGGATAGGTTTAGCAAGATGAGCCATTTTGTTCCCCTTCCACACCTACCTTCTGCTAAGACTTTGGCTGACCTATTTGTTACACACATTTTTAAGTTTCATGGTTTTCCTGAAAATATTGTTTCTGACAGGGGGGTTCAATTTGTTTCTAAGTTTTGTCGTGCCTTCTGTTCTTTGGTTGGGATTGAGTTATAGTTTTCCTCTGCTTATCACCCCCAAACCAACGGTCAAACTGAGAGGGTGAACCAGTCAGGTGTTATGTGTCTGACAACCAGTCCACGTGGGCGGAACTGTTACCCTGGGCAGAATTTGCATACAATTATGCTACCCATTCTTCCTCTGGGGAGTCCCCTTTCTTTATTGTAAATGGGTTGCATCCCAAAGCTTTTTCTTTTTTTTGGGTCTGGTTCCCCTGTACCTTCTGCCAATTCTTCTGTCGAACAATTCTCTAAGGTTTGGTCTCAAGTGAATGAATCTCTGTCAGCAGCTACTTCTGCTCAAAAAAAAGCTGCTGACAGATCACGTAGAGAGGCACCCCAGTATAAGGTGGGGGATCAGGTCTGGTTGTCTACCAAAAATATCAAGTTAAAGGTGCCCTCTCTCAAACTAGGACCCAGGTTTATTGGTCCATATCCCTTTTCCAAAATCATTAATTAATCATTACCAAGCTAGCTCCCACTTGCTCCCCACGTAGCTAGGTAGGAAAAATTGGCCTGGGGAACTTTTGGAAGGGAGGGTTCTGGGATTGCGACTGGCATCCATTACTCTAACTGCTTGCAAGTAGCACGCTGTCAATTAAGACAGTTGTAATTGTGCTATACACCGTTCTACCTATAGCCTGATTTTTAAATGGTTTTAGGGACACTTTTCCCGGACTTCCTTACTGTCACAATGGAGTCTTGTTGTTATGACTTAGTTTGTTGGTGATGTATATTATGGTTTTAATATATTTATTAAAAGTTATGTTTTAGCCAGTAACTATTGTTAAGAGTATCTGAACTGGTTAGCTTTCAGTCGACAGGGCTTTTAAGGCTTTGTGTCTGGCCCAGCTGACTGTACTTTAATTGGGATTGATATTATACGTTCTTCAATGAACTCTAACCTGCAGACAAACCTTACTTTGAACTAATTGACTCTCGCAGCAGGGTAGTACATTAATTAATCATCTTCAGTTCGCCTTCAATTACCTGTTAATTTTAAGATTTCCAATTCATTTCATGTATCCCTATTGAAACCTGCCTCTGATATTCGTTCTTTGTCTGTTCCTCCCCCAGTGTTGGTTGAAGGTCAGCCTGAGTTTGAGAACCAAGAGTTCCTTGATTCCTGCCTCGTACGAGGTAAGCTACAATATCTTATTAAGTGGAAGGGCTATGGCCCTGAGGAGAACTCTTAGGACATCAAGGCTGACAAACTCAGGAAAAAGTTCCATCTAAAATTTCCTGGTAAGCCTGGTAAATCCAGGCCTGAAAATATAACTTAACCATTAAATCCATCACCCAGAGATGGAGGGACCTCCAATGACCCTGAAATGAAAAGTTAGTTTCAACAGGTATCCCAGTAATTACACCCATTAATGTTGCTATGGGGTCCAATAATTACCGTATATACCCGTGTATAAGCCGAGTTTTTCAGCATCCAAAATGTGCTGAAAAAGTCTACCTCGGCTTATACTCGGGTCAGCGGGCAGTAGCTGAGATTGCAGTCACTTTTAATCATTCCTATACCAACAGTTCACTTGGGGAGAGACTGCAATATCCCACAATGCCCTCTGTTGGTTATATGAAAGAATAACAGTGCGCCCTCTGTTGTTATATGAAAGAATAACAGTGACTGCAATATCACACAGCGCCATCTGTTGGTTATATGAAAGAATAACAGTGACTGCAATATCACACAGCGCCATCTGTTGGTTGTATGAAAGAATAACAGTGCGCCCTCTGTTGGTTATATGAAAGAATAACAGTGACTGCAATATCACACAGCACCCTCTGTTGGTTATATGAAAGAATAACAGTGCACCCTCTGTTGGTTATATGAAAGAATAACAGTGACTGCAATATCACACAGCACCATCTGTTGGTTATATGGAAGAATAACAGTGACTGCAATATCACACAGTGCCCTCTGTTGGTTATATGAAAGAATAACAGTGACTGCAATATCACACAGCACCATCTGTTGGTTATATGAAAGAATAACAGTGACTGCAATATCATACAGCGCCCTCTGTTGGTTATACGAAAGATTAACAGTGATGGCAATATCACACAGCACCCCCTGCACATGGTAGTGGGACAATGCACACAGTAATCCGTTTGGCAATTCTCTGTCACCATCAACTTTGCAAAGAAGTCCCGTTGATCGCTGGGGGGGTCGATTTGGCAGAATGTGTGCTGCTGGGAGACAGGGCTGTAGTTGTGTCTAGGCTTATACTAGAGTCACTACGTTTTCCCAGTTTTCGTAGGTAAAATTAGGTACCTCGGCTTATACTCGGGTCGGCTTATACTCGAGTATATACGGTAGTCAGTAGTAGTTCATATAAATAGTAAAAATATTTCATTAAAGTACTGTCAGTCATTTTATTGTAGGTCAGTGTGATTTACCATATGTCTTTCAATTCATTGGAGGAGGTCAATTTGCCCCTGTAAAAATTTCAATTTACTTTTAGGGGGTTATTTACTAAAACCAGAATTTTTCTGGTCAGCGTTTTTTTTCCAGTGGAAAAAAAACCTAATTTTTTTTCGAGATTTATTATATATATAAAATTCTGAACAAAAAAGTACTCCATCTGAGGTCATGTAGAAGTTAATGGTAGATGTGTTAATCTTTGTTATCTATTTTTTATAGTTTTTTAATTATTTTCAGCCTTTTTCTGATTCTTTCCAGCGTTCAGATCACGTCCATTGACCCTGTCTAAATACCAATGCTCTGGAAGGCTACAAATTTATTTTTAGTGCTACTTTTTATTACCCATCTTCCTATTCATATTTCAGCCTCTTATTCAAATGTAATTCAATGTAATTTAGACCCTAGCAACCAGAAATTTCTGCTGAATAAAAAGCGAATAAATAACTCAAAAACCCCAGATAATAGAAAAATGAAAACCAATTGCAAATTGTCTCAGAATATCACTCTCTCCACCATACTAAAAGTTAACTTAAAGGTGAACAACCACTTTAAGCAGCCTATAGCTCCACCAGTGACTGTTCTCCCAGAGAATTTTCACAGGGCCGAAATTTTGAGTCCAAGGAGAGTGGTTATTGAAGATCTGCTTAAAAACCAAGCAAAACCTAAGCATCTGTTATTACTGTAGGCAATATACTCACAGCCATGGATCAACCACAGTTGTTATAACAAAGTTCCTTTATTTTCTTCCATTAAAAGACCATCACATCATGGCAAGGATTCAGCGTTCAAATTAACAAGCAGCCCAAAACATTAAGTACAACATTTCTAGCCTACTTCTTGAGTTAAGCTTTAGTTCTCCTTTAAGTAGTATGGGTCCCGGGATTCTGTAGTCTAAAAAAGGTCAGTGTAATTCAAAATTTCATAAGAGCAGGAGTCAGAGGGTCAGTACTTAAAAAAATCTTACTAGTATTCTTTGCCTTTTTTTGCTGAAGGTTGTGCAGGAATGATGCTTCACTATTCACCATTCTCAATTGCATAATATGCTCCCTAGGTCATGGTGTGAGTTATGTGAATTTCTAAATGTCCACTTTTACGTTACCTATTGTTTCTAGAGGATTGGGCAATGTTAATGCAAAAACATAGTTATGTAGTAAGGATGAAAAAAAAAGACTCAAGTTCACTCTTTAAAAATTTTCAGCCCAATGATCCAAACAAAGCAAGCAAAACACCCGGCTGCAAAACCACTAACAGAACTGTTTTATGAGGTCCTCGAAGAATTAATCAAGAACTAACTTTAGTTTAATAATTTTTCTAGCAATTCTTTGACCAATTGTTCTCTCATTGCCAATTAATGACAGAAAGGATTGGGCCGCTCCAAACTCACCCCTTGTGTGTGTTCTCCTTAGTGCAGCTCCATTTGATATTCTTTAGCTGAAATTGTGAGTAGTTAGAATACATGTTGTTCTAGTGTTATTTATTTTGGACTTGGAGCATGTTGCATGAAACAGTAATCAAAATTAAGTCCTTAAACTAGAACCACAACAAGTCACTGTGCTGCCATGACTAAAGACAGAGAGATTATTGGACCAAGTACATCATGACCAGTTGCTGCCAACTATGCTGATTGTGAAACCTCATTCCTCCAGGATTAATTATTATCCACCTTTTCACCTGTGTAGCTGTTTTGGCTAAAAAGAACTCACGTCCAACACTCCTGTGGCATAGCTACTACTGTATATACACAGAGGAAGTGACACTCTAAATAAACACATCAGCAGGTATCATAGAGAGTAAATAATTAAATAATTAAAAAGTGAAACTATTTACGGGGGGGAATATAATTAAAGTCGCAAAGAGAAAAACAATTCGCACCGATAAGAATAAAAATCCACATCTCGCAATGTAATATTGTTCCTTAAACTGTTTTTGCATTGCGAATTTTAATTGCACATTGCGAATTTTAATTGCGCACACTTAAGAAGTGCTTGAAAGTGTCATAATCTTATGGAGCAAAAATAATGACTTTTTTAGTAAGAAGTTTTATTACATTTACTGCGCACTGGGGCAAACTATAAAATTCGCAAACGGTCTTCCACTGTTGAAAGTGGTCGCTAAACAGTTTCCGTGTTTGCAAAAGCTGTATTAAATTTGCGCAAAGCAAAATTTGTTTTTCTGTTACCGACTTTTATTACATTCCCCCGTTAGTGTTTAAGGGAGTCTTACTCATGGTAATGACAGCTAAAGGTAAATTTTAAACAGAGCATGAATTACGTTCATGGACCCCTGTCACATGGGTCAGAAAAAGGTGCAGAGGTTTGCATCTTATATTAATGAAAATGACTCTCTAAATTACACATTCTTAGAGTAATATTTTGCCTATATTTGAAGCAATACCTGCCGTTTACAATACCTCTGCTCTGTATGAGTAAGAACTTGTCCAAAACGAGCAGGCCCGGATTTGTGGTGAGGCCACGAAGGCCCAGGCCTAGGGTGGCACAATTTTAGGGACGACACAATCCAATGAGAACTGGGGATGCATACTCCTGTACACATCATCCCCAGTGCTCTGACGCATGCATACGCTCATGCAAAGGGGCAAATGGGTGCTCCCCTGCATTCTGTTTTAAAGTGTTCAGCCACAGGGGAGCACAGGAAGGAACGTAGGGTATTATTTTAAAGGGACACATACTGACACAGGCACATGTAAGCGCTGTGGAACTCACCATGTTGAGTGCTTTATAATGGAATGCAGGGGAGAGCAGGTTTAAAAGAGAACTAAACCCTAAAACTGAATATGGCTAAAAATTCCATGTTTTACATCCTGAACTTATTGCACCAGCCTAAAGTTTAAGCTTCTCAATAGCAGCGATGATCCAGGACTTCAAACTTGTCACAGGGGGTCACCATCTTGGAAAGTGTTGCTCAGTGGTCTCTGAGCAGCTGTTAAGAAGCTAAGCTTAGGGGTCTTCACAAATTATCAAGCAGAAAATGAGGTTGACCTGTAATATAAGCTGATGCTACAATTGCTTTTTTATGATGAGGTAAGTAAGATGCTGGACAGTGGGGGGGGGCAGTAGATGTGATCTATTTGGATTTTTTTTTTATACCGTGCCCCACAAATGACTGCTTTCTAAACTAAGGTCTGTAGGGCTTAATGAAGTCATTTGCACATTGATAGGAAACTGGCTACAGGATCGAGTACAGAGGGTGGTTGTTAATGGGACATTCTCTACTTGGAGTAAGGTTCTTAGTGGGGTCCTTCAGGGCTTGGTATTGGGTCCACTTTTATTTAACTTGTTCATTAATGACTTAGGGGAGGGTATTGTAAGTAGTGTATCAGTGTTTGCAGATGAGACAAAACTATGCAGCCCAATTAATTCCATCCAGGATGTGGCATCCTTGCAACAGGATCTTGACAAACTGGCAATCTGGGCAGCTAAGTGGCAAATGAAATTCAATGTTGATAAATGTAAAGTCATGCACCTGGGATGTAAAAATATCCAAGCCACTATACCCTTAATGGGACTGCACTAGGCAAATCCATTATGGAAAAGGACCTTGGAGTCCTTGTAGATGATAAACTTGGCTGTAGCAAGCAATGCCAGTCAGCAGCATCAAGGGCAAATAAGGTCTTGAGCTGTATTAAAAGGGGCATAGAGTCAAGGGAGGAGGGGGCCATTCTTCCACTGTATAGAGCACTTGTAAGGGCCTATCTAGAATATGCCGTACAGTTTTGGTCTCCATCACTCAAACAGGACATTATTGTATTAGAGAGGGTACAGAGAAGGGCAACTAAACTGGTAAAAGGTATGGAAAATCTGTTTTAAAATTACCATTACGAAGCAGCAGTCCAGATTAAGATCCGCCCCTGTGTGGAAACCAAAATATGAGTACAAGTCATTTGTGTATCGCCATGTCAATTGAGGGGTATTCTGCCTGGTTTTCCTTGAAAAATGCAGACTGTCTTGACCCTTCTGAAAACAGGGCTACCGATGTCAAAAGCAGATGGCGGCAACCCTATCCCAAAGCAAGAGGTGGCTGTTATAGGCAAAGGAACATGTATAATACAGAATCCAGTTACTCATGTGATATTTTGGATTGTCTTATATGACATTTAGCAAGTGATAATATATATGGGGGATAGTTTATTAACATGGGTGCTAAATTGAACCAGTGCATTTATCTTTGCTTTTATTTTTATATTTATTTATTTTATATTTTCTAACTGGTAGTAGACAGATCAATTGTGGATTAGTTGCTACGGGTCACTGCAATATTGTAGTATAGTTGTGTTAGTAAATGAGTGTCCTATGGCTTTTCTCTCAGCTATCTCCTATTGGAATGCTCAGTAATGGATATAATAGTCTTTCTACCCCTGGCTCTGTCTAAAAATATATCTTAAACTATTTTGCAATATTCTGCAGAATTTCTTTTTGCTATCACATGACAGAGCTAAAGAATCTCACAAGAGTTGTGGCTTGAATTCTTGCCTCATATCCTCATTATATCATACAGTACATCAAAGGAAACCAAACATAGGAGGAAGTCAGTTGTTGAGCATTTTTTAAATACTTTTCACTGAAGAGATTAGTCATATCAAAATCTGCAAAGAGTCTTAAAACATAGTTTGATTGGCAATTGGTTTTAATTTTTTATTATTTGTGGTTTTTGAGCTATTTAGCGTTTTATTCAGCAGTTTGCAATTTCTAATTTATTCTAATAAAAAAAACGCAGACTTTGATCTGGCAAGCTTTTTATAAGAAAACAGAAATAGCTATCCAAAGGAGCAAAATTGTAAAAGTAATTGCAGTAGTCCATATTTTCTCTCTGCACGATATGTAGAAGCCACAGACCTGTGACGACATTGTGGAAATTGGAGTTACACTGACCTAAAACTGGAGTAGATGTTGTTTGAAAGAGTTCCCAAGAACTGGTACACCTCTCTTTAGTGCTGCATATCTATAGGCTGTTGTACTATACAGAATTTCCTTCCTCTTCAGGATTCTATAACTACAGTATATACTGGCTTTTTAAACATTTGAAAATATGCTAATATTTAGAGGCACATTTATCAAAGGTCAAATTTCAAATTCATATGAGTTTTTAAAAACTCCCCTAAACTCCCAATAGAAATGTATTAAAAAAATCGAATTCTTTAAACTCGGATGAATGGAATCAACCCGAAAACTGAAATTGAATTTGATTCGAATTTTAAAAACTCAGGAAGGCTGAAAACAACTCAAAATTGATCCCCGGACCTCTCTCATTGACTTAAACAGCAATATGGCAGGTTTTAGGTGGCGAATAGTCGAATTGGAGTTCTTAAAGGGCCAGACTATGATACATCTCGAAAATCAAATTAACATTTTTTAAAAAACTCAAATCGAATTTCAATAACTCCCTAGTCGAATTTGACAGTTTTGATCATAAATTTTCAATTCTGCCCCTTAATTCTAGAAAATGATTATACAAGTATCTCCGAAGTAGCATCATTTTTGATGCTGCATCACATTACTTAAAGTGATACTTTAAAAATGATACTTTTAAAATATGAGTGTACATTAAAAGTTACCTATAGGTCATGCTGTTTGTTTTTTGTTTTTGTAAATAATTGCTAGTTGAAGTTCCTAAACCTGACTGTTTTGCCAACCTGACTGTCCCATCTCTGTGTGTCAAAGTTTCTAATGCTAACAGACTCCTGCTGCACAAAAATGGCAGCCCCCTCATAGACGAAAACAGGGAGTCAGACAGGTAATGAAAAAGTATTGGGCAAATACTTTATGACAAAATTATAAGTAGCATGCAAAGTCAATTTTATGGTAGTAAAACCTTTTATTTATGTAAAAAAAAAGGTTTAATTTCTGGTGTCAGTATCTCTTTAATACACTAAAGCCTCTGACATAGAGACATGTAACTAGGTTTTTTTCCCCCTGAACCAAAACTAGGGGGAGGCAGCTGCCTGGATTGCAACCATTTTGGTAAAACAGGGGGCACAAATGCAGATGATGTTTATTGTGGTGTATAACATTCTTAATGTCAATATTTAAATAATAATAGTGTCTTCTCTTCCTTTCTGTGTTGCTTTGTTTCTGGCACTAACCCTACCAGACAGTGAATAATGGTATGGGCGTGGGCCTTGTATGTATATATATATATATATATATATATATATATATATATATATATATATATATATATATATACAGTCTGTAGTGGAGCACTCGCAATGTAAGCAACCGCCTGGGTGCTGGTTATAGCATAACAATCAGAAGTAAAAAACCGCACTCCAAGGTTTTGAAATGATGAAAAAAGTGACAACGTTTAAATATATATATATATATATATATATATATATATATATATATATATATATATACTGTATATATTGCAATATTTACCTTGAGTTTCAAAGCTTATTCACCCTGCTCAGTTTTCCCCATGCCATTTGTGTAAGATTTAAACGCTGTTGGACATCTGGTATTATAATTCTTTATCCCTGACCCATTAGTGCCAGTTTGTGCACAAATGTAATAATACAGGGAATTAATACTTCCTTGTTTCTGTGGAAAGCCATTGTGTAATCTCCAAGTAGGTGGGTAAGATATCTTTATTATGCCTGTCATGTGTTTAATCAGCAAGGCAATGGCAGTGACCAATCTCCATGATGTAGCATTTTGGTTTCGAATGACACAGGATAGCTCCAGCAGCAGGGCCGGCCTTAGGCCAATTGGACCAATTGGGCCCAATTGGGCCCCGCACCTCTGGGGGGCCCCGCACTGCCCCTTTCCTTTCTATTTTGTGCCTGTATGCCCTTATTTTCCTAAATACTTGCTGTGTCAGTAGCCAGCAACACTTTGTCTAGGGGCCCCGCCAACATGGTCCCAATTGGGCCCCACATTTGATAGGACCAGCCCTGTCCAGCAGGCCCTAGCCTAGAAAACCAGGAGGCCATACAAAGAAAGTGATATTTAGTAAACCGAGAGAGACAGAATAAATTGGGCTTGTGTTGTGTACTAATCTGATGGTTGGCAAGGGTTCAGCTTTCCTGTGAATAAGAGTCTTATGTTTAGTCCTGTGAACTTTGTGGAACAATTTTCATGTGAATAATAAATCTGTATAAGAAGCTCTGTATTACAGTTGCAGGTTATAAAGCACCCATGATTAATAAAAAGATCTTGTCCATGCTGTATTATAATTAATACAGATATATACCTGCTTTCATAGATTGACAGCGTATGGTCAAAGTCTGTAGCACATAGCTCATGGCTCCCCTAGTAGTTACATAGTTACATGGTTAAATCAGGTTGAAAAGACAGCGTCCATCAAGTTCAACCCCTCCAAATGAAAACCCAGCATCCATACACACACCCCGCCATACGTTCACATAAATTCTATATACCCATACCTATACTAACTATAGAGTTTAGTATCACAATAGCCTTTGATATTATGTTTGTCCAAGAAATCATCCAAGCCATTCTTATAGGCATTAACTGAATCAGCCATCACAACATCACCCGGCAGTGCATTCCACAACCTCACTGTCCTGACTGTGAAGAACCCCCTACGTTGCTTCAAATGAAAGTTCTTTTCTTCTAGTCTAAAGGGGTGGCCTCTGGTACGGTGATCCACTTTATGGGTAAAAATGTCCCCTGCTATTTGTCTATAATGTCCTCTAATGTACTTGTAAAGTGTAATCATGTCCCCTCGCAAGTGCCCCCTTGACAGTCTACCCTCATAATTTAAGTCTTTCATCCCTCTAGCCAATTTAGTTGCACGTCTCTGCACTCTCTCCAGCTCATTTATATCCCTATTAAGGACTGGAGTCCAAAACTGCACTGCATACTCCAGACCTATAAAGAGGCATAATTATGTTTTCATCCCTTGTGTTTATGCCCTTTTTTATGCAAGACAGAACTTTATTTGCTTTAGTGGCCACAGAATGACACTGCCCAGAATTAGGGAACCATGCAATCTGGGTTCATTACTTTAGCCCAACCAAGCAGACTGGAAGGGAATGGGTAGTGAATACTACAAGCAGTGGCCCTAGTAAAGTGATAGCATACTCGTTTATAGATCACTCTAGGAGTGATAGAGAAGTTATATAGTCGAGCAGCTCAAGGCTCCGACGAGGATATTAGAGGGATTAAGATCCCAGGGTATTACTGACCCAGAGTAGGGACAAAGTGCTGAGACTAGGGATGATAGGAATTCCCTTAGATGCCACTTAAAGAGATCCTGAAAACTGGGCAATACCTCTCACAAGCTGCATAACCCTCTGCTGATGTGTCCCTGGCCTGCAGGGATTCAGCCTATACTGGTACTGTGAGTATATACTACCTTTATGCTTATGCTCCATTGTGGATCTGTGCTACTGTAAATAAATACTGTTCTTGGTTAAGCATAAAAGAACCTCTGGCGCCCAATTCTTGTGCAGTGGCACACGGTTACTGTTACACTACACCCTGCCTCCACCCCACTGTGAGGGCTTACCCCTGAGTAAAGAGGGTCTCATTTGTGGTTCCACACCACATGGAAAGCAGCTAAAATTGACCACAGTAGTGTCAGTTTACTATAGCGCTACACAAGGAACAGAACGTGTAGGTGTTAATCTTGGAGTGTGTTGAAATGCATAATGAAAATACAGAGGGACTGTGGAGCAAGTAATTCCACTTACACTTAATCCCTCTTCCATAATGTACCCGGGGTTTCCCCACCCATCTTTGTGAGTCCCATAGTTGGCAATTACCCTTGTTCCTAAAGGAACCTCATGTTTCCACCCCTTTCCTCTTGGTGTCTAACGAGAGGGCGGAATCCTCCAGCCACCCCAGTGCAAATGTTTAGAAATTAATACCAAAAATACATTAGAAAATAACATTATTCTTGAAAATGTGATGTTGTTTTTGCAAATTGTGCTTTATTGCTGTAATGTGCTTTGTTTCCATGTAGTTTTGGGGTGTTATTACATTGCATGCCCATTGCAGTGGCCAGAATTTGGGTATAAAATAAGTATTACGGTTGTTATAATTTGTTTATGCATATTGTGGATATATTTACCACACTCACACTTCTCTTTCTTCTTTTGGGCCTGGTGAGTTTGGGAGGAGGGTGGAGACAGCCACCACAGTCCTATATTAATCATAAATTCCAATCTTATTTATAACTATGATACAATAATTACATTAATAGGACAGCATCACAATTCCTTTTCTAAAGCATATTACATCCTACAGTAGTTTTTTTAAAAATTCTGACGAAATGAATCTTAGAATATATGTTTTACTGGCCTAGAAGCTACATCCTTACTCCTTTTCTGGAGGCTTCAATGATCGGAAGGAGAAAGATTAAGCACCTTGGCAAGTTTGGAAGAGAAGAAATGTGCAAGTTTGGAGTTAATAACTAATAATTATACATTTTCTGTAGTGATCTTACTGGAAAGTCTTGGGTTAATGAAATAATCTGAATCTATTTTCTGCAATGATCTTACTTAAAATTATTGGGTCAATGTAGTGATCTGAATCAATTTTCTGCAGGCATCTTACTGGCATGTGTGGGTCATTATGCCTAAAGAGAATGTCAAAGGAGGTGTAGCTCAGCAAACTTTAGTTTTATCAGGCACACATTGCCCGTAGGGCCTAATAAATGTCATTATTAAAGATAACAAACAGTTTAATAAGTGATATGGATTATAACAGTGATAATTGGACAAGTCGCAAAGTTACAAAAATTCTGTTTAAACCCTGGCAAAAGATGAAAAGGAAATGTGCATACCTGCTTATCTACAATAAAAAAACATTTTAATTTTCAAAAAATAACAATGGCAAACAACAAGCTGCCAAAGGTGAAATCATATATTTCCTAAATCTATAATATTAATATCATGATATTATAAAATAATACAGCAAACTGATGATATTGTGATGGCTTTAGTTATATTATTCTGGGCGATATAGATCTATTAAAATAACTGTGATGCGTGAATACTTGGTGATTTAAAGTGATACTGCCACTTAAGTACTACTTTTTAAAATATGAATGTACATCAAAAGTTACCTATAGGTCATGCTGAGAGCTTTGTTTTTGTAAATAATTGTTAGTTGAAGTTCCTAAACCTGACTGTTTTGCTAACCTGACTGTCCCATCTCGGTCTGTCAAAGTTTCTAATGCTAATGGACTCCTGATGCACAAAAATGGCAGCCCCCTCATAGACAAACACAGGGAGTCAGACAGGTAATGAAAAAGCATTGGGCAAATACTTTATGGCAAAGTTATAAGTAGCATGCAAAGTCAATTTTATGGTAGATGTAAAAAAAACAGATTTAATTTCTGGTGCCAGTATCTCTTTAATGCATCCACAAGATATATTCCACATGCTTTCAAAACCCCAGAGTTAATGTTGCCTTTGTTAAATGGAAGCAGTGGAAAAAATTACCATTTTAAAAGTTGCCTTTAACTGAAGGGAAGCAGTGGAGAAAATATGAATGCCAGGGCAGAAACAGGAGCCTTCCAAATATTTAAGCAGTTATTGAGCATATTGACTCCCTGCAGTTGCATGCATTGCTCCCTACTAGTTTATTCAGCTGAATTGCATCTATTGATGCAGGAAGACCCTACCTCCAGGGTTCCCATTGCAGGCCTCCAGTTGATCCTCCCCCCACCATTAGATTTTATAGCGAGAGAGTCTGCCAAGACCAAAGCATTGGTCATCCTGATTAAAAACATGGTATGTGTCCAAAAATGTACTTTGCACACAGTATTTTCATTTGTAAATTATTCCTAAAGTCTTCACCTTTCTTTTGCAGGAAGTCACAATGCTGACACAAAACACAGGTTCTGTTAAATAGTCTCTGAATGTTAAATGGGAGCTCTGAGAATAAGCATCAGATGCCAGGCGCAAAACATAATAAATAAAAAACCGTATTGGTTGGTTATAATTGGGCTTTATTTATAAATCACTCTATGCAAAAGTCTTGTTTTATTGAATAAGACTTTATTATATTGGTATTGTGGTAAATAAACATAGAAAAAAAGAAAGGTGGTTAATCAAAACATATTCCATGGACCCCTGTTTCATTAGTGCCTAGTATATATGCAAGTATAAAAAACAAACAGTGCTTTTTACTATTAAATTGACCTCATTATTGTTTACAGGGAAAATTGTCCATGCTGATGATACCATGAATTTGCAGTGGAAGCTGCTAGAGGTACTGTGATGCTGGATTATAAACAGTAAAGAACTATAGCAGATTTAGGGGCTGATGTATCAAGGGTCGGATTTCGAGGGGTTAAATCCCTCGAAATTCAACTGGGGAATAGAATCGAATAGGGAATTCGGGCAAATTTACGCACTGGTGAATAGTCAAATGGGTGAATATTCCCCTGGCGAATAGTCGAGCGATCAAATATTCGATCGAAGGATTTTCATTCGATCGAATGCCTTTTTATTCGATCAAAAACTTAGAAAAAAAGCCTAAGGGACTTTCCCATAGGCTTTTAAAGCAATTCGGTAGGTTTAATCTGGCGAAGTAGGCAGTCGAATGATTTTTAAAAGAGACAGTACTTCGACTATCGAATGGGCGAATAGTCGCATCATTTTTTCGCTCAATCTATTCAAATCATTCTACTCAGGCGAATTTAAGCCAATACAATAGTCGAGGAGCACAAAAAACTCATTAGAAAACTCGAAATTCAAGTTTTTTCCCCTCTATTCATTAACCCGAGTTTAGTGAATGTACCCCTTAGTCTTCTTAAACAAAACATTTAAAAGTCAATTAAACCCAATAGGAGTCATCTGCCATGAATAAGGATTAATCATACCTTAGTTGGGATAAAGAACAAGGTACTGTTTAATTATTACAGAGAAAAAGGAAATCATTTCTAAAAATTTAAATTATTTGATTAAAATGGAGTCTATGGGAGATGTCCATTCCATTATACAGAGCTTTCTGGATAATGGTTTTTCTAGATAACAGATCCCATTCCTGTACAATACAATTCAGTTGACACTGGTAGTGCAGTTGAATTATAATGCCTCAAGGTGGCAGCATGTGCTCAATGTATGTAAAAGATTAACATAACAGAGCACAGTTATATTTGTTTTCTGCCCCATAGTGTATAAGTAGGCTTAAATACATAGAAAGGAAAGCCCAAAGTAAAATATGTGAAGTCATTCTAAAGTAAGAATGTATTAGATACCGGGGACCCATACTTTTCTGAAAATATCTAACCTGTCCATGGTTAGGCCAGTGAGTTGCTTCATTACTAGATAACTGCTCAGCTGGGCTTTAATAAGTTGAATTTTTAGAAAATGCCTTTGCAATGGTCTGTGTTGCCACTGAAAATATCATAGTGATGGGCGAATTTGACCTGTTTCGTTTCACCAAAAATGTGTTTGATAAGAGAGTGCAAATATTTATTCCCCCATCAGTCCTCTTGTGTACTAAAGCCTCTTCTGACACTGGTTTTATCAATCATGATGTAATCCTGGACAAAGAGTTAATCACCTCTGAATACTGACACCAAATATGTATAAATGAGCCAGCCTGTCCACCGCCTCTAAGGGCAGAGACACACATGGAGATTCAGGGAGATTAGTCGCCCGGCAACAAATTGCCTCTTCTTTGGACGACTATTCTCCCTGAACTGCCTTCGCCGATGTCGCCCGAAGTTGCCTCACAAGGAAAATGAAGCGATCCGAGTGCCATCCCGCTGGCGATTTAGATTCTAGCCGATGGGAAGGCAGTTCGGGGAGATTAGACGCCCGAAGAGGTGATTTGTCACCGGGTGACTAATCTCCCTGAATTTCCACGCGTGTCTCTGCCCTTCAGCAGTGCTGTCCAACTTCTGTGGTACCGAGGCCAGAATTTTTCTGACCAATGTGGAGTGGGTGGAGGGCTGATAATGGAAGCCAGTGTTAACCATTTACTGTTTTTAAACTACACCCACTTTAAACCACCCCGTGTTACCATAAGATCTTTTAAGACCATGTCCACATTAATGGTGGTAACACACCAAAAAAAAACAAATGGTTGATGCTCACTGCAGGGATATTACTTATCATCATGTGAAAATGTAAGTCATATTAAAACAAACCCTTAAATCATATACAGTACCTCCTCCTCCCTTGTGGATAACACAGCCCCCCCCCCCCGAAAATGTTTAGACCCCTAACAACAATTTCTAAATGCTAACAAACCCCCAGAACAAACCCTACCAGACTCACGTCCTACAGACAGAAAACTACAGCACACACAGGGAGCAGACAGAGTATGGCACACACAGGGAGCATAGAGCATACTGTCCCGTTTTGAGCAGAACAGTGCCGCTTTTGACAGCTCAACCCGCTGTCACGGATTTTTACTGATAAGTCCCGGGTTTCTCTTTGATCTGCTGCACTGAACAGCCAGAAACAGATACAAAGTATCTAACTTAATTGTGCCTTGGCAGACAGCCCAGAATACATACTTGACATACTTCTGTAACAGTTTGATAACATAAGAACTTAAACTGGCCATAGACGCAGGGGCGTAACTACGGAGGAAGCAACATCTAGTTACGCCACTGCATAGACGCAAAGATCGGATCGTACGAATCATCGGACTTCCCCATCTCCCGACCTGCCACTAACCATTCAGATCAAATAAAGTAGTAAAAGAACAGATCAGCCGATGTTCTGCCCTTGACAGCAATCGTACGAAAGTTATGTCCGACCAAAGCTAGTGAAAATCGTACGATCGGCAATACATGCAGAGATATTATCGGCAACCAAATGAAATCTTATAAACTGTCTGATCTACCAAACGACCGATCTCCGGCGAACGAAAAATGACGGGACTCTCCACACACCTTGAAAATCAGATCTTTGCGTCTATGGCCAGCTTTAGACTCACAGCTTAAAGTGCAATTCACCTTAATTTGCAAAACTGTTATAACATGTAAAAACCACAGAAATTTGTTCAAACTTTCATAGCCTGCCAAATTATGTAAAATAAACAAGGTAATTAGGGGGTGTGGCCACAAAATGGGCGTGGCCAAAATGTCAGCGCACACACAGGGAGCATAGAGCAGACAGAGTATGGAACACACAGGGAGCATAGGGCAGGCAGAGTATAGCACACACAGGGAGCATACGATAGACAGAGTATGGCACACACAGGGAGCATATGGCAGGCAGAGTATGTTACACACAGGGAGCATAGGGCAGGCAGAGTATGACACACACAGGGAGCATAGGACAGGCAGAGTATAGCACACACAGGGAGCATACGATAGACAGAGTATGGCACACACAGGGAGCATATGGCAGGCAGAGTATGTTACACACAGGGAGCATAGGGCAGGCAGAGTATGACACACACAGGGAGCATTGGACAGGCAGAGTATGACACACACATGGAGCATAGGGCAGGCAGAGTATGACACACACATGGAGCATAGGGCAGGCAGAGTATGACACACACAGTGAGCATAGGGCAGGCACAGTATGACACAAACAGGGAGCATAGGGCAGGCAGAGTATGGCACACAAAGGGAGCATAAGACAAGCAGAGTATAGCACACACAGGGAGCATAGGGCAGGCACAATACAGCAGGAGACATGAAAACCTATCAGGACCAAAAACAATACCTTTATCTCTAAGGTGATCTTGTTTAGTTCTGGCTCTGAAGCTTCTCCTACCACAGTAATATTAACCCTTCTCTTGCCTTAACCTGCAGTGCTATTTTTTAACTAACTAAATGTTAAATCTGTGGGTTAAAGTATTGGTTACAATTGCAGTTACCATCACAATCTTTAAAAACAACATGGCAGAACAATAGTTGTCCAGGTGAGATAGTAGTATTCATTCATATGTTTTGAGGTTACATTACATGTACTTTACACATCAATTAAGCTACTATTTTTCCCAGAGAGTATTTGCCCTAATATACTGTATGTGATATACTGTATGTCTCATTTGGAACAATAATTATGTTTGGAACAATAATTATCCTTTACAATGTTTTGTGAGCAATATACTGTAAATTAAATTTCCATTGCATTTGTCCTGTCTTGTTTTTAGGGTCATTATAGATGAAATTAGTACTGAATTAATCCTACAACGTTTTATGTGGCGGGCCAATGTATAGTATTGGCAATTTATTAAAGTGGTGGTTCAACTTTAAGTTAATGTTTAGTATGTTATAGAATGGCCATATTTCAGCAAATTTTCAATTGGTTTTCATTTTTTTTTGTTGCCTTCTTCTGATTCTTTGCAGCTTTCAAATGGGGGTCACTGACCCCATCTAAAAACAAATGCTCTGTAAGGCTACACATTTATTTTTAATGCTACTTTTTATTACTCCTCTTTATATTCAGGTCTCTCCTATTCATATTACTGTCTCATATTCAAATCAGGGTATGGTTGCTAGGGGGACTTTGGACCCTAGCAACCAGATTGCTGAAATGGCAGACTGGAGAGCTGCTGAAGAAAAACTAAATAACTCAGAAACCACAAATATTAAAAAAAATTAAAACCAATTGCAAATTGTCTCAGACTTTCACTCTCTACATCAACTTTAATTTAAAGGTGAGCAACCCCTTTAAACTTGGATGCATTCTAACGCAATGCTCCTGCTTCTCATTAGATATAATGTGTCTGCCAGATCTGCATGCTGTGTATGTATTCACTGGATCCTTTTGATCAATTAGAGTTTGGCAGGATTCATTTAGACAAAAGGTTGAATCTGATGGACAACATGTTTTTCGAACCTAAATTACCATTTTACTATGTACAGTATGTGTATATTTTGTGCTTGGGGTGCAGAACCCACTACACTCAGGGTTATTTATTAAAGTCCAATTTTTTTCTGGTCAGACTTTTAAAGGGGAAAAACTATTTTTTAGTAGAAAAAAAACTTGTTTGTTAATTGTGTTAAAAGTCAGAATGAAAAAGTACTCAAACTCAGACCTGCCGAGTTCATGTAGAAGTCAATGGCAGATGTCCCGTTGATATCTTGATCTGCGCTTGGTTTCGTTTTAATAATCTGAAGATTTTGTGGTTTTTGGGCGTCAAATCCGAAAAAGTATCAGGTTTTCGGGTGTCAAATTCAAAAAAGTCGCAGGTTTCGGGGACAAAGCTGAAAAATTTGTACAATTCTGATTCTTTTCATAATTTTAACTATTTTTTTCCAGCACAAGAAATTTTTGGAAAACTGTATTGATAAATAGGGGGAACAGTCTGTGCGGATTTGGTCAGAGTAGTTTTTAGAAAATATGGACCCACTGTCCTGATTGTCAGAACTATATCCACATAAATGGAAGTGGATTGACCCTCTTGGAAAGAATATTTTGTATGAGTTTTTGTCTTCTTGGATTTTTGTATGTAAAGTATGAAAGAATTCAGTGATTACCATTATGGGAGAAATACAGTTAAAGAAATTATTTATGTACTTATGATTCCTGAGCTCACTTACGAGTACAAGTACTTGGAAAATGGTCATTGGTCAGATGGATATATAGGTTTCTTTATTTTAGATCAGGGCTTTGCAGGCTTATGTTTAGGACATCATCATTTTTACTTTTTTACCAGGACAGCACTGTTTAAGATGACCCTAAGGATAACAGGTAGTAATATTTTTGAATTGCCAACAGATGAACTCTTCCCACAGGGAACCAATGGTTAGATGGTATTGGGGTCAGTAATAACGAATCCCAGGAGCACAATGTCCTTGGTTGGTGCCCCGTAGTCCTAGTGAGGAAAGAGGGTGTTTAAAAAACATAATTAGCATTATTGTTAAGGGCCTCTAAGGAATCTTGTATCTTTGCAAGTTAAGATGGTTTCCATGGAGCCCGTGTGCTTCAGATTTTATGGGAACAACCGAAGACCCTTTCTACCTTTACATACTCTAAACTGAACTATGGACATGATGAAGGCATGTTATCTATATAATAAAACAAAAGATTACACATCATACACTGACATTTTGTGAATGTGTATGTGCTATGGCCACTAATTATACAAGTTACAAAATGGAAAATCTAAACAAGTTTAATTAATTCAACTGGCGACCTCTCTGCTACAAAGTAAAATGTTACCTTTCAAAATGATTCCCAGGGCTATAGCATCAAATAAATCAAAGAAAAGCAAAATACGAGTGACTTTTTAGTCTAATGCTTGGGTTTCATTTAATGACTGAAGCACGTACTTGCATTAATGGGAAAACATGAAATCTTCTGGATTATCATTAAGCTAGTTATTTGCTTATTTGAACTCTACTGATTCATATCTGTATGTGAGATTTGTTTCGCAGCAACTCAACAGCAATGTGGAAGATTTTATTTAATTTAATTTAATTTAATTATTTTATTTTATTTAATGTGAATGGTTAGTGGTAGGTCGGAAGATTGCAACGAATGATCATACGTTAAACAAATAGATAAATCTGCACTTCTATGGTCACCTGAAGTCATGCTGGCTCCTTTTTTTAATTGTGCCTTTGTATTTGTGTAAGTGGAATACTAAGAAATGAATATTTAATGATACTCCTGGCTACATGGTGTTCCAAAGCTTCAAGAAAAAAATGATTATGCTTTTATACCTTGCCCTAGGGAGATTGTTCTTTTGTTTTTAACACATAATAAAACTCTTTGTTCCAGTCTTTATTTACTCCATTTGAGTAACTTGCTTATACAGTTTTCCATGTCTACTAACCTCTGCTGGCCTAAGGGATACACACCTACCAAGTGTCTACTGAGCCAGCAATTTTCAAATTTTAGTCACAGGGAAGTGGTGGGGGACAGCGACATGCTAAGGAGGGACACTGGGTGCCATTGCCATGGTGTCATTGGGACAAAATGCATACTATTGTATAGGTTCTCACGAAAATGGCTGTCACCATTCATCCTTTTTTGTCAATAATACGTAGCTGTTTCTCCAATAAGGAGAAAATTTATTTTAAGGCTTTTGGCAGATCTTGGCTGAAATTGATAAGCTGGGTATGAAAAGCAAACTTATGTGTCAAATGTCATTATATTTTCACTTTTTGAGAGAAATATGCACAAAGCTAATTTCATTTTTAAAAAAGAAAACATGGCGTCAACATTAAATTTGTGCTTGTGTTGTTAAAGAGGAAGTCGTTTAAAAAGGTAGACGTGACCAGGGCTGGACTGGGAGCAAAATGCAGCCCTGGCAAAAAAAATTAGGGCCAGCTCCCCCACAAGTTAGAAAAAAACACTGGTGGTCAGGCCCCTCAATAATATAAACATTGGTGACCAGGTCCCCACAAAGTTTAAAAAAAACGTTAGTAGCCCCCATAAAAGTAAAAAAAACAAATTCATGGCCAGGCCCCCCCCATAAAAGTAAAAAAACATTGTTGGTCAGGACTCTACCCCCATAAAAGCTAAAAAGACATTGGTGGCCAAGAAAAAAAAAAAAAGACCATTGATGTTCCCATTCGGTGGCTTCAGCTGCTGCTCCCATTTGGCAGCTCCAAGCTTTCCGCTTCCTTGGACGTGACCAATTTTTCATAATACATTATTTGTGCCATACCTGCATATGTGACCCCCAGATCTTACTTAGAAAATCTGCTAAAATTTGATATTGCAATAGATAGAGAGCTCATAATGCACTTCACAGCCCGTCCCCACCTTCCTCAGCAAGAATGACCTACTATATGGAACCTTTACTTATAGTCACAATCCCTAGGACTTTTTTGGGCCAAGTTCCTCAACTTGAAGGTTAAACATTTTGCTGGTGCCCTACTTGGATCATCAGCCATTGAGGCATAGTTCCAAGAATATATAGGGCAGAAAACAAGTGTTTATCCTAAATCTTACCATAATTGACCTAAAGCTATATTTCCAGAAGCCTCTAGGAAAGCAAATAGCAATTGCCAACTCTTACTCTAACTTGCTATAATCCTAGTTCCACACGTTGGTAAACACTGCCATAAGGGTACAGACTCTACATAAAAACCACAGAAACTGTTACTAATAAGAACCAATTCAGTACATCCTGCCAGAAACCAACCCATCTTATTGTATATAACATTTAAAGTAATCTTAATACACACATGGGTAGGTACGCTGTAAAGCAATTATGAACTTCCCACACCACCCTTTTTCTATTGAGGATTCTAAGGTTAATTTAAGATGGCTAAGGTGCAGTAATAGGTGAAACTATTGTTGTAGAACTGAAACAGTCACAAACAATGAACCTGTGCCTATTTGTGCTCATCTACACTAGAGTGGTAGGCCAATTTGTTGGACGTAAAACTTTGGTTCATGAAATACAATGTGGTAATAACAGGTTTCCCTTTGTCTGTTGCACCTAAAGGCACTCAGCATTAGTTAAATCATGTGCAGCTGAAGGACATACAGGGTAACTGTATGTCCATGTCCAGCTCTGCTAATATTTATGCCCTGAGACCTCAGGATTTTCCACCAACATCCTGCCCAGCATTTATTGCTGCACCTGTCACTTGCTGCCACAGTTGAAAAACCACTATAAGCTTTTGATACCATTATAGTCTTCGTATATGTCATAAATGTTGGCTATAAATGAGAATTTTTAAGCCAAAAGAAGCTACATGTAACATATAAGATGGTTTCCTAAACTCCATTCAAAAATGTAACAGCATAATTCTGGAAACATGTGTTGGGTGATAGTTTTACTCAGGCAGTTTACCCTGTATTTGGGCACCTAAGTGGCCCTTTGATTCACCCAGGCAGCTGCCCAGTAGTCGGCAGTGTTTAAAAGTTTAAAAGGGAGAACACACAGGTGCTCAGGGCTGTCCTGGATCCCACCCCACTGGGAAGTGGGTACAGTATCATGTCTGTACAGTATCAGGCCCCAAGTTAGGGAAAGTTTATTTAGTAGTAGGAGTTTATGTTATAGTTGTTTTATGAGCAAAAGAGCAGGTATTTAGTGAGCCACTTTCTGGCTCCAATAAGAAGATTATTTGCGGTGATCAAGCCACCAGACAGGGACACGAGTGGGTGAGCTCAGGATCAGGGAAAGTGCCAAGGAACAGGATACCATGTAGGATCCCTAGTGCTGGGGAAATCACCAAGACAGACTGCACTACCCCTGTAAGGGATCTACTTGCAATATCTTCCACTGATTGCTGTGAATGTACTGGAAGATCTATATTCCCTGATTGCTGTGAACAATCCCACTGCCTGCCTGATCAATAAAGAAGTTTATCTGTTTGAAGCAATCCCTGGACTGCTGTTACTTTCAGACCAGGAGACACACATGATCCACCTGTGAGTTAGGTGCTTAAAGGGCCACTACACACTGCTGGGAGTTGCAGGGAGTTGTCTATAGCCTCAGGGTGCCCGGCATACACTGGCAGCAAGTCACATCATTTCCACACATCTCAGGCCCACTCAAGGGTGTCCTACAGTACCATAAAGTAGCGCTATTCACTATTAGTGTACCAAAATGTAGCCATGGTAACTGCAAACCTTATTAGCAGGACCGATCTTGGACCCTCCGCCCCCTGAGGCATCTTGCTGCTGCTGCCGCCCCCCTCCTATGTGCTGGATGGGGTCGAGAGTGGGGATCCACAACATCAGCGGGGGGTCCAGGAGGCTAGCGCTAGACGTGCATGTACTAAAAGCTGTAAAGTTTGGACTAGTTTGGACTAAATACAGTAGATATATATCAAAAAGAATCATTTGTTGGGCACCTGTTTGAAAGCAAACATTTGATTTGCATTGTTCCAATCATTTTTAATGAGGCTGTAAAATATTGATTGTTTTAATAAAATCTAAAAAAATGTATGACTTCTCTAGGAACTCTGCAACTTTCATTTGCCAAGATGTTTCATTTCATTTCATTTCAATTTCGTTTTTTTCTTTGATATGTGGTATTATATTATACATTACAATAAAAAATATGTAGCTGCAAAGAAATGATAAGATGCCAATTCCTCTTTTTAAATCAAGCAAGAGATTAATAATTATTCCTGTAAAATATATCAAATCATATTTTATAATTAAATGAGAGGTAGCAGTATAGAGTCTTTCAATTGAAAGTGTATGGTTTTAACATCATCTTTGCAAGTTTATTATTAGCTTTAGGGAACGTCTCGTGTAGGTAGTGGGCTACAGAGGAGGAGGATTTTTATTCAGCAATAAATAATACATTCAATTACTTCTCTCATTTCACAAATCTCATATATCTTTCCAGCAAAATGAATTTATAGAGATTACCCCCATTGTTAACATTTACAGCCTCTAAATTCAGGTGACCAATAAGTGTGACAAGGAATGTTTGGCTTTATCATTTTTATGATGATGTTCTAAATCTGTCGCTGCAAAAGCATTAGAATAGGTTCTTCTTCACATTTGAATACATTACTGCAGGGATTGTTAACCTCTGGGTTTAGGGGCACCCTTTCAAATGACAAAAAACAAGGTCTCAGTTTAAGGGTCTGGCCACACGGGCAGATTAGTCGCCAGGCTACAAATCTCCTCTTCTTCACGGTGACTACTCTCCCCAATCTGCCTTCCAACGGCTAAAATGTAAATCGCCTGCAGGCAGCCACATAGGCTCACGAGGAAACTTCGGAAAATGAAGCACCCCGTTTGCCTGCCCCCAGACGATTTACATTTTAGCCGGTGGAAGGCAGGGGAAGGCAGATCAGGAAAAGTAGTCGCTGCGAAAAAGTGGAGATTTGTCGCCTGGCGACTAATTTCCCCAAATCTACCCGTTTGTCCAGACCCTAAGGGCAAATAGGGTTTTCATAGTGAGATCTTTGACGTGGTGGCATTTTCATTAGATGCTGTACATAGTTTCAAGAATGGGCTGGATGACTTTTTAGCAAAGAAAAAAAATATAGGTTTACCCTAAGTACCTTTTGGAATCAGGATGAAACGCTACCTCTTGGGAGGCATTTAGGACCTGCTTCAGAAGTTTTTCTTTTTAAGGCTTCCTTTGGATAATCTAAAAAGTTAGGCCGAGCATTGTGGATGGGTTTTTTTGCATTTAAAATGTATGATATTGCATTTCAATTATGTTAAAATATTTAAAGGCAAAGAATAATGTATTTAACAATAATATCTGCAAAAAATCTGTCAGTGGCATAACTAGCAACTAGGTTCGGAGGGGCCTGCTGTGCAAAGCAAACCTGTGACCCTCCCCCCCCCAAAACCCCTGCTCACTATGGGTGGTCTGCAGCATGCGAGTGCACAAATTCTAAGATTCAGAAGTGGCTACGGAGGGCAAATTTATGAGCAGCAGACCCCAAGGTCTGAAAATTGATTGACAAGTGCACATGCCATTGAAAGGGTATATAGAAACTCTTCAGGCAATTGCTGACAAATACTGGAGCAGGAGTTTCAGTGTTAGTGTGTGTGGGGCTGTTTCATGTGCATTAGCACTGTTTTTGGCTGCTTAAAAATGCAATGATTAAGATTAATCAAAAATCTTTTTTTTCTGATTTGAAACATCTCTGGAAAACACTTGAAAATTTCGAATGTGTGCTTAATTGTTGAGAAAAAAGCTTATACAGGTTCCGTTTTCCAGCAAGCTCCAAATTACAGAAAGACCATCTCTCATCAACTACATTTTATCCAAATAATCCAAATTTTAAAAATGATTTCCTTTTTCTCTGTAATAATGAAACAGTACCTTGTACTTTATCCAAACTGAGATATAATGAATCCTTATTGGAGGAAAAACTACCCTGTGGTGTTTATTTAATATTTAAGTTATTTTCTAGTAGACTTAAGGTTTGAAGATCCCAATTATTGAAAGATCCATTATACGGAAAGGCCCAGTTTCTGACAATTCTAGATAACAGGTCCCATACCTGTATTTCAAAAAATGAATTTCTCAATAAAAACATTGAAAATTGGGTTGAATTTTACTAATTATCCCCATTGACTTCTACACGAACCAGCTTTTAGATGGTAAATTTTTTTCATTTTTTAAATAAATCTCCAATTTTTGAGTTTTGGAAATGCAAACAAGAAAAACCTCAGACAGCTGTAAAAACTTAAACGACTGATTATGTTGGAAAATCTGATCTATGCCATTTCCAGGAAGTTAGAAGTACCTCCTTAATAACTGGGTTTTACTATATTCTTGGAAATGCTTTATTATTTTATTGAGTTTTCAATGTAAAAGTTATTCAGAGTCAGTAGTGTATAATGAATCCACCAATTGTGGTGTAGAAAATGGATCTATTAAAATTCATACACTTCGTCCATGAAAACATAGAAATATGAATTGATCCCAAGTGAGCAAAGTAAGGGATGGACAACAGTAATAAAGAAGACAAAGGGGGTTTACAGGTATGGGAAAATCAGAATTACTGAAAGGCCACCTCCAATAGACTCCATTTTAACAAAATAATCCACATTTTAAAAAATGTTTAAATAAGCAATAGGCGGCACTCCAGATGAATTTGAGGAGGTTTATTGCAACATTAAGGTAACAATCTCGCCTGTTTTCCTTTTTCTCTTTAATAATAAAACAGTACAGGTATGAGACCTGTTATCCAGAATACTCTGGGTCTGGGGTTGTCCAGATTATGGATCTTTCTGTAATTTGGATCCTCATACGTGAAGTCTGATAAAGAATCATGTACTCATTAAATAAACCCAATAAACTAGTTTTGGTTCCATAAGGATTAATTATATTGTAGTTTGGATCAAGTGCAAGGTACTGTTTTATCTGGTTTATTTGATTATAATAGAGTCTATGGCATTTCCGTAATTTGGAGCTTTCTTGTTAACTGGTTTCCAGATAATGGATCCCATACCTGTACCTTGTACATTATCCAACTGAAATGTAACAGGTACCTGTAGTATATAATAATTGTTTAGTTAATTAGCAACTATCCAGTCACTCATAGTCCAAAGGGTTTATTTACTATTGCCTTGGACACAAGTGCAAGAGCACTAATGGGTTTATCAAATAAAAGGTACTAAATATGCCCAGGAGCAGTAACCCACAGTAACCCATCAGCTAGTAGAATGTATTGGTCACTTGTTTAAAAGAAAACATCTTATTGATTGCTATGAGTTACTGGGCAAACTTAGTGCCACATAAATAGGTGCCCTTAGTGCCAGTTTTTGCACTGTACACAGTAATAAATGAACCCTCAGATGTTTGCTCTTATTATTTTAACGACATAGGGTCTCAATACTTGCATATAGTGGGAACAGGCATTTGATCTATTATCCAGAGTACTTGGGACCTGAAGATTTCCTGATAAAGGATATGTCTGTTATTTGGATCACCATACCTTACATCTGCTAAAAACATTTAAACATTAAACCCAGTCAGATTGTTTTGCCACCAACATGGATTTATGCAGCTTAGTTGCCATCAAGTACAAGGTACTGTTTTATTATTACAGAGAAAAAATAAATAATTAAAAAAAAATATATGTAAATACAGTATATATATATATATATATATATATATATAAAGAAGAGTGGGCCTGGTGCACCCAGAGAACTAGGTCACTGCCCAGGTGCTGGAACAAACAATAGTACAATCAATGAAGAAAAGAGTCCACACTCATGGGTCTTTGTGATGCAAAAAACTTCTTAGTGTTTATTCGACGTTTCGGCTCCCACACACGAGCCGTCCTCAGGACTTTTGTTTTAAATTGAGTCTTTTGTTTTAGATTGAGTCTATGGAATATTACTTTATGTAATTTAGAGTTGGATAACAGGTTTCTAGATAAGGTATTTCCACACCTTTGCAATTTTTAGTATATCTGTTTTATAATTGAAAAACAGTGATACTCTTAGTAAAGCTACTTATTGTATGATCACTGGTTTAATTACTCCCATAAACGGTAGTTCACCTTAAGGTTATTATAGAATGTCCTGATCTTCCTTACATGCCTCCCTCTTCTGCTCCTTTCCAGCTTTCAAATGGTCACTGACCCTAACAGCCAAAAAACCATTGTCCTCAAAGCTACATTTTTTTGTAGATTTGTAAGGGACAGGTCTGGGGGGGGGGGCACGGAGGTATTCTAGCCCCTACCTTGTCTGTCAGTCTGAGGTGCAAAGTAGGAGTGGCAGGACACACAGCCTGCAAAGGAGCCCTCTTTTTTACTGCCTTCCCAAAAGCAGGACAGGTCTGAGCATCACACCCTTTTGCTGCTCTTTGCACAGAGTGATGGATATGATCTGATACACCATGCAAAGAGAATCAACCCCAGGGATGCAAATGCTGTGTAAATGAACACTAAGGGGCATGTTCTTGCCTCGGTTTTGTAAATGACCACTTCAGTTTGGTGGCATCTCATTATTATAGTATTATTATAGTTATTTCTTTACTTACTCTAGTTAGTGACAAAATATACATTATATCCATGGATGTCCCTGTAATTATGCTCTCTTTTAAAAATCAGATGATATCTTTTTGAAATATCCATCTAAACATCCCTCCAATGCACCTTGGGTGTGAACCCTATAACATGCGCATACTGTATAGTCTCAGGGTCAGTGGAATCACTAGTTCCATTGGGCTCAGAATGGCACAATCCTGGAACAGAAAAGGCTAGGGCCACACGGGGACCAAAATCAGCTAGCAGAAATCCGTTGGCTCATTTCAGCCCTACCGCGTGCAGTAGCCTCTTCACTTTTGAATCTGCTTGTCACCAACAGACTTTGGAGATCTTAGCTCAAAATGCAAAGACTCGTTGTTCATCTTCACTGATACCTGCTGAGTCTCTTTGCACTGAGCCAATTCAGTGTGGAAAAGAGAAAAGACAGCCCGTGGTAGAGCTGAAATCAGCCAGCGGATTTCATCTACCTGATTTTGGCCACAGTGTGGCCTTAGCTTTAGGGTACAAAGGTAATGAGTTTTCCATCCTATTGGAGAATAAGGTTAGTGCCACATAGGGGCTGAAATTATCTAACTGGAGCCTGAGCCTACGTTAGGGCTGAAATCAGCCAGCAGATTTCAGCTAGCTGAATTTGCCCCCCCACATGGCCCTAGGCTAAGGCTTTCCCGGCCAGAGCTGGGCCCGGGTTACTCAGGGCATCCGACCGGCCAGATACCCAGCTCCAACCTCCCGTGCATGTGTGTGCAAACACACACACATGACTTTGTGGGCCAAATTGTGGACAGAAGCAGGACAGGGGACCGAGGGGAGGCGACAGAGACGGGAGAGCGACGGAGGGGAGGTGGGACAGCAGTAGAGGGTAGGGGACAAGAGGAAAACCAAAGAGGGCTTTGAAAACAAAAATAGAGGTAGGCAGAAGGCAATTTAAGAGGGACCTGCCTAGTGCCCTCCTATCATTGTGCCCTAGGCAAGTACCCCTTCTGCCTACCACTAGTTCCGGCCCTGGTCCCAAACCATGAATGAGAGATCTGGTTCTCCTGGATCTATACATCGAAGCCTCTCTAATGTTATTGCATTACATCAAAACTCCTGTTATTGATAGAAATGTTCAGCCTGCTTGGAAAAGGAAATCTGTAAATAATTCAAACAGTCAAAAAGTAATAAAAACCAAGTTACATTTGCAATAGGTGCTGCGCTGCTATCATACACAGTAATAATAATTGCCATATATTAGCAGAACAAAACTTGTGCAATCTATTACTTTACAAACTGCTTTCTTTTGTCTTGTTTATATTTACCATACAGTTTTGTTATTGGTGCTTCTGCTGTTGCACTTGTAGAAGCGTTCCTTACTTACATACATATCCATCTGTGGTAGATCATTAGTAAACATACCCAGTCTCTCAGGCGCAATTGGTCTTACAGTAGACTTCGTAATGTCTTGTCTGGAAAATGACAGATGGCAGAGAGTACAAAAATAGCCTATTGCACGTGCGCTTTCCTTACAAATGAATTTCAAATTATGCATCATTTGAATAAACCTTTTAAGACAGGAACTCTTATTAGATGTGATACATTATAACATTTACAATATTAATTTGTTAGACAATACATAGGTGAAAGAAGATCTGAATTTTATGCACATATTGGTCTATAGGTAGATATGGTGTTTATGACGCACCTAGAGTAGACGCCATATTTTACTAAATGATACATCATATTGCTTTTGCTTAAAAGTGAGAATGAATGGCACTTGAGACACTGGGCACATTTACACCTGGACAGTTACCCAATAGCAACCAATCAGTGATTAGCTTTTTTCAGTCAGCTGCATGTTGAATACTGAAAACAATCGTCTGATTGGTTGCCATGGATTACTGCCCCAGTGCAAATTTCCCCAGTGTTTATAAATGACCACATTGTGTCATAGCCAGACAGAAACGGTACAGCAATACATCAGCAAAAACATACAAATGTGCCAAAGAGCTCAACTGCAACCAGATCATATCTGATGAAACTGTCATGGATCTGAGGAAAGGACGTTAATATCTAATAAAAATGACAAAGTGATGGAAGCAAATTTGCAACTTGGGCGTAACTGCCATGACAGTTTCATCAGATGTTTCTGTCTGGCTATGACAGCCAATCAGATGTTTACTTTCATTGTTTTCCTTTCAGCTGGCAGAAAAAAGCTTATAAAGTAAGATAGGCTGCAGCATCCACTTCATCACTTAGGATTCCTTATCTTTCTCTAACCCACTCAACATCCTCCCTCAGGAATTTGCTTTGGCTGTTGGCTACTGAGCATGCTCAGTTCTTCTCAGGTTATATCACTAAACACACCCTCCAGTCTAGCAGCCAATGAAGAGTTGGCATTGCTTGTTCCCATAGAAACTTTGCTCTGGCTGCCTGATCCTATTTTTTCTCCTTACCTCCTCTCTTGAGCTCAGCTTAACCATAGCAGGGCTCATTCCAAGCAGAATTATCCATCAAAGTTCTGCCTATGTAAGCCTGCATTCTTGATTGCATGGACCCTACAGTACAAATGTGATCTTCAGATGGGGCTAGGCAGACCAAACGGGCTTAATGTTCAGTTAGTAAATAGAGCAAGGCTTAAACTTGATTCTAACACTTCAGGCAGGGCCTTCACTAAGTGGAAGAACAAGGTTGTGGTGTAGTGTAACTACAACTCCAATAGGCTACTGTGTTTTGCATATGCAAATTAGGGGTGGGAAGGGAAAAACATTTTTCACTTCCTTGTTTTGTGACAAAAAAACACGCAATTTCCCTCACGACCCTAATTTGCATATGCAAACTAGTATTCAGATTCAGTTTGGCCGGGCAGAAGGATTCGGCCGAATCCGAATCCTGCTGAAAAAGGCTGAATCCTGGATTTGGTGCATCCCTACTACTGTGCAATAGAAATAGAAAGAATGGACGCCAGGAGGTTCTTGCAGTGAAAACAAAAGAGTAACAGTTTATTTGTCCAAGACAAATGACACACAGGGTGCCCAGCTTATATAGAGGGTAGGTAAATATAGGTTTTACATGTCCTTTAAGACTTCCACTGAGGCAAATGCATCCCCTGTGTCTGCTTCCTTCTCAGTCCTTTTAACCATCCTGACAATATCACAGCAATGATGAAGTATATACAACCAATTTAGCAGTCACGCTCTATAGCCTTGTAACCATGACTTTATTGGCATCTTTAATCACTTGAATGGGCACTAGGTTGATTTTACATTGTAAGCTCTATTGAGCAGGACCCTCTTTATCGCTTGTATTGGTTAGCAATTGAATTTTTGAATGGTTGATGTATACAGAGTACGTATTGTGTTCACACACCCTGTCCTCAACCATTATTAGCCCAGTGCAGTCAGGGGGCACCCATCAACGATTAAATGCAATAAACACAAATATTTGGCACACAGGAGCAATTCAGATGGAGAAAATCCCCTGTATTGTATCATATACCATGTTCCATGTATATACCCATATATTGTATAGCGCTGTGAAACAAGTTGCTGCTTTAAAAATATGTTCTATATACAAAAAAGTGGGATTTCTATGTACCCTCCGTAACTCTACTTTCACCAGTACATACGATGAACAAAAATGTGGCTGTACTTGTTGCAACTGGGGTGATCCCAGTATTTATTCAAGGTGCAGAAACATTCACATGTGGCTGAAATATTTAAGGCAAACATTTGAATCGCGTGCATGTTACTGGGAACACCCCACTTTTACATTCAACAGCTACGGACATCTTTTTGTTTTTGTTCTTTATACTGCAAATACACAGCTGCATACAAATTTCTTTAGAAGGAGTAATAATATACTATTCATCAGATTCTGCTTATTATAGACTCATTGCTGTGCGCATCGGTATGCGATAAAAAATCCATAGCATTCCAAGGAATTTTACTAAACTATTTACACCTGTCAAATATATGATTGGTTGCTATTGATTACTAGATGCATGCATTACATTATCCCCAATGCAATGCAAATTAAATTCCTTATTGTTCCACTCGTTAATCAATTCTTTGAATTTTCAAGGCTCATCAACAGTTGCTGGATAAGCCACCTCCACTTAGTATCATAGACGAAAAAGGGGACCGGAGAGCCTTTCAATGTACTCTGAATCTTATTGAAGCACTACATGTTTCGCACCGCACGGGTCCTTCTACAGGTGTAGTCTGAATCTTTTTATTGAAGCACTACATGTTTTGTGGACCAAATGGGTCCTTCCTCAAATGCATATGCACCCGAAGAAGGACCCGTGTGGTCCGAAACATGTAGTGCTTCAATAAAAAGATTCAGACTACACCTGTGGAAGGACCCGTGCGGTGCGAAACATGTAGGGGCAAATTCACTAAGCGCCGAAGTGCCGAACGCTAGCGTTAATTCGCTAGCGTTTGGCATTTTCGTTACTGCACAAATTCACTAACGAACGCTGGCGTAGTTTCGCTAGAGTTACTTCGCACCCTTACGCCTGGTGAATTTTCGCTAGCGACGTAACTACGCAAATTCACTAACTTGCGCAGTGTACTGAACGCTACCTTTTACGCTAGACTTCCTTCGCCACCTCAGACCTGGCGAAGCGCAATAGAGTAGATAGGGATTGTTTCAAAAAAAGTCAACATTTTTTCTAAGTCCCAAAAAACGCTGGCGTGTTTTCTACATTATGGGTGATAGGCTGAAAAAGATCGAATTTTTTTTTGGGGCTCCCTTCCTTCCCCGCTACATTTCCTGACTCATGGCAACTTACCTAGACAGTGGGCACATGTGTAGGGCAAAATAAAATTTTGATTTGATGATTTGAAGGTTTTCTTGGCATTTGTAGTGCTGATACGTATTCCTCCATTGAAATTTGAATTTGGTGCCGTATGCAAATTAGCCTTCGCTAGCGTAACTTTGCTTTACATAGCGAATCAACGCTAGCACAACTTCGCAACCTTACGCTACCCCTGAGTGCAACTTCGGATTTTAGTGAATTTGCGGAGCGCTGGCGAAACTACGCCTGGCGAAGTGCGGCGAAGTTGCGCCTGGCGCAACTTCGAATCTTAGTGAATTTGCCCCGTAGTGTTTCAATAAAAAGATTCAGAGTACATTGAAAGGCTCTCCTGTCCCCTTTTTTTCTATTATGCCCAATGCATGCTATGCTGCACAAGCAATTACCATAGCTACCAGTACAAGTTGAAAAAGGAAAGCAAATATCTGGGCCACTGCACTCGTGCACGTTAACATCAATGTTTATTTAAGACTTCCACTGAGGCAAATGCATCATCTGTACTTTCACCACCAACATGTGCTACTGTGTGGCTTGCCTGCTTTGCTTTTTGGCTAGTATTTTACTATGCTTATTTTACTTACTGACAGTACCAGCCTTCCCTGTCCTGCCTGTTCAACTGTGCCTGCTTCCTTCTAAGTCCTTTTAACCACCCTGACAGTATCACAGCAATGGTGAAGTATATACAAACAATTTAGCAGGCCACATTTTATAGCCACGGTGCAGTATTTTCCCAACACTTCCAGCTAAATTACATTCTTTTTGCCCAAAAAATGTCCAATTGAGAATGTATTTGAGTAGGAATTCTTGGAAAAATACTGCAGTGTATATAAAATAACACAACAATTTGAGTCTGGTATTGCACATTGCACTGCATTCATAAATAAGGCTTCCAGAATGTTCCAATTTTCCTGTTCTGTACTTTTACTCATATTGACAAGTGGGTTTACTGCTGTCCCTTGTACAGAATGCAAAGTGGAGCCTTCTGAAATCCAAAGGTAGAGTCCTGCAGTGGGTCAGGTACCTGCGGTTACCTGCAAAAAAAGCAGGCACCCTGCGGAATGAGGGGATGATTTTTAGGTGCGGGTATAGATGCGGGTCTCATCTGAATTTCTTATCTTATGTCATATTGTCTATATTTTACTCCTTTTAACGTTTTACAAAACTTGTTTCTGTCCCTGCCCACTTTTGATGATGTCACTTCCTTTGCTGCAACCTCACTTCCGGTTTGATGGTGGTTGGCGGGTTGCGAGTCCGGTTGCGGATAAGACAGTTGCAGGTCCGGGTCGGGTAGCGGATCAAAGAGGGTAAATATGCGGGTTCGGGTCTGGTCCGAGTCTTAGAAATTGGTTCCGTGCAGGAGTCTATACAAAGGTATTTACTTGTCTCATGCCATACACATAGCACTGCCTAAATACCAAAAATGAGAGTCTTAATTCTCCCATAAGGCGTCTCGGGGGCGGAGACATGCAAATCACTCCTTTATGTCCTATGCATCCAGAACCGCTGGTTTATAGCACAGATACAGCTTAATGGTTCAGAGACTTATATCCAAACTTGCAGACAGCCTGTTTCTATCTTGTTAGATCTCATCAGTGCAAGATATTGGAACATGGCTTATGAGTGGGCAGGACTTGCGGAGTAGAAAACCTAGCCTGGTTAGGGTGAGATGGGTTAAAAGGAGCCAACTATCCCTTCACTTGCAAGACATGCAACATAAAGCCTTCTGAAAACAAAAGGTATTTACTTGCCTCATGCCATACACATAGCACTGCCTTAATACCAAAAATGAGAGATTTAATTCTCCCATAAGGCATCATGGAGGGAGAGTCAGTGTTGTGCATATTTAAATATGATGATGATGATGATGATGAATGCTTCAGGCTTAGAAAGCCATAAACATGTAACACCCCTAGGGTGCCATAGTTTTACTGTATGTTCATTGGTAAATAAATCTGGCCAACATACACGTAAGTTAAATGGATGGACATTTTCCCAGACATCGTAAACAAACCAGAACTGTCAGGTTTTTCTTTGTCATTGATGTGGGGTATTCCTTAAGGGATGCTCTCTAATGGCATCCTGCTTTTCAGAGGCTGTGAAGCAGTTTACCCTTAATACCTTTATGAATTTGTAATGACTTGCTTCAATGCTGGATTGGATACGGCTTGATTCCCCCCTTCATTAGAGAACAATTTTCCACGTTAATTGCCTATTGCTCACTTCTTGCTGTTTTCCATTCCGTAGTATTTCCCAAGAGTGCAATTCTGGCCACAGGTCCCAGTATGGAAATGAAAAGGGAAGAGTATTTGGCTTCCCAGTGACACAACCATATGCAGCCAATCCATTGTTATTACCATGCAAGTCAACATGAAAGCATTTAAGGATTAAATAGAAACAACCTTGAATTAACTGGCTCATATACTACAAAGCATGTTCTCCTTCTTTTTCTTAATGAACCTAATCCACAATATCCAACATGAGCACTTGGCTCTATTTTAAGTATATACTGTACAGTAGGAGACAAATGCCTTATGTGCTGATGAACTGAGTGGGTATCAAACTAATGTAGCTGGTAAGAAAAACATATCGCCCAACATTTAAAAAAAAAAAAAAGATGGACAAAAACTTTTGCATTTTTGGCCATGCCCATTTTATGACCACACCCCCTAATTACTATGTCTATTATACAAAATTTGGTAGGTTATGAAAGTTTGAACACATTTCTGGGAGTTTTAGTGCAATGTTATATTTGTTATAACAGTTTTGCTAATGAAAGTGCTCAGTTCTCCCAAGAGACCTGCTTTTCTTAAAGAGTCACAATTGTTTCTTTGCTTATCTTAAATTGTTAGAAAAGTATCTAAGTGCAGCTGCTGGCTGTTGTGGGCTCTGTCAAAAAGCCTCTTATTTTAATTAAGTTTCAGAAACGTTTTATCTTTTTTTCGAGTCAATGCAGGAGATCAAAGAGAAAGTCGGGACATTTCAGTAAGAAATTCCGGGACTGCAGGCTGAGCAGGACTTTCCCGCAAAACACAGGACAGTAGGGAGGTATGGAAAAATAGTAGCATCTCTTTCAATCAATCAGCCAGACACAGGCAGAACAGCCTACTCTCCCCCAAGCCACATACACACATTGTCGCTTTACACTTATCCTGTCACACATAAACTTTAATTTTAATATTTTACAAACTCCCACAGCCATATATATAAATATTACTTTTAACCCAAAGGGGAAGCCAATCATTATTCAATAAACAGGACTGCTAGTATAAATGCTAGTATATTTGTTTGCCTTCCCTGAACAGACTGAGGCCACTGGGAAGCAAATTCATAGGGCTGATATTTTCATCCAACTGTTAATGGGATTTTAAATGCAAATCTTCTCATGTAGCTCCAAAGGTTTAAGGTGAAGATGTAGCTTAGGTAATGAACTTGGAGATAACTGGGGAACAGGGAAAAAAATATACACGTATTTCAGAATGACAGTAACTATGGCAACCAATTTTCCAGTTTGCCAGAGGAAAAATGTTTTACCATTTACACAATCTGTGAAACCTTCAACAGAAACATTTATTGTATTGTACAAATCTATGTACACAAGACATTGCATAGCCAGTTTATGATATATTTTTTTACACATATAAGATCTATTATCCAGACTTGAGCTTTTCTGAATAAGGGGGCTTTCCATCATTTGGATAAGTATACTGTAAGGCTACTAAAATATATAAGCATTGGGTAAACTCAATAGGACTGATTTTCAACCAATATGGTTCATGCAGCTTAGTTAATGTTTTATTATTACAGAGAAAAACACAAGAATTATTTGCTTAAAATGTGCTCTATGGGACTCTTTGGCAAAAAGGCCTTCCTGTAATTCAGAGCTTTCTGGATTGTGAGGTTCCGAATAAGAGATCCCATACCCTAATATAAACATTTAAATGTTTACATTTTGCATAAAGTACTAGATAGCCATGCATGGTAGAAAGGCAAATAATGAAGCTTTAGCAGAGACATTTGCAAGTGAACAATTTTGCAGTGATCTTCTTGGCATCACTTGTGCATTACCTCAAATATAGACTTCCTTTTCTTATTGTCATACCACACAAGAACAGTCAATACCATTAAATCTGAACTACTGACCATGTGTTATATTTACAGCTACTGCATGAACCTCACTCCCACTGAACCATATTTCCATTTAGGTCATAAAATTCAATTTTAATGTCCCAGAAATATCCAAGACAGCAAATAAGTATAAAACGTATCATTAAATGGCCTTCAATCTGGCTTCCCCATGGGAGGTCAGTTCCATGGTTTGTGCTATATCAATCAGGAAGGCCATTGATTTGGTCCCACAATATATTTATTTATATTGGACACAATATAAAAAGAATAAGAGGCAGCTAGACACAGACAAACTCCCCCTAAAGCATGTACAGAGGAAGCATAATTAGAGAAAGCATAATTATTAGCCCCTGTGCTAGGCATAATTAAAGACATCATTTAAGGATAGTCGTCCGTAATATTTGAATGCAATAATAAAATGCCAGCAGTCTACATATAGTGGTGCCAAATCAAACCGTTGTATGCCAAATGTTTATTTTTTAATAATGTGCTTAACTGATGGCCACCTGATGTTTTAGCTTTCAGAGCAAGTGCAAGTAGAATTAATCACAGCTCAAGTAATGAAGTGCATTTTCAGATTAAATGTTTTTAATTTGATAAAAAAAAAAGGGGGGGATCTGACGTATGTCAGTATGGTAGGATTTATTGGAAAGAGAAAGAGAGAAAAAAGCGATATCCCCCTCTAGCAAAAAAAGGAATACTGAGAACCAATCCTCAGCAATAAAGTGCTTCTTTATTCCTTATTCTCACCAGAAAAATCACTTCTACAAAGTGCCAGTGCAATAAATAAATTGATTAAATACCCTTTGATGAGGCTTCTAATTAAATTTGTAAAGTGTTTCCGTGCTGATTTAATTGGTGAATAAATAAAATTGATTAATAAATTCGTATATATATAGATTAGCTACTAATTCATTCCCAGTACTTTAACCTTTTTAACCTTTTTACCCAAAAGGGTTAATTTAATAACCTTGTATTCCAATTAAAAAGTGCTACAGTGCTAAACAAGTTAATAGAGTTTCAAATTCATCAATTGGTTTGAGAAAAATGTTTGGTTCCTCTGATTCTGTGGAGAAAAAAGGAAATAAAGGGTAGGTGGAGAAGTCCCGTATAATCTATCTGATCATTTGGCTGCCTGCGGGACCCCACAAAGAGGGAGAAGTCAGCAGGGCCGGGACTAGGGGTAGGCAGAGTAGGCACGTGCCTAGGGCGCAAAGCTGGGGGGGCGCCAGGCACGTACCGCACGTACCGCCTCCTAGTCCAGTTCCCTTCTCTGCCCGACTATCTGTGGTATTTTAGCATTTTGGCGCTTGTGCGCATGCTCAATAACTCTAATATGCGCACGCGAGCGGCAATTCACGCATGCACACGCGAGAGTGGTAATTCACGCATGCGCACGCGAGCAGCCATTAGCGCATGCGCACGCTAACATAGGGTGCCTGACCAGCGCGGCCCGGCACTGGAAGTCAGTGCTTCTGAGACTGTGGTCTCAGCGTAATTTTGAGGGGGGTTCTTTTGCCTTTAAGGACTTTTGCTGGATAACGTTATTACTGGTCCCTCTTAGCTCTGACTAAGGAGATCTACATTCTTAACCTTACAATCGGTTTTCACTATAAGTGCTCTGGGGTTTGTGTTTTTTTTAGAAAGTTAGCTCTCTACAATAGCTAGGAAAGATTACAATTTTGAGACCACAGTCCCAGAAGCACTGACTTCTCCCTCTTTGTGGGGTCCCACAATATTGGCTCTATTTATATATTAATATAGTAACCAGAACAGCAGCAACAATACGTTTACATATCAGTTACAATAATTGTGTTTAATGGGAGAGCGTCTCAGTGGCAGACATGGAGAACCGGGACCCTAGGCTTGCACCTTATATCTAAAGCTGGTTGTACGAATGAAAGTTTTGTTCACTTTTCAGACCATGTGTGAATCGCCCCAACATTTGTACCATGGCAATCATCATTTAGTGGACAATATCAATAGGTGACTGTCACTATGTCACTAGGACATAATTTTTGTATTTTTGTATTTTTGCAGTCACGGGCAGAACTTTGTCTGATTTGTTCTTTTATTACTTTGGAAAGTGGCAGGTCGGAAGATTTGGACATCAGATTTTCATTGAATAAAAGGGTAAAATCTGCACTTCTATGGACAGCTTTAGCCCAGGGTTAATGCCTCCAGAATTACCAAGGCATGTGCCCAGTAGCCCAGAAGACAGGGCCCTAATACTATATGGAGCATATCATATAGGTTTGTTGGAGGATCGAGGTGAAGATAAAATATCCAAGCAGAGATCTTTAGAGATGAATAGTCACCATTTTGAAAAATGTAATGTATAAAGGCTGGAGAGACTGGATGTGTAACATAATAGCCAGAACACTACTTCCTGCTTTTCAGCTCTCTTGGTTTACACTGACTGGTTACCCTGGTTACCAAGCATATAAGAATATTTTTAAAAAAATGATTATTTGATTAAAATGGTGTCTGTGGGAGATGGGCTTCCTCTAATTCTGACCTTTCTGGATGATGGGTTTCCTGATAACAGATCCCATACCTGTATTGTCAAATTTCTGCTGTACCCCATTTCATGTATACTGCGACAACACTATACCACACTATAGCATGAATTATACAGATACTATAGTTCGAGTATAATAGCAACTGATTGCAGACGTCTGCACATTCCATTATGTGAATTGCTACTGCTATGGAACTACAATATGTAGCACAACTTGTGTAATGCATCATTTGGAATTATGACTAGATAAAAACACTAAAGCAATCCAGAGCACAGAAAATAAGCTTCTCACTCAATATATTTATTTTGTCTAAATCTCATACATATACAGTAGCTGAGCAACATGTCAGAGAAGCAGTGGCGCCAGCCATTTGTGCAATTACATTTTATCAAGTACCATGACTGTGTCTAATACTTGATTAACCAGTTGCAAAACAGGGGAATGAGTGGTCAGCCTTTGATGGTGTGCACTGTTGGCTGTACATGCATTATTTATCAGACATGAATATCTTTGTGCAAGGTAAAGTGATCCATAAGAATTTCTTCTACCCCTACTATTGGGGTTATTTACTAAAATCTGAAAATTTCTCATTATTTTAGTAAAACAACTTCAACCAAACTCCCATCCACAATTTTACCTTATCAATAAAATAATTCGAAACATTTGGTGCGGGCAAAAACTCTTGATAATATTGTGAATAAAATCTAATATGATTTTTTAAGATTATCGGATTATTGTCTGAAAATCACAAATTCTTCAATTTATTGTATGAAACCCACACAGATCATGATATCTACCGATTGAAAAAAGGACATCTGTCATTGATTTCTACATGACCACGGCAGGTTTTAGATGGAGTGTTTTTTTATTCAGACTTTTAGCAGCCTCTGGGTTTAATAAATGTCAAAAAATTCTTTTTTTTCCCCCCAGAAAAAAATCCTCTTTGTATTTGTGCCCAAAATCAGGTGCACAGATGATTTTACACTGCAAAAATGTCTAATTAAAGCCTTTTTCAAACCTCATCTAATTTAATAGATTCTTAGTAAATACATGTAATGGTAATTTCTACAAGTGATGCATTTGTTCTAAGATACACTGCCATTTGGACACCCTACAACCAATTCCCCAGAGAAAAGCATCCTTACTTTCATTTATTACCAGTCTTCCACAATCATAAATAGTGCAGATTATTTGGCCAGCAAGCAAAGTTCTTTGGCTTTCATCAACCTGCTGCTCCTCTGCAATATTTGTTTAGGTAATGGATAATACCTGGTGCATCACAGTGAGAGGAAGAAGACACATGATGAAGACAACATCTATAAAAATCTTCATAGTCATCTTTAAAAACCTCTTCATAATAATCTTTAAAAACCTAACATAATCACATAATCACTGCCGGCCTAATTTTTAATAATTTTTTTATTTTTTTATAATTCTTTATTTTGGTAATTTTTTCAAATACAAGGATACAAAAAAAAAGGGAATTGGGAAAGTAATCGGGTAAAATCACATACATGTCGCTTTCACTTTAAGGTGCATCTTAAATATACAATTTGCCTCCTGATCCTTAGGTTAAGACCGTTAGCGTTATTTATTTAGCTTTTCTTTATATTTAATCCATGGGGACCATATCTTCCAGAATAACTTGCTCTTATTATGATATATAGAGGTTAATTCCTCCATCTCTCTTACATCTTCCACCGCTCTTGTCCAGTCATTAAATGTAGGGGCATCTTTAGTCTTCCATTTTTTTGGTATAAGAGACTTAGCTGCTTGCACCAGGTGGGAGGTGAGAGTATCCTCTAACATTTTCGGATATTCTAAATAAACATTAAGCAGAATAACCGAGTGGTCCTCTAACTTAATTTTAGAAGTGGTTATTTTATTTATACCTTCTAAGACCTGAGTCCAGAAGTTTTTGAGGACTGGACATGATAACCATATATGGACGTGTGAGCCCTCTTTCCCATTACATCTACAACATAGATTTGATATCTGCGGATTCATTTTATTCAGTTTGTCCGGTGTATAGTGCCACCTAGTTATCATTTTATATATTGCTTCTCTTATTCTCATGCTCTTTGTCATCTTGTCCCCATATTTAAATATCTTTTTCCACGTCCATTCTGGTATATTCATGCCCAGTTCTCTCTCCCAGGATTTACAAAATGTATAGGTTTTATTTCTATCTCTATTTATCATCGTATATATTTTTGATAGGGGTTTATCTAGTTCCTGATCTTCCTCTATTATTTTTTCCCAGTGTGTTAGAGTTCTATCCCACTCCTTATCTTTATTTATTTGTATAAAATAATATAATTGATAATATTCCCATAGGTCCCTGGGGTGTTATTTTATTTTAGTTTATTAAATAATATCAATTCAAGAAAAATCAGGTCAACCATGTGGCACATCAGCCTTTGTATTATGTGTGATCCTTGGCTGGACAAATTGCATGGAGCTCTTGTATGAAACAAAATAAAATCACCAAAATACTGACAGGGAGAATGTAATCATCAGCTTTACACCTTGGCTACATCACCTGCTCATTGTGAAGGATAATTCTGCAAGATTTCAGGGCAAAAGTTCTATTCCTCATTCGTATTGTAATAATTGTTGACCTAGTTACCTCTGGGAAGCTTGTACTATTAACAATGGATGGAGGGCACACCAATTCAGCGAAAAATTCTAAATGGCAAGATATGAGGTGCAGAAACCAGAAGTTAGCTTGTACTATTTCCAGTGTAGCCAATAAAGATATCACAGACACGTCACTAACAAAGACTAGCACAGTGCATCTCTCCACACTTAAGCATCAGAATTAAGAAACCTTGATATATATATAGTGAATAAAGTACCCCCTCTTGTAAAATATAAGGATATTATTAGTTACCGAGGAGTTTCATGACCATATAAAAACACGAGGCCGAAGGCCGAGTGTTTTTATACAGGTCATGGAACTCCGAGTTAACTTCTAATATCCTCATATTTTACAACTGGGGGTACTTTATTTATTATAATACACAAATTTCAGTGAGTCATGTGACAGAAATGACATCACTACTCACCGTTTCTAACTGATGACATCAGAACTCACCGTTTATAAGGATATAATTTACAGGATATTCATGGCTTTTGTGTATTACATGGCTTTATATCGTTAGTGAAATTAAACTTGTTCTTATTATCAGTCAAATGAAAAACAACAAATATATCAAAATGAAACAACTTTAATTAACTTTCATGAAACAATTATATTATCTTTCATTTGGAAAAACGGTAGGGGTAATTTACTATTAGAAAGGGAGTTTACAAAGTTCATAAAAACTGGTGCTATGCACTAGAGCCGGGCTGTCAGATACCGGTGTCCAACGCCAGCTCCAGCCCTCAGCTAGCACCCACCTACCTGTTCAAAGTCACCTGCTACCAAACCCCCTTTAAAATCGCAACCAGCTGCCAGACCCAATTCCCTTTCACCCCCCCACAACCAGCCATTAGACCCCATCCCCCTTTTCCCTTGCAACCACATGCTAGACCTCATCCCCCATCACCCCATGCTAGAGCCAATCCTACTTCCCCATGCCCACTGTCTGCAGCAGCCACAGCTCCCATCATTCCCCCCCCCCATTCCAAATGCTTTGTGCGGAGAGGGCTTTGTCGTATTTGTTTGAACTTTGGCATATTTCCCACCCAAATAGCATCCCCTTCAAGTTGTACCCTAGGCACTGGCCTACCACTAGTTCCAGCCCTGCAATGCACCCTTTCTTTGAACTTTGCACACTGCCTTCCTTGTATAAAGAGTTGTTACAAGTCTGTATCATTTTATTTCAAAACACAGAGACCTGCAGATACACCTTATGAATACAACTCTTCCTGTGTTCCTTCCTGTGGCAGCACTGTATTCGTGAGGGGGGTGGGGGGAGACATATGGGTGTATCCCCTCTTTCCCCCTACCTATACCCTAATTGTGCATCATTCAGATACACAAGTTAGGGAGTGGCAGAGGGCACAGGCTGTAACAGAGCCCTACTTTACTGCCTGCTCTATGGTAGGTGGTAAGGACAGGGCTGGCCCTTTATCCTGATGCTGCTTTCTGTACCTGACATGGGATTTTTTATCCAGCATGAGGTGCAGAGGGAATGGAAGAAGTGCTTCCTTAATGAGCACTTGCTTACTAAAGGAGTGCAAACTGCAAACAGTTTTGTGGTTATTCAACACATAGTTTTGCCAACAATTCCTTTCTAGAGTTGCAGAATGGCTGTGCCTATCATAATCAGATGCAAACATTTTCCGTAGTTACTGTAAATGTGAAATGATGGACTGGTTAGTAAATTTCCACAGATGGGCACTGGCTGCACCTGCAAAGTAAAGGGTGGCACATGGGTGTCCATTTCACTGTGTATAATCCAAGTGACATAGCAGCCAACATCAAATAGTAACAAAATTCAAAGGGAGCACTGTACTTATTGCCTGGTATTAGGCAAGGGCTACATCGTGCCATTGTATGGTGATCTGCTTCTTATTCCCCAAAGAAGGCAAAATCCTGTAGAGTAGAGCATGGTACTCATATAGATGGATGAAAGCTGATACAAAGGCACTGTTATAAAACATATTTCTATGGGGAGAATTTTGCCATTTTAGCAACTAACACTGTCTCTAGCAATTCTAAGAGATAACCTTCAAATGTAAATAAATCATTTTAACATTATGGTGATATTACGGGCATTTGCTGGCATGCCTATATGTTTCCACACCACTCCATTAACATTACTGCCCTTTAATGCACATTTTTAAACTTTACTAAATGGTGCTCATAACTGGACTACATTTTCAAGATAAGACCTAGCTGAGGTTACATAAAGAAACAAATTGCAAAAATACTCCTGTGCGTTAAGGTCTATAATGGCCCATGCCATTTCATAGTTAGGAATATCACATCCTCCCCAATGGTTTGTCATAAAACATTTCCATTTAATAAATGTACGTGTTTATTTAGCATTTCCCAAAATACATAACCTGCCATATCTCTTCATTATAGCTATCATTTAGCTGCCCAGATTCTCCAGATCAGCTTGAAGCCAACCAGCATTTTGGCTGGAATTTAATATCCTGCAAATAAACATATACTGCTGTTTATATCAACTACATGATCACTGGTTTAAAACAAATAAATACATAAATAAATACATAAATAAATACGGTACTCTAGGCTATGCCATTTATAATCCATTTAAGCCACATAAAACACAGGCTGGGAATGGTGACACCGATTTTATTGGCATCACACACTTACCAAAATACAGATCTTTTTTTAAAACAACCTATAGATCAGCAACACAGTTTATTGTGAAATCAACTGTATATTTATAGCAAGACAATGGTGTCACTTACAATAGAGCTGTGCTACCAGCAAAACATTTTTTAAAGAAACTGCAGGACTGTGTTTAGCACAAAGCCACCCATAACAACTGAACTATAAATTCATAAATCTTTCTTTATGCCGTGATTTGATTCTGGTCTCATATTTTTCCTGAAGTGTCATTGAACTCTTGTTTAGACACAGAGGGAAGCCAGATAAAGCATTTTTGAATTAAAAGTCTTTTAATTCAGCAATTAAAGCCATAAAATGTGCCATGAATTATAATAGCTAACATGTTTAGAATACTTTTGAATTAATGCTTTGCTTTTGGTCAGCGTTACATAACAAGTCGAAATTATACAGTATTTGTTATTGTTTTAGACTACTGGGAAATAGGGATAGTGGTTCAAAAGGATAAAGATTTCCTCATTTTTTAACCATTAAATGGTGGGAGTCTGTGGAAATCGAGATACACAGCACAAGGAGATATTTATTCAACAAGGTGCTGTGGAAATGTTATCAACTGCCATTAAAGAAATGAGGGAGATAGGGTGCATGATATGAAATAAACACTGACATATTTGCTAGTTCTGACAGTTCTATGCAGGCCCTTATTGCAAACTAGTCATTGATCTAGAGGTCAGATGATTGGATCAGTCTCATCTGGCCAAACTGATCAAAATTTGCTTGTTTGGTAACCTCTTGTTTGGCTAACTTTAGAGCAAACGGTTGTGCAATTCCCAAACAAATGGGGAGACATTGGGGTTCAGAACAGCTAAGTACTAACATCCATCATCATTTTTATTCCCTGGTGCAAATTAAAGCAGGAATTCATTATTCAACATTTATTCAACACAACAATGTGCATCCTAGTCAATGTATAGACAATAGCCATCTAGATCAATTTTTAAAAACTAAGTGAAACATTGAACTAGAGAATATAACCCCACAATGTTATATTCTGGTGGAAAAATTAATACAAAATTCAATACAATACAATTCAAGTTATCCGTATGTTTCCCTGTATTTTGCAAAGATAAGCATACATTTATTGCCAATAGTTGTGACAATACTAAGCCCTTTTCAACTTTAAGGAGAATATGTAAAGATGGTAGATTTATTACATATTTTTCACTAAAAGGAATTTCCATAATAGGCACAGCGGTCACAATTTTAGATTTTTTTGAATGTCAAACAAAGTGTCCTAAAAGTATGCTTTAAGGCAGAGGTCCCCAACCTTTTTTACCCATGAGCCACATTTCAACATAAAATAATTTGGGGAGCAACATAAGAATGCAAAAAGTTCCTGTGGGTACCAAAAAAGTGCTGTGGTTGGTTATTTGGAAGTCCCTATGTGAATTGACAGGCTACAGGAAGCTCTCCTTGGCAGTACACTTGAATTTTAAGCAACAAAACTTGCTTTCAAGCCTGGAATTCGAAAATAAGCCCCTGCTTTGAGGCCATTGGGAGCAACATCCAAGCAGTTGGTGAGCAACATGTTGCTCGCGTGCCATTGGTTGGAGATCACTGTTTAAGGTATTGAATTTAGGATTTGAAAGCTCTTAATTGAAGCATTTCTTTTGTACAGTATTTTGTTTGTGATCTGTATGTTAAACAGTAATGAAAAACAATACTGATACCCAAAGTGGGGATAAGTAGCTCAGTACTGGAACACAATCCACAAGTAGAGAGATTTATTTTTAAAGAAAACAAAAACAGCATATAATATACAGGGTATTATATAGTGCTTATTTGTTCTAAACTACAACTGAAGAATATGAAAATACACTATATTTTACACTAATAATGAACGATAACTAATAATATAATAATATTATAATATAATTATATAAATTATATTTTATGTGTAAGGTATAATATTGTTTTTTATTTAGGTGATACATTTATTCTGACTCTTTCCAGTCTTCAAATAGGGGTTACTGACCCCATCTAAAAACAAAGGCTCTGTAAGGCTACAGAAAAAGGCTACTTTTTACTACTCATCTTTCTATTCAGGCCCTCTCCTATTCATATTCCAGTCTCTCATTCAAATCAATTCATGGTTGTTAGAGTAATTTTGACCCTAGCAACCAGATTGCTGAAATTTCAGATAGAATAAAGAGCTAAATAACTCATAACAAATTTAAACCAAAAGCAACATGCACTTAAAGGTTGAACAACAAAGGTTGAACAACCCCTTTAAGTACAAATCTCCAAAGCAACTTATGTCCCTGGTGTAACTTCCTTTTAGTGCCATGAATACACATATAAGAAAAGGTCACATCGGATGGGGGGTCAAAAATGACTCCCATGTACTATGCAACAGTGTAAGACATTCTCAAAGATCTTTCCCCCATTTCTCTGGGCTGAATTGTGCTGATCTAATCATTATTTTTATGGGAGCCAGTGATGGAATATGGATTTACAGAGAGCCAATGGGTGAAGACTGTTTACAGAGGCTATTAGTGTGAGGACCACATCAAAGCACCAGTGCAGTAACATAACTACTGGGAGAGAAGGGGGTGCATACACCTGTGCCTAAACTCCTTCGTGATTGCCAGAGCCACAAAGCTTGACGTCGGACTGGGGGTCCCGGGTCCCACCGGGGCTGCTACCTTAGGGTCCCCAGCACCCCCCAATGGAAGCCAAAAAGGCCCCCTCCGGCACCCTTGCCGAACCGATACCCCCCCCGGCCCCCTGCGCCTACCTGTTTCTTCTTGTGGCAGCTACGGGGGCCAGTTACAGTTGCCACCTTTTCATAAAATTTCCACTGCCCGGTGGTGGGGGCAGGAAAAAAGGGGCGGGCTGTGATGTAAATGGAGGCAGGCTATGCCGTAAAAGGGGGTGGAGACACATCACGCAATGGCCAGAGGGCAGACAAAAGGTCAGTTTTGAGTGGATCGGGGGCGGGCCAAGGGCTTTTGTTAGGGGTATTACAAATTTGATGGCCTTGGCAGGTGTTTTACCAGCTAGGCCAGTAAAATACCGGCAGGGTGGCAACCCTAGGCCCAGTTAGGGAGCTCATAAGTAGTGGCAGGATTACATGCAGGCAGTGGGTCTGGGCCGTTGGGACCCATGAAGGCCGGTGTCCTGACCCTGACCGAGCTGCAGGTAATTTAAGTGTGCACTTGTGTGTCCAATAAAAAAATGCCTGTCTGGAGGTGTTTGCAACTCACCTGGTCAAGGATAGTTACCTTACTTAATGGGATTTTTGATATCTGCCATTACCATGTCTGAAGCAGGGTCCTAAGTAGTCCCAAAAGCTTACATTTTATAATATACAAATGTAGCCAATAAAAGGTATCACCTACTCTCTAGCACTTGTTTAAAACCTGAACTTCAGCATTTGAAATGTCATTGCCTAGAATTTGGTAGCATTTTGTTTGTCAATTCCCATGCCTAAGGGAACGCATGGGAATTGAGCACCTGAGATAATTGAACACAGGGGTTGGTCTGATGTGGGACACTCAGGGATTGGATAATGCTTTTATTGATGGAGTGTTGTGATTGGTGCACTTTTGTTTAAATATTTATGTTTGAGCTTCACTTACTCAGCCTATGATTAAGTGTTTGTAACACGAAATGCATAAGGCGGAGGACACAGTAAATCTTTTCTACTTGATTTCTACAACTTGTTGGAAGATTGCCTTTATTTGAGTGCCTGCCATAGATTTATTTACGGTTGTCCGCTCCCCTAGCTGAGGGCTCATGGCGGTGCACCTGGTTCACTTCCTATATGTGGTGAGTAAATACTCCACTCCATGAAAACCCCTTCTCTGTTGTATTATGCTAGACATACAGCCTTAATATGCATTAAATAAGGTTTTATGTTACAGCTGAACTTTCCAAAAATGGGGAATTGGCAAATTTAATGAGCAAGTTAAATTTTAGGTGCCATCAAACTGTAGATTTTTTATGTTTTCATCCAGGTAAAACCCAGCTGAACATCTGCTTACACTATGAAAATATAAGAGCATCAGTGTTTTCTAAATGTAATAGCCAGCCGTTCTGCTATAAACAAATTTAGCTGTGAGGGTAGAAGCTTACGTTTTCAGTGTCAGTTCCCATGGCAACTGGACTTGACTTCGATGCCCTACTGAGTTCAGCATGAATTATTCCAAGTAGCATAATATTGCAAGAGGTTTCTAAATTTAAAAGAAAATCTTATTCAATGCAATGCATGAAGTGAAATTCTTGCAGTTTCTGTAGAAATATTAGTAAGATGTAATTCCATTTTTCGCAAGAGAAAATTAAAGTGCTTGAGGGGAACTACTTCTTGTTTGATCTCTTATGTAGGCTCGGATTTGTGGTGAGGCCACCAAGGCTTCATGCTGCCCAACCACACCCACATTGGTTCAAAAACACTGGGGATGCGCTGGAGATACAATCGTTTTTTACATTTCCCGTGTGCCAATCCCCATTGCTCCAGTCCAGATGATGAAAATTTGCATGAATAAAGGGGAGGGGACAGGGGCGACGAATAGCAGTGGGCCTAGGGGCGCCCACTATGTAAAGCCGGCCATTATGCTATAAATGCTTAATATTGCCAAACCGCATTACACAATGAATAAATGCAGGATTAATTTTCAGATCAGATTATGATACAGACAGTCACAACTTGTGGTCATTTCAAATAGGAGAGTTGCTTGGAAACATAAAGAGGTATTTAGATGAAAAGTAAAGTATTTTTTAAAGGAATTGTTCAGTATAAAAAAACTGGGTAAATAGGCTGTGCAAAATAAAAATGTTTCTAATATAGTTAGTTAGCCAAAAATGTAATATTATAAAGACTGGAGTGACTGGATGTGTAACATAATAGCCAGAACACTTCTTCCTGCTTTGCAGCTCTCTTGGTTTCCACTGATTGGTTACCAGGCAATAACCAATCAGTGACTTGGGGGGGGGGGCACATGGGTCATATCTGTTGCTTTTGAATCTGAGCTGAATGCTGAGGATCAATTGCAAACTCACTGAACAGTTATGTCCAATGTGGCCCCCCTTCAAGTCGCTGACTAACTCAGAGTTAGAGAGCTGAAAAGCACGAACTCTGGGGAACTCTGAAGCTACCACTTCCTTGAAGGTCACTGGATCTCCATGGCCCTCATAGCTATCAAAGGTCAAAGGTCGAGGTGAATTTTCAAATTTCAAGCTATTTTTTGTGTACTTCGACTAGGGAATAGTCCAAATTAGATTCTAATTTGAAAAAAAAATTTTAATAAAAAAATGTATCATGCACTGTCTCTTTTAAAATTCAACTTCCACCATTCACCATCTAAAACCTGCCGAATTGCTGTTTTAACCTATGGGGGACCTCATAGAAACTATTTGGAGTCAATTGGTGGACTTTGAAAAATCTAAGTTTTTTCGGAAAAACTTTGAATCCAATTCGATCAAATGTGCTATTACTTCGATTCGTACGATTCTAATTCGGCCGAATACAGATCAATTCTATCAAAAATGGACCTGTGCGACCAAAAAAAACTAATTTTGGTTGGTCTTTTTGAATTCGAAGATTTTTGAAAAATCGACCCTTGATAAATATGACTCTAAGGGGCACATTTACTATTGGTCAAATATCGAGGGTTAATTAACCCTCGATATTCGACCCTCAAAGTTAAATCCTTCGACTTCGAATATCGTTCGATTCGAAGTCGAAGATCAAAGTAGCCAATTCGATGGTTGAAGTAGCCAAAAAAAAACTTTGAAATTCAAAGTATTTTTTATTCTAATCCTTCACTCGAGCTAAGTAAATGTGCCCCTTAGTGATGTAAATTTAAAACTAAATGTTTTGCCCGTTTTCTCCTGCAACAAATTGCCCATAGACTCCAGTGTTTTGTGTACTGGAAAAAATGCTATGAAAAAAAAAAAGTTGCGGGGATGGGAGTCACTGGGAATAACGCCTATTAGGGGGAATGTAATATGTTTCCCTAGTGCAAAAAAGTTTGCGACCAAATTACTTTTGCGAACGTTCGCAGTGAATGTAATTACATTTCGTAATCGCAAATCATTTTTTGAAACAAAATATTTAACGAAACTGCAGAGCAGGTGTTAAGGTTCTTAATGCGCAATTAAGATTAGCAATGCAATAAAAGCCTAACAAAGAATAGTACATTGCGGCAGGAGAATTTTAATTTGCAAAACTTTACTCTATGCAAATGTTATTACATTTCCCCAGTTGACTTCAATATGTCTCATGAATATTTGCAGTTTTTAGGATGTTTTCAGGCAAACTTGAGATTTGCCCATCACTAGACACAGTGCACCGCACATCAAATTGACACATGGAGGCATATTAATAAAGGCCGAATTTTAGTGGTTTTATTATAACTGTATACGCAATAGATTATTTTCTCAGAATAAAAAACTTTGCATATTGTCAAGAGCTAGATTTCATAAGTTGTATCCTGTGTTAAGCAAAGAAAACGGAATCCCTCAAAGGATCTTAGGCAATATGTATAGCAAAAGCTCAGTAATATTTTACTGTACTTAACTCTTTAATAGGTCCGTCAAAAAATATGCAAAGATATCCTACTGCTGTGCTTAACATTTACATGTACTAGGATACAGCAGACAGGGAAAATAAACAACGGAGACATGGAACATGAATAAAGTTTTCAGTTTTCTCTCAAAACCAAGAAGACAAAAGTAGTAACTCTATCAACGAGGCTCTAAAATTAATTATGCAGGTATGGGACTTGTTATACAGAATGCTCGGGACCAGAGGTTTTTCGGATAAGGGATCTTTCCGTAATTTGGATCTTCATACCTTAGGTCTACTAAAAAATTATGTAAACATTAAATAAACAGAATAAGCTGGTTTTGCTTCCAATAGGGGTTAATTATTAGTTTGGATCAAATACAAGGTACTGTTTTAAAGGAGAAGGAATAAAACTATTTGCCGGCAAATATCCCTCCTTGGACACTATTGGGAACGTGCAAAAGACTTACTTTTATATGTGATCTCCATGGCCCTCATAGCTATCAAAGGTCAAAGGTCGAGGTGAATTTTCAAATTTCAAGCTATTTTTTGTGTACTTCGACTAGGGAATAGTCCAAATTAGATTCTAATTTGAAAAAAAAATTTTAATAAAAAAATGTATCATGCACTGTCTCTTTTAAAATTCAACTTCCACCATTCACCATCTAAAACCTGCCGAATTGCTGTTTTAACCTATGGGGGACCTCATAGAAACTATTTGGAGTCAATTGGTGGACTTTGAAAAATCTAAGTTTTTTCGGAAAAACTTTGAATCCAATTCGATCAAATGTGCTATTACTTCGATTCGTACGATTCTAATTCGGCCGAATACAGATCAATTCTATCAAAAATGGACCTGTGCGACCAAAAAAAACTAATTTTGGTTGGTCTTTTTGAATTCGAAGATTTTTGAAAAATCGACCCTTGATAAATATGACTCTAAGGGGCACATTTACTATTGGTCAAATATCGAGGGTTAATTAACCCTCGATATTCGACCCTCAAAGTTAAATCCTTCGACTTCGAATATCGTTCGATTCGAAGTCGAAGATCAAAGTAGCCAATTCGATGGTTGAAGTAGCCAAAAAAAAACTTTGAAATTCAAAGTATTTTTTATTCTAATCCTTCACTCGAGCTAAGTAAATGTGCCCCTTAGTGATGTAAATTTAAAACTAAATGTTTTGCCCGTTTTCTCCTGCAACAAATTGCCCATAGACTCCAGTGTTTTGTGTACTGGAAAAAATGCTATGAAAAAAAAAAAGTTGCGGGGATGGGAGTCACTGGGAATAACGCCTATTAGGGGGAATGTAATATGTTTCCCTAGTGCAAAAAAGTTTGCGACCAAATTACTTTTGCGAACGTTCGCAGTGAATGTAATTACATTTCGTAATCGCAAATCATTTTTTGAAACAAAATATTTAACGAAACTGCAGAGCAGGTGTTAAGGTTCTTAATGCGCAATTAAGATTAGCAATGCAATAAAAGCCTAACAAAGAATAGTACATTGCGGCAGGAGAATTTTAATTTGCAAAACTTTACTCTATGCAAATGTTATTACATTTCCCCAGTTGACTTCAATATGTCTCATGAATATTTGCAGTTTTTAGGATGTTTTCAGGCAAACTTGAGATTTGCCCATCACTAGACACAGTGCACCGCACATCAAATTGACACATGGAGGCATATTAATAAAGGCCGAATTTTAGTGGTTTTATTATAACTGTATACGCAATAGATTATTTTCTCAGAATAAAAAACTTTGCATATTGTCAAGAGCTAGATTTCATAAGTTGTATCCTGTGTTAAGCAAAGAAAACGGAATCCCTCAAAGGATCTTAGGCAATATGTATAGCAAAAGCTCAGTAATATTTTACTGTACTTAACTCTTTAATAGGTCCGTCAAAAAATATGCAAAGATATCCTACTGCTGTGCTTAACATTTACATGTACTAGGATACAGCAGACAGGGAAAATAAACAACGGAGACATGGAACATGAATAAAGTTTTCAGTTTTCTCTCAAAACCAAGAAGACAAAAGTAGTAACTCTATCAACGAGGCTCTAAAATTAATTATGCAGGTATGGGACTTGTTATACAGAATGCTCGGGACCAGAGGTTTTTCGGATAAGGGATCTTTCCGTAATTTGGATCTTCATACCTTAGGTCTACTAAAAAATTATGTAAACATTAAATAAACAGAATAAGCTGGTTTTGCTTCCAATAGGGGTTAATTATTAGTTTGGATCAAATACAAGGTACTGTTTTAAAGGAGAAGGAATAAAACTATTTGCCGGCAAATATCCCTCCTTGGACACTATTGGGAACGTGCAAAAGACTTACTTTTATATGTGACTGACTTCTTAAAATTAAATGTGAGTGAAAAGCATTTTTTTAATAAACTGTATCATACTATGGGATTTCTGTTTTCCCTTATCGGAGTCTTAATGCATACTGTGAGAACCCTCAACTGTGAAACATTACATGCAACCTCCTCATCCAGGGTCCTGTAAGTAGGCACTTCAGCCAGATTGGTGAAGGCTGCTAGAATTAACCAGTGGTGCACTGCCCATGGGAGAGGAACCCTTCTAAGTGAACACGCATTATAGCGTTGTGTATAAACACAGGGTGCTATTTAAACCAAATTGGAGCTTATTACACTATATACGTTTTCTGATTTCTCCATAGCCGTAGACGCTGATCCAGTTCTTTTTTGTGACTTTATCTTAGTGATCCTATTGCCCCACCCATTCTGTCCAAGGGACTTAAATCTTTATTTAATATAACCTGAACATCTGTAAAACGGTATTACATACTGTATATGAAATAATACCAATAATACTAAAAAACAATGTCTACTCTAATGTGACTATGATTGCTGTTTCCTATTGAAAGTTAAAGAGAACTGAAATCTTTCTTTCAACTAGTAGAGGCTTCTTTTCTATACCTTTTTAATCAATGAGGAACTAAACCCTCATTTTTACCGTGACCTGTAGATAAACTGGTATTTTCTCAACAGCAACAACAGGACTTTGTGACCAATCAGCAACAACTTTGAAAAGTCTGCTGGTGCCTCTACTCTGTATGAAGAACCCACACAGGATTAACGGTGGGAGAAATCACCCATTATCCATTGCTACCTTTGAGGTATTTGGATCAACTTGACCGGAAATGTTTTTCCTGTCTGTTACAGGTTTTGCTGAAGTTTGAGCCATACACAGGGAGATCTGCTCGTTTGGCGATGTAGCCAAACCAGCGGATCTCTCCCCAATATGCCCACATTGAGGTAATGGAGGCAATACGGGTGGTCAGATCGTGGGACAGCATTAACAAACAGATGCGGCAGCGATCTGACGGGATTTTTTACCCTGCCAGATTGGCATCTGTCTGACTTTCGGACAGATATCGATCGGGGACGCCCGTCGGATGGACCCACACACGGGCCAATAAGCTGCCGACCATTAATCTGTCGGCAGCTTTTATCAGCCGGTGTATGGGGGCCTTAAGTCTTCTACCCACTAATAGACAGTAGAAATCAGAAGAAACATTTTACTAGAAGCTGGGTTTCTCTCTCCTGTAAATGTACAAAATATATACTACACGTGACTTGCATGTACTCAAGGGACCATTCAGTGGCAAATAACTCTCAGTCCAAGAATCCCAATTCCTAAACTGACTGATGTCACAGAATAAATGACACAGGAACTGAAAATATCCCTTAAAATGCCAAGAAAATATATTGTTTTATAAGGTTTCCAGCAGATAAAAGAGAACATTTAGGTGTTAAATCAGTATCTTCAGCCCAGTATATTGACTTACATTTTTGATGCTGTATCTCTCCGGCATCTTAAAAATAATCATGTTGTGCATTGTGACTATACTGTGACTTAAATAAATGTTATTTTAAAATGTGAGGGAGGACAAAATACTTGTAGAAGGCAAGGAAGAAAAAAATTATGGAAGCTAAAGAAAAGGTATTCATGGAGGTGAAAGACAAATGGAAAAAGGGAGCAGGATTTATAATAGGGGTGGTATCCGTACATATATATTTCTGTTAAATACAGTGTATCTGCAGATTATTTATAACATTTCTCAAATGAATGCACAGTAATATTACAAATAAGCTTCTTGTCAGCAGGAACAAAGGTCAAACATAGCTTAATATTTAATAATCATAGGGTTTTGCTTACATTAGAGTAGAGAAATGCATAATCTGTGATATGCTCAATAGGCTGCCTGATTGGATTGATCTACCTTATAAATATGCAGTGCTGGGAAAATATACAATTTTATGCATGTTTATAGATCATTGCTTTTCCACGTCTAGTAAACAAACTGCATGTTTTATTTGCTTCAGCTGAGGACCATGGCGGTGTTTCTATATTAATGGCTTGATTGAAATTCCATTCATTTCTCCATTTGTGTTTCCCAATAGGTACAGAGATGTGACATCTACTTATTAGGAAAGACTGGAGAGGTTTACATATACTCTGATGTTTGCCAATAAACATCTAGGTTCACGAGCCACTGTGGTCATCTTTGATCAATTTATCTGCCTGTCTGTGGTCATCTGCAACATCAGATGGGTGCTTGGGTTGGCACCCAGCTCATTTATGATCCAATCCCCATAGTCTCGCCTGAACACTATTTCCCATAAAAATGAATATGGCTAGAAATACCATAATTTATATATTGATCTTATTGCACAAGCTTAAAGGTTCAGCAAAGGTCAGAGTTATAGTAGTAATGATTCACAGGAGTTTTCCATCTTGGATTAGTTAGGAGTGTCTGCAACACGCACATGCTCAGTGTACTTTGAGAAGCTAAGCTTAGGGGTCATCACAAATCATCAAGCAGAAATTGAGGTTTGCCTGTCATATAAGCTGAGGCTGATTATTAAATGATCATGTTAATTATTCACTTATCAGTCTCAGACTTATATTGTGACATTTACAGTATATATATATATATATATATATATATATATATATATATATATATATATATATAGTGAATAAAGTAGTCCTATTGTAAAATATAAGGATATTATAAGTCACCGAGGAGTTCCATGACCACATAAAAGCACAAGGCCGAAAGCCGAGTGCTTATATACAGGTCATGGAACTCCAAGGTTACTTCTAATATCCTCATATTTTCCAACACGGGTACTTTATTTATTATAGTACACATGTTTTAATGAGTCATGTGACAAAAATGACTTCTCACTGTTTATAACTGATGACATCACTAGTCACCATTTATAAGGATATAATTTACAAGATATTCATGTGTATTATATGTACAGTATATAATATATATCTTGTGCATCTGTCCCTAAGCACACACAGCATGTGCAGCGCATCAGAAGAAGAGAAAATGGGGAGCTACAGGGACATATTTGGAGGTACAAATGATAATGTGAAATTATTCTCTGGCAATTATTACATCGCTAAGCAAAGGTTAGCGTTAACGCCTGCTCTGGAGTTTTGTTAAATATTTAGTCGCAAAATATACTTTGCGAATATTCGCAAAAGCCATTTGGTTGCAAACTTTGCAAGGAAGTCGTTGAGGTCTGTAATCAGTCAAAAAGGACAAAAACATGGTTGGTAACATTCACAGTGGTCTTTGCAAATGTTTCTTGCACTAACATAACATATTATATTTCCCCATAAATGTTTCTGATGAAGGCAGAGCTGTCACCCCCCAATTTTATTGGGAGAGACTAGATTTTCCACTCTGTACCCTGGCTCCAGACAGTGGAGCCGTCATTTCAGAATTTGACAGCTCTGCGAAGGGTGGCTTGTCCCCCAAAGTGTTCAGTGTTTTGTGCCACAATCTGTGGCTGAACTAAATGAGCTAAACACCTATAACACATCTGTCATGCATGCAGCTCCTTCCTCGCTACTAGTGAAGCATCTAGGCAAGTAATGCACCAGAGGATAAAACAGGAACAGTGAGCTGGATCTTGTTGTACTTCCACTTACAGTATCCTCTCATTACATCTTCCTGTACTCTTCAGTGAGTTTAGACTTGATCAAGGGGAATATATATATATATATATTTACATATATATATATATATATATATATATATATATATATATATATATATATATATATATATATATATATATATATATATATATATATTTATTTATAATGCCAGGAGATGGTTCATTGCTGCACTATGTTACTGGGTGACTTATCACTGGCATTGGGTGCACAGCATTAGAACAGCATTAGGGTCTGATTCTTTTGGTGCAAGTCTGCTGCGGCTATTTAAACAACTATCTTTGGGAATCCTGGATTTACCACCATGGAATGGCATAAATACTTGCTACATTTGCATCCAATCTAGCTTTACTTAACTTGTGGCTGCAAATAAAGTTTTTGACCACAATGCACCTGCCTGCAACCCCAATGAGTGGCACCTGCTGCTGACAGTTGCAGCTTTTAATGAGTCATTTAGTTAAGTGTGAAAAATGCAAAATAAAATGTGCAATCTGTAATTTTTTTTTTGTACTTTGCACACTGCCTTCTATTAGGGTTGCCATCTTTTTATAAATAATATACTGGCCAGCAGGGGGACAGTGACAATGAGGTTGGCCTTTGATGTCACATGGGCAGGGTTCTGATGAAATGGGGTAGCACTATGGGATCAGGCCAGCTCAAGGAGGATCGGGGAAGAGGGAAAAGATTCTAGTAAATAATGCAGGCTCATGGGGCGGTCCAGGGGTTAAACTTTACTACATCACAAATTTAACGGCTACTACATTGCTGGTAAATTTTTAATACTGGCCCCGGCCTTGGCAGTTATTTTACAGGATGGCAACCCTACTTTCCATTGGTCCTGAATTGATGCAAGTCTTTTTGTGCAGATTTTGTTCTGCCTTGGCTGTCGGCACACAGAATGAGGGCTCCACTGCTCTCAGCCAATATATTTTTGACACTAGGTGGAGTTGCCTTGCACCAGCACCTGGAGCAACGTACTGATAAAATATGAGCAGCAACAATGTTGCAGTTGCACGTGATGTCTTAGAATACAAGGGGTTACTATGAGGCTAGAACATCTACTCCATTGACACATGGCTCTACAATTTAGTTTGCACAGATCTATATATTTAAAGACTATACTAATTGAACATGTGTTTCTGTGTATGTATTTTGTAGAATGACAGGATATCGTTGTAAATAAAATTGCATTTTTTTGTACTTGTATTAATTACTAGCAAAAATAATTTCAGAATATGACACTTTCAGGACAAATATGAATGACTGAACCAGAAAGCAAATATTAATCTTTATTTGGCGCAGAATTACTTTTCTGCTTTCCCATTGCTGGCTGCATTGGGTATTTGTCTTCTGCTGAAACGCCAGTTCCTACTGTGCAATAACGAATGTTGATTAATAGATAGAAATAGACTGTTACATTCCTATTGCTTTTGCAGATCCTGTAGACCTGGGAAAAGCCAATTATAAAGCATCAAATGCTTCAGAACTACATCTTTTAGTATCCCTTTAATGATCTAGGCTGCCAAAAAAAGTTCCAGATCTGTAACTTATCTATTTGTTCTCTAGAACCAATAAAACTTATATGATCATTGTTGCTATTTAATATACTTTTCAGTACTGTATAATGTTTTTAAATGATGATGTTAAATGGTAACGCTATTGTCTAGTTAGTAAATATTAAATAACTAGATCTTTTCGGAAGCACCCAAAATAGAATGCAATGCTGCCAATTTACCATTAAATAGACAATATCTTTAGGTAATAATTATACAATCAATGACAACCTTTCAGCTTACAGCAAATCATTAAAGGGGCTGTTCACCTTTGAGATAACTTTTAATATGATGTAGAGAGGGATATTCTGAGATAATTTGCAATTTCTTTTCATTTTTTATTATTGAAGGTTTTTGAGTCATTTAGCTTTTTATTCAGCAGCTCTTCAATTTGCATTTTAAGCAATCTGGTAACTAGGGCCCAAATGAAAAGTTGCTTAGAATTGGTTGTTCTATAACATACTAAGGGGCAAATTCATCAAGGGTCGAATATCGAGGGTTAATTAACCCTCGATATTCGACTGGGAATGAAAATCCTTCAACTTCGAATATCGAAGTCGAAGGATTTTGTGCAACAACTGCGGTCGAACGATCGAAGGAATAATCGTTCGATCGAAAGATTAAATCCTTCGAATCGAACGATTTGAAGGATTTTAATCCAACGATCGAAGGATTATCCTTCGACCAAAAAAAGTTAGCCAAGCCTATGGGGACCTTCCCCATAGGCTAACATTGAGCTCGGTAGCTTTTAGGTGGCGAACTAGGGGGTCGAAGTTTTTTCTTAAAGAGACAGTACTTCGACTATCGAATGGTCGAATAGTCGAACGATTTTTAGTTTGAATCATTCGATTTGAAGTCGAAGGTTGAAGTAGCCCATTCGATGGTCGAAGTAGCCCAAAAACAGTTCAAAATTCTCGAAGTTAATGAATTGGCCCCCAAAAGTTACTTTAAAGGTGAACCACCCCTTTAAAATAGCTGAGCTTTGGCAATGATAAAATACCTTTTATATTGTGTTCTTTCACTCAACATGGAAAATAGATTAGATTATTAAAAACTGAGGAGTCGGAATGAAGGGATTTATGTAAGGATGCCACAGTTCTGGGGAAACCTTGCAGTTAATAAGACAGTATAAACAGCACAAGTATTTATGCAAGTTTGTTTCTTTATAGGTATAGCCAAGCCATGTCCTTGCCCCCCTGCCTTAGTGCAGAGGGCCCAAAACATAAAGTGCAGCATTTCTACCCTTCTTCTTTGTAAAGCTTTAGTTCTCCTTTATAGTTTATATATAATAGGCACATATATACAGTATATATATATATATATATATATATATACTGTATATATATATCCTGAATCAGACGCTTGCACTCTGAACCAGTCTTCCATAAGCGTGGGTGCAGGGTCAAAGTATTTATGTATAGTTCAAGAGGACCCGCACTCCTTGGTTAGTGAATCAATTGCTTCACTAACCAAGGAGTGCGGGTCTCTTGAACTATATATATATTGTTATTGACAGATAGTAACATATCTATATGCAAACAGCTTACGCTTTATGGATTTATTAGACATTGTTTTTAGAGTATTTTATGACACTTTTAACACTATATTTACTATAATGTCACTTTTTAGAGAAAAATCTCTTTACCAATTTTAGTACAGTTTTTAAGTGGATTTATAATATGTGATTATGCATTTTTACATACTAAATTATATGGTTCTATGCACTTTGTTTTTCAGACCAAGTTAAAACCATCCATGTTCCCTGGACTTTTGGGTCTTCTAGGGTTAAAATTTTCACTTGATATGTGGGCGTGTTCTGGTGAAGGTTCACTGGTGGGTGAGTCTATAAAATTGTCTACACTTGCACTTTATATTCATCTTGATAAAGGTCCGTGTGTGGACCGAAACGTCGATCCAATAAAACAAGTTTTATTTTGATAAATCCCAGTGTGCGTCAGCTTTCTACATGAATATATATATATATATATATATATATATCAGAAAACAAACAAACCACACTCCAAGGACTTCTTTAGGAAGACGGCCTCAGTTGGAGTGCCGAAACATTGAGCAAGAATAAACTTTCACTTGGCTTTTGAGACACAAAGTCCTTGGAGTGCGGCTTGTTTGTTTTCTGCTATACTAATTTGTTGACCGGCACCCAGGCATTTGAGGACAGTTTAGAGTGCACCAGTTGTATGGGATTTATATATATATATATATATATATATATATATATATATATATATATATATATATATATATATATATATATAAAGTTCAAAGTGGACCAGCACACCAAATCTTCAATCAAAAAAGGTTTATTTCAACATCACTCAAGTGTCCAACGTTTCGGCCCACATTAGGGCCTTTATCAAGGATGTTGATGTGGGCCGAAACGTTGGACACTTGAGTGATGTTGAAATAAACCTTTTTTGATTGAAGATTTGGTGTGCTGGTCCACTTTGAACTTTGTATACCTTGATTGACCAAGCACCCACTCTCGACAACTAGGAAGGTGTGCAGGTACTTTGTGAATATTTATATATATATATATATATATATATATATATATATATATATATATATATATATATATATATATATATATATACTGTATATATATATATATATATATATACTGTATATATATATATATATATATATATATATATATATATATATATATATATATATATATAAATATATACACACACACACACAAGGCAATGTGGCACCGTAGTGTTATGTGTATGGCAAGAGAAAGGGCCAGATATTGACGAGGTCATGCACTATGACCCCAGCCACAAGTGATAGAGCACTAAGGGGTGCAAAATCACTTCCATTGGAGATCAAGCAAGAAAGCACTTGCAGTCAGGGTCATGCTGCTCTTTGCAACCTGCTCCTCTGTCAGTTCATGACCCCTTTATGCTGTATGGAAATAGAGAAGTCTATCTGTTCAATGATTCATGTGAAGATCTCAGTATTCTACATCTTATGCACAATTACTTACGTTAGTGACCCTGAGAAGAGAAATTCTGCCTATATGTGAAGTTGTTTTTCAGGCCCCCAAAAGGTATAGAGGTTGACCAATATTATTGAAATTGCATATGAATTAGGGCCTCATGGGGCCCCTATACCTCCTGGGCCCCCCTGCAGCCGCAGTGTCTGCTTCTTCTGTAGTTACGCCGCCGGATTATTTGTAAATAAAATGTGGATAGTTCATTTAGGCTTTTCTCTGCTTTTTTAAGCCTATTTTTAAGCATTTCCCTGCCCATAATCAATCATTAAAAGAGCTCCGCTTCATTCAATAAACAAAACAAATATAATTATATCAACGCATTTGCATAAATTGTCCGGCACATATAATTTGGTCACCGAGAGATTAATTACACGTTGATTGGTAAGCAAATATTTAACTGGCAAATGAGAAGAAGTATATGGAACAAAAAATGTATTCTGCTGTACCATTCAACTGGCTAATTACTGAGCTGTGCTGTCATGAACCATTCCTCTTGCTGCTCTCAACCTTTAGACTCCTGCATGCGTCATGCTTGCTACATCTCTCGCCTACACTCTTCCCTTGTTTGTCTATGGGGGTGGGGAGAAATAGAGCTAGATGGAAACAGATGAAGAAACTCTTATGTACACACTATCATGTCCACAGAAAGACAGCTTTTTATAATATATATAAATATATATATATATATATATATATATATATATATATATATATATGTATATATGTATATATATATATATATATATATATATATATATATATATATAATATATATCTACATATATATATACTATAAATCTACACTGTATATATAGATTGCAAAAAGTATCTACACTGACTACTGTAAGTAACACAGAGGATGCACTGTTATAGATCAATTATGTATCATTAGATAAGGAGCAACAATTCAATTGAAATTGCCATTGAGATTTATTGCATGTCACTATGCACACAGAATGCACAGTTATAAGCAATCAATCACACTGGAAATTTAAAGTGGGGTGCTGATCCTTTAATAGGGAAATGTATATCGAAAAAGAGGCACAGGTATGGGATCCCTTACCCAGAAAGCCGTTATCCAGAAAGCTCTAAACTACTGTAAGACAATCTCCCATTTTAAATCAAATAACTCAAAGTTTTAAAAATAATTTACTTTTATCCTGTAAAAAATAAACCAGTACTTTGTACCTGATCCCAACTAAGATAGAATCGTTCCTTACTGGAGGCAAAATCAGCCTATTGCATTTAATTAATGTTTAAATGGATATGAAGATACAAGTTACGGAAAGATCCATACAGAAAAGCCTCAGTCTCAAATCAAGTTTTTTGTTTAGGCGTCAGCCAAATCTCAGCAGTTTCTGAGAGATTTGGACTCTTATGTGTTCAGCAGAACTGCAGCTGAACCCTTAGGTGCCTATTTACTAACTGAAGCTGAACCCTTAGGTGTCTATTTACTAACATACAAATTTCTATTTTTTTTCATAGAATCTCTAAAAATGTTAGTTTTTTTAAAAATTTCTATAAAACTCTAAAAATTTTAGATTTCTTATGGGGGTTATTTATCAAAGGTCGAATTTCAAAGTTTTGTGTATTTTTTAAAACTCTTTATTTATTTATTTATTATATAATATTTATTTATTAACTTTATTTATGAAAAAAATCGAATGTCTAACATTCGATCAAATAGTAACGAATCAAAAATCCGAATTGAATTTGAATAGAGTTTTCCTCCGAAAAAAAAACCTTGAATGTCAGGAAGGCAATCATCTTCAAATGGTTCAACAGACCTCCATTAACTTCTACATGAACTCAGCAGGTTTTAGGTGGCGAAGTATCGAATTAGAACTGTTTCTAGGGTTGTGGTGTGATAAATCTCACATTCTAATTCAAATTCAAGTTGGTGGTTTTGAATTCGAAATTATTAAAAAAAATTCTAAATTTCAAATTCCAATATACTATTAGAACCTTAGTGAATCTGCCCCTTAAAGAGATACGGACACCAGAAAATAACCTTTTTTGTGTTTGTCATAACATTGTTTTTGAATGCTATTTATAATGTTGCCATAAAAGTATTTGCCTGATGCTTTTACATTACCTTTCTTGTTCCTGCATGAGGGGGCTGCCATATTTGGCAAGCAATAGTCCGTTAGCATTAGAAATTCTAACGGACCGGCTGAGAAGAGACAGTCAGGTTGGCAAAACAGTCAGGTTTAGGAACTTCAAGAAGCAATTACTTACAAAATCAGAACGATCAGCGAAAAACGATCATTATGACCCAAAGGCAACTTTTAATGTAAATTAATACTTTGAAAAGAAAATTTTTTGTGTCAGTATCACTTTAATATATCAGCACAATTTTGTTGAGACTTTTCCCGCACTTACGATTTTTGTTCAGATTTTTATTTTAGAAATAATGAGAAATGTTTTACAGGTATTGGATCCGTTATCTGGAAACCCGTTATCCAGAAAGCTCCGAATTAAGGAAAGGCCATCTCTTATAGACTCCATTTTATGCAAATAATCCAAATTTTCTTTTTCTCTGTAATAATAAAACAGTACCCTGTACTTGATCCCAACTAAGATATAATTAATCCTTATTAGAATCAAAACCAGCTCATTGGGTTTATTTAATATTTACATGACTGTCTAGTAGATTTAAGGTATGAAGATCCAAATTATGGAAAGATCCATTATCCGGAAACCCCAGGTCCTGAGCATTCCGGATGACAGGTCCCATACCTGTACTAAATACCCCTTGTAAACTTGCTCACAAGTACATACAGTAGAACACTGGCTTTAGATATAATTTTTAATTGAAGCCTGAGAATATCTTTATGCTAACATCCCACAAGAAAATTGCTATTTGAAACATTATATTTTTTTTACTTCATTGAATCCAACTGAATCAGTAGACGTTGATTGAGTCAATCAAACAATGTACCCCACACAAATCTACATTCAGAATATCTTTACCAGCCCCAAGGTTGTATAAACAGCAATTCTTCTCAACACGAATCAAGAAAATCTAAAAACAAGTTACTCAAATAATATGCAATAGTGGAGGCAATAGCTTGGAGCCCAGGGCTAATACCCTCTACAACCGACCCTTAAATTGTTCCTGTATCATAAATCCTCTATGACAATGAGCAGCAGCAAACGGAGTTCTGTTGCATTAAATAACAGACATTGCTCTCTTTTCAGTCCCAAATTCTATTTCATTGCCAAATTAACTGGGAACCATACTCTGAACTCTTTATCAGTGCCATCTGCCTAACGTCTGCTTACTTAGATTGGTCTCTATGGAATTCTGTGCACATTTCAACAATGCTAACATCCCGCATGAAAATAATTACTTTTTACCGCTAAATTGGAAATGTTTATAGTGTTTGGACTTCAGAGAGTTCAGCTTTGAGAATCAATAATGCAGGATGAAAATGCCTGTTATAATACTGCATGAATGCTTCCAGTTACTTCAAGCTTTAAAGGACAAAACTGAATCTGCTAATAGCCCAATCCTGACTGCTTCAAATTCAAATATGGGGTGAAAATTCAGACCAACAAATCATTATACATGTTTTTACTAAATTTTAAAAAAAAACTTCTTTCTCTTTTAAAAGTAAAAGATTATCAGTTATGTAGAAAAATTAGATATTTGGCGATTTCTGTTTTTCAGGTAAAACAAGGTGTGAGTCTTATTTATTAGAGGCTGGCATTTTGGCTAACACAATGGCCTTTATCACAGCAAAGTAACAAAGTGATCTCTAAGCTTATACATCTAAAATGGCAGTATATACAATATGTGCAGGTATGGGATCAGTGTCGGACTGGCCCACCGGGATACCAGGAAAACTCCCAGTAGGCCCAGGTGTCAGTGGTCCCTCATGCTGCTAAACATTTGGCCTATTTCATGGCCATTTCCTATTTCTATGAGAACAAAGAGGCTAAATAGTTGGAATAATAGATTAGAGTATGTAAAAAAAGAGACTAGCAGAATAAAGGTTGAGTGAGGAGAGTAAGGCTTTTGGGTGAGCCCCTGGTGTCCCAGTCCGATACTGTATGGGATCTGTTATCTGTAAACCGTTATCTAGAAAGCTCCAATTTCTGGGAAGGCCATCTCCCATAGACTCCATTTTATTCAAATAAGTCACATTTTTAAAAATGATTTCCTTTTTCTCTGTAATAATAAAACATTGGATCCAAAACAGTTCTATTGGGTTTAATGTTTAAATGATTTTTAGCAGACTCAAGGTATGGAGATGTTTATTGGGTACACAAGGGCATAGCCTTGCGCGTTTCATATCTCACAGACACTCAAACATTGGCTGCTCTGTACGGTTCTGGGGGGGTGGAGATAGAACCCAAAATCCTGTAACTCCCCAAAAAAAGGGAAGGTTGGGTTGACAGCTCTGCAAAAGTGACATAGAAGGACAACAATTACATGTGGTGATATCTACGCGTACTGCAAACTTGAAGCCAGAAACAGGCAGAGGTCAGAGGCAGGCAGCTGAGATGCAGGGTCAGTAACAAGCAAATGATCAAACCAGGATCCAAAAAACAGGTCAGGTCAATAACAGTGCAGGAAAGCAAGGCTTAGTGTCACACTGGAAGACACTGATCACTACTCAATACACTGTATGAGCACATACATGCACCAAGAACAGAGCAGAAATGGTGCTGAACACAAGTGCACATGCATTGAAACGGTTTCTGTTCTTGATTTGCTCCATGTTAGTCCAATATTGTTTGTGCAACTAAATTTTCAGGTTGTGACACAGGTTCTCAATTGGACTGAAATCAGTTATTTGACCATGCCATGTTTAACTTATTCTTTGAGATGCTCTCAGTGTCTCAAGTGGCCTTGTGTTCAGTATCGGACTGGGGGAGCCCAGGCCTGCCACTGGGTTCTCCACCCACCCCTCTGGCACCCCCCCTCAGGCACCCCTCACGAGGCACCCGCCCCAGCCGCACCCGTCTCAGACAGCAGTGGCAGCGGGTCTGGGCTGACCCTGCTTGTGTTTGAGACCATTGTCCAAAGCTTCATTTTTGTTTCACAGAGAAAAATACAGTTTATCAGTATTATTTGTATTTTACCACACCCATGATTTTAAGCAGCCCCACCACCTACAAAGATAGGTACAAAGCATTTTCTCTCCAACACCAGAATATATTTGGCTACACTTGTCACAAGTCAGTTTCACTAGATGCTAATGCTTTTAATAAAGGACCAGCAACATAAAAAAAGTTTGTATCTGTTTGATCTAGAACCTGCAAATAAACCATCCCTTGACAACAAATTTCTTATCTAATATGAGAGAGGTATTCATTCTATAATCTGGTATTTGACCTGTTTATTTTCTTGTGTGAGAGCTAAACCCATTGTATTCTACAGAGCTTAATTGCTCTGTAACCCGTGCCTTTTCTTTTTTTTTTAGATTGAATGGATGCCTCAGTGGCTATACAGGGAGTTTATTTATATAAAAAAATAGTTTATATAATATAATAATCGCAAACACCCAGTTTTTACCAGTGCATGGCAACACTACATTATATTTCATAAACACTTTTATTTGTTGGTGTTGCTTTAACCAGTTTCATTCACAAAATGAGAAAATTAATAAGTGCACTATATGTCTGCAGCAGATGAATTTAGAGCACACACAATTCTCAGCTTAAATGCTAGGGAAAAATTTATTAAAAAATGAAAATGGAAATTTTATTAGAACCCGCTAAACTGCTATTACCTGTTATGATATATCTGTTTTCACAAATATCCAATTTGGAAGCATGTTTTTCACTAGGATGGTTCCTTAACAGACTAGTCCCTGGATCAACTTGTACTATGAGCTATCTCCCATAACCCTGTATTCCCTCACTTGCTAAACAGCCATCTAACCCCTTCTTAAAGCTATCTAATGTATCAGCCTGTACAACTGATTCAGGGAGAGAATTCCACATCTTCACAGCTCTCACTGTAAAAAAATCCCTTCCAAATATTCAGAAGGAACCTCTTTTCTTCTAACCAGAATGGGTGACCTTGTGTCAGCTGGAAAGATCTACTGCAGGCATGTCCAAAGTCTGGCCCGGGGGCCAAATGCGGCCGTTTTCAAATTTACACCAGCCCTCAGCCTCCATCATGAAATTTATAATAATGAGGCCCCCCAGCACAGTGAGATCAGGAATCCCATAGCAGTAATATTTGGGCACATTAGTGAAATGATCTGCCACTTGGTCTATACTGCTGCCTGTGTGCTGAAGGTGTTAGTAATAGACACGTACTGGCACGTAGTGACGCGCCACTCTCACATACTTCTTTAGGGCTGAAGGTGCAATAGACGTACTGATGTGCCAGCATGTTCCAGTATGTGTCTATTATTAACACCTTCAGCACACAGGCAGCAGTATAGACCATGTGGCAGATCATTTCACTAATGTGCCCAAATATTACTACTACGGTTACTCGATTCTTTTAATTTAATGTTAGTGATTTAAAGAATGTTGGTCTGAATGGTCAGCCCCCACACATTTCACCTCACCAAATCTGGCCCTAGTTGCAAAAAGTTTGGGCACCCCTGGTGTAGACTGTCATGTTTTGTTACCTGATGTATCAGTTTAGTAGTATAAATATTTAGAGATATTTGATTTAGGGATGCATCAAATGCACTATTTTGGATTCGTCTGAACCCCCGAATCCTTCACAAAACATTCGGCTGAAGACAGAATCCAAATCTTAATTTGCATATGCAAATCCTTGTTTTGTGACAAAAAAGGTTTCCCTTACACTCCCTAATTTGCATATGCAAATTAGAATTCGGTTTGGCCGGAAGAAGGATTCAGCCGAATCCTGCTGAAAAAGGCTGAATCCTGAACCAAATCCTGGATTCAGTCCATCCCTAATTTGATCCTAATATATAAAGTACACTGCATTCTGTAAAAACAGCAACTTACATGATTTTCCTTCAGTGCAGACCTAATTTATAGTTATAAGTATTAGTTATAAGAGCCAGTAAGCTCTAGAGCAGCGGCCCCTAACCCCCCCAAACTTTTTTTGCACCACGGACCAGTTTCAAGCAAGACAATTTTTAGGGGAGGATGTAGATGCATGGATGCATCTCAGGCTTACCAAAAAAACTGTCCAAACTGTTTTGTGGTCCTTATTGCGATCAGTAGAAAGCTTCCTGGGCTTCGCACAGCTGTTGTCATGGCAATGGAGCATCAGGGTGATTTTCATTGTTTATGCAGCTATTATAGACTGCAGCTGGCACCAGAGGCAGCCCAGTTTGACGCAGCCCAGTTCATCACAGCCTGCGGAACACCACCGGTCTGTGGCCCAGTGGTTGGGGACCCGTGCTTTAGAGGAAAAGGTTTCCTGACGCAGGGGTGGCCCACCTTGGAGGTTGGCGTGTGGGTCCCAACTTCTAGACCCAATTAGGACCATATTTGCGGTGACTGGTTATTACCTGTGAAACAGCATGAAAATCAGCATTTGTCTTGTCTTGAGGTTATTGTTTACTTCCTGGGGTTCATTTTTGAGGAGTCGCACTGCCGTGTCAGAGTTTTAAAGTATATCCTACCAGGCCACAGCCAAGGACAGATCCCATTTCTTCCATATTGCTACACTGCAACAATTTAACAGAACATCTAGAACCATTTCCATCTAACTTTGTGAAAAGTAGTCTTGTGATGTCAGTGGAACACATGCCTTAAACAAAGATATTGTGTTTTACATTTAACTACCCATTGTTTCCTCTTCTTCTCCACTGTTTTATATGTTTGATATTACACTTGAAAAAGTGACAAATAATGAGTGCACTTAAAAAATGGTAATAATGTCACAGCCTGGTTAAAAAAATTAATTTGCCATCGTTTTTGAACAAAAGAGGATATTTTTCATGTAGAAGTTATATATTATGCTTGGCACAATACAATGTGGCTCAACAATATTCTGTATTATATCCTGGAGAATATTGTATTATTACTCTTTGCAAAACAATCATTTTCTATTGAGATTCAGTCAAAATTCACATTTCATATAACTTTTTAACTGTATACTGTATTTTAGCTCTGAGCTTCATGGAGGGAAACCTCCGAATCTTCAAAGAACAGGGACAGTGCAACAATGAAGAAATTCTCTCTTCCTCTACATCAAAGCCAATTCTGAGCACCTGCACTAACCTTATTCTACTCAGCAGGAAATGTTCTTATGACTTCTACTTTAAGCATAACTGATTATGAATCCCAATCTCCTCTAGAATCAAATTCAAATTACTAACACTCACTTTCAAGGCCCTTAATAATAAAGCCCCTCCCTATATTTCATCTTTGATCTCCAAATACTCTCCTTCACGCAACCTTCGATCTGCTTCTGATCTTCGCCTCGCTTCTCCTCTCATCACCTCTGCCCATTCTCATCTTTTCTCTGGAACTCTCTGCCTCGAGCTGTCAGACTTTCTTCTTCTTTACAAACTTTCAAGTGCTCCTTAAAGACCCACCTGTTTAAAGAAGCTTATTCAATGTCCCTTAATTAATCAATCATTGCTATATCATAAATCACAAAATTGTTTCTAAAACCCCAATGTCTCATTTGTACCCTAACCTTTACTTTGTAAACTCTAATTTGTAGGGCCCTCTAATCCTATTGTACTCTGTAACCCTAGTTTGCTATCCACCATTCATTCCCTGTTTGTTATAACTAAGCTACAGCACTGCGTATCTTGTCGGCACTATATAAATAAATGATGATGAGTATAAGGTTAGAGGGGAAAATAATAAAGCCTGCACATTTTATGTCTACTGTAATACTACAGGGACATGGGCTTGGTGTGAGTAATATTATTTATATAAGGGTTTTCTCAATTACTCATGTTGTGTGTTTGCATCAGTTCACCTGCTGCATTCATTATACCAAATGTGTGGATTTCTGAACTTTAAGGTTACTTTATAAGAACAAATTGATTTTGGTTAAGCTTAATGGGATGTACTTTTTTAAAGGCTTTATTTAAACAAGTAAAATAAATTAACAAAAACAAGTCAAGCGGATTGAGCAATGTCATTTCATATTACAAATTACAGATTGGTAAGTAGTAAAGTACATAGGTTGTAAGACAAGTCAAGATCTAAATTGGAGCAACTTCCCTGCTTGTGTAGGCACAGGTTTGACCTAGCGGGTGTTGGTGTTGGGACTTACAATTTTCTGTGCCTTACGCATAGGCATCCTCCCAAGTTTACCAAATGCTTTCGTACCTCTGGGGACAGCCTCTAGCCCAGTATGTGAGTTTAATAGGAGGCAGTAGCGTTGCTACTGTTGCCCTTCATTCCTTGTGTGTTTTTGCTAGTCACTTTCTGATTATCAGTTTAGAATAAGAATAGAATAAGAGTGTGCGGGACATAACTCTTTGAGGGATAATGTCATAAATAACTCCCATGAGGCAAACCTCAGATGAGACGACTTGAAGGAACTCTAGGTTGGAATGCAATTCGCCCACTATCTATCCCCAGTAGTGCTGTATGTGTTGGCAGGACCATAGTATGTGGAGAAATGGAACACTGGACTCCTGGCATCTTGGGCAGTTTGCTCTGTTGCCTTTTTGGAATTTGGCTAGTCTCTCAATTGAGTAGTATAGTTGGTGTAGGATTTTGAACTGTATTAACATGTCTATGAATGAGATATGGTAACTATATGCTTTAGTTGTGGCTTTGTCCCAGGCCTCAGAGTTCAAGCTGGGTACTGCTACTTGGAAGGGGGATGGTCTCGTTGCTATTAGGTTCTGATAGAGTCTAGTCACTAGTTTATGCTTGTCTTCAGCCCAGAGGATTTCCTTTATCCCAGGTGGTTCATAGGATGTTTGCAATTGCTAAAATTTTTGGTGAAATGCATGGCGTAGTTGTAGGTAAGCAAAGAATTTTGGTGGATTTTCATGTTTTGCTAGTTTGATTTGGTCATAGCTTTTAATGGTCCAGTCATGCAACAAGTCTTTTAGGACTTTGATGCCATGGTCTGGCCATCATTCATATTTCAGTAATTCAGTGAAGTGTTCTAAGTGGCAGTTGCCCCAGAGGGGAAGACATGAATGGGATGTATTTTTTTTTAACAATTCTTTATTTTTTGTTAAATTTTGGGGAAAGGGGTACAGAAGGCAAAAGGGGTAAGGGGGAGGGTTGAGCATACAATCCAGATATTAGTTATAATATCATTATCAAACAAGGTAAACAACAAGTCATTTCTCAACTCATTTCTCAACTTAATTTCCATATGGCCTGTAACATCAGATGTTACTCTTTGTCATTTGGAATGCCAAACTTCCTTAAGGTTTTAGTGCTCTGATCAAATTCACCCAAGGGGACCATATTTCCCAGTATTTTTTTCTTCTTATGTAGTAGAAATGCAATTTCCTCCAACTGTCTTATTTCTTCTGTTTTTGCCATCCATTCTCTAAAAGTTGGGGGCTCTGTTGATTTCCATCTTTTGGGGATTATCGCCTTTACAGTTTGTAGGAGGTGTAAGGTGAGAGGGTCCCTTATTACCTTCTTAGTGGCATGATCCAAGTTTAGAATTATATAACCTGAGTTGTTTATATTGTTATTTTCTCTATTGCATCTAATATATCTCTCCAGTATTGCCGCATAACAGGGCATGTTATCCAGACATGTGTGTGGTTACCTTCTGAATGGGATGTATTTTTAGCACAGTAGTAAAAATTAGATTCTAGGTAAGACGTTGTCTAAGGATTTTATGGTTATGGTTTTTGTAAATGTTAATAGTATTCACGGTATTTGAAACAGGACTCAAAGTGTTTATTATGGCAAATAATAACTCTTATGCACAGCTGGATAAATTTCAAGTAGTCTTTAGTCTTGAGTGAAATTTTTCACCAGGTTTCAATGCGAAAAAGATGGCCATAAACACCAATGGATGAAAAAACTTGTTGCTCGTCAAAAAATATTTGTCGCCCATAGACTTCAATGCATCTGGCAATTGCTGTTTTGTGAATTTTTTGTGAAGCGAAACAGGTCAGATTCTAAATTTGCCAAATGTGGATGCAAGGGGGCATTTCGCCTGACACAGTTGTTCTTCGTCTGATGCAGTTGCATCCGATTTGCTGTTAGAAATTAGAAATCAGATTCAATTGTGCTGATGTCCGTCTTTTGTCATTTCCAGTGTTTGGCGTTTAATTGTCGTCTGCATCTCATTCTTTAGGTGCAAGTGCTCTACTACAAAGGGAACCCTGGAGATACCACTTTGTCAGGAGGAGAACTAAAACCAAACACGGAATATGATTAGAAATGCTGCATCTTATATTCTTATTGTACCAGCCCAGAGGTTTAGTAGTCCTATAACTGTAATGACCAAGGACTTCAAATCTGTAAACAGCAGCTCTACATTTTCTGATCTTGGTAGGTCATCTTTTGAGTTTTAGTGACACATATTCAGTGAGCTCTGGGCTGCTGGGAAACTAAGCTTAAGGGCCATTGCATATATTCAACCAGTAACAGAGATTATGTCAGTTAGAGACAAATGGTTGGGCTGGTGCCACTCTGTGACCAAGGAATCATGATGACAAAGTTTTTGTTCCAACAGGATATCTGACACATGTTGTACCATAGCAGTACTTAATCATAGACATTATGCTAGGAGGTGGTCTAGGAGATGCCTACATGCTCCCCTCCCAGCACTATGGAATGCAGAAAGGACTCTATTCACTGGGATTCCCCTGACTGAGTGAGCTAAGCATGTTGCAGGATGTAAAGTACAAGAAAGATGGCGTTTTGCACCTGTTTATTTGTGCTTCGAACCCTTCTTTATGTGTTGTAAAATATATTCAATCATAATAGACCTCCATTAGAAATGATATAAAAAAAAAAATACTGATAAATAGGGATTACTTATAGGTTGTAAATGGACCAGTTATCCAGGATCAGTCTAGCTGATCATATGAGATATTTCAAACAGTTATGAATTTTAATTATTTCTGCCCACCAGAGACCTGCTCTAGCAGTATAAGCTCTCTTTGTTGAATATGGTTCATAATGAAGCGGTTTCCTTCGTCTGTCAAATTAATTAGGGTATTTTCATTTCGCTCCCTCTGACTCATCAGTCTGTTTGGATTTTTTTAATATAATGTTTAAACACCTGGTTGAGCACTAGTAAGGCCCCATCTAGAATATGCTGTACAGTTTTGTTCTCCGTCACTCAAACAGGACATTATTGTATTAGAGAGGGTGCAGAGAAGGGCAACTAAGCTGGTAAAAGGCATGGGAAATCTTAGCTATGAAGAAAGACTGGCCAAATTTGGGTTGTTCACTCTGGAGAAAAGGCGTTTAAGGGGTGATATGATAACTATGTATAAATATATAAGGGATCATACAAAAATCTCTCTAATGCTTTATTTACCAGTAGATCAGGCGTGTCCAAACTTTTTGCAACTAAGGCCAGCTTAGGTAAGGTGAAAATGTGTGGGGGCCGACCATTCAGCCTGACATCCATTCCAAGGTAGCTAGCTTGCGATCAGGATCATTCACTCCTGGAGATGGACGTGTACAGAGCGTTTAGGAAGTGGAGTCTGTTTTCTCCTTGCATCATTTAAACAAGGAATTGTGTAGCCATAGCAGTAATATTTGGGCACATGATTAGTGAAATACTGCTGCCTGTGTGCTGAAGGTGTTAGCAATAGATACATACTGGCACGTAGTGACGCAACGCTCTCGCATAGGTCTTTAGTTTACTGTACTGGCACATCAGTACGTCTATTGCACCTTCAGCCCTAAAGAAGTATGCGAGATTGGTGCGTCACTATGTGCCAGTAAGTGTCCAACATACCTGAGTGCTGCTGCTTTATTCGCTACATGTATACTTTGCCCTGGCAGGGGGTACGGCTTGCACCCGGGGCTGCAAAGAGCCTAATCCGCTTTTGAAGCACACTTTATCTACAATTACTATTGCTAACACCTTCAGCACACAGGCAGAAGTATTGACCAAGCGGCAGATCATTTCACTAATGTGCTCAAATATTACTGCCACGGCTATTCCTGATCGCACTGTGCTGGCGGGCCACATTATTATTAATTTCATGACAGAGGCTGAGGGCCGGTGTAAATTTGAAAACAATTGGCCCCCGGGCCAGACTTTGGACATGCCTGCAGTAAATCAATAGCACAGAGAAGCTGTAGGTTTTCTTATTTTATACTCCAGGCTTCCCTAGTAACATCCTAATTAGGAGGATTTCTTAGGAAACCAAAAAAGAGGGTTATTGTTCTTTTCCTGGTGAGAAACTGGGGGGGGGGGGTTAAAGTAATAAAAACAGTATTTAAAATGAAGCTTTACCTTTGCCCCTCCGAGACTGAATCACAGCTGTCATAACAAATGTAACTGAGCATATTATATTATGGCAATAAAATATGTCCCACACTAACCTAGCAAGTAAGTGGTACCTATGAACCCAACGTGCTTATATTGGTTGGAGAGTTTAGGAAGGATATATGAATTATACCAGTGGTCCCCAACCAGTAGCTCGCGAGCAACATGTTGCTCACCGACCCCTTGGATGTTGCTCCCAGTGGCCTCAAAGCAGGTGCTTATTTTTGAATTCCCAGCTTCAAGGCAAGTTTTGGTTGTATAGAAACCAGGTGTTCTGCCAAATAGAGCCTCCTGTAGGCTACCAGTCCATGAAGGGACTACCAAACAGCCAACAACAACCCTTAATTGACATCCCCATGGAATTTTTCATGCTTGTGTTGCTCTCCAACTCTTTTTTACATTCCAAAATCGAATATATATAAACCCCCAAAGAGGGAATACGTATAAGAAGCGATCAGCGCCTGTGGCAACAGAAATAGAAAACAAACATAGCGCAATACGTTTGCAATATAAAATATCACCCCGTGCATGCACTGGATGTTGAGTGGATGTGTTTTCCCCTTCTCCTTCAGGTGGCTATTAATAAGTAAAAGTGGCAATACAGGTGAGCAAAGGGGCGAAAGAGTGCTTTTCCTGTGAAAATGGAATATGTTCCAGGGATGCAGGTGCCTCCACCTTCTATATAAAATGCCTACTTACAAACCACTGCCGTGGTATGATGCGTTTATCATGAAGCTCTCTCAGGTTTCTCCTCCAGCGTTCAACTCCTTCCAAGTTCCCAAAGTAGGAATACAAACCGATGATAGTGTAACACCGTTTATTTAAAACATAATTAAAAGCAATTAAAATTCACACTCACATTTCCCTTGCGGGTTTTTGCGCATTGAGTCCAAAAAACAGTTTTTCTGGGGTCCCCAGGGGCAGTCCTGCCAGCTCGCTCCAAAAATCTTTTCTGCTCACTCCAGGTGCCTTGGTCCAGGTTGTTGTGTCCCCCAAACTATGCCTAACGCGTTTCGCTGGGTGTTACCAGCTTCCTCAGAGGCGTCTCTACCATCAAAAGATGTTGCTCGTCAAAAAATATTTGTCGCCCATAGACTTCAATGCATCTGGCAATTGCTGTTTTGTGAATTTTTTGCGAAGCGAAACAGGTCAGATTCTAAATTTGCCAAATGTGGATGCAAGGGGGCATTTCGCCTGACACAGTTGTTCTTCGTCTGATGCAGTTGCATCCGATTTGCTGTTAGAAATTAGAAATCAGATTCAATTGTGCTGATGTCCGTCTGTTGTCATTTCCAGTGTTTGGCGTTTAATTGTCAAAAGATGGTAGAGACGCCTCTGAGGAAGCTGGTAACACCCAGCGAAACGCGTTAGGCATAGTTTGGGGGACACAACAACCTGGACCAAGGCACCTGGAGTGAGCAGAAAAGATTTTTGGAGCGAGCTGGCAGGACTGCCCCTGGGGACCCCAGAAAAACTGTTTTTTGGACTCAATGCGCAAAAACCCGCAAGGGAAATGTGAGTGTGAATTTTAATTGCTTTTAATTATGTTTTAAATAAACGGTGTTACACTATCATCGGTTTGTATTCCTACTTTGGGAACTTGGAAGGAGTTGAACGCTGGAGGAGAAACCTGAGAGAGCTTCATGATAAACGCATCATACCACGGCAGTGGTTTGTAAGTAGGCATTTTATATAGAAGGTGGAGGCACCTGCATCCCTGGAACATATTCCATTTTCACAGGAAAAGCACTCTTTCGCCCCTTTGCTCACCTGTATTGCCACTTTTACTTATTAATAGCCACCTGAAGGAGAAGGGGAAAACACATCCACTCAACATCCAGTGCATGCACGGGGTGATATTTTATATTGCAAACGTATTGCGCTATGTTTGTTTTCTATTTCTGTTGCCACAGGCGCTGATCGCTTCTTATACGTATTCCCTCTTTGGGGGTTTATATATATTCGATTTTGGAGTCATATACAGTTGAGAGACTGTGAAGGGGTCGGCAAGAAATAATCTAAGAGACTGACATTTTTTATTGGGCTGCATTTTGTAAGCTTTATTCTTTTTTACATTTAAATGTGGCTCACGAGTAAAAAAAGGTTGGGGACCCCTGAATTATACAGATCATCTGGAGAATAGCCTTTTGTAGGCAATGTGGTCTATGGCATGTTTGGAAAAAAGAAACTCTTGTATTTTGTATACTGAATATTCAGTCAGATTTTTGTGGTTTTACAGGTTTTTGAAACAACGACTAAACTAACAAACTCTAAAACCACAATTGTCATTGAATTTATTAAAAGATCCGAATGTAAAAAGTGCAAATAAGAAATTTTTAGAGCTTTTAAGAAATATAGGCAAACCACTAATTTTTTGAGATTCGTGGAAAAAAAATCGCAATTAGATTATTAGTAAATGGGCCCCTATTACAAACTGTTTATAAGGTGGATTTATAATGGCTCTGAATGTATTGTCTGTTGATTAAGCCACAGTTTGATAATATTATACAACACATATTTGCACAGAATACAGTTACTAAATACAGCAATGGAGAAATGCATGTTGCCCAGGTACTTCTTGGGGACTTGTATATAAACTGAATGATAATTAAAAATGTGGTAATGTTGTAAGAATGATATATAGTGAGGTTCTTATTGGGATATACAGAGCTGCAGAACACATGTAGAATTATGGATTTTTATGGACATTAAAAACTTTTGTTAGTGGCATAAAGATGTTTATTAACTGATTAGCAATAATAGGTTAATTGCTATATACTGCCTGTGCTGTTTGCCTATATTTTATAAACATATTTATTAAAGAAAAATAAATTAGTAATGGCAAAAGAAATTAGTAATATTTATATCAGTTTAAGAATAAAAAAAACACAAGGTTTTTGGTATATTGGTATCCATATTGGTATCCAGTTCCTGACCCTAATTTTCTTTTGCAATAAACACTTCACTCATCAAAAATGCTTGCTAGCACTTATTAAAGGCTCAAAATAGCAGCTGCTTTAAATAGTAGTGGCTCTTTCCTCTGAAGCTTTCTGTTAATCAGCAGATAAGATACAGACTCTTTTTCTGGCATGTATTAAATTCTTTTACCCTACAGATACAAAAAAAGGAGCAACACAGGACACAGTATATTATGGTCATCAAGGATTTTCCCTAAGAAAAATGAAACACATACACGTGCAGACGATGCTCTTTGATGCCAACCAGGCTTATAAATGTTCAGCGCAAGCACAACTACATCACATTTTGGCACATTGGCCACAACTGCATTAGAGGCAACTTCCCAGCAATCCCTGTGGTACTGGAATTACAGAAAAAACCCAATGTATTTTGTATGTATTTTAACTGTGTAAAAACACGGTGATTGCATCAAAAATTGCACTTTATTCACTACAGTGCAGTAAATCACACCCGTAATATTTCTTAGTTGGCCTGCAGAGAATTTTCAGATAGATGTCTCTGTCACCTGTGTTTTAGATGAAAACTGCTTTTCACTGAATACAAGTAGTTTCTGTATCAAAAATGCACATTTGATGGTTTAAGGGTTGCCACCTTTTAATTTCTAGGAAATCGGGCAGGGGGTATGGCGGATGGTGGGAGGGGCTGGTTACATAATGAGCAGGACTGATGATGTGGCAATCAGCAATTGGCTGATCACCATGTCATTTACTTCAATGTCCTGACCGGATTTAATAATCTGGAAATTCGGACAGGCAGTTTTCAACCGAACAGTTCTTCCAAAAACCGGGCTGTCTCGGTGAAATCCGGACAGGTGGCAACTCTAGCTGGTTTTCAGGGTATGTTTATTTTGCTCATAGGCATCAGCTTTTGGCACATTTTTATTCAAGGTGGCTGGGGACTACCTCTCCTTAACCTCATTTTGTTAAGCATGGATTACTTTTGGACTGGCTAATGACATAATACCAGTATTTTGATTTGGGGCCACTAAATGCTAAGGGGTAAATTTATCAAAGAGTGAAGTTCTGCCACTAGAGTGAAATTCCGCAGCTCTCAATTCATTTCTATGGGATTTTGAAAGGCATATTTATCAATGGGTGAAAGTGAAAGTTCACCCTTTGATAAATACGCCTATAAAAATCCCATAGAAATGAATGGAGAGTGGCGGAATTTCACTCTAGTGGGGGAACTTCACTATTAACTTCACTCTTTGATAAATATACCCCTATGGATTTGGCTGAGATGTAGTCAAACCATAAAACTGTTCATAAGACTGTTCAAAGCCTGTTCACTTTATGTATATATTTATTGTATGTATATGTCAGACTTAAGCACCTCTACTGAAAACTAGTATTGAGTTTCATTAAAAATATTTGATCAACCATAGAAAAATGCAAATCGTCATGAAAAATATGAACATATTTGGTATGGATGCAAAATTTTAAAACCTTATTGGGAGGCTATACAATCTATTATTGACAAAATATATCCTAATCATTTAAGGTTACATCCTTCCGCAGTTTTACTTTTATATGATAATAATATTAAAAAGATTATCAACATACCAACTATCAAATATATTCTAGTTTCTGCTAAGTCATTGATTCCCCGTAAATGGAAATCTAAAGAGCCTCCCCTCTTAACAGAGTGGGTAAAACGAATTGAGGAGATAAGACATGCTGAAGAGGTTATAGCATATGAAAATTATGTTTTGCACAAACAACTGAAAAATTGGAACCCCTGGAATACTTATATGGAAAGAAATAAATGAATGTATATCAATATTGTTATTTATTTCTTGGATAATATTAAAAACATCTTGTGCAACTATATAAGTAACTTAAGATTTACATATCTGTCATGTAACGCAACGGTTTATGTAATATCCTGTTAAATATTTTTGAAAAACATTTTCTTAGGAAAATACACATTCCTTGTAGGTGTGGAAAACTTTTTCTTTCTTTTTTTTTGTCTTTTTCTTTGTATCCCCCCCTTCTTTATATTCTGTACCCCTGATACTTTTTTTGATATTGAAAACTTAATAAAAAGAGATTTAACAAAATATTGCCAAGTGCATTGGAGTCATTTGTGAACCTTAAAGGGGTGGTTCACCTTTAAATTAACTTTTGGTATGTTATAGAATGGCCAGTCCTAATCAACTTTTTAATTGGTCTTCACTCATTTTATAGATTTTATTTTTTATTATTTGCCCTTTTCTTCTCTTTCCAGCTTTCAAATGAGGGTCACTGACCCCATCTAAAAATAAATGTTCTGTAAGGCTACAAATTTATAGTTACTGCGACGTATTACTCCTCTTTCTATTAAGGCCCTCTCCTATTCATATTCCAGTCTCTTATTCAAATCAATGCATGGTTGCTAGGGTAATTTGGACCCTAGCAAACAGATTGCTGAAACTGCAAACTGAAAAGCTGCTGAATGAAAAGCTAAATAATGGAAAAATCTGAATTAATAAAAAATGAAACGAATTGCAAATTGACTCAGTATGTCACTCTCATCATACTAAAAGTTAATTTAAAGGAGAACAACCCCTTTAACTGCCTAGAGAAAACATGTCTGGAAGAATAGGCTAAAAGCAGGTACATACTTATTCTAAAAAAAACCTTAAAGCTAATATTCACCTCCATATTATCCTCCATACTATCATGAGTTAAATAACCTGTTTTGTCTAGAACAGTGGTCCCCAACCAGTGACTCACAAGCAACATGTTGCTCACCAATCCTTTGGCTGTTGCTCCCTGTGGCGTCAAAGCAGGTGCTTATTTTTGAATTCCTGGCTTGGAGGCAAGTTTGGTTGAATAAAAACCAGGCATACTGCCAAACAGAGCCTCCTTTAGACTTCAAGTCCAGAATGGGCTACCAAACAGCAAAACACAGCCCTTATGTGGCACCCCAAGGACTCTTTTCATGCTTGTGTGGCTTATGGGTAAAAAAGGTTGGGGACTCCTGGTCTAGAGGATAGTTAACAAACTAAGTCAGAGAACTTTGTAAATCAGGGAAAAAAAGGGCTTCTTTCCCAGCACCAGTGCTGGAGTACTGAGGACACACACCTCATAATATAAATATATGGCAAAGTCTAAAATGCGGCACAATAAACGGAGACATTTATGAGCCATTAAACACTAGATAAAGGTTCAAGTCTTGTTTCCCAGCTAGAAATGAGAAGAACAAGATTGACTGGTTTGGTGTTTAGGCTGAGGAAACCAGAGAACCACATGGAAATGCCAACATTCTATAGAAGGGTGTGACAACTTCAGTGGGAAATAAATGGCCCAGTAATATCTGCTGAAACTGCAATTGTACAGATTTTTTTGTTTCTGTCTTCATAGCCCATATTTTATATGTTGTAGCTAATCTGGCCAGATCAGATGCACTTCCATTGTACTTTTATTTTACTTAGCCTTGAAGCCTCCTTTTTTATGCATGTCTGTACTTGGGCAGAGGTATTCTACAGGAAGGATAGCCAAACGCCCATGTGGTTGCAGAATCCCCACATCTGTCCATTTAATAGTGGCCTTATGCCTATAAAAAATAGGAGTTGATCTGGGAACTCTCTCTCCAATAAAAGCCACAAGTGGGGGAGGATTAAAAGCCTATTGGACCAATGTTTTGGTTGGGGAAATCTCTCTCCTATAAAAGCTAATGGGGGTTGAGGATCACACCTGAGACCAATGCCCAGATCAAGAGGCACTTTCCCTAGAACTGCAACCATTCAGGGAGGTGCCAGCCTATGGAAAATACTGTATTACCATAGGTAAAAAGTTAGGACCACCATGTTGAGTTTACCTTTACTGATTGGGAGAGAACAAAAAGAAGGAATAAATAAGGTCTGCAGCTGTAAACATCCTTGTTTATAAATATTTCTGTACATTAACTTTCTTCCTAAGCCCCCTTCTGCATGTCTTAATTCCTTCCCTCAGGTAATAATGTCTGAAGTCTCCAAGCTTCTTTTGTCCTCCCCACTCACAACTCGTCCCCTTGACCCTATGCCTTCTTCTCTGCTCAAACACTGTGTTGCAGAGCTTACCCCACTACTTACTCACATCTTCAATTCTTCTCTAGCTTCTGGAACCTTCCCTTCTCCTTTCAAACAGGCCTGTGTAAAGCCTATTCTTAAAAAGGCCACGCTTGACCCATCCTGTCTATCAAATTACCGTCCTGTCTCCCTTTTACCACTTGCCTCTAAACTCCTAGAGCGTATTGTGTTCTCCCGTATTACTAACTTTCTACACACCCATGATCTGTTGGACCCTCTGCAATCTGGTTTCCGGCCTGGTCACTCTACTGAGACTGCTTTGTGCAGAGTTACAAATGATCTTCAGGTTGCCAAAGCCAAAGGTCACTTCTCCATCCTTCTCCTCCTTGACCTATCATCTGCATTTGATACAGTTGATCACTCTCTCCTGATGCAGATTCTCTATTCACTTGGCATCCGTAACCAGGCTGCATCTTGGCTCTCTTCTTACCTTTCTTACCGATCATTCACTGTCTCCTATGATAACAAAACCTCATCTCCAGTTCCACTTAATGTGGAGGTGCCGCAAGGCTCTGTACTTGGTCCGCTGTTATTCTCCCTGTACACTCTGTCTTTGGGAGATCTCATCCATTCATTTGGCTTTAATTATCATCTGTATGCTGATAATACCCAAATATATTTATCCACCCCTTAACAGCTGAAACAGAGGCTCAGATCTCTAACTGCCTCCTGGCTATCTCAAATTGGATGAACCAGCGCCACCTCAAACTCAACCTAACAAAAACTGAACTTATCATCTTTCCACCTAAGCCTGGTCCTACTCCCCTATTTACTATCTCTATTGATGGCATGCTCATTAATCCTGTCAACTCAGCTCACTGTCTGGGGGTAATCTTAGACTCCTCTTTCTCCTTCTCTGATCATATTAACACCACTGTCAAAACCTGTCACTTTTTCTTACGCAATATTGCCAAAATCTGTCCCTTCCTTTCACCTGATACGTCCAAGACGCTCATGCATGCTCTCATCCTATCCAGACTAGATTACTGTAACCTTCTACTAACTGGCCTCCCTAACTCCCAACTCTCCCCTCTACAGTCTGTATTAAACACTGCTGCAAGCATTATCCTCCTCTCATCCAAAAGGGTACAGGCCCCTCCGCTGCTGAAGTCCTTATCATGGCTTCCTATAAAACAAAGAATAACTTATAAACTCCTCCTCATAACCTTCAAAGCCCTTCATTCCTCTGCACCTTACTACATCTCATCTCTTGTCTCTCTATATGTTCCTGGCCGAAACCTCCGCTCCTCTCAGAGCAACCGCTTGGTTGTACCCCCCACTACTACTGCTGTTTCCCGTATCAAACCCTTCTCTCTTGCGACTCCTTATATTTGGAATGCCATTCCTGAATCTCTCAGGAGAGAATCCTCCTTCAATGTTTTTAAAACAAAACTCAAAGACTGGGAGCACCTGGATAACACCTGAACTGGCACTTATATAACAGTGTAACAAACTGTAACCCACAGCACCTTAATACCCCTCTGAATTGTGTCTGTATGTTACCCTCCCATTTAGACTGTACTGGGTAGGGTCCTCTAGCCTTTTGTTTCCTTGACACTGAGCACTTAATCTGCATTGTAATTATATTTTATATTTATGTGAATTGTATTCTAATAATGCTCTTATTGTTACTTTTTATTCCAATGACCACTTGTTTGTTACTACTAATTTATTGTTTTGTTGTACAGTGCAGAACAAATCATTTCTTGTTCATCACAGGCTGCAATCTAGAAGTCTAACCTTGTGATCAGTTGGCAGCAGTTACAACAGGTCTTGAGAGCAAAAGAAACATAAACAATTTAATAAATGAACACTAGTTATCATTGTTGGAGTGAAAAGAGGTCATATAGCCAGAAAGCTAAGACACTGTAGACATAAAATGCCAGAGATTGCAGGAATTCTAGAGTTTAAAAATGGCTACAGAATGGAGATGGTCAACCTGCAATACTCTGGATGCCATTATACTTCAACTCCCAGACCCTCCGACAGCCTTAGAGTGGAGTTTCTTAGTATCAAGAGGGGTAGTGTTGTCTGTGCCTGGGGTAGACTCTCAGAGTGGGTAGCCCTGGTGTAAATATAATATATCGAACATTATTTCCAGCCCAGGCTTCCACCTGAATGGCTGATTTCACATCAGTGCTCTTAGCAATACACTATGTTTACCAACAGGGGAGTCGCTGCCATGAGGCAAGTTGAGAAATTCAGCAGTAGCCCCCCGAGTTATCTGGGCCGGATAAAAGCCACTCCTAGCAACTTTAAGAGCGGAATTTACGGTTATTAAACCAGAAATTCATCTCCTCTAGTGCAGAGAGTGCAATTGCTCTGATTTATTTCAGTAGGTTGCCCAGGGCCACATTTGTCTTGATACGACACTCAATTTCAAACCATTTGTTGTATCCCATAGCCCTAACCCACACTTGGGGGCCGATTCACTAACTTCTGAAGGATTCGAAGGTAAAAAACGACTACGACTTCGAATCAAAGGATTCAAAGTAAAAATCGTTAGACTATTCGACCATTCGATAGTCGAAGTACTGTCTCTATGGGAAGGTCCCCATAGGCTTGGCTAACTTTTTTTGATCGAAGGATATTCCTTTGATCGTTGGATTAAAATCCTTCAAATCGAACGATTCAAAGGATTTTATCGTTCGATCGAAGGAATTATTATCTGCGCTAAATCCTTCGACTTCGATATTCGAAGTCGAAGGATTTTAATTCCTAGTCGAATATCGAGGGTTAATTAACCCTCGATATTCGACCCTTAGTGAATTGGCCCCCTAATCTTTCTATCTTGTGCAAAATCAACTCAACTTACTTAAAGGGGTTGTTTACCTTTAAATTAAATTAAATTTTAGTATGTTGTAGAGAGTGATATTTGCAATTGCTTTTCATTTTTTATTATTTGTGGTTTTTGAGTTATTTGGCTTTGTAATCAGCAGTTCTCCAGCAATTTCAGCAATCTGGTTGCTAGGGTCCAAATTACGAATAGGAATAGAAAGCTGAGTAATCAAAAGTAGCAATAAGAATACATTTGTAGACTTACAGAGCGTTTGTTTTATTTAGATGGGGACAGTAACCCTCCATTTGAAAGCCGGAAAGAATCAGAAGGAGAAGAAGCCCAACATTTCGAAAACTATAAAAAAAAAAAAAAATTGAATTGAATTGAAGACCAATTGAAAATTTGCTTAGAATTGGTCATTCAATAACATACTAAAAGTTAACTTAAAGGCACCCCCCCCTTTAAATTAATCAACATGGAAAACATATCAGTATATTAAAGGAACAGTAACACCAAAGAATGAAAGTGTGATTAAGATTAAAGTAATGACATTATACTGTTAGCATACACTGATAAAAGCTATGTTTGCTTCAGAAACACAACTATAGTTTATATAAACAAGTTGCTGTGTACAGGGGTGCTTCGCCAATGAGGCAAGTTGAGGCTGTCGCCTCAGGCGGCAGTGCCCCACTAGGTACCAGGGGCAGCAAAAATGCTGCTTCTGGTATTTAAGAGCGAATTTCAGAGGGAGAGGGGGCAGCAGCAGTTGCTGCTGCCTCAGGCGGCGGAGGGGCCAGGATCGCACCTGGCTGTGTAGCCATTGGACAGCCGTTCAAACTGGAAAAAAGAAAAGGAACAGGTTACATAGCAGCTAACAAATGGCTGCCCCATGGCGACACTGCAACTTGTTTATATAAAATATAGTCGTTTTTATGAAGCAAGTATACCAATTTTACCAGTGCAGAGCAACAGTATGTTATATTTTCATTACTTTGATTCACTTTCAGTTTTTGGTGTTACTGTTACTTTAAAAACAGAGAAGTCAGAGGTGCCATAAAGTGAGGAGTCCTGCCACTGGTGTTGGGGATCACTGCTTATACTGTTCTGTGGAGCCACAAGCAGCAAATGGCTTAGCTAGGGTTGCCACCTGGCCGGTATTTTACCGGCCTGGCTGGTTAAAATTAAGTTTGACCCCAATGTTATTAATAGGGAAAAAATCTAAATATATAGGAAGGCCGGTATTTTTTTCCAAAAAAGGTGGCAACCCTGGGCTTAGTCAAGGTATATACACACAATTAAATCAAATTGTATTCCATAGTAGGGGGTATCCTATGAAACGCCACGTGTTGTTCACCTCCACACTCCTGTTAATGTTCTCTCTTTCCAAATTGGTCACACCAGCCAGGGGTGCTTCACCAATGAGGCGAGTTGAGGCTGTCGCCTCAGGCGGCAGCGACCCACTAGGTACCAGGAGGGACAAAAATGCTGCTCCTGGTACTTTAAGAGCGAATTTCCGGGGGAGGGGGGGCAGCAGCAATTGCTGCTGCCTCAGGTGGCGGAGGGGCCAGGATCGCCCCTGACACCAGCAGACCAGATTCAATCCATAAGCAATAAAGTAGGATGGAGCACTCAAAACGCAGGCTCTGCAGCCACAAACTTGAATTCTATCACAACATGTTTCCTTGATAGAATAAAAGTTATTTGCAGCAGAGCCTGTGTTCGGAGTGCTCCATCCTACTTTATTGTTTATAGTAGGGACAGGTTGTTCTGGAAAGATAATAGCCTTGGTGGGCTTTCCCTTAAGGCCTCTCCTATTCATATTCCAGTCTCTTATTCAAATCAATGCATGGTTGCTAGGGGAATTTGGGCCCTAGTTACCGGATTGCTTAAAACGCAAATTGAAGAGCTGCTGAATGAAAAGCTAAAAAACTCAAAAAAATTAAATAATCCAAAATGAAAACCAATTGAAAATTGACTCAGAATATCACTCTCTACTTCATACTAAAAGTTAATGTAAAAGTGAACAACCCCTTTAAGGCACAAAATCTTCCCTTTACACTTGCGAGAATGTGAATGATCCGTGCCTGTCATTAACGTGTGGGATCTAAGCACTGCAGCCAATAGGAGCGTCCTATGTCCACCCCAGACACACACTCTAACCACTGACAGCCCGAATTCTTCCGGCGCTCCTTCGTGTATTCAGGACGTGCTCTGCATATTGATAAAGTTGAAATCTTTTGAACGTTCGCTTTTTTTTCCAAGGGATTGTGGGGGTTGTAGTTTTCATATATTGCATTTCTTCCTTGTATTGCTGCACGTAGACTGGCGGCAGCTGGCAGAATATCAGGTGCCGAGCGCGGAGTGGCCGGTTTGGTGCTTTCCATAGTAAGTGCGAGTGGGGCTGTGGATAGGGGGGGATCCCGTGGCAGGGCGGCAGGAGACAACGCCAGGGTGTGGGAGGTAAGGGTTCCAGCCCTGGAATGTGACTGTCGTCCTTATTACAGTGGGATGTTCTGGGTGTGAAAAAGTTCCAGGGTTAAGTGTGACTGCTGCTCACTGACTCCCAGCGCTGACTCCCCCCGTAACTACATGTGTGGACTCTCCCTTCTTCTCATATAGTCAGGACATTGCTTGGCTGCTGTTCACATTACTTCAAGCTCCTTCCAGTAGCACTGGGGGAATGAGTGTGTGATATCTTTACAGTTTTTTAATCATTTTTGGCCCTAAGTTTTGGGTACTGACACCAATGCCTGTTCTGCCTGTGTGGTGCTTGAGTGATGGCTCTCACCCCTCTCTTTCTTTCTGTCATAAGATTTAGCTTCCCCTTTTAGCAGAAAAGAGGTTCATATTTAACTTGCTACTGGCTTTCCACTGATGATTACTGGAAATGAGACCCAACAGGAAAGTGCCAAGCATTGATGGCAGAAGCAGATTCTCTGTGGGGGGAATTCACGAAAGACTAAATAAAAGTGGAGATAAAAGTGTCGGATTTTCCACCACATTTACAAACCTCTATCACCACTTTTGTGAATTTGTCTTTTAAACAGACATTTCAGTCGTTTGCACGACATTTTAAAGACATTTTTTTTTTCTGAATTTGCCCTTAGTTCTTACTACACCTGTCAGTCAGCCATCAAATTCGATTTTTTGGGGGAGGAGGTTTATTGTACCTAGGAAAATACATCATTTTTTTTTCAGGATAACCTGGGCTTTCTAAATCTGCCCAAATGTTTGTGTCATTCTAATATATAGAATATAAGGGTCTAAATACAAGAAATGTTGCATAATATAGGGATTTGTATCAGAAATATGTTTTATTATCTTAGGTCAAGTGTCTAAAACTAAAAAAAAAATGCCCGTTACCCTTAGATAACATATTCACTCAAATTGCTAATATTGCCTCATTCATTAAGCTAAAACTAGTAAAATAATGCAAGTGTGAGTTCACTTTTTACATATAAAATTATATAAAATACACTTTTTTTTTTTGTTTAGTTAATGAGGCTTTTACACCTATAGGGTTAGACACAAACTTGTGCCCTGAATAAAAAATGCTAATCCCAATTAATATGATAATAATTCTCCAATTAGGCACCTACAAGAGGTGTGAAACGAAAATTGGGCGAGCAAGTTATCTTAGAATTGATTTGCCACATGGGAAATAGTTACACTGAGCTTTACTCCATGCGAGAAAATTTAGTTTTTGCGCCATTTCTATGTAGTTTGAAAGACAAATTCATAAAAGTACAAACATGAAAGCGCCGGCACTCACCCGCTCTTGACCCGTGGGTCCAGCAAACCCTGGTGCATCAACGTATATAATGTCCCCGACTCCAGACAGGCTTCATGCAATTGTACAACATTGGTACGGAGCACACAGTGGCCGGACTAATTAAAACTTGAAAGGTTTATTGAAAATCCATTAAAATCAAAACATGTAGTATGGGTATAGCATTACCCCCAACGCTTGACGCGTTTCGTGGCAACTTGCCACTTCCTCAGAAGCATTCATTCATAAAAGTGCCTGTAAATGGCCTTTCTTTCACTAAACAATGAAAAGTAGCAGTTGAGTCGGAATTTAGGCGGATTTCTGTTTGTGAATATGGAGAAAGTATTTTACACCAGTTTACCACCACTTTTACTCCAAAAATGGGCTCTCTCCACTTTTGTGAATAACCCCCTATGTGTACAGAAGGGAGGAAAGTGACATGGGATGGAGCTGCCTCTAAGAGCAGAGAAGGGGCTCAGTAAGGCATTATAGTTAAAGTATGATTCAGAAATTGCAATATAGATGAGAGGGGAGCCAATAACAGTAAAGTAGCAAAAATAGTTACAAAAGTAAAAAAAAATCTTTATTAGGACATGTACAGCCTAATGCGTTTCGTGCCAAATGGGCACTTACTCATAGGCTGCAGAATGATGCAGCCCCCATGTGGCACTTTATGCTATAGGTTGTTGCCTAGCAAAGCGGAGATTGTAAGATGAATATAATTGTCTTATTTAGTACAGCCCTGTAACCCAATACACAGCTGTATATTCAGACCATTGTAAGTATAGTGGCTCTTCCTCTTGCTGACAGATCTGTTTTCATTTTTCTGTGATGGTTCTCATTTCCTATTCAGCTTGGGCATGTCATAAAGTCGACCAGACGTAAACACTTTGGTCCACCCTCCCAAAAAATGGTAGGAGTAGCCTGCTTTGCTTCAGACCCACCCCTTCCCAAATGTAGTGGACGTTTAAGGAGAGGATGAGATGAAGGATAAGTGCCTTGTCTGCGGTATGGAAGCTTTCAGGATTTTACAACCAGTTATTGCGACTGGAATAGAATCAGCCTATTTTACATCTAGTTGTCTCAGAGCTGGGGTGTTTGTAGCCATTCAGATGGGGAGGCTGGGAACTGTAGTCCCCTGGGTTCAGATGGTGCTGCTGAAACGGAAATACTAAGTTAAATTGAGATGATTTAATGTTAATGCCTTGAGTTTGTTGTTTTATGGCAGCCAGTGCTCACAGCCAGGAGATTAACCTCAAGGATCAGTGTGTCTGTGACCTGTTCTGCGGCACAGGGGACTGAACTTTATTCAGCTTTTTTAAGAAGAACGATTTGCATCAGGAGAGAGCAGCACAGAGTTTGTTAAGGGGGGGCCTGGGTTTGGGAAGATCAAGGAACAAATAAACTGAGAATCATCAGCGCGGATTTGCTGGGGACTAGTGTTGTAATGTATTAGTCATCCATTATCTACCCTTTTCTCCGTAGGCTCTCAATGAAGACGGATGCTGGCGTTTGCGTGATGTCACTCAAAGGACCGTTCAGTTGTGGGTGATCAGCAGTGTGCCAGCATCTAAAGGAACCAAAGCAGTGGAACTTGTACCCTGATCAGGCACCTTATACTGGACGCAAGTGCACTTCTTCCCTCAAGAAGATCGTATCCCAACAAGGATGTGTATTTCTGGCTACCTGTGGGGCAAGCACTAATGGAGTAGGGGGATTGATCCAGCTTCCTATTACCAGGATTACAACCCTGCCTTTAATTTCTCCTGAAGTAAGGCACAGACCATATTATGGATATGGCCAGCCTCATTAGCAGCTTGCTTGTGCTCTTTCTCATATTTCAGAACAGCTGTTACTGTTTCAGAAGTCCCCTCTCTGTCTTTAAGAGGTGAGATATATGTGGTGTAATATCATTGTGATGTTCTGTGCCAAACCATGTACGTGTGTATTCTTCTAGGGGTAATGGAGACCCGTTACATATTTTGGAATTAACTGTTTCTGTGCTAAATGCTTACCGGCAACAGCTGATGGATTATTTGTGCTAACATGAGTTGGTGTGTTAGTCTACACACTGAACATATGCGAGAGGGGGATTCTCTACAAACACCATATGTACAAATACAGTTATAGAACTGTATTTCTTTAATGATTTATTCATGATCCATTAGAAAGTCCTGCTTTAAACCAGCTTTGTATAGGCTAATTATTATCGGCCACAGCTGTGCCTCAGAATGAAGACATATGCATAGAGCGAAAACTGGCTGGTCTGTGCTCAGTAATAAAACTCTAAGGAGTGTCTTTATTAAAGGACCAGTAACATACATTTTTTTTTTTTTTAAACAATTTGTTTCTACATATTTTTTTTTTAAACAATTTGTTTCTACATAATGAAAAAAAAACACCAAGACACATTTAACTTTAAATTCGCAAAGTCTTTATTAATAAATAACTTACCGGTGCTCCTCTTCAGAAATGGCGACAGGGTGACGATTCATAGTGCTGCAATCGATTTCTCCTCCCTGGCTATCTCCTATACAAGGCAGGGAGGAGAAATTGAGTGGCACAACTATGGATCGTCGCCTTTCTGAAGAGGAGCGCAAGAGGAGTATCGGTAAGTTATTTCTTAATAAAGACTTTGCGAATTTAAAGTTAAATGTGTCTTGGTGTTTTTTTTCATTATCTAGAAACAATTTTTTTAAGATTTTTTGTTACTGCTCCTTTAAGCTGTGTAAAAAAAAAAGCAGCTTTGAAATACAACAAACTGCCACAAAAATGCCATGGTGCACCACATAAAATCCCACATATCTGTATAGATGTGTAATGGTTTATGCGTGTAAAATTTTGTTTGAAAAAGTGATTCTAAACTTATCATTGCGTGCGGCTGCCTTTTACACAGAGTTTATATCAGTTTTCATCGACTTAATATCAGCCCGAACGTATGCCTTTCAATGGATTAAACTGAGGTGGTATACAGGTATGGAACCCATTATCCAGAAAGCTCAGAGTTACGGAAAGGTCATCTCCCATAGACTTTATTTTATACCATTAATCCAGTTTTTTTTAAAAATGATTTCCTTTTTTTCTGAAATAATAAAACAACCTTGTCCTTGATCAAAACTAAGATATTATTAATCTTTAGTGGAGGCAAACAAAAAGCCTATCGGGTTTATTTAATGTTTACATGATTTTCTAGTAGACTTGTGGTATAAAGATCCAAATTACAGAAAGATCCGTTATCCGGAAAACCCCAGGCCCCGAGCATTCTGAATAACAGGTCCCATACATGTAATATAATAGCTTCATTTTTAACACTAGACTGGCACTGAAGAAAATATAATTTAATATGGCCAGTTTTGTATTGTGCTGTTCGTCCAGGCTGATCGCCAAATGATCAGAAGAGCAGGAAGAGGAGGAGCAAAGCTTCACTTCCTTTTGGCCACCCAATGGCAATTTTCTGTCAAGGTCAGTTCACCAAGATCACATAATGATACCCCTCTCAACTGTCAGGGAGTTGAAACCTTACAAACTGCCTTACAATCTGAACCTGTATGGCCAGCTCAATGAATACAGATGAGCATTATAAGTGCACTCTTTATTTTACACCACTTTTTACTTTGCTAAAGGGCTCCAACACTTTTCAGTTCAGTTGTTCACCAGAAATAACGACTTTTTCCAGTTGAGCAGAATCCCGAGTTTAAAGGGTTTGTTCACCTTCCAAACACTTCTTTCAGTTCAGTTGTTTTTAGATTGTTCCCCAGAAATAAAGATTTTTTTCAATTACTTTCCATTATTTATTTTTTACTTTTTTTCCAAAGTCTAAGTTTAAAGTTGAATGTTCCTGTTTCTGGTGTTTCAATCTTTCAGCTCAGTAATTCAAGCGCAGACTCTAAACTGTTAAAATTTTGCAACATTTAGTTGATACATTTCTCAGCAGCATCTCTGTACTATTAGCAACTATTGTATCAATTGTAACAGCTGTAATGAAACATATTCTGCTCAGCAGGGACAAATATAAGAAATGTATCAACTAAATGTATCCATTTAGAACAGTTTACAGGGTTGGAGACCCCCCCCCCTCCCAGAGCTGCTTCAGAAGGTGAAAAAAGACACTTGACACTTCAATATTAGAAAAACGGTCACACATGGAAAATAGAAAGTCTGCAGAAAAAGTCATTATTTCTGGTGAAAACAACTAGTTGTTTGAAGGTGAACCACCCCTTTAAAGACAGCTGTATTGATACAGTAGTTGCTAATATTCCACAGATGCAGCTGAGAAATGTATTAACTAATATAGCAAATTGTAACAGTTCAGAATCTGCACCTGTAAAAAAAATAAAACATGAAAATCAATTGAAAAAAAGTGTTTGAAAGGTGAACAATCCCTTTAATTAGGCATTCCATTGCTTTATAAATGTGCCCTATATATGTCAGAATTCATTATCTATGGAAATAAATATTGCTACATAATATATAAATATTGCCACGGGCACTTTACATATGCTGGCATCCTTTAGTGCTTTGATTTTTTTGGCCGGGCAGACCTGTCGATTTATTTTACAGAACTATAATTAAAATGGACATACAAGTACCATTACAATAGTTTTAGATGATTTTTGGCTTGTATGTTAGGGGGGGATGATCCTGACTCAGGCCAAGTATATCAGTTGGTTTGTCACATGGACATTGTGGAAAATCTCATCTGCTGTTTCCCCATCCAACTGGCTTTCTCAATTCAGAATAACTTCAGAATAACAAGTTATTCAGAATTGAGAAAGCCAGTTTTTTTTAAAAAAAAAAAGACACAGCAAGTCCAGTTGATTTGACTTATTTCTACAGATATACCATGACCTGGATGAATGAGAATCTTCACAAACCAATAAAGTAGTAGTTCCCAATCATTTGGGCCTCTTTAGGGTAAAAGTAATGTGTACCGCTCTCCCGCAACTCCACTTTTACTGCAATGGTGGTGCTGGTCCTCCGATGACCTGGCAAGGTCCCTTAGCAACAGTTGTAAATTCACAGATCCACACACACTCTATTATCTGCAGTCGGGGACATGGCACCTGTTTTTATTATTATACCACCAGCAAGATCAACGTTTCGGGGGGTATAACCTCCCTTCATCAGGATACTGGTGGTAGAATAATAATATTAAAGGGGCCACGTCCCTGACTGCAGATAATTATGTGTGTGCGGATCCGTGAATTTACTACTCTTTAAGGCAGGGGTCCCCAACCTTTTTCACCCATGAGCAACATTCAGATTTGAAAAGTGTTGGGGAGCAACACAAGCACAAAAAATGTTCCTAGGTGGTGCCAAATAAGGGCTGTGATTGGCTATTGGTAGCCCCTATGTGGACTGGCAGCCTACAGGAGGGTCTGTTTGTTAGTACATCTGTTTTTTAAGCAACCAAAACTTGCCTCCAAGCCTGGGATTCAAAAATAAGCACGTGCTTTGAGGCCACTGAGAGCAACATCCAAGGGGTTGGAGAGCAACATGTTGCTCACGAGCTGCTGGTTGGGGATCACTGCTTTAAGGTGAAGGCACACAGAGCTGCTAGTAGCATCTACTTGTCGTGGCAACGGAATGCTAAAAAAAAAAAAAACCCTGCCATAGACAATACCGAGAATTGCCTCGGCTAAAACACATGTAGTGCCATAGCAAAGCCAATTATCACTATTGTCTATTTTTGTAGCCGTGACCAGTATCTTCACCCTTAGGGATGTCCAGCCTGCGGCCCTGCAGTTTTTTCTGTACTAAAACTCCACAATCAGTTTCCCCTACCAGCTGGGGTGGGCACATGTTTACACCTCTTCATGCAAGGAACTTTCCCAGATGATCAGATTCTCTATGTTTGAGTACCGTAATTGTATTCCATCTGAGAACTATTTATGGGTTTCCATGCAAGTAATTTAGTAACATCACACGCCCGAGGGGACAGGAAAAAATAGATTCCTAGCATATTTGTACAAAGGCACATTTTTAATGTGGGAGAAATAGTGCACATGTTAAGGCTGTTTGCCTGCCAAGGATTCGTTTTATTTGGAAAAGCCAATGATCCACACACTTTGTTTTGGGGTATGCTCTCCAAAGCAGTGCCGTGGTTTTCCTTATTACCTAGCAGTTTCAATTAAAAAGCAGGAATCAAAATAGTCTTTGAAGCTCCCAGTATTCCTCTGACAGCCAAAGGCTGACTTTTGCATTACAACAACTTCTGCTGATCTGAAGATTGGCTTGACTGTTAAAAGATAATCACATGGGAAGGAGGCAATGAAATCAGATTAGCACAGAGTTGCCAATGTAGTGTTCAAATCAACATGACAGATATTGCATTTAAGGTGGTCATAGACGCAGAGATCCGCTTATTTTATGATGTCGTCAAATGAGTGGTTCTCTCCCCGATATGCCCACATTGAAGTGGGTGATATCAGGCTGATCCGATTGTGGGCCCTAGGGCCCAACGATAGGATCATAATGGGTCCAATACGGGTGGTCAGATCACGGGACCGCATAGACGCACAGATGCAGCCGCAATCCGACGGGATTTTTTTTTAACCTGCCCGATCGAGATCTGGCCAACTTTCAGCCAGATATCGATCGGGAAGCCCGTTGGATGGCCCCACACATGGGCCAATAAGCCGCCGTCTTGGTCTGTCGGCAGCTTTTTATCAGTGTATGGGGGCCTTTAGTCTTGCTTGTTTTTTATGATTAGTGATGTAAAAAGGCGAAAATTTCGCGAAACACATTGAAGCCAATGACTATTTTTACATGAGTGACAATTTTTCTCACTCCAAATTTTTTTTCTTATGGTGACTTTTTGTCCTAATGCATTAAAGTCAATGGGCTTTTTTTCTTATGGACGGACTTATGTCATAATGCATTCTAGTCAATGGGCGATTTTTCTTATGGTGACTTTTTCATCCAAATGCATTCTATTTTTAAAGTTTTCTTGAAAAAATTCACACATTGCGAAATTCTGAATTTTGCTGAGAACCCAAACCATGGCTGGCGAATGAATTCACTCATCACTATTTATGATCAGTCACACATAAGAGTATGCACTATTTACTCCCGAATCCTGTTTCCTCCTATTACTATTGATATAAAGATAACGTTGTCATTGCCACTCATGTAGATTGCCCATTAGTGAGAGCTATCCGTTACATGGGCACCGAGGGCTCGGGTATTTCTAAGTTTGTTCTAGCCTTGCTAATGACTGTCGGACTGCGTTTAAGATTATTATTCCGATTGATTTAGTATATCTGCCAAAAGGACTCATCCCCCTATTGATTTACCATTCTCCCTGTAGGGGTGTCTGCAAAAGGTGCACTCCAGCGATACACGGTTATCTGTTATTAGAAAGCGCTCATTAGTATCAGTGTCTCAGTCAGTTCACTTCATTAACAGTATAAATGTATAGAATAGATGGAGCAGGCCATATTATCTGAGGCACCTGTACCTAAAGAGTTAATCCTTTAACCTTTTTTGTTATTCCTGCTTTTTGATGACTATAATAGAGCACAGATCGTTTTATAGTTAAAATATTGTTAAAATCCCAATTAATGACAGCAGCAGGTGAATGTGGGCTGGGGCAGATGATAAGGTCCCGTCTGTGAAAACTAAGGTGATTACAGGTTTCTGGCTGTTAAACAGCTTAAAGGGATACTGTCATGGGAAAAATTTTTTTTTTAAAATGAATCAGTTAATTGTGCTGCTCCAGCAGAATTCTGCCCTGAAATCCATTTCTCAAAAGAGCAAACATATTTTTTTATATTCAATTTTGAAATCTGACATGGGGATAGACATATTGTCAATTTCCCAGCTGCCCCAAGTCATGTGACTTGTGCTCTGATAAACTTCAATCACTCTTTACTGCTGTACTGCAAGATGGAGTGATATCACCCCCCTCCCCCCCCCCAGCAGCCAAACAAAAGAACAATGGGAAGGTAACCAAATAACAGCTCCCTAACACAAGATAACAGCTGCCTGGTAGATTTAAGAACAACATTCAATAGTTAAAACCCATGTCCCACTGAGACACATTCAGTTACATTGAGAAGGAAAAACAGCAGCCTGCCAGAAAGCATTTCTCTCCTAAAGTGCAGGTACAAGTCACATGACCAGGGGCAGCTGGTAAACTGACAAAATGTCTAGCCCCATGTCAGATTTCAAAATTGAATATAAAAAAATCTGTTTGCTCTTTTGAGAAATGGATTTCAGTGCAGAATTCTGCTGGAGCAGCACTATTAAGTGATGCGTTTTGAATAAAACATGTTTACCGATGATAGGATCCCTTTAATGCAACATTCAATGCAGGAATGGGATCTGATATTCGGAATTCTTGGAACGTGGGGTTTTCTGGATAAAGGGTCATTCTATAATTTGGATCACCATAGCCTATTTAAACAATAAACAAAAAAAAACACCAATATGAATTCATGCAGCTTAGTTTCCTTATTACTGAGAAAAAGGAAACCATTTTTAAAAATGTAAATAATTAAAATAGAGTATTTAAAGCATGGCATTTCCATAATTTCGGGTTTCTGGATAAGGGATCCCATATCTGTACCTGCAGGTGTAGCTGGTAGAACCCAGGTGTAGTTATCTCATATCCATTGTAACACATGTGCTCTTAGAATATGATCTACCTTCTTCAGCACAATTTCTGTTACCGTTTCATACGGTCACATTTATTCACACTTGCTTGAACCACAACATTATTTCTCTAAGGTAAAGCGTATTGAGTCCAACAGGGAAAACTGCTGCTAATTGCTTCTTATTGTTGCCACTGGGAATTGCTGCACTGTTTGGTTCACATGAGTGATTATGTATGTATATTTTTAATAGGTACATTTTTTATTGTATTATCATTTTACAACAAGACAAGGAAAACCAAAACAACATAACACAGGGAAGGGTAAATCCTATAGCATATCAGATGTTGGTACAAGGGTCACAAGCTAGTATCTATGTTTTCAATATTCTTTAGCTTCACATAAAAATATTGCATAGTTTCATTTACACTGAAGATAAGATTACGATTATGATACCTGAGTCATATTGAGACCTGGGTCTAAGTTATTAGGTTATTGGCTTACAGTTACCATGATCCCTCAACCAGCCTCCCACTATATACTCTACAGATTGAAGGAATGTTTAGGTCCCCCTACCGATTAAAGGAAACATAGTGCTAAAAATTAATGTTATCTTTAAAAATATCCCCTTTATTGGAGCTCCCTATAGATGTTCTCTGGTCCCTGACTGTGTTTCAAATGAGAGGTGGGCGTGTCCTAACGGTCCCTACCAGAAGCACAGTAGGAGGGGGACAGCCAATCACAGCCCTGCAGTCAAACAAGCACAGACAGGCTTCAGATCCCTATCAGGTCCTGCTAGCTGCTGATTGGTTCCTATTCTACAGTGCAGTGAGCTGAGAGCCGCCGGCTTTCCTGCACAGCCTGGGAATTCAGGGAGCAGGAAGTGGAAGGGAAGGGAGGGATTATTTGGGGTTTTGCAGAAATATTCAATAAATCAGCCTGAAACACTACTTTTTTTTTTTTTTGTATATTCTTTATTTAAGGAATAAGCATTTTCTTATACAGAAAGGAAAAAAATAAATAAAGCAAAAATATTCACATAGCAAGTACATCGAATCCAATAATTTCTCATACAAAGTGTGTTTAAGTAACTACGTATAGGGAAATTAAGCAAAAGCATCATGCTGAATATGCAAACACATTATCTCAGTTACTAATCTAGGCGTTCATGAGCTAAAGGCAATCCTGATCCGCGAACCATAAAGTAATACAAGCCTATGTATGTCGTATATTAACCGAATAAGCTGTACAATAGTACCGAGATAAAAATAGCAATAAACAATCTCTATAGGATTCAGTCATATATCAAGCTAGTGAGGAGATAAAAAAAAAAAGTATAATGCACTGGTACATTCTTTTTTTTTTTTTAACACAAAATGCCTCCTTTAAGGTAAGTTAAATAAGAGGCAGTGTTTGATTATCTAAAGATATACTTGCAATAAGCTTCTTTGTATAAAATACAGGTATGGAATGCGTTATCCAGAAACCCGTTATCCAGAAAGCTCCGAACAGAAAGACTGTTTCCCATAGACAATATTACAATCAAAGTATCCAAATTTTTAAAAACTATTTCCCTTATCTCTGTAATAATAAAACAGAACCTTGCATATGATCCAAACTAAGATATAATAAATCCTTTTCAGAAGCAGAACCAGCCTATTTGGGTTTATTTAAGCTTTACATGATTTTCAAGTAGTCTTTAGGTATGATGATCCAAATTACAGAAAGATCCGTTATCCGGAAAGTCCCGAGCATTCTGGATAACAGGTCCCATACCTGTAGTAGCATTCTGTACTGTGTTCTGGCAGGATTTGTCATCCACAAATGTAAACTTAAGCTAGAAGACATGTATGCATATTTTTGTTTATGACGCTCTACTTGTGCATGTACAGTATAACAATACATTAATAGAGGCCAATACAATAATAAAATAAAAGCTAAATAGAAAAGATAGTTACATTCCAAGTTTAAATTCTTTCCCACTGCCAATAATGTAAATCACCGGTGGAAATCCATAGGCAGCACTTCGTTTTCCTGAAGTTGGCCAGAACAAGGTGTAGATAACAGATAAAAACCGATGAGCGGCGCATATTTAGCCCACAGTAAAGTTTAAATAAAGGTGGGGCACCACATCTTGTATATTAGGCAATCTGTGTTTAAAGTAATAGTCCAAGGGAATTCCACAATCCACCCCAGTCCAAGGGTGTAAATCATGTTACAGAATACAAATGTATGGTGGGTATGGTAAGCCACTTTTTGTCCTAATAAATGACTTTATACTTTTAACATACTTTTGTTTTTTGGAATTTTTGGGAAAAACCCACCATACATTTATATTCCAGAACAAGGTATAGGCAGAAGAAACACCTGCCTAGGGCACAAAGTTAAAGGAGAAGGAAACCCTGTAGAAAAAAACCCCGTACCCCCCACCTCACGTAGACCCCCTTCCTTCCTCCCCCCAGGCTAACTGCCCACCCCCCGGGAAATGCCCCATTCTTTATACTTACTTACTTTATACTTCCGGCAGCAGTCTTCAAGGCATCCATCTTCCAGGTCCTCGGTAAGCTGATTGGAAGATCGGTATGTCGGCGCATGCGCAGTTGGAGCATTTTACCAGTTTTCGACAACTGCACATGCGCCGAAATTGACGGAGATTGCAGATCTCTCAGTCAGCTTACCAAGGACCCAGAAGATGGATGCCGTGAAGACTGCTGCCAGAATCTGCGACTAGGGGTAAGTATAAAGTATGGGGCATTTCCCCGGGGAGGGGGGGGCAGTTAGCCTGGGGGGAGGAGGGAGAGGGGTTTATGTGGGGTGGGGGGTATGGGGTTTATTTCTACAGGGTTTCCTTCGTCTTTAAAGGGGCGCCAAGCACATACATCTTCTCCCTGGATACCCCTAGTTCTTAGCTCCCGAAGAGCTCGGCCTCAAAGAACTCCTGCCTAAAACCTGTAAACATATTGGATGAGAGTGCTGTGCATTGGGCTCGCAAGTGACTTGGCCCAGCCTGTTGCCCAAAGTTTTCTCACAAGGCAACTTCAGGCAACTTTGGAAAACACGTTTATGATAAATACAGATGAATCAGTACATACTGCTTGATGCACATTTGTACATGATTCACATTTGTCAGAATTTAGCAGTTGAAGTGCTTCTAAATCATTTTGCAGAAATGGGGCCCAAGAAGAAGTGGCATCACGTTGGCTGGGTGTAATGTACCACTTCTAACATCAGTTTTGTCACTGGTCCTCTGGAAAACCACATTTCTGCAGGTTAATGCATTTTGGACAAAGTACATTTGTGGGCATTCGATGTAATTTAGCTTATCCTTGGGTTGAAAGAAAATCTATATATTTAACTTGCTTTTCTTGATAAAGGTATGAGGAATCAACCAGATCACTTTCCAATGACTGCTTGGGAACCACACGGCCCGTTATGTCTCCAGGCTCATCAGATTATACTTTAGATATCCGAATGCCAGGAGTAACTCCGACAGAGGTGAGCTATCATTTTTGACAGAATTGCTTTATAGTTAAAGGAGAACTAAAGCTTAAGTAAAGAAGTAGCTATAAATGTTGTACATTATGCTTTGTGCTTCTGTACCAGCCCAATGCAACCACAGTCTTTTAGCAGGGAAGATCTGTGAAGATGCCCCAGTAGCTCCCCATCTTCTTTTCTGCTGATTCACTGCTGAGCTTAGATACTGACTTAAAATTTAAAGTACACACAGAATATAAATGTCACAATATAAGGCTGATTATTATTTTATATATATATAATTACTACATGGCAGCACAGAATTTAATAAGCAGCCCTATATCAGTTTACATTACAACCTAATTTTTGCTTGAAAATTTGCAACAACCCCTAAGCTTAGCTTCTCAACAGCTGCTCAGAGCGCACTGAGCATGTGTCGCAGACACTTTCCAAGATGGTGACAAGTTTGAAGTCCTGGATCATTGCTGCTATTGAGAAGACGAAACTTTAGGCTGGCACAATAAATTCAGTATATAAAATATTGCATTTTTAGCCATATTCATTTTTAGAATTCTTTTAGGAGACACATTGGACCATAAAACATGTATGTAAGTATTATTTTGCAACTCTCATTGACAGTACTTGTTCATACAGTTTGTTTGTGGTTGAACCAGAAAATGATACATCTCTTATATCCTCTATCTGAGCTTCATATTCTTCCCCTGTGTTCTGATTAGGGATTGGTGGCACATTCCAAGTGTCCTGTTTAGGTAGGGTTGTCCTACTTTACTGAACATTGATGGGGGTTGTAGGATTTGGGGTGGATATTTGGATATTTTGGGAAGTTGGGAACTATGTATATATTTCATGATTGTATTTGACTGAGAATACTAAATTGTTTACCTTGAGGTTTGTATCATTTCCCATTTTGGACTAAATGTTCAGTGCAGTCAGTAAAATCTCTATCTCCTATAAGGCAATATAAATGTATGGGTATAGTTGACTATTCAAATAGAAATAACTGCATTGTATGCCCTTATATTTTTCTCTGTGCTCTTATCTTGTTTGATTTTAATATATATAGAAGAAAGTCAATGTTTTTTCAGCATTCTTTATTTTAAAATGTAAATGATATTTCAGCCAATTACTTTGTAATCATGGGTCTCATCATTTATCCAAGCACACGGCAGGCTGACAGCTTGGGATGGTGTGTGATTTAATTGCACACTTGGATGGCCAAATTACACTGATCCAGTTGCTAAGCTAATGGGCCAGCTGGGAAGAGGTCAGGGGAAACGGGATAGTGGAGGTCTGTGTGACTGCAAAACCTGTTAGCCATTAATTTAAGAAAGCTAATCATAAATGATTGACCAGGGAGATAAATGAATGCAAGTTAAAGATGTTGTCTGAAGTTTATTTGTCTATTGACTGAAGAAAAAAGCAAAATATATTGCATGTATTAGTTCTGCCCCACTGATTAGGTGTGTTCATGCATATTAGATTCAGCACTGTATGTGTGGTATCAGAAGCCTGGTGTTAAATATAAAATCTGCCTTATAGTTTATCAGCATCCCCACCCAAAAACCTAATAAAGGAAAAGAAAGTAATTCGAACCAACTTCCCCAATATACATTAACTACAAATGGTATGAAAATTATTATTACATGTAACTGCATAAGAAAACAGAATAGAAAAATGAATCCTGCTTTCAGTTGCTATTATATTTGCAAAACCTGTACAGATTTTTTTTAGTTATTGCATATTGGAAAGTTACTTAAAATTATGTTTTCTTTCGTTATGTTGTTTTTGGGTGGTCATCTCTTTTACTGTATACTTGTCCAGCACAGTAGCTGAGCCCACACTTCCACTGGGGCAGAAAGTCGAAGTTATGAATAGGGATGCACCAAATCCACAAATCGTAATTTGCATGTGCAAATTAAGGATGGGAAGGGGAAACAATTTTTACTTCCTTGTTTTGTGACAAAAAGTAATGTGATTTCCCTTCCCATCGCTAATTTGCATATTTGGATTCGGTTCGGCCGGCAGGAGGATTCGTCCGAATCCTGCCCGAATCCCGAACCGAATCCTGGATTCAGTGCATCCCTAGTTATGAATAATTTCTGTAAGTATTGATTAACATATCAGCACTGGAAGTGATGTGCGGGCCGGCCGATACTCACGGGACCAGCGGGTCGGGCAGGTTCAGGCCAACCTCGCACTCCTCTTCATGAGTGGCAGGCGGGTGCGGGTTGAGCTCTTCTCCTGCTCTCCCTGCCCACCACATTGCAGTGCCAGCTTCCGACTTCCGGGTTCTGCTTTTATAGACGATGTGCCTGCTCGCCCCGCCCCTTTTGTGACTTCATTGGCATGGCTGGTTGGCGCTGGTCTACAAAAGGAAGCCAGTAAGCGGGTGCGGGTGGGCTTCGGGCGGGTGCAGGTCGGGCCCACACATCACTAATATATATATTGTTGTCCCTGAAGAGGGTCTGTAGTGTAACTGATATTTTGGACAACTAAATAAAAACAAAAGTAGAGTAAAATAGAGGTGCAAGGCAGAATACTAACATCTTTGTAGTTTTTGGGGTAGAGCCACAATAGAAACTACACAATATCCTCTTAAAGGAACAGTAACACCAAAAAATGAAAGTGTTTTAAAGGAATGCCAATATAATGTACTGTTGCCCACCACTGGTAAAACTGATGTGTTTGCATGGGGGCAACCATTCAAGCACAGGACACACAGTAGATAACAGATAAGTTCTGAAGAATCCCATTGTATACTAAAGAGCTTATCTGTTATCTGTTGTGCATCCAGTGCCCTTTCTCCTTCTTCAGCTTTGAATGGCTGCCTCCATGGCTACACAGCAGCTTGTCTATGTTAACTATAGTAGTCTTTCTAAAGCAAACACACCAATTTTACCAGTGCAGCACAACAGCACATTATATTTTCATTACTTTAAAACATTCATTTTTTGGTGATACTGTTCCTTTAAATTGAGAAATACTATAGAGAGTTTAGCATTTGTTCCTAGGCACCAGGAGAGTGGCTGATCAGACTTAATATGATTACAATGAAAGCAGACTGTAAAACGTCCCTTTCGAAAAACTCTTCCCACTTATGTTGCAACATGCTTGTTACTTGTTACTACAAGTGAAGTATCTGTGTGTATGACTGCCACATCACACACTGATTTCCATCTTATTAACCAAACTCCAGAGCCAGATTGTTTTTGGCAACAGCTAAAAGTCCATCAAGTTTGGAGTAGATCAACTGAATTTATTCTTTCCCTTCTCTGCTAAATTCTGCGGAAGCCTAGACGGAAGGAGTCTGTTGTTGCTGTGCTGCAGCAGATTATGACTCATTGTTGCAGATGGACTTTTTTTCTGTTGAGAAAATAAGAGATGACATTAATGGGGGAAGAGGGAAAACTGAAAGCCTGTTCCTTTCTCAGCAGAAGTTCAGATAGTGCTCAATAGCTCAAGCGCAAGGCATTTGTGCTTTGCACATGAATGTGACAGGGGAAGGCTTCTCAGGCAGACAGAATACCATTTGCCTTCTGAAATGTAATGTTAATAACAAGCAGTAAGTTTAGGCGCAGGTGCGCACTTCCGGGTTCAGGGCCAAAGTGACTCTGGCGCTTTCCGCCGAGTGTTGTGATATCACGAAAAGGTGCTGAATTTGAATTCTTGGCGCCAAAACACCTTTAAAAGCCCAGTCCTCTATTTTGAGAGTGCCCAAGCTGGTTTCAGTTTACTGATCCTGGTTTTTGACTCCTGCCTGACTTTTTGACTACGATTCCTGCCGCCTGCCTTGAACCTATTGCCTGAATCCCGACCACGTCTTCTCTAAATCCTTGCCTGTTCCTCGTTTACAGACTTATCTCTAGTTACGCATTTTCCCTTGTTGGTTTCGGCAGCAGAAAGCCCGGGGCCCCAAAAGCACGTCGGTGAACACCGGAATCCACAGGGATTCCCTGTGCATTTGAGTGTACCCCTCACAGTGCAAGGTTCCTGATAACATGAACGTTACAATGTTCTTTTAGCTGGACGATGGGTAGAAGAACAACCATAAGAGTCTGGCCACATGAGCAGATTTGGGAGATAAGTAGCTACAGCGACAAATCTCCTCTTCTTCGGGGCGACGATCTCCCCGAACTGCCTTCCCCCTACCCTCCGCCAGTTTAAATGAAGATCGCCTGGGGGAATGCACACGCGGCGATTCGTTTTCCGAAGTCGCCCGAAGTTGCTGAAGAGGAGATTTGTCGCTGTGGCGACTAATCTCCCTTAATCTGCTCGTGTGGGCAGACCCTAAAGGTCTCCAGATCTGAACTGGGCTGCAGCTCTAACAAACTTTTCCTTCATGTGTAAAAAAAGTCCTCACAAATGCATTGCGTGAACGCCAAATGCCGAAACTCTTTTTCGGGATTTATTATACCCCGAGGATGGAAAAAGTCAGAATCTGAAAATCCAGCATCTCAGACCTGCAGAGGTTGTATTTAAGTCAATGGGAGAAGTCATGCAAATATCCTGATCTGCAATGGGTTTTGTGCCATAATCCAAAGATTTTGTGGTTTTCGAGTTTTTTCCAGCACTGGAGTTTTTCTGGAAAATGTATTGATAAATACGGGGAAATAATCTGTGCGGATTTGGTTGGAGTAGATTTCAGAAAAGAATGAGAGATTTTTGGATTTTATATAAGAAACTCATTGTGTGCCTTAGTGTTATCACCGGGGCATTGCAATGTAGTGCTCCTATCTACAGCTGCCACTGGTTGCCACAGCCAAGCAGTTATTTGTATGATAGACTGGAGAATGACTATGAGATGTACCTAAAAGGGTCATAAAAAAAGAGGATAATCTAACCCTTACTGTAATTTTTTGGCTATTGAAGGCTTATAAATAATAGTAGGGGGTTACGTTATGTTTTATATTTTACAAGCTGGGATAAACTGTGAACCCTTTCCCATAAAAGAGTCTGGAGAGAGCACAGTACATGGGCCAAACCCACCAGCAGCAGAAACAAGGTCCCACCAGCCAGACAGCTCAGATATTGAGATTACTCCCAGTGCAGCACTTGTTACACTACTCCTCAGAATTCAGCTTGGGTGTCTTTAGCACTGCTGACAGTTGGTGCTATGGGCGCTTGTATATGTTTTTTTTTTTCTATAACAACACTGACAGATGTTATTCCCACATATATGATGCTGTGGGTGCTGCCTGGTATCATGCTGTCATTGTGCCGTCACTTATTATAAATCATCTGTTCTGACAACAGAATGCATCATTTAAGGATATCTTTTATGAAATGGTGCATTGTATAATGCTGCTCTTATAGGTTATAACATTATAATTACTAGGGATGCACCGAATCCACTATTTTGGTTTTGGCCGAATCCTTTGCAAAGATTCGGCCGAATACTGAACTGAATCCGAATTATAATTTGCATATGTAAATTGGGGATGGGAAGGGGAAAACATTTTCTACTTCCTTTTTTGTGAAAAAAGTCACGCGATTTCCCTCCCGCCCCTAATTTGCATATGCAAATTAGTATTTGGTTCGGCCGGGCAGAAGGATTCAGCCGAATCTGAATCCTGCTGAAAAAGTCTGAATCCTGGATTTAGCTTTTCTTCTGGTTTGTAGGGTAATTGCATGTAATATTTACATTTAAACTTCAGTTAACGTAACTTAATTTAATTTAAAAACTGAGCATATGATGATATGGAGGCTGCCTGCATACTCTAATATACTAAAACCAAGTGAGCTTCTTAAATATGATCCTTATTGAATCAATGGCTGCTCTGCTTAGCTGAATTAAGTGAATGAATGTAAATGTCTGAACGAGATGTTCATTAAAATTACATTTCCAGGAATGTGCAGAAAGGAATGTGCCATTATCTCATTTAGTGCCATATGATTTGTTGAGAAAGGAATGTGTGGCCCAGCACTATCCAGCTCAGATGATCTAACCACTGGCCCTAATACAAAATTCATTTATAAGACTAATGAGAAAAGTGGCACAGAGGCCAGACTGGAATAGCAGAGGATTTCTTGATAGACAAGCATGAATTGAGGTAATGTGGCATTAAGGAGAAATCTCTTTAATTGGTCTGAAACACACCTTAAATTCCCCAAGGTCCTTTTGAGGATAACAAACAGTACGAAAATGATTAAAGGTGTATTTGGAGACCAAATTACTCTGAAAGCATACACATTTTATTTTACTTTAAACAATTTTCCATTGAAAACTTGGCTGGCCAGGAACCCAACAATAACAATATAAATACATAAAAAGATTTTTCAAAAATGACTCAGGTAGGTGGTCACTTAAAATCACAGTAATAGGAATTTTCCAAAGTCTTCTAGGTTGTATTTAGTGATTCCCCCAGTCTTGCAGTCTTACAGTTATGTAGAGCAAAATTTGTGTGAGTTATAGTTCTCCAACTTGGGAGTAATGTAGTGTGAGGTAATTTTCCCAAAAGGGTTGCCAGGCTTATTATGTAGAGATATATGTAGACACGTTTACAAAAGGGGTTAAATGGGGCGTCCCCCACACCCCTCTCTTTCCAGCTACACGTGCCCCCAATAATGGACTGATCAGGGCCGCGCCGGACAGGCGCCCAGGGCAAGCCGGCTTAGCCCAAGTGCGCATGCGCAAGGTGGCGCTTGCGTGCGCATGCGCAAGAAAAGCGGTAGTTTTTACTTCTTTTGCGCTTCTGCGCATGCGCGAATTGGCGCGAATGCGCAAATTGACGAGAAATACATTCGCGTGCATGTGCAGGAGCGCAAGAAGACGTAAAAACTACAGAGTCGGGCACTGGACTGGGGGTAGGCGACAGAGGAGGTGCGTGCCTGGCGCCCCTCCGGCTTTGCGCCCTAGGCACGTGCCTACTCTGACTACCCCTAGTTCCGGCCCTGGGACTGATCTCACCAGATCCTGATTTTAAATGGAAAATTGTTAAAGTAAAATAAAATTTGTATATTTTCAGGGTAATTTGGTCTCCAAATACAACATTAATCAATTTCCCGATAGACCGCAGTGTGAGTGCCCCATTTAGTGGTCTGTATAACACCTATTCCAATTAGCATGATCTGCATCTAATTATGGCGAGAGTGTGCCCTCAATGTCAGGTTTTCTGTTGAGCCATAGTAAGCGCAGACCAACTGCTGATGCTGGTTTTTGCCCTATTTCTAGGGATGCACCGAATCCTTCTGCCCAGCCGAACCGAATCCGAATCCTAATTTGCATATGGAAATTAGGGGCAGGGAGGGAAATTGCGTAACTTTTTGTCACAAAACAAGGAAGTAAAAAATGTTTTCCCATTCCCACCTATGCATATGCAAATTAGGGTTCGGATTCGGTATTCGGCCAAATCTTTCATAAAGGATTCGGGGGTTCAGCCGAATCCAAAATAGTGGATTCATTGCATCCCTACCTATTTCTTTCTACTGGGTTGCTCCATTGGCTAATGTTTTAAGTAGTGTTAAGCTCATGTTCATTACAGCCAATACTCTTGTGCCACCTGCCATCATTTAATAGGATCTATTCGTCCCTAAAACCACTCAAATTTTCATTTTTTGGCCCAGAAACTCCGTGTGCCTGAAGCCTATAGCTTTGGAAACAATAACAAAACTAGTTAAACATTGGTTTTCTACACATACTCCGCCATGGTTAAAAGGTTTCTTTGACTGTTCAGTAATTCTTTATCTGACATTTTTAGCTTCAGCAGATAAATAACCTAGGGCCAGGGTACACACAGTCATATGTTAGATCACACTGATCCACGGCTTGGAGTAACAACCTGCAGCTATAACTTAAATACAATACACTTGTTAAATCTTTATCTGTGCAAAAGAAACCAGTACTCACTAATACATAGTGAAATGAGGTGACAGGTCCTACATATCCTTCATAGGCAACATCAAGCAAGGTGCAATTAGAGATTAAGAGGAGTTCAGGCCTGCTGTTGTGGATCTGTGTATGATACTGTGTTTCAGAGACTATGCCTTTAAATTAGGGATGCACCAAATCCAGGATTTGGTTCGGGATTTGGTCTTTTTCAGCAGTATTCGAATTTTCCCGAATCCTTCTGCCCGACGGAACTGAATCCTAATTTGCATATGCAAATTAGGGGTGGGGAGGGAAATCACGTGACTTAACAAGGAAGTTAAAAATGTTTTCCCCTTCCCACCCCTAATTTGCATATGCAAATTTGGTTCGGTATTCGGCCAAATCTTTCACAAAGGATTCAGGGGTTCGGCCGAATCCAAAATAGGGCATTCGGTGCATCCTTACTTTAAATTTAAAGTATATGCACATGTATAAGGCCCAGAACCGATTATTATCCATTTAAGCTGCAAATAAAGGTTCTTAAAGGAGAAGGAAAGCTACCAAAGCAATTTATTGCCAATTGATTAGCCATAATAGTGCAAGCTATAACACTATATTTATTCTATAGAATGCTTTACCATCCTGAGTAAACAGCTCTAGAAGCTCTCTCTGTTTGTTTAGGATAGCAGCTGCCATATTAGCTTGGCTTGACATCACTTCCTGCCTGAGTCTCTCCCTGCTCACTTATAGCTCTGAGCTCAGATTACAGCAGGGAGGGGAGGAAGGAGGGGGAGAGGAGCAAACTGAGCATGCTCAAGCCCTAGCCCTGGAAGTTTAAGCTGAAAGAAGGAAGTCTGATACAGAAGCCCATGAGTACACAATAGAAGGAAAGAAATGCAGTGTTTCTTTTGACAGAGGACTCAGAGCAGCATTGCTTTGAGGGTTTACTGGTGTATTTATATAGACCTTTCTGCTTACTTATTTTAGCCTTTCCTTGTCCTTTAAGAACAATATGCCACACAGCTTGTTGTCAGCAAAAATTCTGGACATATTATCTGTAGTTTAAATTCATATAGTAGTCATATCAGTGTGCTACGTAGCCAGTGTTCAGCACAACAATGTAATCAGTACTTTCATACACTGACACTGAACAAAGATATGTGATGTTGCAGCATACAAAATAGGTATTCTCATATGTTGAAGACAAACCAAGAGCTTCTAGGAGCAGCCAGAAAGCAGGGATTCATTCTCTCCTCTAACACTTAATCGGGTGCTATGGTGTTTAAAAATATATACAGGACTAAAGGTTGAAGACTGGATAGCAAGCCCAGAGGATGGGATGTAAGTTATTATTCATGATAAAGGTTTTTTTTTTCTTTGTAAAAAGCAGTGCAGGGATAATCTCATAGGTAGTGGCCTGATTCATCCTACATCTGTTTGGAGAGGGAGTCCAAATTGTCAAGTGATGGATTTCATCTATTGGTTTCTCCTGGGGTATGGGAGTAGGAACACATGCTGCAAGTGGTCTTGTTTGTAGGGACTGCAAGAGAGATAGAGAGAGAGAGAGTCAGAGGGAGAATGAAATTCTTCTTTACATGTGCTTCAGCTCTCAGAAACAGTCAACATTATGGACTGGAGTCATTGGACACAAGGGATGGTCAGAGAATGTCAGTTTATCCCAACTTCATATAGAAAATTGGAATGTTGGATTAATTGGAAGGTATTCCAATGTTGCCACCCAGCTGCCTTTCCACTTTTGGTGTCCTCTGTCATGTTTATACTCCAATGTACTGTATACCACCAGTTCCTCAATATCCGCAAATTAAAAACAATAAAAGGCATATAAAGGAGAATAGTACATTAGTTCTGGATCAGGGGTGACGATTCTATGGCATGACTTTTTCTCTTCACTCATGGCATATCATTGTTTTACTATTACTATTCTTGGGAAGGGATTTCATAAGCAGACAAGTAGGATTCAGTAACACGTCTTATCATATTGGCTTTCAGCAAGAAAGGACAAATATGGGCATCTGTTCGAACTGGTGAGACTGGAATGAATGTGTGCCAAATCTGGTAGAGGCTTATAGCAGCAGCTTTACACATGAATATTTTGTATAAACAGATATTATTGATCCTGCTGAGTTATTAATCAGGCACTTCATTACCCGGGGGAAAGGAGATATCCAGGTGGACGATGAAGCATCCAGTGTGTCAGTGGGTGTTTAATAAAGTGTGTAAAATAAATATATATATATATATAAATTTGCTTACATATTTATTTATTTGTGAGTTCTTCAGCCTAACATTGTTTTCCTTGTCTTTAACCAACACACTCCTGCTGTTAGTTACTGAACGATTTCACCTATTCTAAGGGGCACATTTACTAAGGGTCGAATATCGAGGGTTAATTAACCCCCAAATTCGACCCTCAAGGTAAAATCCGTCAACTTGGAATATCGAAGTCAAAGGATTTACCGCAAATCCTACGATCGATTGATTGAAGGAAAAAAATCGACGATTCGAAGACATTTCCTTCGGTCAGAAAAAGCTTAGAAAACTTATGGGGAAGGTCCCCATAGGCTAACATTGTAGCTCGGTAGGTTTAAAGTGGCGAAGTATGTAGTCGAAGTTTTTTTAAAGAGACAGTACTTCGACTATCGAATGGTCAAATAGTCGAACGATTTTTAGTTTGAATCGTTCGAATCAAGGTCGAAGTACACAAAAAAAAATTCAAAATTCAAAGTTTTTTTTACTTCGAATCCTTCATTCGAGCTTAGTAAATGTGCCCCTAATTGTCTAGTTCCAGAATCAGTCAGCAATTTATAATGCATTCCTGGCATACAGCATGGATGAGTAAGAATTAGGTTGATCTATTTATTGCTTAATAGTATATTCCTGACTTGCTCATAAATATGTTGCTGGAGCTTCCCTGTGGTATGACCACTGTTTTATAACCCACTGGGGCAATCCCTGTCAGATATAAAAATAAAAAAAAACTATCATTCAGAAAGTGGTTTGTGTGGTGATAGAGTGGCAGTGCCATTAAAGACATATATATGTTTGGGTCAAATGGCACTATTTTAGCATGACCCCGTCTATGCCGTCCTAAAAGGCAATTTTTGGGTTCTGGCAATTGGCCAGGAGAGGGAGGCAGAAATTCCATGTGTCCAACCTATGCAGGAACTAGGGGCAGCCAGGGATAAGAGGTACATGCCTGGCACACTTTTACCTTTGTGCCCTAGGCATATGCCTCTTCTGCTTAGCCCTAGTTCATTCCCTGCTTGGATATTTCTGTAATTTCCATCACTATACCTGCAAAAAATCATTTAAGCATTACATAAACTCAGATTGTTTTGCCATCAATATGGATTCATGCAATTTAGTTACCATCAAACAGTGTCAGACTGGGCCGGCGGGACACCGGGAAAAAACCCGGTGGGCCCCGCCGGGCCAGACGGCATAGCGTGTGCACAAACGATACGCCGCATGTGTGCGCACTGATGTGGTGCCTTGCGCACATGCAGAGACCCTGCACTGCGCGCGTATGCAAAAACGCAATGCGGTGCACTAGAGCGGCAGCGGGGGCCAGAGGGGGGCCCTGGGGCAGTAGCCCCGGTGGGCCCCAAGCCAACCAGTCCAACCCTGCCATCAAATACAAGGTACTGTTTTATTATTACAGAGAAAAAGGAAATCTTTAAAAAAACATTATTGTTTTATATATTTTTTCTTATAATGGACTCTTATGTGAAATGGCCTTCCTCTTACTCTGAACTTTTTGGATATTGGGTGTCTGTATAAGAGATCCTATAACTGTACAAATAACCATATATAATAAGCCTTCTAGGAACTATGACAGCAAAAATTAATTAGGGTTCTACATATAATAGATGCTTAAGCCATGTATCAAATAATAATAATATATGCCAACACCTATTTAATACCTCATACATTTATCTAGTTATTATTGTATAATAGAGTATTATGCATGCTAACATGGGTATCCAATAGATTCCTCATTAGCTGTGTTACTTTTATATTTTGATTTCATGTCTTTTATTCTTGAGTGAAACTTTGTATACCTGTTATCTCTATCATAAGTATATTATCTCTAGTATGTAACCTGTTCTCTTTCATTTGCTCTTATCTTTAGCTACACCTTCCCTGGTCCAAATTTTGACGCAGCATTATTTCTGTTTTGTGGAATTAGAATTTATACTCCTTTAAGCATATCCTTAAATTATCTTGGGTACCAGCTCCACTTTGATTTTATTTGTTAAAATATACTTTATTTAGAAAAAAGAAACAATATATTATCTGTCCATTTGAAGAGATTTTGCCCACGCTGGCTTTTTCTTTCACATTAATGCTAAACAATACAGACTGCACATGAAATATTTATCAGCTTCCAGTCAACTCTACACTGGCACTTCCAAGAATAATGGGAATGTTAACAGAGAGAGAGAAAGAAACACAGCCGTCGACTTCTGTGGATTTATTTCTTTTATTTAGTCATAATTTCTTTTTTCATTTTGGGAAATTCAGACATATATTTAATTTTTCAACAATGATCAGAAAATAACTCTAGAAAGACTGAGAAAGAAAGGTACTGTTTTAACATGACAGGAAAAATATAATTTTAGGTTTAAAATTTCTAATCATTTAATTAACATGGAGATTCCATTCTTATACAAGGCACTCTTTTATTATTACAAAAAAAAATTTAACATTTTTTAAAAATTAGAATTATTTGATTAACATATACGCTATTGTAGACAATTCAGAGATTTCTGGATAACAGATCTCTAGATAATGGATGCCAATACCTATACAGGTAAGGGACCTGTCATCCAGAATGCTCGGGACCTGGGGTTTTCCAGATAAGGGATCTCACCATAATTTGGATCTCCAAACAAGAGGTGGGCCAAGCCCGGGCCAACCACCTCACCGTCTGTAAGCGTGCGGTGACGTTGATGGGGGTGTGCGGGGGTAATGAGAATAGGTGATAAATGGCAGTGGGGGCAGGAGAGCCTGGACTAGGGGCAGGCAGAAAAGGTCCCTGCCAAGCACACCCACAAAGTTTGCAAGTTTGCACACCCACAAAGTTTGCAAGTGCCTTTTCTGCCTACCCCTAGTTCTGAGCCTGCTCCATACTTGCTCTACTAAGTAGTCATTTAAAAATTTAAATAAGCCCAATAGGATTATTTATGTTCCAATAAGGATTGATACTATCTTAGTTGGGATAAAGTACAAAGAATTATTTTATATTACAGAAATAATGGAATAATTGTAACACATTTATATTACGGGATTCAAATGGAGTCTATGGGGCAGATTTACTAAAGGGCGAAGTGACTAATGTTAGCAAAAATTCGTCAGCGTGACGTCATTTCGTTCAACGGGCGCAGGCGTAACTTCGCTAGCGAAGAAGATAGACTCTGGTGGTAAAATAGGCTGCAAAAGAGCGTACATTTTTCTGGGGTACCCGGCTTCCCCCCTACATTTCCTAACATATAGCACATAAACTATACACTGGGCTCATGTGTAGGGCAATATAACAACTCTAATTTCTTTTATTAGGGTTTCCCAGGCTTGTGTAGTGTAAAGTATTGGCTGCAACATATACGTCCATTTAACGTTAACTTCCTGCGTATGCAAAGTAGGCAATGCTAGAGCAACTTCGCTTTCGTTTGCCGTAGTAACTATGGTACCAACGTTCGATGCCCTGGACGAAACTTCGGATTTTAGTGAATTAGCATTGTCCTGGCAAATCTACGCCTGGCGAAGTTTTGCGATGGGAGAGGGCCTTCCCGTAATTCAGAGCTTTCTGGATAAAAGGTTTCTGGATAATGGATATTATACTGTTATATGTAAAATACTCAATATTTAGGTTGGCACTATCTATCCAGTTGATTAAGGAGCAGATTTATCAAAGGTCGGATTTCGAAGTTATGTGATTTTTTTTTAACTTTAATAAATTCACATGTACTCACAACTTGAATGCGAGGTTATTTATGAAAAAACTCGAACATCTAATATTTGGTCGAATACGAACGATCCGAAAATTCAAATCGAATTCTAATCTGAGTTTTCCTCTGAACAAAAAACTTGAATTTCATGAAGGCTATTAACATCTTCAAATGGTTCAACGTACCTCTGCCATTGACTTGTAAATGAACGCGACAGATTTTAGGTGGCGAATATTCGAACTAGAACTGTTTCCAGGGTGAAGGTGTGATAAATCTGGCATATGAATTCAAATTCGAGTTGAAATTTGTGAGTTTTGACCACAAAAAAAAATTTGAACCTTAATAAATCTACCCCGAAGAGTCAGAACCCAACTCGCAGTGAATATAAAATATAGAGAGAGACTGTGTTCCGTAGCCATTGCATATTGGAAAGCTGCTTAAAATTACATATTTTTCCATTTTGCCTTTTTTCATTATCTTTTTCATGTGTATTAACTTGTTTTACAATACCATATTAATAATGGAACACTATTGGTAAAAACACCTGAGGCTTCAAGAAAGGTAATAATATGTTTGCTGCCTTTAATGAGAGAGCTGCCCCGACCACATCATTTAATGTTGCACCGCTGTGTGTTCAACTTCTCCATTGATTTCCTGCTGGTCCTGTCTATTGTGTATGATTAATGACTGGGATTTTAAAGGCCATGGATGGATAAAGCAAACCGGTTCTTTGAATTTTTCATGTGAAAGTGCTACTCTGTCAATCTTAGAAGCAATAACTACTCATTTCCAGCCATGTGCTAGACATGTCCACATTTGTCTGAATACCAGAGAGATATCATTCAGAGCACATTGTTCTATATCTTTTGCTTGTCTTGCTTGTGCCCGTCATTGACTTTATTAGTAAGCAATATAAACATAGAGTAGACAGAAGTATCTTTACTTTAATCTACCTCTCTTTTTATTCTAATTAATGTTCAGGTGGTCTTGCATTTATAACCAGTCTGCTTTGGATTGGCTACTTTTCACATTGCTCTTAGGTTCTTTCAGCTAGTCAACTTGATTATCATAGACTGCAAAGTGTGACTGAACCTTTTTGAGTCAGACCAAAAAAAATGTTGTTTCAGTTGTGCCCAGATCTATAGTATACATCAGGTGGAACTGCCTGGAATCATGCTGCATTATGTAATTCCCTGCAACTATTTTTTAAATAGCAACAACCCCACAAACTTCAGTAAGACCTATTACATGAGTTTATTTTTTTTTAACTGATGCATTGATTTAATCAAATCCTAATGTAGGGGCTGTCATTCATTTTCAGTTCAAGCTTTACTTAAAAGTCTAAACATTGACCAGTAGCCCCCATGAAAGCCCAACCGTTGGATAGGATAACCCATAAGTCATAAAATGGAAACAAATAATATATTAAGGGGGTTATTTATTAAGGTGTGATCTTTTCGCTGTGTCTGTTTTGAAGCAAAAAAACCCCAAAAAAACTTAAAAAAATACACAACATTAACATTTTACCGGCAATTCTACAAATAGTTTGTTTTTACAGTATATTTTTTTATAATCTTTGGGTAAATAATAGGTGTAATGCAACTAAAAGTCTGCAGGTACAGATATAAAAAAAAGCTGTGTTTGCAAAGGTTCCATATATTTGTTAAAAACCATCAGTGATAAATATTTATGTTGAAATAACAGTATTCATAAATCAATATATTAATGTATTTTTTAATATATAATAAGCTGTAGACAAAGAAATATGACTCTTGGAAATCAAGTGTGTGGGTTTCTATATCTTTGCACTTGCACTGCATTTGCATCATGTATTAGATTAGCTTGATGCTATCTTGCTTGCAGAAGGTCCTGAAGCCCATAAACAGCTCATATTGATTCATTAGCAGTGGGACTGAAGATTGATGTGCATGTTGAAAGAATACATCCTTCTGCCTTCATTCAATTTAACTTACTATGCCTATTTATAAACTTTTATGTCTTTCTTTCTTTTGGTATACTGCCCTGCAGAATATGTGGGAGGTCGGCTAATTAGATTTTTTTTAATAGGACCTAATCAGAATGACAATTGCAAGGATTACGCAGATTGGCCTAAAGCCTTAATTAGTGGCTTGGAGTCTGTACACTTCCTTTCTTGCATAACTTTCCCCTCCGATATCAGGAAGGCAGTTCCATCTATTATAGTATTTAAAAGGAACGAGAGATAAAATCACTCAAATTAATAGAACATAGGTAAGAACTTTGGGAATTTGTTTTTAAAATTCTATTATGAATTTTTCAGTGAAAACACTTGAGACAGTTAGAGCCCGCTTAAGGAAGTGTGGTTTAAACATTATCATACCTCCCAACTGTCCCGTTTTGGACAGCTCAACCCACAGTCCTGAGTTTGTATCTTTTTCAGGCTGTTCAGCGCAGAGAAAGTCGGGACATTTCAGTAACAAAGTTTCTAAAACTTAACTGGCTCTTGGCAGGGAGTCCAGAATACGTGGCACGTGCACTTAGATACTTTTGTAACTATTTAAGATATGCAAAGAAACAATTGTAATTATTTAAGATAAGCAGGTCTCTTGGGGAAACTGACTTCCAGCTTTCACCTTCAGTTTTGCTAAACTGTAATAACACATAAAAACCAAAGAAATGTGTTTAAACTTTCATAACCTTCCAAATTTTGTAAAATGAACGTGTTAAGTAGGGGTGTGTGGTCACAAAAATGAGCGTGACCAAAAAAATTTGCAAGCAATTTTTTTGCCCATCGTTCTATTTCTAAAATGTTGGGAGGTATGCATTATTTAATGAAGCAACTGCTTGAACTGAAATCATATCCAGGGGTGCCTAACTTCACTAATGCAATTTGTGCTCCGGTAAAGAAAAGACTTAAAAAGAAACCACTTTACTTTGTGCTAACATTGACTAGAATAATGTATGCAATCATACATACAAGTCAGTGGGTTGAAATTTCAACTCAACCAAGCACTTACACCTATGAGGCACCTATTTGGAGAGCTCCCATGCCCGAGGCTAGATATAGACACAAGAATTTTGCTAGCCAAAGTGACCCTATGGGATAAAGTTGGGACAAGCCCATAGATAAACCCATGACATGTCACTGCTGACATGCAGTCACTTGTTTGTCATACAGAATTTACAGAATAAAGGGAACTATCGTGAAAATTAAAATGTAATATAAGCTTCATCATACTGAAATAAGAAACTTGTAAATACAATCAATTAAATAGTGTGCATCATTTCTGAAATAATCAAGTTTATGTTCACTATCCCTCTCTCAGCATCTGCTTCATTCTGTCTTCATGCAGCAGTTGGGTGTCAGATATTCATTGACAATTAGATCCAATATATCTTATAGGGGGCTCCCTTTCCAAGCACATTTATCAGATCTCACTCAAATAACTGATTCCAGTACAAACCACATCTAATAAAATAACTGCCTTTTGCACAAATTCTGCATGTAGAGGGACATGATGTCTGGTGATTTTAATAGAGTGAGTTCTAATACATCTTCTAGGCAAAATGAGCCCCCTTATATGATATATTGGATCTAACTGTCAATGATTATCTGACACCCCACTCCTGCATGAAGAGAGAATGAAGAGAAACAGAGAGAGGAATAGTGAAGATAAACTTGATTATTTCAGAAACAATACAGAATTTTTAATTGATTGTATTTCGAAAGTTTCTTATTTCGGTATGCTGAAGCTTATATTAAATTTTAATTTTTGTGATAGTTTCCCTTGATGTTATATATTTCTGGCATACGATGGTGGGACCAGCAGCCGTATCACAATGAAGATTTCAGCCTGGAAAGTTATTCTCTATATTTCCATCTCAGAGAATCTGCCCAGGAGCATGGAATATGCACAAGTATTGAGGTGTTCAAGACTGGAGCAGGCCTGTGGGCAAGAGCACAGGGTTGCAGCTCCAGTTGAAATCACAAATTAATTGATACATCAGATTCTAGCAAATGACACAGGTATTTTATCCTTGCATGTTTTTTATTTAGCTCAGAGCAGATATTGCCTTGGTAATGCTGCAAATTGCATTTTATGTTGTGTAATAGTATTTATACCAAAGTCACCTTATTTGCATCCCAACTCCTCTCTCCTTTTCGATATGAAGCTGGTACTAGTAGATGCCTTTTCAAGAAGACTTATTAATACACAATAAAAAATTTTCTTTCCTATGATTGTTTTCTTTGAGACAAAGTACATAATCAGCCTGGCTGTTTGCTTAAACACTTTGTGCCTTTTTTGTAATGATCCATGTTTAACAATGAGAAGAAAGAAGACGGATGCTTATTTTCTACTAAGAACTGTTCATTTATTTTGCAGTCGGACACGTATCTTTGCAAGTCTTACCGGCTGCCAGTGGATGATGAAGCCTACGTAGGTAAGAATGATAAATTGTTGCAATTTTCTTTAGCATTATTCAAAGGTTTTCTGTTCTAGTGGTAGGTTTTTAGCTGATGTCAACTAGTTCCTACAGGGCATTTCATCTTCCGAATGCAAAAACAGTCGAAAGAAAGGAACTTGGATTCTAGATAACAAAGTGTTTCTTGGGGGTTTATGAGTCATGGTGGTAAGAGAAATGCATACAGATTCTCATGTAAAGTATTACCCAGCAGTCTTTAAGATATTGGCTTTCTGTCAGTTACTAGCTACTTAATTCATCTTCATTGAACAGGCTTTTTATTTAACCTGTTGGTTTATATTTAAATGTTTTATGCCTGATAAGCAAACAAATGAAGAGAAGAGCATTTTATTATGAGTAATCATAATATGCCTGATAGGTGTCCGTAAGAAGGGAGATCTTTTTGTACATTTGAAGATGCATTAAAGGGGTTGTTCAGCTTTGAGTTAGAGAGGTATAGAGAGTGATATTCTAAGACAATTTGCTATTGGTTTTAATTATTTGTGGTTTTAGAGTTATTTAGCTTTTTATTCACTCTCCAGTTTGCAATTCCAGCAATTAGAGTGCCAGGATCCAAATTACCCCTAGCAACTGTGCATTGATTTGAGAAAGAGACTGGAATAGACCCTCATTTGAAAACTGGAAAGAGTCAGAAGAAAAAGCCTAATTAATAATAAAGAAATATGAAAAATAAATAATGAAGACCAACGGAAAAGTTACATTTTATAAAATACTAAAAGTCAACTTAAAGGTGAACCACCTCTTTGAGGGACAGATTTATCAAAGTATGAATTAAGAACTCACCACGAAAAACTCCCTCACTTTCTATTCATTCCTTTGGGATTTTTGGAATCACATTTATCAATGGAGTTCACCATTCGATAAATCTGCTCTTAAAAATACAATAGGAAGTGAGTGAATTTTTCTGTGGTGAGTTCTAAAATCACACTTTTGATAAATCTGCCAGTAAATGTAAGATGTACAGTATATATAAAACATGTACAATACAAATACAGCTTTAAACAAGCTCTTCAGTTTACCCTAGTGGGCATGAACAGAAGGGCATTCTGAGATGAGAAGAATAGTTAGCTTCAACTCTGCTCTATGGGTTAGGCAATAGGCAACTAACATGGCAGTAATGGTATAGAATATGCATTCAAGCAGTGTCGGACTGGGATACCAGGGGCCCACCAGAAAACCTTAGGCTGAGGGTCCACTTTCCAAACTTTTATACCTCCTCTCCTCACTCAACCTCTTTATGCACATAGTTTCTTTTCTCTACTTATTATACTCTGTTCCTCCTTTATTAAGCCTCTTTGTACCCATAAATATTTTCTCTACTTATTATACTCTGTTCCTCCTTTATTAAGCCTCTTTGTACCCATGGATATTGGTTTTTGCACTTCTGACAGTTTTAACGGTAACCTTCGACTCGTCCCTGAGATCGCCAGAACACCTGAGGCCGCGCACTCCACCCGACTGGGCGGAAGTGCTCGAAGGCGGCGGCGAGACCGCAAACAAAGACGGGGGAAACGCGGAGGGCTAAGAGCTAAGCTAAAGTTAACACCACACCGGCTCTCTTTGCCCAGCATTTTTCTCGCCAATGTACGATCACTGGTGAACAAAATGGATGAGATTCGACTCCGGATTAACCACAGCAAGAAACTCTGGAATTGTAATGTTATGATTTTCACCGAAACATGGCTAAACAGTGGAATACCGGACAATGCTATTGCTCTAGCTGAGCTCCACACTTTCCGGTCAGACAGAACGGCAGTTGACTCCGGTAAGACCAGAGGAGGAGGATTGTGCATTTATGTTAACAAAGCTTGGTGCACGAACTCTGTTATCGTTGGAAGACACTGCTCAGTTAACCTAGAGTTTCTCATGGTTAAGTGTAGACCATTTTATCTGCCGCGGGAGTTCACATCCACCATCATAACAGCTGCTTACATTCCCCCCGATGCTGATGCCAAGCTTGCTATGAAGGAACTTCATGCAGCCATCAGTAAACAACAGACTGCTCACCCAGAGGCTGCATTTATTGTTGCGGGGGATTTTAATCACTCCAATCTAAAGACAGTACTCCCCAAATTTCATCAAAACATTTCTTGTCACACCAGAGGAAACAAAACTTTGGACCATGTATACACAAACATGACTGAAGCCTATGCTGTGACCCCCCTCCCCCACTTGGGTCAATCAGATCACCTTTCTTTGTTCCTCACCCCTAAGTACTCCCCCCTCATCAACCGTGAGAAGCCATTAGTGAGGACCATCAAAGTGTGGCCAGCGGAGGCTGACATCACACTCCAGGACAGGTTTCAACACACAGATTGGAGTATGTTTGCTTCCCAGGCCACCTGTGGCTCTCATACGGACATAAATAACTACACTTCCTCTGTTCTGGTCTACATTAATTCCACCATTGACAGTGTTACTACCCAGAAACAGATCACTATATACCCAAATCAGAAGCCTTGGATGAACAAGGAGGTGCGTCTCTTGCTAAAGACACGTAACACTGCCTTCAGGTCAGGTGATGCACAGGCCTACAGGACTTCCAGGACAAATTTGAAGAGGGGCATCAAAAAGGCCAAGCACTGCTACAAATTAAAGCTAGAGGATCACTTTTCCAACGCTGACCCTCGACGCATGTGGCAGGGCATTCAGGCCATTACAGACTACAAACCCAGCAACTCCACCACAACCACTAATGTCGGCTTTCTGAATGAGCTTAATGACTTTTACGCTCGCTTTGAAAGAGACAACAACCATCCAGCTACCAGGATTTCTCCCTCAACCGACCACTCAACCATCATACTAGCCTCTTCAGATGTTTGTACTGCACTGAGCCGGATCAACGCGCGCAAGTCTGCTGGACCAGATGGTATCCCCGGGCGCGTACTTAGAGCATGTGCAGTGCAGCTCGCCTGGGTATTCACAGACATTTTTAACATGTCTCTTGCCCAGGCAGCTGTTCCAACATGCTTTAAGTCCACCTCCATTGTGCCAGTGCCAAAACACTCTAGCCCATCGTGCCTAAACGACTACCGCCCTGTAGCACTCACACCCATTATCATGAAGTGCTTCGAGCGGTTAGTATTGTCACATCTGAAAGACTCTCTCCCATCAACTCTGGACCCTCACCAGTTTGCTTATCGCAGCAATAGGAGCACAGAAGATGCAGTCTCTTTAGCATTGCACTCTGTGCTCTCACACTTGGACAATAAAAACACTTACGCACGGATGCTGTTTGTTGACTTTAGCTCAGCATTCAATACTGTCATACCCTCTAAGTTAATCACTAAACTTAGAGCCCTGGACATTAATTCCTCATTTTGCAACTGGATTATGGACTTTCTGACCAACAGACCACAGCATGTCAGGTCAGGCCACATCTGCTCCACTAATATCACACTCAACACTGGTGTACCACAGGGCTGTGTGCTGAGCCCCTTCCTCTATTCCCTCTTCACCCACGACTGCAGACCTGTAAATGGATCTAACACCATTATTAAGTTTGCAGACGATACCACGGTGATTGGTCTCATCAGCAACAACGATGAGACTGCCTACAGGGATGAGGTCCAGCATCTAGCCACTTGGTGCACGGACAATAATTTGCTCCTTAACACCACCAAGACCAAGGAGCTCATTGTGGACTTCAGGAAGAAGAAGAGAAGTGGCTCCCATGATCCCATCCACATAAACGGGATGGCTGTTGAACCTGTGTCATCCTTCAAGTTCCCGGGAACCCACATCTCGGAGGACCTGTCCTGGACTACCAACACCTCCAGCCTGGTCAAGAAGGCTCACCAGCGCCTTTTCTTCTTAAGAATACTAAAGAAAAACCAGCTGTCCTCAGCCATCCTAGTGAACTTTTATCGCTGCACAATAGAGAGCATCCTGACCAGCTGTGTCACAGTGTGGTATGGGAGCTGCTCTGTTGCTGAGCGCAAGGCGTTGCAGCGGGTGGTAAAAACTGCCCAGCGCATCACAGGGATTCCGCTTCCATCCATTGAGGACATCCAGAAGAAGCACTGTCTTCGTCGAGCACGCAGTGTTCTTAAGGACTCCTCTCACCCTGCCCACAGACTGTTTTCTCTTCTGCCTTCAGGCAGGCGTTTCAGGTTACACCGGACAAGAACCAGCAGACTGAGGAACAGTTTCTTTCCTAGAGCTGTCTCCATACTGAACTCTGCACCTTACTGACTCCTTTAAACCCCCCACCTTACACTATCCCCATTACCACTGCACATTCAATATTGTACTGCAGCAACCTGTACATTTGTTCATCTGCTTGTAACTACTGATTATAGTTACTACAAACTGTATATTATGTTCATATGACTGTAATCACTCTGTAAATATTATCCAGTTCATTCTTGTACATACCAATTATAATTTATACCTTATCCTGCACTTACTGCTTATTGCACTACTGGTTAGACCTAAACTGCATTTCGTTGCTTTGTACTTGTACTTGTGTAATGACAATAAAGTTGAATTGAATCTAATCTAATCTAATCTAATCTAAAGAAATATGTAATGACCATGAAATAGGCCAAATGGTTAGAAGCAAGAGGCCCACTGAAACCTGGGCCCACCGGGAGTTTTCCTGGTATCCTGGTGGGCCATTCCGACACTGCATTCAAGAGTTTCTGGTTTGTTTTCACCAAAAGAAAAGCCTAAAAACAACAGTCCCTGCAAACTTCTTTCTTCTTCTTCCACCTGCTGTCCCTGTAATGATTGTAATGCTGCCAGCTTTATTTACTGTTGGAGGAACTGCTGCTTCCATCTGTTCCCCATAGTTATTCCTTCTTCATCTGCTTGCTTTGTTGGTGCTTTACCATCACCTGTTGGCTTTGCTCTGTACATGATCTGACTTCATTTCTGGCCGCTTTTTCTTCCTTTCTGAGTTATACAACCAGTCAGTGACATAAGTCTCAATAGGGAAAAAACAACAGCCTCTTTTGCGTTCCAACTTTCATAACATGGGTACTGATATATGAAAATACTGTTCAGCTTTATTTTCAAGAATATGTATGGCAGTAAAGGAGTGTTCACCCCAAATGTTACCCTAACTGACCTTTAGACTGCCCTACCCACTGGTCTAAACTAGGCAGTCTGTTTATTGCTCACAGGCAGTAACTGTCCCAAAGTGTAGAAGTCTTGTTTAAAGCATGTGTTTGTCACACAAGAATATTGCGGCATCCTTCTTTATTTCCCTATACCAGCCTTTGGGTCAAACGAGGGCCTTGACATCACTACTACAATAAGAAAAGAAAAGCAAATATTTGATTGGTTGCTGTGGGCAGCTGCACTGGTAAATTTTAGAGCAGAGAAGAGTAGAGATATGATAACACAATCATTTAGCAACCATATAAAAATGGAGAGGAAGAAGGGAAGGGTGGAAGAAATATTAAATAATTTTTTAAGATAAAGGCTATGTTTTTTAGTATGTTGAAGAGAAGGCAATAAATATAGTTAGGGGCAAGAATAACAGACAGGAAGGGAAATAGAACATAGTCTAAAAAATATTAACAATAAAATATATCCTTAATAGAAATCTGTTTTTCCTTTTTTGCTTTGACTGGTATTGCACAGCCCAGATAACAATAATACATGTCCAGTTTCATAGATGAAGAACAAACTGAAAGAACATGTCAGGCCATCAATGTGCACATCTTAATTAAAATGGTTTTGACATGAGCTATCCTTTTAAAACAGAAGGCAGGAAGAACATGACGTATGAGTAGACAATATGGCAGCAAGGACTGGATAATTACAAATATGCAAAAGTAATATTTTGAACCTTTGTGTATCAGCTAAACAGACAGTAGAGGCTTTCCATATACTGTAGATAAGGTTTACTGACTTTTTCATCAAGCGACGTGTTGGTAGAATCGGTTAAATAGCACAGACAGACATACGAAAATGAAATACGTGAAATAAAATTACCCAGATGAAAGGGTGGAGGCTTAAATAATTTAAACTTTAGCTTAACTTGTAAAGCATGATATTTGTATTAACCCATTTTCTTTCACGTGCTAGATGTTGGTTTCTGCCTGATATTTGTGTGAACAGTTTATACATCCAATATCTAGTAAGCTACAAAGGACATGTCTCGAGAGGCAGACACAGTCAGAGGTTGCCGTAGTAATCGGTATTTAAGAAAAAAATCCAGTATGGAGGTTGTTGTGTAACAATACTTCTGAGATAAAGGTACGGTAAATTATATTTACTGGGTATATATACTAGGGAAGCACTGAATCCACTATTTTAAATTTGGCCGAACCCCCGAATCCTGCGCAAAAGATTCGGCCAAATACGGAACCAAATCCTAATTTGCATATGCAAATGAGGGATGGGAAGGGGAAAACATTTTCTGCTTCCCTGTTGTGTGACAAAAAGTCATGTGATTTCCCTCCCACCCCCTAATTTGCATATACAAATTAGGATTCGGATTTGTTTCGGCCAGGTAGAAGGATTTGGCCGAATCGAATCCTGCTGAAAAAGGCAGAATCCTGAAGATTCAGTGCATCCCTAGTATATACTGCACAGGTTGTCTATGACACCTTGCACATATATTTTACACTAAATAAATCAATTTACAGTAGATCCCTGATTTTACTTTTCCCCTGAGAAAACAGTGTATATTCCAGGAAACCTGGATGTAAAATCAGGATGCTACTGTACATCTTTGAATGATTTATATTACAACATATTAATACTGAGGAACAGAGTATTTTAAAATGTCCAGTTTCAAGGCAAAGCAAACTTTCTGAAGCTCCTCCCCCACCCAGCAAAATGATGGGTATACATAGATTACCATCAGCACATTCACCGCAAGGTATCTCTGTGCACATATTCTCCTCCAGATGTACAGCAGAGGGGATGTACCATAATACAGTGAACCAGTATGGTGATTGGGTAGCTTTAGCCTAGGCTACATAAGATTGCTAGAAAACTTACATTTACAGTATAGAAATGGCCAAACAAAAACAAGGTCCACATTTACTGGGATACAGCTCTCAGTTCTAAGGGCACATGATAACAGAAAAAAAATCAAAAAAGTATCCCATAACTTATATTGCATAAAAAGATACTTTCATTCAAAAGTGCCTATGATAAGTACCAGAGGGTATGAGACGCGTAAGGCAGGATTTCCTATGATTGACACGGCGACTGGCCACAACACACCTGACATCACTGTCCCGCCCCCGTCGTGTCATGGCCCCAGAGCATCACAACCATCCCCTGCCCGGATTGTACTGGGTGAAAAGGTGGCAACCTTATGCCGCATCCTCACACTGGCGCAAATAGTGATGGGGAGGGAAATTTGAAAGCTATAGAGAAAGCTAACCCCGCAGTCCGGACCCCCAGTAACCGCAGGGTCTGCTTCCTCTATAGTTACAGAGTCTAACTTTTTCCAAGGGTCGTTATCTTATATTGTTACAATTGCTTATCTCGAAATTGTTACAAAAGTATCTTATCTGCAGCTTTGGCTGTTCTCGGCTCTCTACCAAAAGCCAATTAAGTTAGAAATTTTGTTTCTTTTTCTGGCTGTACAGTGCAGAGAAAAACTTTCCAGTACAATAGAGGAACTGTGGGTTGAGCTGTCAAAAGAGGGACTGTCCCTCTAAAAACGGGACAGTTGGGAGGTATGCTTTTTAGGCACAAGCCTTTGCTTTTGGGTGTGAGTGGAATATAATTGTATCATTTCCCTTTTAAGCCTATTGGCATATCCTTGCCATACGTAATTGATCATAGGCCTAATGGGAGCAGCAGTTTGGCTTACTTTTCAGCAAAAGTAATCCCCCTTCTGGATTTTGGTAATGGAAAGATTTCAAAGGCAAATTACAGGGGGGAAACGGACTTGTATTTACCAAGGTAGATTAGGTTTGAATAAGACAAGTGCTAAAGACATTTAAGTATAGAGAATGCATAATTATTACCAGTTACTCACCATATATAGAGGGGCACAGTATGTATATTACATGCATTTTTAAAAGCAATTTTCGTTGTCTCATGCAGCAAATGTAGAAAGTATAATTTTTTTTAAACAAGCTCACATTGGGGTTTCTAATTATACACTCCAGCAAATCCGCATTTATTGAACAGAGACATTCAGCTAGAAGAAGTCTAATTATATACTATAATTGTGAATGCTACAAGGAAGTGAGCACAAGAAATGATCACAGTACAGTGATAATGTCACTGGAGTCTTAATAGGGTGATACTGGCGTCACAGAAATGTGCCATTTCCTTATGTGTGCTGTTTAGAACATTCCTTTCCTAAAGTACCTAAATCTTACTTACTTTTAAGTTTTCCCGCATTTTTTATTTGTGGTCCCACCAATTTATAATGCATTTCAATGGGTGTATTTCCCTGATTTTAAAGAGGTGATTCATTTTCGAACAACTAGTTGTTTTCATACTTTTTCAAATGACTTTCTATTTTCTATGTGTGACTGTTTTTCTAATTTTGAAGTATAAAGTGTAATTTTTCCCCTTCTGAAGCAGCTCTGGGAAGGGGGGTCACCGACCCTGTAAACTGTTCTAAATGGATACATTTAGTTGATACATTTCTTATCTTTGTCCCTGCTGAGCAGAATCTCTGAGTTTCATTACAGGCAGCTGTTAGAATTGATACAATAGTTGCTAATATTCCAGAGATGCTGCTGAGAAATGTATCAACCAATTGTTGCAAAATTGTAACAGTTTACAGTCTGCACCTGAATTACTACTGAGCTGCCAGACTCAAACACCAGAGATACAAACATTCAACTTTATACTTAGATTTTGGAAAAACAGTAAAAAAGATATAATGGAAAGTAATTGAAATAAGTCTTTATTTCTGTGGGAAATTCTAAAAACAACTGGATTGAAAAAAGTGTTTGGAAGGTGAACAACCCCTTTAAGTAATGTTTTCCTGGATTTTTCATTAAAAAAATTGTCCTGATGTACCCAGAAACTGCTTTTTCCCCCTCTATTGAATGTTATTATTTGTGAAATAAAGAGGTTTAAAATGGTTTAAAACCAGATGTATATTTTGCCATGGTTCTGCCTGTAAATGGTCAATTCCAATTAGTTTGCCCCTTATACAGTCCTGCACCAATCACTTATTGCTTTAGGTTGTGTATGTGACTGACAGAGAGTCTTGCACACGCCCCCCATAGTGTAACATTAACACTGCAATGCTTAACCCTTGTTATTAACACAGTACATCTTGTATCTCAAAGTAAAACAGACTCCTGTGCTTATATCCTTTCAGTACTTGAAGAAAAAGTTACTTTACCACATTTCCCTGCTTTTACATTTTCACCGATTTTACATAATTTTTTCCTGGTCCCCTGAAAAACACAAAACGGGGGTTTTACTGTACAACCATTTCTAAACAGTTTTAACGCCTATTTCTTCTTTTGCTATGATGACCCTTGCAGGGGGTAGTTCACATTAAAATGTATGATGTAGACAATATGGGTCATCTATACTGTATCTGCAAGTTCAATTTGGAGCACAATTATAATGATTTTTTTCCCAGAATTTCAGCATCATTACAGTCACAAGGGGCTTTGCTTGACAAAGGTGCATCTGACTAACCAACTAACTGTGCACACATTTTTTGGCACTTGCATGGAAGTTCTTTTGGCATCATTTCAGCATGTGAGTAACATCTGTACCTGATAATTCGTGCGCACATGCACTACGCCTATTGTGCCAGGCATGAAGGGAACCCCATGTTTTAATCTAACTTTTTATTCTGCTTTTCAGGTTGGTATTTTGTAACCTTCCTAATTGCTAGGGGCCCCATCTACCATCCAGATAGTGTTTTGGAAATCATAATGGAAGATAAAAAGGAGAGGGCCTCTAGAGAAAGTTAAAGTAACAATACCAATAAAATATAGCTTTAGAGTAATGGCACATGCATTGTTGAGCCTACCACTGACATCCAGCAGGGAAGAGCAGTGGTCCGTGGTGGAAAGAAAGTCCCTATCCTTCTAATGTTAATTACTGTTCCCAAATAGCAGAAATGCAGCAGAAACCAAACTCTCTGAGGCTACAGTGACTTGGGCCTGGAAATTTGTGAGGCTAACAAAAAACTATCATCCTTTGGGATGACAAGGATATGATTACTTAGATGTGCTCGCTGCTCTGCCCAAAAATGCATATTTCAGGAAATGGATGTCACAAAATGCCTTCCAGCTTTCTTCTCAGAACCCCTTATGCTCTACCCCCTATCTTCCCCATTCCATTTAGTCTCTCCTTCTCCCTTTTGTTCTCTTCGTCCATACTTTCCTTCTGTTGTGTCCACATCCATTCCCATTTTGTTCCTGACACTGTTCCACTATGAATATAGTTCTTGGGCGGGCAAGCTGTCTAGCCTATAATGTGTGGCAGAAGCAAATCCGATATGTGCCCAGTAAAGTAAGTGTTACGACAGCAGCAAAGATTATTCTGTGGCAGAAATCGATAGCTGACTAGCCTAGCACATAGCTCTGTTGTTTATGTAATACTGTGGTGGTGAGATTCTAAAGTAATGTTGGCCATAGACGTACATATTTTATTCTTTGTGTGACTAACACTTATTTGCTTCAGTCTAACAATCTCTACCATTAACCTTTGGGATAAAAATAAGCAGCAAAAAGGCAGCAATTGTACAAAAGGCATCCCAGACAAATAGTAGTGACAGTCGCCCATTGATAATGACAGATAGGCAATACATGCAGAGATCTTATCGGTAGTCGATATAAATCTTTTAACCTGTACGATCGACTAAATGACCGATTGCCATGGTACAAAAAAAATGTTGGGACACTCCACACACAATCCGAAAATCGTACAAATCTTTGTTTTGTACGACTGCATCTTCGGTCTATGGCCATCTTGAAAGTATTTTAAACTGAGTGTTTCAATGGTGAAGCACTAATATTTCAGATGTCATCTTAAAAAAACCTTTTTTTATTAGGAACACTGCAGGAGAATGAGTTGCAGTTCTATTCAAGGAATATGTAGAAGTCAAAAACATCTCCTGTGTCAGAGCCCAAAGGGAGACAATGTAATTTTGCCTACTTTTATGGACAATGTATTTGAATTAGTATTAAACAAAGTCGAAACTTTTTTTTTTTAGAACTTTTTATGTGCTTTTGCTTATATATGGGACAGCCCCTTTAATTTTTTTCTTAAATGGCCCTATTTGTTATTCTTTCAGTAGTAGTTTGTATGCCTGTGAATGATTAGTTGTCCTTAGTAGTGATGCGCGTATCTGTTTTCACTTTGCCGACAAATTTGCATTGTCAATAGGTGTAAATTTTAAGCATGCAATAATTTTTTCTCACTCCAAGAGCAATGGGTGTTATTTTTGTGGCGACTCTTTTGTCTCTGCGACTTTTTTATCCAAATGCATTAAAGTCAATGGGCGTTTTTTCTTTTTTTGTCGGGTGAAATTTTTCATGGTGGATTTTTTGGCGCAGTTTCGCAAAAAAATGTTGCAGATGGTGAAGCGTGGAATTTCACTGGGAATCCTGGCGAAACAATTCACTCATCACTGGTCCTTAGATGAAAATAGAAATGCCAATAATACTTCCTAATTATGCACTTTTCAAAAAACTAAATTTTTATAGATATTTTATAAATAGGTGAGAAAAATGTAATTTATTGCAAAGAGCCTGTTTATGAAAGGTTATTTCAGAGCTTATTCCATGTGCCTTTATTGACTGAAGGATATTGTAGAGGCACTGGGAAAGATCGAGTCTGACAGCAAGCCACTCGGCCAAGAAATGTGCCTGTCATCTTCATCCGCTCGCTTGCACTCACATGACTGACCAGTAAACACATTCCTTCCAATTGTCATGGTGACAGCTTGAATCTACAACGTGATGCTCTGCAGACTGCACAGGGAACAACAAATCTGATAAAGCTGTTCAGTAGTCATGTTGCTAGCGGGAGATGGCCTTCACCAAAGCCTATTACACTCTTACAATGAAAAATTGAAATGAATTGTGTTGGCAGTTATGGCAGCATCAGTGCAAACACACTGGATAAAACAAATGTGACATTTTTTAAGTATCTTGTTCTGCTGGCTTTGGTAGATTTTATTTTACTTGGCTTGTTTTCCAGTGTTTCTATATAGTTTTATAGCATTCGCCTTTAACTTTTGAACTATAGCTTTATACAGGTATGGGACCTGTTATCCGGAATGTTCAGATCTTTCCGTAATTTGGATCTTCATACCATACCATAGAAAATGATGTAAATATTAAATTAACTGAATAGGCTGGTTGTGCTTCCAATAAGGATTAATTATATCTTATAGTGAATAACCAAAAAGGGGGAAAGAAGCCTCAAAAGCAGAGCTTTGCTGCAATTAAATTTATTGTTTTTTGTGCCACTACATGTTTCGGGCTCAAGTCCCTTTATCAAGTGACTTGATAAAGGGCTTGTGGCCTGAAACATGTAGTTGCACAAAAACCAATACATTTACTTGCAGCAAAGCTCTGCTTTTGAGGCTTCTTTCACCTTGTTTGGTTATTCACTACAAGATTTGTGTGGGACGACAGGAACACGTTTTGGAGCCAGCCAAAGCCATTTTGTCAGCCAAAATTGGAACACTGGATATCTTCATTTAGTAAGGATTAATAATATCTTTTGTTTGGGATGAAGTACAAGGTACTGTTTTATTGTTACAGAGGAAAAAGTGGTATCATTTTTAAAAATTTGGATAAAATGCGACACTACCTTTCCATAATTTTGAGCTTTCTGGATAACACGTTTCCAAATAACGAACCCCATACCTGTACTAGCTTTAATATAATGGTAGCTGTTGTTTTAATTTCAGGCCTCTGACATAGGGTTGCCACCTTTTTTGCTGGTGGAGACCTGGCAGGGTCGTGACACAGCGAGGGGCGGACCACAATGTCGCCCTGTCAATCATGGGGAATCCTTGAAAAAGAGCCGTGCGAGGCTCGAAACGTTGCTATGCTGCCCTGCTGTTGTTAAATAAAGGCAATTTTTTAACTTTATCCTGGAGTGCTGCCCATTTCGTCTCTGATTCCTGTATTCCAGTGGGGAAGGACTCTGCGGGAGGTGCACCCAAACAATTGAGAAAAGTAACCAGGTGTGTGCCCCTCAAATCCTCTTTGAGCCATGTCAATCATGGGGAATCCTGCCCGGTTTTCCTAATTTGGAAAACCGGGAAGGAAGTTTGGACCCGGACAGCCCTTCAAATAACCGGGCTGTCCAAGTCAATAGCGGAGAGGTGGAAACCTTACTCTGACATATGATGGCAGCTAGTGTGGTATCACATGGCCCACATCTATCTATCATATGCTCTGTGTATGAAACAAAACATTTGTTTTTTACAATCCATTATGTAAAGAGAAAATAGGCTAATATAATAAAAAGAGCCAAATTTTAAGCAGGGCTAGTAACCCACAACCAGCCTTTTTTATTATTATTCTGCTGTACAGCACCGCTTGCATAAGTAGCACTATACAAATACAAAATATAAATACAGACTATCAATTAGGCTTGCTCTCTCTACAGTATATATCCTCATGTATATAATTATATAACTCTGTAAATCAGGTTAATTCTATGCATTTACAAATGAATATGTAAAGGATCCTTATGCTATGAATCTACTCACAAACCAATGTAAATGGATTCCACTTCGTAAATTAGATGAGTCAACATAGACCTCAGGAATATGATGAGACTTACAATATAGAAAATCAACACTGAAGTGAGTGCTAGTCACAAGCCAGATGCTGTGCTATGTTTATTAATATAGTGATATTTCCATATATTCTAGGATGCTGTGCTCACTCACAGTTGGAGCAGAAATATAACAATGTTTGTGAAGTAAGAAAACACATTAATGGATCGTTTATCTTGTAGATGTTCAGCTACTGAAGCAGTCTGGCTTTGTGTCATCCCTCTATGATTTAATGGCCAATACTTTCCATTGCATGACTCTCATTCATCGTTTTATGCTGCATTGTAACATATTATAATATTGTATAATATTTATGGATTATTGCTGTCATTTAACTGCCTGTTACAACATAATGCTAATTTTATAATGTGCTACAAACAGGGGGCTTTGGTTTATGGTTTTGGCTAAAAGGCAAATAGGACCACTTTTGGACCACAAGTAAGATTTAAGTTTTGCCAGCTTTATTCAGCTTCTTGTTCTCCATTGAGTTTTTTTTTTATTTTGCCTACAGGATGCTGTGGGTTTGAGAATTTTAAAATAAGAGGTTTTCTTTATTTCCGCAGCTTTTTATTAAAGGGGTTCACCCTTCAGTTAACTTTTAGTATGTTATAAAATAGCCAATTCTAAGCAACTTTTCCATTGGTCTTCATTTTGTTAAATTGTTTTTGAATTATTTTTCTACTTCTCCTGACCCTTTCCAGCTTTCAAACTGACCCCATCTAAAAAAACAATGCTACAAATGTATAGTTAACAGTTGCATAGCTAGATGTTACTGGGTCCCACAGCAAATTAATTTTAGGGCCCCCAGAGTTTATAATTTTTACCAAAATATGTTGAAATAGCACATTAATTGGGGCCTTGTGGGGCCCCTATACCTCCTGGCCCCCCCTGCAGACGCAGGGTCTGCTTCCTCTATAGTTTCACCCCTAATAGTTACTGCAACTTTTTATTTCTCCTCTTTTATAATCAGACCCTCCCTTATTCATATTCCAGTCTCTCATTCAAATCAATGTATGGTTGCTATGATAATTTGGACACTGCTGAATAAAAAGCTAAATAACTCAACCACAAATAATAAGAAATGAATACCAATGGCAATTTGTCTTAGAATATCGCTCTCATCATCATAATAAACGTTAATTCAAAGGTGAACAACCCCATAGCATGCTTTAGGATAGTGAGAAATGCTTGAAATTGTGATCTACTGCTCCTTATGAGGTGTAACAGTACAGGCTCCTGTCAGGCAATTTTTGGTGTTGTAGTTTTAGTAAAGATGAAAGCAAGTTGCTCAGTGTTTGAGTGCCCTTAAAGTATGTCAGTGCTGGGCCAACCCGGTCAGGCGCCCTAGGCAGCCTGGCCGAGCATAACGCCCACAGGCGCACATGCGTGAAAAAATCAAATGGGCGCATGTGCGAAATAACTTATGTGTGCATGTGCGAAACAACCGCATTCGCGTAAAAGACGAAAGTTCACATGAGCAGAAAGGATGCAAAGGAACAGCGCGCACACACACGCCGGTACATCTGCGAGCAGAGACCGGACTAGGTGGTAGAAGAAGCAGAGAAGGTGCATGCCTGGCGCCCCCCAAGCTTTGCACCCTAGGTACGTGCCTACTCTGCCTACCCCTAGTTCCGGCTCTGAAGTATGCCCCCTTTTCACAAGTGTGTATATATATATATATATATATATATATATATATATATATATATATATATTCATTTACATATCCCTGGCAGCATTTGTAAAATGTTAGCTGTTTTGGCAAATATGAGTCATCCTGCAAAACACCATTCTTTTAGTTTGGCATATTATTGGTCAATATTATTGGTCAGGTGAAGCAATTTATCATCACTGAAAATTAGCGATGAGCGAATTTTTTCGTCAGGTTTCACTGTGAAAAAGACACCCATGGCCAAATTTATGTATGTATGTATGTTATGAATATATATATTTATATACACACATAAATATATAATAGTGCTGATTGTTTAACTGCTTAATGCCAGCTGGTTATTGCTGTTCTTTTCACCCACATCTCTCTACTCGCTAATATCAGATAGTAAAAAGTTACCTATGGACCATTTATCTGTGTTGTTCATTAAACCTAATTTTCTGCCCCACGAAGAACAATATGCAGAAGGCTCTTTTTCCAAGCATGATTCCCTGTATGTGATGAATATGGTATATCCAGTTCATGCATGCTCCTATAATTAGGGATCATTCATTTGGCTAATCAAGATTGTGTCAGTTACTGTATTTGCTTTGTAGCCACCACTTAAATTACAACAATTCCTGTTCCCCGTAGATGATGATTGATGTAAAGCAGCTGTGCGTGGCTGAGTGTAAATTTAATTACTCCTTGACTTGGAAGGTGATAATGCAGTGTGTGTGGATCATGGAAAATTTCTGCCTTGGCTCTCAAAGATCAGAAATCTTTTAACATACATCTGCAGTGAGTGTTATTGTAATGTGTTTTGTAGTTCATCACAAGTCTTGAAATCTTGTACAGTATAAATCCCTAAAAATATTAAGCATATAATTCTGTCACTTACAAGGCTCATATGAACTGTGTTACTACAACGTGATGGGAAACTGTGGTGTCTTTCATGTGCTTCTATAATGGGCTTCACATAGAGATTCTGGATATAACACGAATCTCAGCATTTGATGACAACCATTCAGTTTGCAGTTCTCTTAAATGATCTGCAGTTGCCAAAGATGGTCATAGTTCTTCCTAGTTATACCAGGACATTACTCTAATTGACACTTATTCAGGTTCAAAGGCTTGGTTGTATGAGTATAGTAGTTGAGGGCAAGTAGATACAAATTTTGCCATGTTTTATTGTTCTGACTCAATAACAGATTCTATAGTGAATAAAGTACCCCACTATTGTAAAATATAAGGATATTATATATCAAAAGTCGCAGAGGAGTTCCATGAGGGACCAGATTTACATTGTGGGCGCCCCTAGGCCCACTACCGTTTGTCGCCCCTGTCCCCTCCAGGGGGACAGGAACAATGGGGATTGGCGCACGGGAAATTTAAGAAATTATTGTATCTGCAGCGCACCCCAGTGTTTTTGAACCAATGTGGGTGTGGTTGGGCAGCATGCCGCCCCCCTAAAATCCTGCCGCCCTAGGCCCGGGCCTAGGTGGCCTTTCCACAAATCCGGGCCTGGTTCCATGACCATATAAAAGCATGAGGCCATAGGCCGAGTACTTATACAGGTCATGGAACTCTAAGGTTTCTTCTTATATCCTCAAATTTTCCAACAAGGGGTACTTTATTTATTATAATACACAAGTTTTAGTGAGTCATATGGCAAAAATGACATCACTAAGCTCCGTTTATAACTGATGACATCACTAAGAGCTGTTGTGAATAATGTACCCCCTCTTGTAAAATATAAGGATATTATAAGTTACCAAGGAGTTTCATGACCATATAAAAACACCTGGCCAAAGGCCTAGTGTTTTTATACAGGTCATGGAAATCCAAGGTAACTTCTAATATCCTCATATTTTCCAACTGGGGCTACTTTATTTATTATAATACTCAAGTTTCAGTGAGTCATGTGACAGAAATGACAACAGAACTCACCGTTTATAAGGATATAATTTACAATATATTCATGGCTTTTGTGTATTTTAAGGATATAATTTAAAGGAAATTCATGGCTTTTGTGTATTATAAGAATATATATTTTTCATGTTCTCAGGTTTAGCTAATGATTTGAACCCCTTTATATTGTCTCTATGATTTCACTGTGTAGCAGTAAACAGTAGTACAAGAATTAAGCACATGCCAAACTTTGCTTGTGAGGTCTGTCTGGCATCCACTGTAAGTGCCTGGGAACTTTTGGTTTTATAATAAATAAACACTAATAGAGTTTTCAAACACTTCATCAATGCATGTTGGAAACAGATGAGATCTATAATTGAACAGTACAGTGTAGTGCTCCGAAAGCATTGCTAAGCATTTCAATCATTTTTGTTGCTAATAACAGCCCAAAGGATTGCTTTTAAAGTAAAGACAAAAAATGAGGCCCAGTACAGCAGCAGAATCGTCATCATTATATTGCATTTGCTTATCTAGAATGGCAAAGCCACTATGTTATATTTCTAAACTGTTTCTATGTTATCCAGCCATTATTTGGGGTTCCAAGTAGTGCACTTACCAATGCACTTTTTGTTCTGACCAAATTTGCATGTAATAGAAGTAAACATAGGGAAAAAATAGCTTCTATTTTTTTTTTACAGATGCTGCAACCCCTTTAAAGGAAAACTATACCCCCAAAATGAACACTTAAGCAACAGATAGTTCATATCATATTAAGTGGCATATTAAAGAATCTCACCAAACTGGAATATATATTTAAGTAAATATTGCCCTTTTACATCTCTTGCCTTGAGCCACCATTTCGTGATGGTCTGTGTGCTGCCTCAGAGATCAGATCAGACATGGAGCTATAGACATATTGTCAATTTCCCAGCTGCCCCAAGTCATGTTACTTACCTAAAATCTCCCATGTACCATTGGCAAATGCAGCCCGTGCTAGGAATAACCCAGAAAAGCAAAAGGTTGTTTCAGTTCACCACTGGAGAGCAGAGGCACTCAAAATGCCATGGGCTAAATACAGGTATGGGATCCCTCATCCGGAAACCACTTATCCAGTAAGCTCCAAATTACAGCAAGGGTATATCCCATAGACTCCATTATAATCATATAATTCAAATTTTAAAAAATGATTTCCTTTTTCCCTTCAATAATAAAACATTACCTCCCAACTAAGATCTGATTAATCTCTATTGGAGGTAAAACTATCCTATTGGGTTAATTAAAGTTTAAATAATTTTTTAATAGACATTAAGTATGGTGATCCAAATTATAGAAAGACCCTATTATCCAGAAATCCCCCAGATCCCAAGTATTCTGGATAACAGATCCAATACTTGTATTTACTTTCATCTTTTGGTGTTACTGGTCCTTTAAACAATTTCTGCAGAAGTAGACAGGTTAAAAAAATAGTATTTTTATCGATCAACCAACATAAATGGGTTCACTGCCTGGTACGATCCTAAAGTGTTATATGTTTCACAGCCTTTGTCTGTGCAGAAAATGAGCCTATATGCATGCATGTAGCTTAAACATACAATGTTACTGCTTCTCTTCATGCTTTAAAGGAGAACTAAACCCTAAAAATGAATATGGCTAAAAATGCAATATTTTATATAATGACCTATTCCACCAGCCTAAAGTTTCAGCTTGTAAATAGCAGCAATGATCCAGGACTTCAAACTTATCACAGGGGGGTCACCATCTTCGAAAGTGCTTGTGACACTCACATGCTCAGTGGGCTCTGAGCAGCTGTTGAGAAGCTAAATTTAGGGGTCATTGCACATTATAAAGCAGAAAATGAGGTTGGCCTGTAATGTAAACTGATGCTACAGGGCTGATTATTCAATTCTGATGCTAGTTGCACTGGTTTCTGTGCTGCCTTATAGTATTTATCTGTATTAATTACTAATCTGCCTTATATTGTGACATTTCTATTCTATGTGTACTATATATTATATTGAGTGGATCCCTAATCTCAGTAAATGACAGCAGCACAGAGCAAGTGCAGTGAATCAGCAGAAAAGAATATGGGGAGCTATTGGGGCATCTTTGGAGACACAGATCTTTACTGCTAAACGATTGTGGTTGCCTTGGGCTGGTACAGAAGCACAAAACATAATGTACAACATTTGTTCTCCTTTAAGATGGCATAGATGTGCAAATTATAGCCTATGTCGGACGAACGATCATCCAAGACAATCTTCTGACCTGCAACTAACTATTCAGATTGATATAAAGTAGTAAAGGGAACAAATCGCATGATGCTCGGTCCATTAACTGAAAGACCGCAATCGTACGAAAGTTATGTTGGACAAATAGCAGTGATAATCTCCTATTGAAATCATAATCTGCACATGCAGAGATATTATAAATAGGCAATATAAATATTTTAAACTGTCCGATAAACTGAATGACCAATTGCCATGGTTCAAGAAATGTCGGATTGCTCCAGAAATCCTACGCTGGTATCTTTAAATCTATTGCCAGCTTTAGTTGTACATGGTGCTGCCGGCCATATGTGTTGCTAATGGACTACACTGATTTCCTCACAGGAAGGGATTTTGTTGTTTTGTTTGTTTTTATGGCGATGGGTATCTAATCTAATATTGCATCCATGTGACCTTGTGCAGAGCATTTAATTCCTGCAAACAATATCAGCTAGGAAATGAAGCATTGTTATTACAATTATAGTACTTGTGGCTCTCCGGGGACTGGCCAGCTGTGCCTTACAGATGAACACATTCCTCTTCTCTTCATGGCTTAAAGGAGAAGGAAAGGTTACAATTAAGTAAGCCTTATCAGAAAGGTCCATTTAAATATAGCAGTAAACCCCCAAAGTAGTGCTGCTCTGAGTCCCCTGTCAAAAGAAACACTGCATTTCTTTCCTTCTATAGTGTACACATGGGCTTCTGTATCAGACTTCCTGCCTTCAGCTTAAACCTCATTGCCCTGGGCAAGAGCATGCTCAGTTTGCTCCTCTTCCCCCCCTCCCTTCTCTGCTGCAATCTGAGCCCAGAGCTATGAGTGAGCAGGGAGACACTCAGGCAGGAAGTGATGTCACACCACGTTAATACTGCACCTCCTATCTTAAACAAACAGAAAGTTTCTAGAGCTTTTTACTCAGGTATGGTAAAACATTCTACAGAATAAATATAGTATTATAGCTTGCACTATTGCAGCTAATCTATTGGCAATAAAATGCCTCCGTAGCTTTCCTTCTCCTTTAAGGGGTACAGCAATGTGGTAGTGTGGAACGTTTTATATATTACCTTGCATGTAATTGCAGAGAAGCGTTTGGACATATGGAAAAAGTTAAATGTGTTTTAATTAAATCCATTTTATACAAAGGTTCCCAGTTCAAATGTCATCTCTTTGAAGAGTTACAATGTGCCATTGTGACTGGATTAGTGGAAGAGTTTATATGCCGAGAACCTCCCACACCAGTCAGTTGAACTGAAGAAGCTGCTCGGATGAGTAGTGAAACGTCTTCAATAATTACTCAGCAAGTCCAGTTGTTTTTAGATTTACCTATACTAGATATACCATGACCTGGATGAACGAAAAGGTTCCCAGCCTTTTCCAGCTAGTGGGCTGATTGTTCCCTAACTTATTTGTGGACCAGATCATTTTATTCTCATCATTTTACATTATAAATTATACACACAGAGTTCATTGTATACTTATGGGCCAGAAATATCACTGATGGGTTAAAGGGGTTGTTCACCTTAACCTTGTTTCAGTTTAGTTGTTTTCAGATTGTTCAAACAAGACATAGGCATAAGGATGAAGTCATAACTTTTAATTTCATAAGTAATGACCTACACTGAATGCATATGACTCATAGTGTGACAAATTAGGCACCTACAATGCTATCCAGCTAAAGTCTTGAGACTTTAAAGGAGTTGTTCACCTTCAAACACCTAGAGCAAGAGACATATACTGTAGATAGAGGTTGGGATTGTGAAACAGGTGGTCACTGAGGGCAGAGCTGTTTGAGCCCTGAGGGACCCCACTAGGAACCTTACTCAATGTAGAGAATGTACCATTAACAACCACCCTCTGTACATATTCTGTAGCCAGTTTCCTATCCACATGCAAATTACTTCATTAAGCCCAAACGACCTTTGTTTAGAAAGAAGTCGTTTTTGGGGCATGGTATGGTCGGACTGGGGGGGTCAGGGCCCACTGGGGCTGCCACATCAGGGCACCCACAACCCCCCAATGGCACCCTTCACCAGTTGCAGGCCCCCCTCCCCAGCAAACCCCTCTCTGCCCCCACGCGGCGCATACCTACGTCTCGGTCGTTTGTGGGCGGGGGCAAGTGGGCAGAGCGGTCAGGGCAAGAGGCAGATCAAGCAGGGAAAGAGCCGGAGGTCAGGAGCGGAGGGTGAGGAAGTCACACTTTGTGGAACAGTCCACCACTGGCCCACAGTATCAAACGCTTTGGCAAAATCCAAATAGATCACTATACTGCCCCCCCCACTGTCCAGGATCTTACCTACCTCATCATAAAAAGCGATCAAATTCATCTGATATGACCTGACCTATCCTTCATAAAGCCATGTTGATTGCTGCTCATAATGCCATTCACTAGGACAACATTTTAAATGTGATTCCTTAACAAGCCTTCAAATAATTTGCCCAACACAGATGTCAAATTTACTGGCCTATAATGCCAGGCTGAGAGCGTAATCCCTTTTTTAAATATTGGAATTACATCAGATTTTCTCCAGTCCATAGGTACCATACCAGATGAAAGCGAATCTGGCAACATCAGAAATAGAGGCTGGTCTAAAACTGAACTAAGTTCTGTTAGAACCCAGGAGGTGTATGCCATCTGGCCCTGGCGCCTTTTTTACTTAAATATTTATTAAAGCTTTATGAATCATATCCTGAGTTAGCCACTGACTAGATTGAGCTGAGAAGGAAGGAAGGAAGTCTGATACAGAAGCCCATGTGTACACAATAGAAGGAAAGAAATGTGGTGTTTCTTTTGACAGAGGACTCAGAGTTGCATTACTTTGGGGGTTTACTGGTGCATTTATATAGATATTTTTGAAGTTACTTAGTTGTAACCTTTCCTTTTAAAGCTACACAAAATGTGTATATGGAATTTCCATATTGCAAATCGATATCTTTAATCCAAGTGCATAAAGTGAGATTGTGTTTGTAATTTATGATGCCATTCCTTTGTGTTTTGCAGTTGACTACAGACCACATGCCAATATGGATACTGCACATCACATGCTCCTATTTGGATGCAATGTGCCTTCTTCCACTGATGATTACTGGTAAGTGCAACCAATTAATGTTTTCCTGTGTCATAAGAGATACCACATTATTTGGTTAGGCATTTGCTGTGATACCTCTGTTATCACATGGCCGATTATAATGTATTGGAAGTGAGCCCAACATGTAGGGGGTAGACCAACATATGGGGCAGTGTCCCAATGCAAAATAAGTAACATAAAACAAAAGGAGAAGAAACCAGGTGGTATATATATATAAACATATAAATATAAAAGGGGGAACTCATCCTCAAATACCTATAATCAGCATTAATAGTAAAAGAATCAATAACATTATGTATTAAAGTACATGTGTAGCAGCAATAAGTCAAAGTTCATTTAAAGCTATAATGCTTCAATTGATAATTCATAATCATAAAATAAAAACTAATTTAGGAGGAGTAAGGTCATAAATAGAGTTGCCTATTGAAATATGTTGGAGGGCCATTTTGATACATACGTAGGCCAATGATGTATATGAAAAATTTAGCTTTGCCTTTGCTGAATGAATTATAGGTCTTTAACTTTACAGGCATTTTTACATTTGTAAAGGTTCATTTACAAACAAAGTGCACTGTGGACTTTATGGATGCATTTTTTTACCTACAGTGCATTATTTTCCCCAAGGTTCCACCATAATTGCTGTAAGCTGCATCAACCGCAAGTTCCCGTGTGTATTTTTTCCCCTGCATTTATGTTTCAGTGGTATCACTTCTGCAAAAAAAATAATAATGGCATGAGTGTCTGATTTACCTGACGCAAATGAGTTGTCACTGTTGATTCTGGCTGATAATTCCAGTGTTCCATTACGTCAGTGCATCGATTTTGTGTGTCTCTGCTTCCGAGCTGAATTTTATCTTGAAAAACTGCAAATATTGCTTCTAAAGAAATCTATTTTCATAAACCCCTATAAGCCACTCTCAGTCCAAAGGGGATTAAATCTTATTAGAGCTCATCAATACAGAATAGGATTTCTTGTAGTGACAGCACAGTGACAGAAGCCTCCCTATCATGCTTAGATCTGTCGCTTTTAGTATCAGAAAGATCTGGAATATGCTAAACACCATACTGTAACATGCATTTGGGGATTTCACAGGAGGTTGCGTTGGCTTACAATCGGTTTACAGCACCCAATGGTGTTTTCAGACTGACTCCAAATCAGATTGATGACACAGGTTCTCGGTGTGTGTTATGCCTGACTTTCAATTTCATAGATATAGGGGATTAATCCTCGCCCTCCACAGAGGCATTAAAATCAATCACACACCCACGTAAGTCTTGCCAAATCAGATCTCATTGTAATCCGACATGTAAAAACATTATCTGTTTTGTCGGGGAAAATTTATCTTCTTGAAGATTATCTGGCATAAAGGCAGAGAATATGGGAAAATGTCATCTGGAAGGCTGAGCAAACAACGATTGGCCATGAAATGGAGATGGCAGAAAGAGGGCAAGGATGCAAGTGAAAAGGAGAAAACAACAAAAAAATTCACTGTCCATTATAAACCATAAAACAGGAAAAAACACATAAAATATGAATGACTACACCCATTAAAAACATGACATGTCTTTTCTTGACATTAAAGGGGTGATTCGCCTCAGTGTTGAACTGGCCCATCGGGATACCAGGTGGGCCCTTTTGCTTCTAACCAGGGGAAAAAGGGAACACAACAAAAAAAATTACTTACTATTATAAGTCATAAAACATTGCAAAAACACATCAAATATGGATTGCTTCACCCATTAAAACATGACGTGTCTTTTCTTGACATTAAAGGGGTGATCAGCCTTCAGGTTAATGTTATGTTTGTTATAGAATGACCTGTTCTTAGCAAGTTCTCCATTGGTCTAAATTTTTTTGCTTTTTATAGTTGTTTTCATTATTTGCCTTCCTCCTCTTTCTAGCTTTCAAATGAGGGTCACTTACCCCAGCACTATTGCTCTGTGAGGCTACGCTTTTATTGCTACTTTTTATAGCTAAATAATTCAAAAACTGCAAGTAATCAAATATGAAGACAAGCTGCAAACTGTCTCAGAATAGCAGTCTCTACATTGTAGTAAAAGTTTATTTAAAGGTAAACAACCCCTTTTAACATTTGATATCCTTCACTCTCTAGAATGAGGGTCAACGACTGGAATCCTTTTTATAATGTGGGCTTTAAGGGGCAATAAGTAGCCATTTACAATAGAGCAGCATAGTTGTATTAATGTCTTGGACATGGAGTAAGATTTTTCACATTTATACTTGCAGTATTGTAGTATGCTATAATGCGTGATCAGAAGAAGAAAATAAGTTAATAAAGGTATGGGACCTGTTATCCAGAATGCTTGGGACCTGGGGTTTTCCTGATAACGGATAATAGGTTTCCAGATAACGGATCCCATACCTGTACTTTAATTATTATTCTCTTTATCCGGACTATTTAATCATACCTATGGAATCGCCATAGCCCTGCTTCCATTCTACCTCACTCCATGCACAGCCCTTTTGTTTCACTCTCAGCTCAACTTGTTCTACCCCAATTCCTCTGCCTCATGCATTGTATAGATCTTACTCCTCAAAAATTACTTATTTTTCAGATGAAAAGTTTCTCTTATGAGTTATCCTTTAATACAAGCAAGTAGGTCAAACTTGCTCCTTAAGGGTAAGGACACACTGGACGATTTGTAGCCAACGTTTTTAAAAAGCAAATCGCGGCGACATATCGCTCGTTTTGTCTCTGAACAAAACCAAATGAAAGACGCCAGCTCCTGTGCCCACAGCGCGTTTGTGAATCGCCTGTAGCTCCAAAACGCACTGAGACCCTTTTCCGAGCGATTTATCAGAAATAGCATGTACTTAGAAAAGCACTGAAATCTCCTAGACACGCACACACATACAGATAAGTAGCAGCGATTGTATTCAAATTACAATGCGAACGCAATGACGCAAGCACGCAAGCACGTAAAGACGCCAGGTTACAGCGGGAAGCACAAACCGTTTCCGGTTTGGGTGGAGCACGTACCGCACAGAGTAATGGGATACAAATCGCTCTGTGCCAATAGTCGCTGTGAATCGTCTGTTCAAAAAAGACGATCATCTTGTCGCCGCGATTTACTTTTTTAAAACGTTGGCGACAAATCGTCCAGTGTGTCCTTACCCTAAAAGAAACTCGAGACATATGCCAAGCAGATAGCAATTTCTTTCATCTGATTTAACCCTATCTCTGATTAATAGGAGACGAGGATCCAGGCAGGAGCAATAAGTTTAATAAATTGGAATTTCAAACTGTTCTTGGCATTAGACTTTCATTTTCTGCAGAATTAGGCTTCCTACATGATTACTTTCAAAGCACACTGTACTTGGCATATGTGAATTTGGCAAATCAAAACTTTTCTGCCTTTATGTTCTGTTGTTTTCTGTGAACTAAAATACAGTGTTCTTGTAGTCTTTATGCCCATAGTACACAGGGCAACTGCCAAATGACTGAGAATGTCTAAACTTCACCTTGTGCAATTGGTCTTAGAGCGATTTTATTGGTATTTTCTATTGTATATAAATCGTATCTGTTCAGGGTATGTTTGAGTCACTCTCATGGATTTATTTAGTAGCTGAGCTATGTAATTATTATTGGTTTTATCATTCAGTTAATTCTAACATTGTTTCTCTTACAGGGACTGCAGTGCAGGAACTTGTAATGACAAATCTAGTATAATGTATGCCTGGGCAAAGAATGCACCACCCACCAAACTACCAGAAGGTACTTTGCAGGTTGATGCTATACAGTATTTCTGAATCTGTTCCTTCTCTCTATAAAACACTCTGTAATATTTATAAAAAGGTGCATGTTTGGGCAGTGGTTAAAGCAGATAGAGACGAATATAGTTTGCGGTTGCGTCACATGATACAAGGTGCAGACAGCGCTGATATTTTTTATTGTGCAGTGGTCTGTGCAGTATTAGATCTTTCTGTACTTTGGATCTTCATAGACCCTAAGTCTACTAGAAAATCATGTCAAATTTAAGTAAACACAATAGGCTGGTTTTGCTTCGTATAAGGATTCATTATCTATCAGTTTGGATCAAGTACAAGGTACTGTTTTATTATTGCAGTGAAAAATGTAGGATTATTTGGCTAAAAAAGTCTATGGGAGACAGCCTTTCCGCAATTTGGAGCTTTCTGGATAACAGGTTTCCGGATACCTGTAGAATCTTACTATTTATAGGTTGCTATTGATGATAGATATATATATATATATATATATATATATATATATATATATATATATAGATATATATATATAGATATATATATATATATATATATATATATATATATAATCATATCAACATTTTTATTGTACTTTTTACTTGTTTATCTACTTTGATTACTCACAGGAGTTGGATTTCAAGTTGGAGGGAAATCGGGCAGTAGATATTTTGTTCTTCAAGTTCACTATGGTGATGTGAAAGCATTCCAGGGTAAGTGGAAAAGCAATAATAGTGATACAATTAAATTTGTGAAGTACATAAAGCCTATGAGTAAAATGATATGTTTTTACAGAAATTCAGTGGGTAAATGTTTTATTTACATAAAAAGACTGACATCTGGCTATATCAGGCTTCTTGTTTTTTTTTTTTTTTTGGAGGGGGGATTAATGAATGCAGAATATATATGAAAATATATGAAAAAGATATATTAGCACTCTTTATGCAGCAGTGTGTAAAGCCAAATATAACATTCCAAGCAGCTTTCCAATTTGCATCAATTACAAATCTTCTTTGTTATTTAAAGTTATTTATAAATATAACTGCTTCCGAATGTAGCATCAGTTTGTCTCTTTCTGTCTCTTTCTGTTCCCTGTATTGGCGATTCTGACTTTTTGAATCAACATAAAAGAAGCCAGCTCATATGAGACCTGGGAAGAAGCATCCAAACCTGACTTCACCTCCATTGTTTCAAGGAACATAGTCAGCAGTGCAGGAAGGGACAGAAACATAATGCTTGCACTTGCAATTATATTTATAACTATCTTGAAAACCACAAAAAAATTGTAATTATTTAGTTGCTTAGAAATAAATTGAATTAGGTATGAATGGTTTAGAGCCCCTTTAGATAACATGTTAACTAAATAGTTAAATGATCTCTCAATCTGTGGCATTTCAGTTTTGTACTAAACCCCTATCCCCAACATACATTTTATTAATAAAAGACGAGTATATGAGAAGCTCTCACTGTATTCCCTGCCCGATAAACTCCAATAGTAGGGTAAACAGTTCAACCTTTAGTAAATATGCCCCAAAATATCTAACTTCTCTTTTTCCCCAGAACCTGCTCAAAACATGACTTCACAACTCTGTAGCTATCGCTGTGCTAACACAAGCCCAAGTCAAAGGGCATCAAATAATACCTAGAAATAGGAATATTTGCATATTTGTGGGGAGAGCATCATTGGAATTGTAAACCTTTTATTCAAGTCCGATTAAACCGCTGCTCTGTGTTAGCAATCAATTATTATTTCCAAATGATGATATAAATAGGCCAAAGAGGAAGCCCAGCAGTTTTAATATGGTTTTATATGGCTCTATGACATGGATGGCTGAAACGATTTGCATTTTATTAAGGCAAGTCAATGGCCACTTGATTGAACTCTGTAATTGGCAGTGCCTTACTGATTTCTGTTGCTTGCAGAATGGAATGGAGATAAGTGAGAAGTTAATTTAAAGCTGCCCATTAGCAAAAAGATTTGCTTTTCCTTATTTTCTATGGTCATATTAAACCTATAAATGTCAGCAAATTGCTGAACACAGGATTAGACAATAATAATTTTTCCTAATGAAATAATAATGTGGTGTGTATATTAGCCTGGAAACAAAGATCTTCAACTGACAGTGCCAAGAGACTGGCAAAATATTGTTCTTAGAATGAAGGCAAAGTAGGTCTTTTGGCTTATGGTGGTAGGAGGTCCCTGTCCCGAAGAGCTTATAATCTAATTGAAGTTAATGCGAAGAAGGTCAAAACCCGCAATTAAACACAGTTCTATTATGCCTTCATGCTATAAATGCTTCAGTGAGTATATAGTTTTGTGTTTAAAAATGTATTGAATTCAAATAGTAAAAAACAATTCCTTTAATGAAAGCTTGTGAAGACATTATTATATTATAAACAGAAGCGTCTGTCTCGCCCTTTATTCTATATTTTATTCTATATGCTATTCTTGATACAGTTAATTTAATTAAATTGTGAAAGAAAAACAACATTTTGAAATACATCTGTATTTTGTATTCTTAGATAAACATAAAGATTGCACAGGGGTGACTGTACGGATAACACCTGAAAAGTAAGTACTATTCCTGTTTCAGTCTACTCTAGAATTCCCTGTTTTTGTGGTTGTGAGTTAATTTTTTGGTGTTTTTTTTTTTTTTTTCACACAAAGCACTTTATCAGGTTTTTAACCTTTTCCAGGCACCCTTCGGCAGACTTAGCTTCATGTATGTGTGGTAAAGAGCAATTTTTGTTTATTACTCTACTGTACATACATGTACAAAAAGAATGGGGAGCAGCACAAAAAAAAATTTGAGGGTTTGCTGAATAAGTGTTGTAATGGGATATTTATTAGCTCCTATGAAGACTGCCCAAGGGAGGCTCTGTTTGGTAGTACACCTACCAAACAGATTCCAAGCTTGGAATTCAAAAATAAGCACCTTCTTTCACTGAGAACAAAATCCATGGGGTTGTTCTCAGTTGCACACTTGATTTAAGTGAATCAGGCTTTTCTTGTCATTTAGGATTTACTTATTTACTGCACCGCTTTTCTCTATATGTTTTTTCCTTTATTTATGACCAAGCTGGCTAGAAGCCATCAAGATATTGGAGGCAACCATTGCAATGTAAATTTACTGTTTATTTCCTAGTAATGACAAAAGATCAGGCTTTCACCAACATTGCTGTCAATATTTGGAAACAATTTCTAGGTAGACTTTTCTGTTTGATTGATATATCACACTAGATTTGGTCTAAAGCAAGTGAAAGTGTGTAGGTGACCAGCCAAAAAAGCATCATTTTAAAAGTTAAAAGTTGCTTACTAAGTAAAAGAAGGACCAGGCGTGCTTTTATGTACAGTTGTGAATATCTGGAGCAATTCCAAGGAGATTAAAAAAAGTATGGATGCACCGAATCCAGGATTCGCTTCTGGATTCGGTCAGGATTCGGCCCTTTCCAACAGGATTCGGATTTGGCCAAATCCTTTTGTCTTGCCGAACCGAATCCTAATTTACAAATGCAAATTAAGGGCGGGAAGGGAAATAACTTGACTTTTCATCACAAAATAAGGAAGTAAAATCTTTTTTGCCACTTTTTCCTTTCCCTAATTTGCATATGCAAATTAGGATTCATTTTGGTATTCAGCCAAATCTTTTATGAAGGATTCAGGGATTCCACCGAATCCCAAATAGTGGATTCGGTGTATTCCTATAAAAACCGGGCTGCAAATAAATGACGTATATTATCTTCTCTGTACCATGACACTGTATTTCCAGCTACCTAATTATACATTATATATGTGTGTGTTCTCAGTTTCACTTCAGTAATAATGCTGTTTTTATATTTACAGACAACCATTAATTGCAGGCATTTATCTTTCAATGTCTCTCAACACTGTTGTTCCACCTGGGCAAGAGGGTAAGGAATTTATAGATATTTAATGTATACTGCTGTTAAATTTGAATTCAGTTGTACTGTATGAGATATTGTAAAAAAAAAAAGAGTTAAGAAACATATGAAAGTATGAATATAAAACTTGTATTCACTTCTATGCAATTTTTAGGGAGATATTTAGGAAAGGCAGCACTTTAAATGGAATTTTGTATAGCTACTGTTTATGCATAAAGTCTGTTGTGCTTCCCTAATTGGAATAATGTTTGGCACATATGTAGTAACTTACAGCAACTAACTAGCAGGTAGCTTTTACTTGTCAGTTGATTAGAGGCAAACATTTGATTGGCTGCTATTGGTTACTATACCAGTGCAAGCTTTCCCTTTTTTATTACATTCAGGCCCGGATTTGTGGAGAGGCCACCAAGGCCTGGGCCTATGGCGGCAGGATTTTGGGGGTGGCATGCTGCATAACCACACCCACATTGTTTCAGAAACACTTGGGATGCGCAGGAGATACAACAGTTTTTTAAATCTCTCGTGTGTCAATTCCCATTGCTCCGGTCCCAATGAAAATTTGAGTGAATAGAAGGGGGGGGCGTAGAACGACAGCGAGCCTAGTGGTGCCTGCGGTGTAAATCCACCCCCGATTACATTAACTAGTTTTTGTCTTTTAACTTCTTATAATATGCAGAACTGTCAACATCTCTATATGTATGTGCGTGTGTAGGTATATTGTTTTGGAATAGAACTAGTAATTTTCTGTTTGGTCCCCCTGTTCGTGCTTATGGGAGGAAGATTTTTTTTTATATATGTGTATTTTTTTTATCTCAAATGTTTAACAAATCTGTTTCTGTTTAACAGTAGTTAATTCTGATATTGCCTGCCTCTACAACAGACCAACGATACACCCATTTGCCTACAGAGTCCATACTCATCAGTTAGGTAAGAAAGTTTGCTGTATCATGCCAAATAAGTATACGTAGTTTTAATACAGCAGTTTCAATTAGCAAAGGTGCTTCATTTATTATTTTAACTAAAATGTGAAAAATACAGCATTTATTTTAAGCTATTTACCTATTATTTACCTATATTTGCTTCATCCCTTGGTGAACAGCATCTTTCCCATCCGCCTCCTGCTGGACATTCTTTTATTAATCATTCAATTCTATATTTCCATTTTCTGATATTTCACAAAAATGGGAGATAACTCATGCGGGGTTGCCTTGATGAACTGATAAAATATTGGATAAATTACCTCCGTTTTACCAAGTAGCTCATTCAGCTTTATTAACTTAATAGTTCTATTTATTTTTATATTCAAGTTAAACCTTTAGTATTTAGATCTGTAAGATCATTAAACATTGGAGAATATACTGTATAAAGTAATGTATTGCTAATACAGTTCCCTTCTATTTTTCAGGGCAGGTGGTGAGCGGCTTTAGAGTCAGACATGGCAAATGGACTTTAATTGGCAGACAAAGCCCACAGCTGCCACAGGTAGGTGTGCTTAGTAAATTAGTCATTTTCTCCATAGTGACTTAGAATATATTTATGTTAATGTGTTGCATGTTTCAGACTACAGGTGTGGGATCCTTTATCTAGGAAACCCATTATCCAGAAAGCTTCAAATTACAGAAAGGCTGTCTCTCATAGACTCCATTTCATCCAAATAATCAAAATTTTCAAAAAATGATTTATTTTTTCTCTGTAATAATAAAACAGTAGCTTGTTCTTGATCCCAACTAAGATATAATTAATCCTTATTGGAAGCAAAACCAGCCCATTGGGTTTATTTAATGTTTACATGGTTTTCTAGTAGACTTAAGGTATCAAGATCCATATTACGGAAAGATACGTTACACAGAACCCCCAGGTCCAGAGCATTCTGGATAACAGGTCCCATACCTGTATTGGTACATGTGACAGATTTTGGTGTGGTTGAACATTTTCCAATGCTGCCTGTATTATAAATGCAAATGGCAAAATGCCCAAACACCACTTTGAGTGCCAAAGGCCTGAGTGTTTCATAAACTATTTGCCTCTCAATCCTTTGGCAGGAATGTGCTGCACCTAAGTAAACAATTTATTTCATCCCTGGGGTACATATTGTAGAGTTTGTAGAAATGGAGTTCAGTGGAAACGTTTTGTTCCATATCTATATAAGATTTAGGGGGTTATTTACTAAACTCCTAAAGCAAAATTCACAAAAAATTTGTGATTATTTTTTATATAATTGGACTTTTACATTTTTTTTTGGAATTTATTAAACCCAGAGGATGGAAAAGTCTGAATCAGAAAATCTGGCATCTCAGACCTGTCGAGGTTGCAAATAAGTCAATGGGAGAAGTCCCAATGATTTTTTGATTTGTGCTGGGTTTTGTGCAATACCCCGAGTTTTCGGGCAAAAATCTGTGTTTTCGGGTGAAAAATCCAAATAATCGTGAAAATCGGATGAAAAATCTGAAAAGATTGTGGAAATCTGTTTTGTTTTTTTCCCGCAAAGCAAATTTTTGGGAAAATGTAAAAAAACCTGTGCGGAGTTTTTAGCAGAACATTTTGAGATAAATTCGGACTTTGATAAATAACCCCCCTTAGAGAAATCATAGGGACAAATTTAAATTTCATATGATGATCATCAGAATTTGCTTATCTTAACATTTATACACCCATCGTCTGTCTGTTTGCTTATCTAATACATATGTACCAGGACTGCTAGCCTCTTCCTTTTATGAAACATGAAATTAGTTGTAATGTTGTGTCTATTTCAAAACATAATGTTAAAGTGTTAAAAAAAACTATTAACAAGCTAAATTAACAACTTGTTTAAACAAATAAACCAGCTAAATGAACAATATGTTTCATCCCTGGAGTACATATTGTACAGTTTGTAGACGTAGAATGTTGTATCTATTTCTATACAAGTGTCTCTTTAAGTGGGATTTATTTGCTCAGAGTAATGCGGAGGGTAAATGAATGATGCAATTAGTTATGGTTCACCATATTTGACTTAATCATTTGTAGGCTCTTTAATGTTGTGCCTTTGACACTTAGAATAACGTATTATATACTGCACACTGGGGCTTATATTTAATAGCATGTCATTTGCTAGAAGGGTGATTTGTAGAAAATATATCTCTTAATGTTAAAGGGACACTTTTGTCAAAATAAAGACTTTAATACTTCAAAACAATGTTTAGTGTTTAGTTAATTAAATGATACAATGATTTATATTGTTCTTCCTTAAAATGATGCAGCCATTAACATATGAGGAAAAAAATGCAATATGCAATTTTTAAATCATTGGATATTCTAGCTGTGCATAGCAGGAAAATAGGTATGATTATAATTATTGATTTAAAACCCTTCAAGGTGGGGAGGTAAGATAAGTAAAGGGATTCTATCATTGTATGCAGCCATTTACTTGTCTACGTTCATCATATTTAATTGCACACACAACTAGTTATGCATAGAATCAAGTGATCCAGTAAAACTATTTATTTCAAAAGATTTGGGTACTTATTTTTTTTCCCTCTCCCCATTTTGTGTTGCTAAATCTCCACTGGTCACCATAAAGGCAGTGAAGAAGAGCCGTAGTTAATCTGCACTTTCTGCTGTTCCGATCATTCTGACTGACTGCACAAACAAACAGAACAAGCACAACTATGGCCCCTTAATACAGTATTTGTCTGTTTGGCCTGGGGTTGGGGCTTACTGGTTATCCTGTGTATGGTTGCATTAAACTAGAATCACATAGCTGAGAGAAAGTAGATAAGAACATGAGGGCATGGAAATATGCAGTAGAAAAGTAGCCAACACTTTTTTTCCAGAATTAAAGGACACGGGGTTGCCCATAAGGTAGGCTCCCTCAATTAATCTGATTTCACTTAGTACCATAAAGATGCATTGAATTTGCTTCTTTTGCAAGGGCTACACTACATTAAGTTTTTTCAAAGGCTCATATTAATGTGGCTATGCAATAAAATAGCAACCAATGCACAGGGATTATTTAATGTTCGCCTGTTTTCAAGCACACTTTTAATTTGTTGCTATGAGTTCCTGCACTTGGGTAAACCTTGTGCCATTTATTACATATGCGGGAAAGTGCACAGAAATCACAGAAATAAAGACTTTTTCAATTACTTTCTGATTTCTATTTGTGACCGTTTTTTCTAATATTAAATTTTAATATTTGTATTAAAGGGGACCCGTCACCCAAAAAAATTATTCAAAATCCTATTTTATCACATTAGTCAAGCAAAATGAACTTTAATTACACTATATAAATTATATGAATCTTGTTTCCTTCAGTCTGGGAATTCATAATTATAGCAAGCAGGCAGGAGCCATTTTGTGGGCACTGTTATTAAGACAAGCCTTGTGTCATCTCAGAATCTTGTTTGTGCACCAAAATGGGGGACCTGATGTCCATCCCCATGCCCTGGCTACACAATTAAATGGTAAAGAGAATGGGGGAATGTGTGGAGAGCAGTGACATCTAGGAAGTGCTGATTGGAAATTGAAAGTAATTGTCTGCCCCGCCTCTATGCCACTGGCATAGAGGAGTGGCAGACAATATTTGATTGACAGCTGAGATTTTTAAATGAGCTTACAACAGCTATGAATGCTTTAATAAAAAATAGAAATTGGATTTCATGTTTAATTTGAAAAGGACTTTTATTATACAGATTTTTGTGTCTGGATGACAGGTCCACTTTAAATATTTTAAGCTTAAAGTTACATTTTTTACCTTGTTGTCTCTTTCTAAATCAGCTGGAGGGGGTCGCCAACTGTTCTAAATTGATACATTTCTTATATTTGGCCCTGCTGAGCAAAATTCCTGATCCCTGAGCTGTTAGAATTGATACAATAGTTGCTAAGGCTCCGCAGATGCTGCTGAGAAATGTGTCAACTAATGTTACAAACTGTAAGAGTTCAGAATCTGTACCTGGATTGCTGAACTGCCAGAACAATTCATTTTGAACCTAATTTTTGGAAACAAAGTAAAAAAAAAAAAAAGGAAAACAATTGAAAAAAAAGTCTTTGTTTCTAGTGACCAATCTGAAAATAACTGAACTGAATAAAATGTCTGGAAGGGGACCAACCGCTTTAACTGTTTATTAACCCTTTTACCTTTAGCTAGGTAGATTTGTCAGTATTGCTTCAAAATGGCTAAGCCAGTAATAAGGCTTTGTGCTGATGATTTGATTTGTTCTACAGTCTCACATTACATTATGAAAAAGTCTCTCTGAGATATCAATTAATGTGGCTCTTAAATATTGATGTAAATAAAGTAACAAGACAAAATGAATGCATATCATTAGAAATGAAGGCTGGATTACATGAGTATAATAAGTATGACTTGCACTCTAAATGTATTTTGTCTATAATTTGAATTTGATTAAAATTTGAATTAAAAAAAACCTTATTACCTTTCTATTATAAAGCTCAAACAGATCATTGTTTTGTTTTAACTTGAACAAGAGGATATACTGCCCCTTTAAATCTATAAAATAAAATTTGAAAGTTGCTTATGATTAAAAAAAAAAAAAAAAAAAGGATTCGCTCTAATGCATCTTGATGTTTTCTTTTTCAGGCGTTTTACCCTGTAGAGCATCCATTAGAGATTAGCCCTGGAGATATTATAGCAACCAGGTGTCTGTTCACTGGTAAAGGAAGGATGTCGGCGACATATATTGGGTATGAAGAAATAATGCTTTAATTAATGTCCTAAAAATGAAGAGCCCTATTGCCTTATAGTTGTTCTCATGTTAGCCCCCGGTACATTTATTTACAGCCTAATAATTCACACAATTGAGTGGGTTCATGCAGTCTAGTTACCTTTAAGTGCAAGGTAAATTATTTGATGAAAATCAGCTCTATGGGAAATTGCCTTGCTGTAATTTGGAGCTTTCTGGATATCTTTTTTCCGGATCAGGGGTCCTCTACATGTACACTAGAATGCCATATTTTATATACTAAACTTGCTACACCATCCTAAACCTTCAATATCTCTATGAGGGTAATGATCCAGGTGTTTACATTTTTTACAAGAGCTTATCAAATTTGTTAGGAGTGTCTGTGACACTGCACATGCTCAGTGTGCTCTGGGAAGCTGTTGGGAAGCTAAGCTTAGAGGTCAGTGCAAATCATCAAGCAGAAAATGAGCCTGTCATGTAAGCTCATTCTACATGGCTGATTATTAAATTCTAATGTTAATTGCACTGGTTGGAGCTGCCATGTAATGCCTGTGTAGTGACTTTCTATACATACAATATATTTTCGGTCCTTATACCCGGGTAGCTGACAGCAACAGAGAGCATCAGCAGAGAAGAAGATAGGGAGCTACTGTGGGCATTTTTACAGGCATCTTCTTCCAGCATTTCTAACCTACTTTGTAAAGCTTCAGTTCTCCTTATAACAAGTGTGTTTTTGTTTCTCAGCACACCCAGCAATTATATGTCTGTAAAATTTCCTCCGGTGGCAGTTTTGTTTTTCACTTTTATAGAAAGAAAATCTTCATTCCCCTTTTGAATTGCAAAATCTCCTTGGCACCGGGTTAATGCCACATAGCATTTCATTCTCACTTGAATCGGGCATTTGCTTTTATTGACTACAAACAAAATCAATGGTACAAAAAAATTATTTTTCAGTTCTGTTTCTTCCCTCTTTAAGTCCATTTCGTGCATTATGTTTTCCTCTTGAAAGTAGCAGGAAATCAATGGCATTAAACGAGGAGTTTCAGAGCTGGAAGCTAGAAGTGAGCCTCCCATGAATATAGCAGAGATTCTGACTAACTTACTGTATGTGCGCAGAGAAAGCAATTATACTGACATTTGATACACACAGTACGGAGCATAGCGATTTTCACAGCAGCAGTGGGGGGCTCATCGGTTGATGACATACTTGTGTAGTCTCTTGGGGGATCTCTTGATTGAATTCATGGATAAAGCAATCCCTTTTTGGAGCAGTCCTTTCCCCCCCCCCCCCCTTGGTGCTATTACTGTTGCCATGGTAAATAAGTGAATCCAGCAAGACATCACAAGCAAAGATGGCACTGGCATTTTTTTTTCTAAAGCAAAAATTGCTCTTTCACGTGATTTTCTTTTATGTTTTTCCCAAAGGTAAATTTTCAGTGTACCATTACGAAAAAGCAAAACAGAATTATTCAATTTCATTTTAAGTTATTATTGCACCTTGTAAAAGTGCCTTGAAATGTTTATTAGCAATAGGAAAATTGTAATATGAATATTATGTGCCAATTATTTTTGTAGCCTCGAAGTGCTTAATTGCAACTGCTCATGCAAAAGTGGGCACTGTAGTGGAAAACTCAGTCACTAGAGATTTAGTTCATATTGTTTTTGCGTGCCTTGTAATTAGAATAACACTGAAAAGGATTCAGAAAGAACTTATAGGAAAAATGAAAAAATGCTTTAATGCTGCTGTTGCATGGCCAGCAGGTATGGTTAGAAGACCCAAAAGACGGTGGTCTAAACCTGGTGACTAGTTGACAGTAAGACCAACATTGTCCACAGAGGGCTCCATTTTTGGCACTTCTTCAGAACTGGATGTTGTTTATTTTAGTGCAACACAACTTATTTTCTCTTCTCAGCTTCCATAGCAATGCAACACATATTATTGCTTTTATTTAATTGAAAACCATAGCCAGGCTTTATTATGGTGTGCTGCACCCAGCCGATCACCATGTGTCCATGTAACAGATTCCTAAACCTATAAATTGTATGGCAGAGCACTTTAGTAAATAAAAATAAAAAAGAACAGAATGCAGATCCTAAGGCAATACTACTCCAGGTTGGACTGTCCGAACCAAACTTAGAACCCCTTTTGGTACTGTATTTAGAATAAAACTCAAAATGTTGGAAAATCAAAAGGCAGATAAGCTTGATGTCCAATGAAAGTTGGTCAGTATCACTATATCAGGATAAAGTTTGTGTTGATGGTTTATAGCATATTGTGTTCTCCTGATCTATATACGGTATCTGCCTCCCAACTGCAGCATAAATATGAAACTGAGAGCGTGAATAACAATCACATGGCTTAAGACACCATAAGACAACTGAACAAGGGGAGGTTTAGATGAATTTAGCTCTGTGAACGTTAATGCAGGTAATAAAGCCAAGTTAAATTACCCCTCGCCATAATATATGTTATAACAATCCATAGGTTGATTTTATTGAGACACTTTCAGAAAATTTACCACTGTGATTAGGGTTTTTCAATTTTAGTCCTCTTCCACAGTCGATGCTCCAATCCACTCCCAGGACACCCAAATACCCTCTCTGAGCTCCCCCTCTAGCCGCTCAACTCACAAATTTCCCTTCCGATTAGGCTGATGATATCATGGCTCCACCCCATTTACATCATTATTGTAGCCCATATGAAATGGAACTGCGCCCTCACTGACTCACCCTTGTCTTGTCTACTACTTTTCTGAAAAGTGGCAACACTATGTGTGAATGAGAGTCCATTTGGTGAATACTTAAAGAGATTCTGTCATAATGTTTATGTTGTAGTTTTTATTTTATTATATTTTATTACATTGTTTATAAATAATTCATTCTACCATATAAAATGTTATTCCTGAACCATCAAGTGTATTTTTTTAGTTGTAATATTGGTGTGTATGCAGCCATCTCAGGTCATTTTTCCTGATCCTATGCTTTCAGAAAGAGCCAGCACTCCATGATGAATCTTTCAGAGTAGCTTTTGTTTCTCCAATTCAATGTTACTGAAGGAGTAGCAGTGGACTTGGATTTTTACTATTGAGTGCTATTCTCATATGTACCAAGGATTTGGTATCTGGTGTCAGGGAGCTGTTATTTGGTTGCCTTCCCATTGTTCTGTAAATAGGCTGCTAATGGGGTGCTGGGGGAAAAGGGAGGGTCATATCACTCTAACTAGCAGTGCAGCAGTAAAGAGTGACTGAAGTTTATCAGAGTTCAAGTCACATGACTGTGGGGCACCTGGGAAACTGACAATATGTCTAGGCCCATGTAAGATTTCAAAATTAAATATTAAATAAAACTGGATTTCAGTGCAGAATTCTGATGCAGCAGCACTGTCAACTTATAATCATTTTAATAATGTATTGTAGTATTCTACGTAACTCAACCACTACATGAAAAATTCGGACTGTGCTACCCAAAACCTGCATTCTCTTCAAGTTTTTCAGTGGTAATTTGTGACAATATGCTTTTTGACAAATTAAAGAATTGCAGATCATCAGCTATTTGTTTTAATGGAGCTTTAATCAATGCAGTATGATGTATTCAATAGAAACCAGTCAGTTTTCTAATATTCCAACTGCATTCTATGGACCATGGTCATTGTTTAGGGCTTGTCTGCCTGATATATTCTTGGACAAATTAAAAAATTATGTGATTTAATTATTTAATAATAGAGAGGAAAAGACTAAAATGTTCTTGTTGTATAGAAAACAAATGCTGAATTTAATTTCCTATATTCTTTATTTAGGGGCACAGCTAAAGATGAAATGTGTAATTTATACATCATGTATTACATGGATGCTGCCCATGCTACTTCATACATGACCTGTGTACAGACAGGTAACCCAAAGCTATTTGAAAACATCCCTGAGATTGCAAATGTTCCGATTCCTGTAAGCCCTGACATGATGATGATGATGATGATGGGACATGGTCACCACCATACAGGTAAACTTGATTAATTATTTTGTTTTTTTATTTAAAAAAAAAAATAAGGTTTGCCTTAACAGTTACTGTTAGCATGATGTAGATAGTAGTATGCTGGACGGTTTCAATTGGTCTCTGATTTCTAAATTTGAAAAAAAAAAAAAATACAGTTAGTCAAGGTCGAAGTTTTTTTACATCACATTTGACCATTTGCAGTAGAAGTAAAATCGTTCGATCGAAAGATGACATCCTTCGAATCGAACGTTTAGAAGTATTTCAACCATCGATCGAATGATTTTTCTTCGACTTCAAAAAATGTAGAAATGCTCTAGAAGGTCCCCATAGGCTAACATAGCACTTTGGCAGGTTTAATTTGGCGAAGTATTGAAGTTGGAATTTTTTTTTGAAGAGACAGTACTTCGATTATCGAATGGTTGAATATTCGAAAGATTTTACTTTCAATCGAATTCGAAGTCGTAGTATCCTATTCGATGGTCGAAGTATACAAAAAAATACTTCGAATTTCGAATTTTTTTACTTTGAAAATTCCCTCGAATTCACTTCGACCCTTGATAAATCTGCCCCTTAATGTTTTAGTTATCTGTATTATGTTTATTCCTTGCAATTAAAAGGGTAATTTGACAAAACCAGTTGCTTTCAAAGTCTACGTTACAAATAATAACTTGTTTAACATCCCTTCTGTTTTCATTTTTTACCATTCTCAATGGTTCCCAGAGGTTGCTCAGTAAGCCAACCAGTGGACTCTCTAAACTGATATGGTTACATACTTTAGTTCAGGGATCCCTAACCTTTTTTACATTCAGATTTAAAAAGAGCTGAGGTGCAACACAAGCACGAAAAAGTCTCTGGGGTGCCAAATAAGGGCTGTGATTGGCTATTTGGTAGCCCCTATGTGGACTTGCAGCCTATGGGAGGCTCTTTTTGGCAGTACACCTGTTTTTTTTTAATGCAACCAAAATTGCCTCCAAGCCAGGAATTCAAATATAAGCACCTGCTTTGAGGTTGCTGGGGGCAACATCCAGGGGGTTGGTGAGCAATATGTTGCTCACGGGCTACTGGTTGGGGATCACTGTTGATACATTTCTCAACAGTTTCAGTTCCTACTGAGCATGCTCTGTTTCAACAACTAATATATCAAGCCTAAACAGTTGACCTGGAACAGAATGTGTAATGCTTAGGTCAAATTATGGCATTTAAGGTTGTCAAATTGTAACAGTTGTGCGAGTCTGTGACCAAACTTGCTGAGCTGCTCCTGGGAAACCTGAAGAGAATATAAAGTAATTGGAAAAAGTTGATACTTCTGGTGAACTCTCTGAAACCAACTGAAGTGTTGGAAGGTGAACAACCCCTTTAAGCAAAATGTAACCCATAAATACTGTGACTTACCTACTTGCAAACTGTGTGTAGATAGATCGATATCTTTTGATGATTGCATTCTACTTTATTTTTAAGAAGCTGAGGCTGAGACGAATACAGCACTTCAGCAGCCTAAACGGGAGGAGGAAGAAGTATTAAATCAGGGTATGTGTTAATTGGGCTGATACCAGAAATGTCCTCACTTACGATTGGTTATTGGCATATTGAAAATGCACTTATTTATACAGAATTTTTTTGACATTCTTATACAGGCTACTTACAGCTTTTTTGATACAGAAGGCAAAACTCATAACCTCTTTAGCCATTCTTCATGTCCTGACTGCCGACAGCCCTCTCCTTATTCTTGCGTTTACTATTTTTGTCTATCTTGTCTGTGGTTGCCTGCATTCAGAAAACTGTTACCATTACCTTACTGAAATGGAAATTTTCTCTTTTTGTGAAAGCGTTGGTAGCAGAATGTTAATGTTCATATTAAGCCTGAAGGGATTAAAAAAGAATTCTGATTTGCATCTTTGTATTTAATTGTTAAATTTTTTCTTAGGGATAGGCTATTCCTTTAGGCTTATAAACCTCCATTATAGGTTGATTTCTTTGGTTATTCTCTCTGTTTGTTGATTGGATGATGTTGCTGACATTTTTATTATGCTATGTTAGCTGAATTAATTCAAAATTCTTGTAAGAAGCAGCTGTGCTGGAGGTAATTGTCAGTAGTTCTAATATGTTAATGAAGCTTGGTTCATACCTCCAAATTGTAGCTTCATCATCTCCAGTGCAATGTCTGAGCATTGCATACTTCCCCCCCCAACCCGAGGTTCATTCACTCCAGAAATGATTGGCTAATGGTCTTACACAGAATAATGAAGTTGTCTATGAACCTGGTGCTAAGCAGGATTACTGTATATTAATGAGGTAAAACATCAGTTGGATACAACTAACTTGGAAAAAATTGGAAAGTTATTACTCATTGCAAACAGTTAGTGGCCTTGGGAAGGTGATCTTTATTTCAATATATATATATATATATATATATATATATATTCTACACTATCTACAGCTGTGGCAATGATGGGATCTAGTGGTACCCCATTGGATCTATTTTTTTTCTTTAAATACAACTGAATATGCAAAAACGTTGTCCCAGCTGTTTTCCTAAACATTGGTGATGCTCAATCATTTGTATAGGGGTTGAACCTTTTTAGAGAATGTTCTTATGCTCTGCCTTTGACTTAATCCTCATCCAGGGAACCGCTCACCCTTTAGGTAAACCTCCAATCAAAATATTTAAGGAGAGCAATTCAATCAATACTGCTGTGATTTAATTTCTTTTATTTGCAGACTACTATTCACATGACATGTTTCGGGCCTTTTGTGCCCTTTCTCAAGTGTATAGGGGGTGAATTTAGATGCCTGCATTGCTTTAAAGACCTATTTTGAGACGCCATGATCTTCCAATTATTTTTGTGGTTGAAGATGTACATAGTATGAACTAGATTTAAACTGCAAAGTAGACTTGATTACCATACTTGCTGGTCATAATGGGTTACTAAGATATGATAGCGTTCATCATAATATGCAATATCTCTAGGTCTCCATACCTTAGGAGATAGAGCAGTGTGATGGAGGATACCGTTGAAGAGGATGACCCAATCATTTAAATGAGAACTAAACTCTAAAATAGATCATGGCTAAATATGCCGTATTTTATACAATTAACTTATTGCACCAGCCTAAAGTCTCAGCTTGTCAATAGCAGCAATGATCCAGGACTTCAAACTTGTCACAGGGGGTCACCATCTTGGAAAGTGTCTGTGACACTCACATGCTCAGTGGGCTCTGAGCAGCTGTTGAGAAGCAAAGTAGGTGTTGTCTCCAATTATCAAGCAGAAAATGAGGTTGGTCTGTAATGTAAGCTGATGCTACAAGGCTGATTATTAAATTCTGATGCTAGTTGCACTGGTATCTGTGCTGCCATGTAGTGATTATCTGTATTAATTATTAATCAGCCTTATGTATTGTGACATTTATATTCTTTGTGTACTGTATATTGTGAGTGGGTCCCTAAGCTCAGTAAGTGACAGCAGCACAGAGCATGTGCAGTGAATCAGCAGAAAAGTAGATGGGGAGCTACTGGGAAGATCTTCCCTGCTAAAGGGCTGTGGTTGCCTTGGGCTGGTACAGAATCCAAAACATAATGTACAACATTTCTAGCCTACTTATTAAGTTAAGCTTTAGTTCTCCTTTAAAGAATCCTTCCATATAGCTGCAAAGGGAATTGGATGAGTAGATATAAACACAAGAGGCCACATCTAGGAGACACAAATCCATCCATTGTATAAGTTGTGTACATACATCACAATTTGACAAGGGCCCAGATTCAATTCCGTGAGAAATCTTAATTTTATGGTTTATCATGTGAAAACTTACAGTTGAGATTTAATTTGAGGAGACAAAACTTTTCTAATTCAGGTCCAGTTTTTCTCATTGAATTGCATCTGGTTCTACTGGAAATTATGGAATTGAATTAAGAGATCAACTTTGCTAATTAAACTGAATTTGGCCCAAAAGTCGCTTTTTAAAAGAAGCTGACAATCAAGTCTCAACTGTTGTTAACTTTTGGTCGCTGAGTCAGTGACTCCTATTATACAGTATGTAGTGGAATGAAGTAACTATTCTTAAGAAGAATTTGTGGATATACACATTATAGGCACTAAAACCTAGATGGCTCATTAAGGAAAAATAATATATTTACATTATATTAAAAATGAAATGATTAACAGTAATATTTAATTGATTATGTTGATTCTAATGTTGAATTGTTATGGGGTGGGTAAATTGATCATAGGGTAAAGGGTATACATTTCTCTGTTATTGTAATTATAAAGAAATAATCATTGTTTGGGGACAAATATGACATGGTGGGTCTTCTATTTTTACAATGAGTTAATTTTTACTTTGTACCATGAATGATGTCATTTCTGAGCTTCCTTATGTTTTATATGCATGTAAAGTTTATTGTGTTTAAAGGAAAACTCAAACATCATAATTTAAATTATTATATTAATCTTAATAATAGACAAATGTACAACTTTAAAAAGCATCTCCTTGAACTCGATCCAGATCCCTATCATTTGTCTTGAGCACTGAAATTTTCCCAAAGTCTTTGCCTCGCAATAAAAGTGAAAATGAAATAAATTTTCAATTCTGTCTCACATCCCTCAGTTGGTGGCCTGCTTAATGTGGCCACTGTTTACTTGTCACACATCTTGTAGAGTTTAGATCTTTACCCTTTAACATAAAAAGTAATAAATTGTATCACCTGCTGATTCCTACTTCGCTGTCCATCGAAACCATACGCTATTTCCATAAAAATGGGTATCAAAAAATGTAAAATGAAATAATATATATACATTTTCCCTGCTACAGTTCATGAGTTTCCATTATGATACAAAATTACTCCTTCCCAATTACTCATCCCCATAATAGGGGGCCCCTTTAATGTTCTGAAAGTTATGTATTTTGTATAATTTCTATCAAGGGGTCTTTCCATAATTAGGATCCCCATTCTTACAACTCTTGTAACAAAAATGTAGGGGTTTATTTATTAAAGTTTATTTATTAATAGTTTTTGTAACTATAAAATCCGAATTTATTAATATTATTGCACACACTATGGATATATACCAAGTTAATTACAATCCAGTGAACATCACTTTTTTTAATATTACAGCGAAAAAAGAAATCATAACTACTTTTTTAAATCAAATGGATCCTATGGGAAATGACCTTCCTATATTTCAGAGCTTTTTGAATAATGGGCTTTCAGATAATTAATAGCTCCCTTACCTGTACAAGAAATAAGTTGCTTTACAATACAGTGCTCAGCAGGTAAGATGGCTTTTGCAGTAACCCATTAGAAATTGGCACTTGCAAGTTGGCAGAGGGAAGTCGGTCTATTTACAGGACAGTGTAATTGTCTGCCTGAAGTTGGAAACATGGTAGCCAAATGGAAGGAAGCAGAGCTAATTTATCAGTGCCCATAACGTTCTGCTGATTAAAGTTACACAACAGATTCTGTTTCATATACTTGGCTTTTCACCAATGTCTTAAAACAAACAAAACTTATTATTTAAACAACTATTTAATTATAATTTCTGTACAAAACAGTTTTGTGCCTAGCCAACAGTGCCTCATGTCTGCCTTGTGCCCATGTACAGGGTGTACAGGGTTTGGGTGGCAAATCCACTGAGTTTATATAGTAAGATGGAAATCCCTATATTGAACCCATAAGCCTTTTTTTTGGCCACAATCATATTTTTTTTTTAAAGAACAAACATTTCAGCAAGATTCAGACGGCAAGATTTTTTATTTTTTGATAATAGCAATGTTTTTCCACTATTTATTTGAATCACGGCAAAAGTGGGAAATGAATAAAATTGCCCCATAAGGTCACACTGCCACCTGTTTGAGGGTCTGGCCAAATGGGCAGATTCGGGGAGACTTGTCGCCAGGCGACAAATCTCCTCTTCTTTGTGGCGATTAATCTCCCTGATCTGCTTTCCCCTGCCTTCCGCCGGCTAAAATGAAAATTGCCTGGGGGCAGGCACTCGGAGAGCTTCGTTTTCCAAAGTCGTCTGAAGTTTCCTCATGAGGCAATTACGGGCGACTTCGGAAAACAAATCGCTCTGAGTGTCTGCCCCCATGCAATTTTCATTTTTAGTCTGTGGAAGGCAGATCAGGAGATTAGTCGCCGTGAAGAAGAGGAGATTTGTCGTCTGGCTATTAATCTCCCCGTGTGGCCAGACCCTTAGGGTAAGGCCACACGAGTAGATTCGGGGAGATTTTGTCGCCTGGTGACTAATCGCCACGTCTTTTGCGCAACTATCTCACCGAGGCAACTTCGGGCGACTATAGAAAACACATCTCCGCGTGTGCATTAGCGCAGGTGACTTTGCGTTGTAGCCTATGGGGAAAAACGCAGAGGCAGTTCGGAGAGATAGTAGCGCAAAAGACATGGCGATTAGCCGCCAGGTGACAAAATCTCCCCGAATCTCCTCTGTGGCCTTACCCTTAGGGATTTTACATTTCCAAACAGAATTTAGTGATAATCTCTGTAAGATTACTGCAACTAATAGCATTTATAAAAGTATTTTTAGCATCTGTATTTGATTTATGGTCTGCACTGTTGGCACAACTCTGAAAAATCAGCTGGCAGCTAATCAGGCTTCAGTTCTCTGTTGGTTCCAGAAAAATGTACTGGCCGCCGAGTTCCAGTTGGAATCTGACACTGTAAACCCTCAATATTTTGGTTCAAGTAATTGGAAATCTGTGTGTGCTTCTTTATGGCTACTAAACTGTCCATATAGTTTTTATTGCCATAATACTGAGTCTGTTGGGGTTGTTGTGTTTGTTTCCTAGTACAGGTATGGGATCCGTTATTTGGAAAACCCGTTATCCAGAAAGTTTTTAATTACGGAAAGGCTGTCTCCCATAGACTCCATTATAATCAAATAATCCAAATTTTAAAAAATGATTTCCTTTTTCCTCTGTAATAATAAAACCGTACCTTGTACTTGATCCAAACTAAGATATAATTAATTATTGGAAGCAAACCCAGCCTATTTGGGTTTATTTAATGTTTACATGATTTTCTAGTAGTCTTAAGGTATGAAGATCCAAATTACAGATTACACCATGTCCCGAGCATTCTGGATAACAGGTCCCATACCTGTATATGGAATGTTTCACTTCTATAATGCCAAGTCTGTTTATTGCTTAGTAATCTAGAGTAGCATCAATGTTCCAATTGGAATCTCACATGACTGCTGGCCTATTACATGAGGAAAATCATTTTGTCTTGGTGCCTCTTGTATTTTGTTAAATATTCACTTGCATATTCTATTACAGTGTGTATGCTGTTTATTTTATTTTTTATCGGTGGACTCTTTGTAGTATTTACTGTATTTTTACTCTGGTGGCAGAGTAGAACATGTTGCCTCTGTGGTTTCTTGAAGCAATGCAGATGGAGACGTGAGCATTTTTCTGAATTATAATTTACTTATGAAATTGGCTTAATAACGGTAGTAATTGTTTCCTGAGCTGAGGGACTTGTCTCCTAGGTTTGTGCATTCAGAAGGCTGGTTGAAATCTTTGGGAAGTAAAAGATTGTTTGCAAACATGACACAGTCTATTAAGGTCATTTGGTTAGTTGGCGGTTATCCTGTAAGTAGGTTCATCCACAGGTGCATGAAAAAAAGCATTTGTAGGGCAACAATCAAACATAATATATTTCCAATAAGTGAAGAAGCTGTGTTTGTTCTTATTTTGGGGTGTGTGTGTATTGGTAGGGGTTAGGTTGATTGCATGTGAATTTATTCCAATAAGTAGGTGATCAGTGTGTAGATATTTGTGTTTCCTACATCTGTAACACTGATATCTACACACAGATTATCTTCTAAATTACAGTGCTACGCAATATGTTGGCGCTATATAAATACATGTTAATAATAATAAATGAGCTCATAACATGTCTGGCACAATGAACTATAATTCCAAATGTTCTTTGTGGAGCTGAAAGCTGTAGGTTAGTATCCTTGAACATCTGACCTCTAGCAAAGCATGAGCTGTGAGGGCACTGTATTTTTTTTTTCCAATTGTACATTGAAAAGCTGACTATAATGGACCAATCAGTCAGATATTGTACAGTGTGTCCAAAGAAGGCTGTTCCCAAGTACTATTGTTTGGGCTGTGAGGGAAGCTGCAGGGCCTCCCAGTGTCCCATGTGTTGGTGCCAATGCCTTTCAATCCATTTATTACAGCAGAAAATACAGTATAAGCTTTCGGGGGATACCCTTCCTCGGGGGTATGCCCTTCCTCATGTGCAAGGGTATCCCCCAGAGGAAGGGTATTCTCCGAAAGCTTATACTGTATTTTCTGCTGTAATAAATGGTTTGAAAGGCATTGGCCAGCAGGTGTGCTCCTTCTATATAAAGGTGCTGAATACTAATTGACCTGGAAGCAGCCAGGAAGTGTATGCACCCTTGAAAATCAAGTAAGGAGGTGTGAGGAGGAATTGTGTATTGTATCCATTTGTTGGTGCCCCATGTACCCACTGACAATGTGTATCAGGAGATTAAAGGGGAACTCCGGCTTCCAAACCAAAATTAGATAAAGAGGCCCACATAACAAAAGAAACCCCTAATATACCCATCACAGTTACCTGTTTCTTTAAAAAGTATGAATAAATGCCATTTTCTATGGTGCAATCCAGCTGGTTAGCAGTTTTTCTCTTTTTGCATCATTTGAAATCCTGGCAGGGAAGGAGGGACTAAACACTGATATTACTGACAGCATGCAGGAACTACATAACCCACAATGCATTGCACTGTGATGTTCTGTTTCTTATTGAAATCACATATGCAGGGAATTGTGGGGTTTGGAGGATGCAGGCTGAGGACAGATGGCTGTTGATACAAAGCAACAGTAGTCAGCCAGCTCAGCAAAGTAGTCAGACAGATCAGCAGGAGAGCAGGGGACTAGGCTTAGGAAACTGTTCCAAACCATTAAAAATCATGAAAAGTCTGCATATTTTTTAACTGATGTATATTGTAAAATTGCTTTAAATTATGTTTACTTTTCAAAAAGCTTGTGCAGAGTTCCTTTAAATATTCAGATTGGACAGACTACAGTATATGTAATTCAACAGCTCCATAAGATTATATATACATGCTTAGATATACAGTCCATACGGTAGAAATTGGCCAAACTGCCTGGCAAAATCTAGACATGTGTGGCCATCTTTACTCCTTTGTTCAAAGGGAAGACGTATTGATGAATGCATAATTGCAGAGTTTTAAAAGCCCCTTCTCCATTTTAAGCAAATCTGTTTTGGTGTCAATGATCTATCAAGGGATATGGCAGATACTGCAGAGAAAATGATTGAAACTAGAGTTAAGGTTGCCATACACAATACAATCAGCAGATGGACCAAGTCAGCAGGTTAACAGCCCAGGTATGGGGCACTCACATTGGCCAAACGAATGATGCTTTCAGTGTATGGCCAGCTTTAATGTAGGTGATGAGTTCTTCAGGCAAGAATGGGACTAGGAGACAGATTAGAACAAGGATGGATTAAGAACAGAACATGTAGAAACAATATGGAATGGGCAAAGATCTGAAGAGAGAGATTGGAACAGGAGGTAGAAGAAAACAACTGTAGTATAAACTGGAACAGACATGAACATGACTGAGATCATGAAAAGTAGGACTAAGAAGTATCAAGATGTGTCAGGCATTGAACAAATACACAGGAACTGGACTAGGCAGGAACACAAATAAGGGAAGGTTGTGTGTGTGTGTGTTTTTAAAAACATTAAGCAGGGATGCAATGAGGTTGTAACCACCAAATTCAAATAGACAAATACAAGAGGTCCTCTGCACTCTGAACACAATACAGGTCAGACTTGGCAAGGCATAAAAACCATACAAGACTCAACCGTATTGGTTGTTCTAGCATCCCTGAATCAAGAATTTGTGAGTTTCTGTACCTTTTTAGGGACTTAAACGTCTCTCCATTAACTAAATTCAGGACACATGGAACAATTCTCTGAGGCTAACATTGAGGAAAGCTGGAACAATTGAACCTCAAATCTCAATGATTGCATCTTGTTCCGTCACTCTACATATCCTGTTCAGTGGGTGTAATCGTATCTGAAATACTTGTATCTATATGACCTGTTCCATTAGCATTATACCAGTATGTAAGGGAAGGGACAATCAATTAAAAAAATAAAACATTAATTAAAAAACATGAACTGTAGTTGCAATTATATTTTCTAAAAAGGGCTTTGTTTCACTACTTTCTCTTGCTGTTGTTTTCAGAATTTAAGGTTGGTTCCTATTTATAGAATGTAATCAAAGCTTAAACCTGTGTTTAATTACACTTGCCAAATGTAAATTATACCATTTTGAATTCTTGGCAGAGCAAACGAACCTTTGCTTTGTATGACGCAAAGAGAGTGTTGCATTACACTAGAGTAAATAGCACATACTGGGAGTATCTCAATATGATACCTTTGCTTTGCTTACACTACAATACTGCTCACCTTACTTTGTCTAATGTGAACAAAGTGTTTCCAGTTCGTCATTTTGGTTCCTATAGAGTGGAAATTCACACGTGCAATTTTGTAACCAAAACAACTAATTAGCAATTTGCTGTCCGCTTGTTAGACTACCAGCAAATTGACAGCATGAGAAATAAGTTAGAATGGCACACTGGCGTTTTGACTATCACTGTCCTCTATTTGAGAACAGCAGTAGATGAAATGGCCCACCTGTCATCTCTTTAAGGGGGTTATTTATTTTTTTGTCAAAAACCCAAAAAATTCATGTTTTTTTACTATAAAATCCATATTTTTAGTGGGAAAAAAACACATTTTTTTCTGGATTTATTATACCGCGAGGATGGAAAATGGCAGAATCTGAAAATCGGGAGAAGTCCCGAAGATATCTTGATCTGTGCTGAGCCTTGTACAATAATCAGAAGGATTTTGTGGTTTTTGGGTGGAAAATCCAAATAATCTCTATGATTCGTTTTTTTCCACAATTTTTTTTTGGGGGGTTTTTCCTGCACAGGATATTTTCCCAAATTGTATTGATAAATAAGGGGAAAAAACCAGTGTGGATTTGGTTGGAGTAGTTTTTAGAAAATAATGAGATAAATGCGATCTTTGACAAATGGGGCTCTTAATGTCATATAATGGCAAACTCCTTAAATGAAGCACATGAGGGCTCACTCACTAATGGCAGGCTAGATGCAATGTACAAAGTGTAAAATGGGGGTGCAAAGTATTCTATTATCTGCACTTTGCACCCTATCCCTTGGGTGCAGGTCTTGCATTTCAGAATAGTGCACCACAAATGCAACACTGTTTATCTTCAACACTTTTCAGCACTGCAGTCATGAGACATGGTCTGGGTGGCATTTTAAAACTCCCATAAACTCTAAATTCGTAAAATTTATTAATAAAATCAAATTTTCTCAGCTCGGATTAAACTTGAATTCAATTAAAAAAACACGCTGCAAGTTTTTTTCTTGAATGTTAGGAATGCTGCAAACCTCACCAAATTGATACCTGGACCTCTCCCATTATACAGCAAATGGCAGGTTTAATAGTCTAATTCGAGTTCTTAAAGGGCCAGAGTATGATAAATCTCAAAATTCCAATCCGATTTAAAACTCAAATTGAGTTTGGATAATTCACAATTCAAATTTGAGAGTTTTGACAAAAAAAAAATTCAAATTAGAATTTTCACTTTGACCCTTAATAAATCTGCCCCCTTAGATAAGATTGTTCCATACAATCATTTGTGTATGGCTCCTTTATTAGGGTCAGGCTGTTTTGTGCTGAATGTCAATGGAGGACAAAACGACCCATGTTCCATTAGCCTTACAGCACTGCTGAGCTGAACAATATTTATGAATTATACACTAGGCCTAATTGTTGGACAGAAAATCAGAGCAAAGTCAAACTGGATGTCAAACTGGATTTTTAAGAAATGTTATGCCCCGTTTCCTAAATGGTTCTGCTGTTGAGTTTTTTGGATTTATGTACACAAACCGTTATCTGTATATTTTGTTGGTTGCCATTTAAAATTTAAAGGGATACTGTCATGGGAAAAATTTTTTTTCCAAAATGAATCAGTTAATAGTGCTGCTGCAGCAGAATTCTGCACTGAAATCCATTTCTCAAAAGAGCAAACAGATTTTTTTATATTCAATTTTGAAATCTGACGTGGGGCTAGACATATTGTCAATTTCCCAGCTGCCCCAAGTCATGTGGCTTGTGCTCTGATAAACTTCAATCACTCTTTACTGCTGTACAGCAAGTTGGAGTGATATCACCCCCTCCCTTTTTTCCCCCAGCAGCCAAACAAAAGAACAATGGGAAGGTAACCAGATAACAGCTCCCTAACACAAGATAACAGCTGCCTGGTAGATCTAAGAACAACACTCAATAGTAAAAACACATGTCCCACTGAGACACATTCAGTTACATTGAGAAGGAAAAACAGCAGCCTGCCAGAAAGCATTTCTCTCCTAAAGTGCAGGCACAAGTCACATGACTGGGGGCAGCTGGGAAATTGACAAAATGTCTAGCCCCATGTCAGATTTAAAAATTGAATATAAAAAAATCTGTTTGCTCTTTTGAAAAATGTATTTCAGTGCAGAATTCTGCTGGGGTAGCAGTATTAACTGATGTGTTTTGAAAAAAACATGTTTTTCGATGACAGGATCCCTTTAATTCTTTAAAGGGGTTGTTCACCTTTGAATTAACTTTTATTATGAGTGAGTGATATTCTGAGACAATTTGCTATTGGTTTTCTTTTTTTATTATTGAAGGTATTTGAGTTATTTAGCTTTTTATTCAGCAGCTCTTCAATTGGCGTTTTAAGCAATCTGGTAGCTAGGGTACATTTGAAAGCTGCAAAGAAAATGGCAAATAACCATAAAACTACAAAAAATAAATAATGAAAACCAATTGAAACGTTTTTTTTAGAATGCGTCCTTCTATAACATACCGTACTAAAAGTTACCTTAATGGTGAACCACCCTTTTAAGGGCTCTAGTGCTGATTGCAATCAGGATTATTCTTTACTTGAACCGGATCAGCTGAAATTGGTGGAAAGCCAATAAAAAGTAATAAAAAGAGTTTAAATGTATTACTTTTTTTGCTGACAATGATGTAAATGAACAGAAAGGCAAGAAGTGAATGCACTCATCCAACAAAACAACGGTGTTATTATTTTTCGGTATCCGTTGCATGATTGCCACCATTGTGTTGAAGTTTGTGTTAATATTTTACTTCTTTATCTTATCTCTTTTCTATACAGGTGATTTCTATTCCCTTGTTTCCAAACTGCTAGGCGAGAGGGAAGATGTTGTACATGTCCATAAATACAACCCCACAGATATGTTAGATTCTGACCTTGTAGCTGAGATCACTAATGTTGTGCAAAAGAAAGACCCTGGCTGGTATTACACCAGGCAAATCCTGGGGCACGACAAGAAGCCTAACACGGTTTTGGTCAGAGACCGAATTCACAAATTCCATAAATTAGAATCCACCATGAGACCACCATGGAATACGCTCCCCCAGGTGCAGCAAGCTAGACCTGCTGGAGCCGACACCAGGGTGAAGCAGCATCTAGGAGGTTGGTTGGGAATGTTCTAAACCATGCTCATTGCTACAGTCATCTTAGCAACACCTGAAGGGAAATCAAGTCATTTATAATATACAGTAATACTATTATATATACTGTTTTCTCTGTTCTTCTATACGGTTACAGTTGTATACAGATTTTATGCAACTTGCAGTTGTAGCGTCATTATATTTACCCTTATGTTGTCTTGTTCCAACTCAACATGTCACTGCTTGCAAATCACCTACTGTATATACTATCCCCCTGCCGTTTAAAGGAGTATTCAACCCTTAACTAAAAAAACCCTACCCCACTTTACCCTATGTAGACCCCCCACCTCCTGCCCCCAGCCTAACTGCTACCCCGGGGAAATGCCCCTAACGTTTTAATAACCCCTCGGTGCAGATTCAGGGATCGCAGTTTGCGGCAGCCATCTTCCGTGTCTTCACGTCTTCTCCCGGTGCTTCAGCAATTTCTGACTATTTCGGCACATGTGCAGTTGTCGCAAACTGGGAAATTGCTCCAACTGCCCATGCGCCGATTCGCCGTTCTCAGTCTCAGATTACCGAAGACACGGAAGATGGCTGCCGTGAACTGCGATCCCTGAATCTGCACCAAGGGTTAAGTAAAAAGTTAGGGGCATTTCCCAGGGTAGCATCTAGGCTGGGGGGGAGTAGGGAGGGGTGTCTATGTTGTGTAGGGGGGTAGGGTTTTTTTTAGTTAATGGTTGAATTCTCCTTTAAGGGTACACACAGTGCTCATATATTTCTGCTGCACCCACCTGACTGGGTAGAGCCAGAAACAGGGGCGTAACTATAGAGGAAGCAGACCCTGCGGCTACAGGGGGCCCCAGGAGGTCCTAATTCATATACAATTTAAATAAATATTGCTAAAACTGGTCAACCTGGGGGCCTTAAAAATATGTGGAGCCCAGTAATATCTACTTACACCACTGGCCAGAAACGTGGAACAGAAATCAGTAGGGGTGAAACAGGGCTTTATTTTTAATCCTGCATTCTGGGTAGGGAAGGCCCACATTCATTCCCTTCAGGTTGCTATGGCAGCAAACCATGATGACATCGCTCCCTTTTCTTTTGTGTTGTGGTCTTTGTGATATTGATTGTGTTCAGTATTTCACACAAATGTGGAACGCTAGATAATGATACAGCATGTGAAGATTCCATCTGAGTATTCGGCAATCCTCATGCATGGCAGACATCTGTGCGTGGGCTGCTCTCCGCACTCTCTTTACATTGTCGCCTGACAGCTTAATGTTTCCAAATACATCTTGCCTTTTCACAGTGCTCTTCTTTTTCTATTCAAACCTGTTGTAAAGGGTTGTGCCGCACATCAGAGCTGTTAATAAATATCGGAGCAACGTTGTGTGCCTTAACAGAATACATGCTATCATGTCTAACTGTTCTGAATGAATGCAAGGCTACTGTTTATTGTTCCTAATTCTACTTCTATCCTATAACATAGTAGCACAGTAAGTTTAGTTGAAAAAAGACACACGTCCATCAAGTTCAAACTTTTAACTAGTTCAACCTATTTTAACCTGCCTAACTGCTAGTTTATCCAGAGGAAGGCAAAACCCCATAACCCCATTTGGAGCCTCTCCAATTGCCTCAGAGGGGGAAAATTCTTCCTGGCTCCAAAATGGCAATTGGACTAGTCCCTGGATCGATTGTGCGAAATATGTAACACCCCCCCCCCCATTATATGAAAGTACTACATGTGCACTAGACTGTATTACAGTGCTGAATTTGTGTTCCTTGAATGTAGGGAATATATTGTTGAATATAAAAATTTTAACGAATACTCTGACCTTAAATACATATATGTAACTCCAAGGTGACTTCCTATATCCACATACAGCCAGACCTCCATTTTACATTCCCAGATATTACATTTTCTTGCTTTTACATCTTTTATTTATAGTCTCAAGAGCACAAAACTCATGTATCTTCCCTTTGAATTTACACTTTCCTGCAATTTATATCACATTGACTTTGGCCTCCTGAGAAGTGTAAAATCAAAATTCTGCTCTATTTAACAGTAAGACTTATATTATCTCTTATAATACATTTATCTTGCTAGTAAAGTTCCTTGGGGAGGGGGCGTGCAAGATCGGTGGTGGGACAATGGTGCTCCTGGCAAAGGATATTTCACTGTATGCCTCGCCAGGCTTTTTCAGGCGACTGTTGAAAAGCGCATCGCCTCGTGTGGTTAGCACAGGCGTTTTTACATAGGCGCCCATACAAAACTGTCGCCTGCGCCGGTCGCGGCGACTGTCGCGGCGCTTTGTCGCCGCGACCGCAAACGCGTCGCTATCTCCCCGTGTGGACTAGCCCTTAGGGTGAGGACACACAGAGCTACTAGTAGCAGCAACAAAATGCCCTGCTATAGACAATACTGACAATTCCCTCTGCTAAAACACATGTAGTGTTTTAGCAAAGCAAATTATCACTAATGTCTATTGTGTAGACGTGACAAATAGCTGCTACTAGTTGCTCTGTGTGTCTTTCCCCTTGCTTTAACCATGAACAGAAAATGGTCCTGCCTGACATTGATGCAAAACAAAAAGATGATTGCTGCTTTTCTTGCAAATTCATTTTGGGTGTTCCCAAGGGACACAAGAGTAATCTTCCCCAACGATTATGATGAGACTATAGCACAGACTTCTCCCCAAAACTACAATGGGGCTGTAATTCTTGCCATCTCCACATTTTTCCCAGTTTTATATCTATTGAAGGAATGTAACATTACATCTTAGATAGAGATCTCCTCACTTTTATGGCATGTGATCTTTCCCTTTTGTAGCCTAGGAATCAGCCAACAACCTGTGCTGTGACACTGAGGTGTACATCTCTAAGATAGGAGATTTGAGTTGCTTGCAGCTTAAAGTAGTTGTAATATAAAGCCTAGCCATGTTAGGTTAACTATATATTTAATATTACAGTGTCTCCAGCTTAGCATGACTATAATATTATATTTAGAAATGATGGTTCTCCCTGTCATAACAGTAAGATATAATTCATGGTTTTGTCACTAAATCATTTATACTTACTGAAAGGTAAATAGTCTTTACTAACACCAGACAATTTGTATTTTTTAAGGTAGATATGCATCTTTACACACACACCCACACAAAAACACACATATCGTGTCACAACACTTGTTAACGTGACATGATAATAATGGGTTTCTCCCACCTGCTTCAATATCTGCTCCTACCCCCAAGCATCCTCATTGACTCCTGTTATCATACCTGACAACAGACAATGCTTGTAGCTCAACACAATAGCAGGATGATGCCTGTAATGGAAAATACAAAACTGTACTGAACAAAAAATGCAACATGCAGGAGAACATTCAGCAAGGAGTACAAGGGAGTCGTTGCTTTGTTGCTAGCAAGGGCTGTTGGTTGGCTCCCAGTTAGACCAATAGGAAAGCTTTGCCATGGCACCACAACTGTAGGGCACATTTATAGCCATTAGGGCCTAATTCACAAATAGGATAGTTTTTTTTTTTTTTTTTTTTTTTTTTTTTTTGTATAATCAGACAAGATAAAATACATAAATGTACATTTTGCTTTATGGCATGTGTTTAACACTGATGCAGTTACTGCATTAAATAGTGCGCACATTTCTGTTCCCATTTAGTACTGCTGATGGTTATTCAATTAATTAAATAATGATCTATACAGTGCAGGAATAAGGACTGTTATCACTAGGCTTTTTTCAAAATTCAGCAAGGGACACAGTAGAAAGTAACATTGCTCATTTCAAAGAGGGGCCATAACTTCAATGCAAAACTAATTCTTTTGGATTCTGCATAGTAAAGGGGGATAAAAACCAGGTTTGTGCCATACCACCTTTACAAGCCATACGTGTCTTTAAAAGTATGATTTCCTTCATGGGGTCTTTGAAAAGAAACAAGGTTTTGAGAAGATGGTGTCCCATTTTTTTGTACCTGTGAGCAACATTCAGATGTAAAAACAGTTGGGGTGCAACACAAGCATAAAAAAATTTTCATGGTTGGTGCAAAATATGTGCTTTGACTTGACATTTGGTGACCCCTGTATGGACTGGCAGCCTACGGGAATTTCTGGCAGCACAGCAGGTTTTTATGCAACAAAAACTTGCTTCCAAGCCAAGAATTTAAAATTGAGCCTTTGCTTTGAGGCCACTGGGAGCCACATCTAAGGGATTGGTGAGCAACATGATGGATTCTCATACAAGACAGAAAATGCTCACATTGCAATTAACACAAGTAAACATGAAAGCAAACAATTCATATAAAGAGTACTTCAGTGGCCCATTTCTCATGCTGTAGTAAAACCATACATGTGTTGCTAAAGCTATAGATAAGCAGGGAAAGTATCTAAATAAGTAAGTGTGGTTTGTGTTAAAGGACAAAGAAAGTTAAGCTAAAGAAGTAGCTAGAAATGTTGTACATTATGTTTTGGGCTTCTGTACCAGCCCAATGCAACTGCAGCCCTTTAGCAGGGAAGATCTGTGTCTCCAAAGATGCCCCAGTAGCTCCCCATCTTCTTTTCTGCTGATTCACTGCACGTGCTCTGTGATGCTGTCACTTACTGAGCTTACGGACCCACTCACAATATACAGTAATTTGCAACGACCCCTAAGCTTAGCTTCTCAATAGCTGCCCACTGAGCATGTGAGTGTCACAGACGCTTTCCAAGATGGTGACCCCCTGTGACAAGTTTGAAGTCCTGGATCATTGCTGCTATTGAGAAGCTGGAACTTTAGGCTGGTGCAATAAGTTCAGGATATAAAACATGGCAGTTTTAGCCATATTAATTTTTAGGGTTTACTTCTCCTTTAAGGGATAAGTCTACATCTCCCTATAAATGTGTCATCTGTTATACAAAGTTCTGAGTAAAGCCTGAATATGTGTGTGTGTGCAGCGGGTACTGGGAATCATAACTGAACCTGAATGGTGCAGTGTATTGATGATACCACAAAATCATTTTGGCAAGTCCATTAAGCTGCATCCCATCATTGCAACCTTTCTGTTCATTTTGTGAAGATAAAGCATTTAAAAGATGGATGCATGCAATGTGTTAGCATTATGAGTTGCAATGGGGGGGATGCATTTATTCTTAGTTGTGATGCCTTGCAAGAAAGAACATTAAATTGCATGTGCAGACAAGCAGCTATCTACAATAATGTCCTCTCTCTTGAAATATTTAGGTGAATGCCTAACATCCGGCATAACACATGGCTGAGTAATAAAGAAACTGCCATTAACATAAATTGTAATTTTCACACACTGAGGGGGAGCAGTGACAATTCTTGATTATTGCTCACACCCCACTCCCACCATTTCTATTGGGGAGCTTCATTGTAATCAATGGTCACATTTCTCTCCTGTGTACAGATGTCCATCTAGAAGAAGATACAGACTGGCCGGGAGTGAACCTCAAAGTGGGACAAGTGTCTGGTTTAGCGCTGGATCCCAAGAATAATTTGGTTATTTTCCACAGGGGGGATCATGTCTGGGATGAAAAGTAAGTATATATTTCATCACTATTCCTCCCTATTTAAGCAAAGGTTTTTGACCCTGTGGATGGGTTGCAGCGATGTAATAAATATTGCATACCCACAGCTAAAGAAGGGCTTGTGCAGCCTCCATCACCCTAATGCTTTAAGAATCCAAGACAGGGGTCCAAATTGCGCAAATGAAATACAGTGAAAACTCGATTATAAGTTTCCCCCCATTTTACGTTTTTTATTTGTGGTCCCAACAATTTATAATACATTTCAGTGGGTGCATTTCCCGGATTTTTTTCCGGATTTTACATCTTAATTTTGTTCTGATGTTCCCAAAAACTGTTTTTTTTTTCCTCTATGAATGTTATTATTTGTGAAATAAAGAGGTTTAAAATACTAACCAGATGTACACTCTATATTTTGCCATGGCTCTGCCTGTAAATGGTCACTCCCAATTAGTCTGCCCCTTATACAGTCCTGCAGCAATCACTTATTGCTTTAGGGTAAAGGCACACCTGGCGATTCAGGGAGATTTAGTTGCCTGACTACTAATTGCCTCTTCTTTGGGGCGACTAATCTCCCCGATAGGCTTCCCCCTGTCTTCCGCCGGCTATAATGAAAAATCACCTGCGGCATGGCACAAGCGGCGCGTCATTTTCCAAAGACGCCTCATGAGGAAACTTTGTGCGACTTCGGAATACGAAGCTCTGCGTGTGCCATGCTGCAGGTGACTAAATCTCCCCGAATCGCCAGGGTGCCCTTACCCTTAGGTTGTGTATGTGACTGACAGAGAGTCTTGCACACGCCCCCCATAGTGTAACATTAACACTGCAATGTTTAACCCTTGTTATCAAAACAGAAAATATTGTATCTCAAGTAAAACAGACTCCTGTGCTTATATCCTTTCAGTACTTGAAGAAAAAGTTACTTTAACACATTTCCCTGATTTTACATTTTCCCGTATTTTACATCATTTTTTCCTGGTCCCCTGAAAAATGGGGGGTTCTACTGTGGTCTTTACATTCATTTTGTTAATGTTCAGCTTACAATACTGACAGATGTAAGTGGCAGCAGTTCTGTTTGCTCAGATGAGGAAAATAAACAAATAATCCCATTTGTTCCGGCTAAGGGTGCAAAATAATACTTGCCATACTTGCCTGCATCAAATGGTGCAGCTAATAACACTTCCTACATACACAATTCACTTGCACACAGTTGAGATGTTTTGTTTATTGTCTTTGTGGGACCATAGCTGGGACCCATTCATTCTTCTCTTTTCCTGGAGTGCATCCTGCAGGATGAAGTAAGGAAATAGAGCCCCAGCATTTTAGTTGGTGATCAGAATTGGATATTAAATAACCCCATTATTGAGTGGTGCAAGTATACGTTTCCAGTGTCATTATTTCCTCTAACAGGGACAGGCGGCTTATTTATATTATTGGATCTGTGGACTAAGTGAACCTGAGCAAAATGTTCAATTGTGTATTAAGTTTGATTTGTTCTGTAGGAAATATTTGATGTCATCTGTATGTCAGAGGTCCTTAGTAATTGATTCTAGTGCAAGTAAATCCATTTTAATATGATTAAGGTCAGTTTATTTCTTTGATTTTGTTTAGGTTTGATAGGTAATGATCATATTGTTGGATCCAATCCTTCGGCTCCCCCTTGTGTTTAGAAAATAGAGCTACAGTAGTGTATCTTCATGTTGGGAGCTACAGTAAATGTGTTTAAAATAACTACACATTAAACAGTGTGGGGATCTTATTCTGCAACCTTCCATCTCTAATCTTATCTTTTCTATTGACCTCATCTGTGATAGTTTCAAAAATTTGAAAATAATATCCAGGGGCACATTTTGTAGGCTATATCTTAAAGGGGAACTATCGCAAATGAAAATGTAACATAAGCTTCAGCATACTGAAACTTTCTAAATACAACCAATTAAAAAATATGAAATCAAGTTTGTCTTCACTATCCCTCTCTCAGCATCTGTTTCTCTTCATTCTCTCTTCATGTAGGAGTTGGGTGTCAGATATTCATTGACAGTTAGATCCAATATATCTTATATGGGAGGGTCATTTTGCCTAGAAGATGTATTAGAGCTCACTCTATTAAAATCACTAGACATCATGTCTTTCTACATGCAGGATTTCTGCAAAAGGCAGTTATTTTGTTAGATTTTGTTTGAACTGGAATCAGTTATCAGCTATAAGATATATTGGATCTAACTGTCAGTGAATATCTGACACCCAACTGCTGCATGAAGACATAATGAAGACAAACAGATGCTGAGAGAGGGATAGTGAACATAAACTTGATTTCAGAATCGATGCAGAATTTTTTAATAGATTGTATTTAGAAATACAATAGAAGCTTATATGAAATTTTCATTTTCACGATAATTCCCCTTTAAAATGAATTCACAGTGTAGCATATGCCCCCCTCTACAGCATCCCATCAGCTTTCAGATTTGCAGTTCATAAGTTCGAGATCATGTATTTTTACCAACTTTAAGGCTAACATTGCCCTTTGATGTGGTCAAGGGGCCCAGCCTTAAACCTGACTCAAGGTTACACTGTAAGGGCTGATTGTAGAAACCCATGCATTGCTACCCTCGGCCTTGCTAGGACACATCTCAGAGAACCTATTCATCAGCATGTAGTCAAGACTAGGGGGCCGATGCATCAAGGGTCGAATATCGAGGGTTAATTAACCCTCGATATTTGACTGGGGAATGAAAATCCTTCGACTTCGAATATCGAAGTCGAAGGATTTTGCGCAAAAAGTTTGATCGAACGAAAAATCGTTCTATCGAACGATTAAATCCTTCGAATCGTTCGATTCGAAGGATTTTAATCCATCGATCGAACGATTTTTCTTCGACCTAAAAAAGATAGCAAAGCCTATGGGGACCTTCCCCATAGGCTAACATTGACTTCGGTAGGTTTTAGATGGCGAAGTAGGGGGTCAAAGTTTTTTTTAAAGAGACAGTACTTCGACTATCGAATGGTCGAATAGTCGAACGATTTTTAGTTTGAATCTTTAGATTCGAAGTCGAAGGTCGAAGTAGCCCATTCGATGTTTGAAGTAGCCAAAAAAACATTCGAAATTCAAAGTATTTTTTATTCTATTCCTTCACTCGAACTAAGTAAATGGGCCCCTTCGTCAGTCCAGCCTTTATACATTACATTTTTGGCTAACTAACTATATCAGAAACATTTTTTATTTTGCACAGCCTATCTATTTACCCAGTTTTTATTTTAAAACTGAACAATTCCTTTAATATGTATATTTATGTAAAAATTATGAGCAGGCTACAAGCATAATGGCCAAAAAAATTGTGCTTAAATTGGCAAAATTTACTCAAATTGGAAAATGAGAGTTGACTGCTCATAGGGGACATTTTTCTCCTTATAAATGCTGGTGGGTCTCAAACGATTAAATCCTTCGAATCCAACGATTGAAGGATTATCCTTCGACCAAAAAAACTTAGCCAAGCCTATGGGGACCTTCCCCATAGGCTAACATTGGGTTTGGTAGCTTTTAGGTGGCGAACTAGGGGGTTGAAGTTTTTTCTTAAAGAGACAGTACTTCGACTATCGAATGGTCGAATAGTCGAACGATTTTTAGTTCGAATCCTTCGATTCGTAGTCTAAGATCGAAGTAGCCCAAAAAACACTTTTTTTACTTCGAATCCTTCACTTGAGCTTGGTGAATGGCCCCCAGGTGTACATTCATTATTGCATTCCCTTGTAGTATACATGGTAACTGTTTTTTTTCTGTTCACAGCTCATTTGATAGGAATTTTGTTTATCAACAAAGAGGAATCGGACCAATCCAGGAAAGCACCATTCTCGTTGTTGATCCGAACACTTCTAAAGTCCTCAAGTCAACAGGGCAGAATTTGTAAGTATTTCTCCTTACTGGATCATTTGATTGTTTGTTATGGTATAGAAGTGCTAACCAACAAATACATGTAGATTAGAACACGGTTTATTTATTAATGGGGGCTCACATTTTTCTTCTAAGTGCAAGCACATAAGAATTAGCTGTGGTAGCCAGTTTTTTTTAGGGATGCACTGAATCCACTATTTTGGATTCGGCTGAACCCCCGAATCCTTCGTGAAAGATTCGGCCGAATACCGAACCGAATCCTAATTTTCATATGCATATGCAAATTATGGGTGGGAAAGGGAAAACGTTTTTTAGTTACTGTTTTTTTTTAAAAAAAAGTCACGAAATTTCCCTTTCCACCGCAAATTTGCATATGCAAATTAGGATTCGGATTTGGTTCGGCCGGGTAGAAGGATTCGGCCAAATCCGAATCCTGCTGAAAAGGCCGAATCCCAATCTGAATCATGGATTCGGGGCATCCCTAGTTTTTTTTGTATTTGACATGGCAGGGGTGAACTATTAAAGGGCAACTAAAGTCTAAAATAGAATAAGGCTAGAAATGCTGTAATTTGTATATTAAACATAAACTTCACTTCACTGCACCACAAGCCTAATCAAACAAATGATTTATACTTTCAAAGTTGGCCACAGGGGGTCACCATCTTGTAACTTTGTTAAACATCTTTGCAAGACCAAGACTGTGCACATGCTCAGTGTGGTATGGGCTGCTTAGGGATCTTCATAAACAGCACAAGTCAAATAATATCTGCCAGCAGCCGATACAGCAAGACTGATTAATAATCAGAATATGCAGACTGCACTGGGTCCTGTGTTGTCAAGTAATCTAATGTGGATTTTATAGTTTTTGTATTGTTTAATACAAACTTGCTCCAACACTGCAGAACCAGTGGCTTCAGCAAAATAATCCTCCAAATAGAATCCCAGTTTATCTGTTTAAATCTGGCTCCATGATCTTTGTCCCTGCAACTGGAGTAAGAAATAGTAAAGGGGATGTAAAGGCAAAAATAAAATCCAATACAAATCTCTACACAGTCGCCGACTGCTCTACAGGAAACAAACAAAGCTGCTTGAGTTCTGCATGACTGGGAAGCAAGGCTGGGGCTCCCCCTGCTGTTCATAAGTATGATTGTTTCCCTGCAGAGCATTTAGGGACCGTCTGACAATTCCTATCCACAGCAGTAAATGAAGGGAGAATTTCACTGCATACAGTCAGGTTTCTTATAAAAACAGTATACATTTTTTTTTTATTAAAGTATATAGGAGATAGGTTTCTTTTTCATTAAAGAAAGTAATTTTATATTTTTGCCTTTACATGCCCTTTAAGGCTCTTAGCTTCATGCTCTCTTTGACACACATACATACGACAATGAATTAGCGCTGATTGTGGTGCATAAAAGCACATAATACTTAATACTGAAATTCTAAAAGCAATACTTTCAAAATCATTATGACGCCGCTTATACACAGCTACCAGGGCAGTTTGTCCGATTGCTATAACCTGTCTGTACAGTTTCACCAGTTTCATATTTTTTTGAAAGCGCTTTGGTTTTCATTGCACAAGTGTGTGGGAAGAATTACTTATACATATAATATCTGCTCTATGTGATATTTTGCTGGTTATTCATAATGAGCTTGCAGCCACTCCTGCTGATGTGATAATCGAGAAGGTAATCGAGTAATCGAGTTTAAAGTTTGTAAGCTCAGGGTGTGATCTTTTTCTTACAGGGGTCAATGGGAACATATTAGAAAGGAGCTGCTAATCATTTGTTTAAGAATGACATGTGTGTGTGTATAAGCATATGTATTGCCCTCCTCTATCATGTACCATGTCACACCATGTGTAGCTTTTCCAGGACCAATATTATTACAATATATAATACAGTATATTACAGTAGGAACGAATAGTGTTATAAATAGCATTGCCCTGAGTTAAGAGCAATAAGAAATAGGGAAAAACAAATGCAAGGTGCCTCATGAAGGTGGGCTCAGTAGTACCAATCAATTGAAACGCTGGCATGCTTTTCAGCAAACAGTAGCCCTGGCCCAGGGTCTGAGGTTATAATATGTGGGCAGTGACTAATAAATTGCTTGTGATCCTTGTTCTTTAAAAGTAATTCAGTTCAGTGTAAAAAATAAAAACTGGGTAAATAGCAATTTTTACAACTTGTGGTGTTATTTTTTTTTTCAGGTTTTTTTTGCCCCATGGCCTGACTATAGACAGAGATGGGAATTATTGGGTCACAGATGTAGCCCTTCATCAGGTATTTATTTTAAAATGAAATGAAAAAGGTGTGTGTGTCCTACAAGTATTTTTATGTCAAAACTGGGCTCCGTTACAGTCTCGAGTTGCTCACACTCGCATGATTTTGGTTCCGTCATTCATTCATTTTATTTAATAATCGTTTGTATCATTTCTATAATTCCATTTAGGTTTTCAAAGTGGGAGCTGAAAAAGAAACGCCGCTGCTTGTATTAGGGAGGGCATTTCAGCCTGGGAGCGATCGGAAGCATTTCTGTCAGCCAACTGATGTTGCAGTCGACCCCATTACTGGCAACTTCTTTGTGGCGGATGGCTACTGCAACAGTCGCATCATGCAATTCTCACCTAATGGAATGTTCATCATGCAGTGGGGAGAAGGTAGGCCTCGCACAAGGAACGGATTTGTATACTAGTTACACCTGGGGGACAGGAACCAGTTAATTCTAGGTGTTAGTTCTCACTGGTCACTACTATTACCAGACTTATTAATCCAAACACTGCGAAACAGCACTTCTCAGCCAATAACCATAGAGTGTTCACACAGAGAGGTGGTGAATAGATAAAAACATACTATACTATATTTTGGAACATTTTTTTCATTTTTCATGCGGTCTTCTCCTGAGCTTCCTTGAGAAGCGCTGATTTATACTGTTTGGAGAAGGGAAAAGAAGGCGGCTACAGGATCGACCTTCCGGAATCCTTTTGAATTTTCCTTTTCAACTACTTATACCAGTGCCGGTTAAACTGGAAAGTGAAGACCGGGACTAAACAGTAACAAGTGGATTGAAGTGTTTATTAGTGACCTTCACAACTCAAACATGGACAGCACATATTCTTAGCTAAGTGGCTCAAGCTTGTCTATATACACTCCATATAAAGCATGGTTATTGGTTGTAGCACAGTGCTAGTGAGAATGCTAGACACTGTGCTACCTGTGGGATTAGCTAAAGGATCTATAACCTAAAATCTTCGAGCTTTCAAAGCAAATATTCTTGGTAAGCCTAACAGCATTCCAATGAAAAGAAATCTTCTGTTATTTTTATTAAAATCCTCGTGTTGTGTGTGAGAACTACTTAATAACCTTGATAACAGAAGTCTACTTCATAATATTTTCTTGTAAACCCTTGTGAAGAGCAGTGTTTAAGCATTGCCTTCCCATAAAACTGCTTCCAAGGAAAACCTTCATGCAAAAACAAAGATTGCATCAGTTTTGACTTCTTCAAATGGTTTCCAATGTGATTAATGACTTTCCTCTGTTTTCCGGGGTCTCTTTATCCCAAAAGATTATTTGTTTAAGTCTTGAGCCCCACGGGGTAACGAAGAAAGTAAATATTTTCTGCTGTGAGATTACAACCAGAAATGATGCAAACATATAATTCACAAGGAAGGTTTTAATTATAGAATGACTATCCCAAGGAATCCCTAGTCACTGGAGGCAGTTTGCTTGTGGCCCTATACCCCTCTACAGTGTTTAGGTCAGAATGTGCAATAGAGAATACCTATAGCAAACTGATTAAAGGAATGACAGACTCCACCTCTTAATCTCTGTGCTCAATAAGGAAAGCCACAGAAAGGGCTGATTTATGAGGACCTCCACATCTTGGGGATCAAGTAACCAGTTGGCCCATTGATAGTAATGTTGAGATGATACCCAAATTAAATAAAACAGTAGAATGTATATAGTGTATTGTAGAGTCAGTACCTAGAGGCTCTGGGATTTGCATTATACTGTATGTTTTTTTAAACCTATAATATGCCTTAGCATATAATATAATGCAAGCATTTCATTTCATGAAATCTTTGTTTATCTTGCAGAAACATCCTCAAACCTCCCCCGACCTGGTCAGTTCCGCATTCCACACAGTCTGACCATGATATCTGACCAAGGACAGCTGTGTGTGGCCGACAGAGAGAACGGCCGGATTCAGTGCTTCCATGCTAAAACGGGGGAATTTGTAAAGCAAATCAAACATCAGGAATTTGGAAGAGAGGTGTTTGCTGTCTCATATGCACCAGGTAAAATTCACCAGTAAATGTCTCAGTCGGTTTGTTGTATATGGCAATTGTTAAAGGGGTTGTTCGCCTTTGAATTAACTTTAAGCATGATGTAGAGAGTGGTATTCTGAGACAATTTGCAATTGGTCTTCATTTTTTATTATTTGTGTTTTTTGAGTTATTTAGCTTTTTATTCAGAAGCTCTGCCATTTTGCAATTTCCACAATCTGGTTGCTAGGATCCAAAGCATTGCTTGGAGCATTTAATACTCGCAGTACTGGTCAAAAGGGCTTGTGTGTCTCCTGGCCTAAATATTGGTCTGTGGGGGTGGTATCTGAAGAATCAGACTGTCTATACACATTGAGCTGAAGCCCACACACCTATGGGTATTCCATGCAATTTAAAACCTAAAGTCCCTTCCCAGGATTCCTTCTGCTACGACTGCAAATGAGGAAACGGTCTTGTCACTCAAGTTTTACACATAGATCCACTATGTTCGCTCTGTATTTGCTGAGCAGACCCAGGGACATATTCAATTCAGTCAAAAAAAGTTATCTCGTGGTTTATCATGTGAAAACTCTTGAACATTATTCAATTCGAGGAGAAAAAACTAATTCAGTTCCAGTTTTTCCTATAGACTTCAACAGAGTTTTCACGTACCGTATATACCCGAGTATAAGCCGAGTTTTTCAGCATCCAAAATGTGCTGAAAAAGTCTACCTCGGCTTATACTCGGGTCAGCGGTACCCGACCCGAGTAGCTGAGATTGCAGTCACTTTTAATCATTCCTATACCAACAGTTCACTTGGGGAGAGACTGCAATATCCCACAATGCCCTCTGTTGGTTATATGAAAGAATAACAGTGACTGCAATATCACACAGCGCCATCTGATGGTTATATGGAAGAATAACAGTGACTGCAATATCACACAGCGCCATCTGTTGGTTATATGAAAGAATAACAGTGACTGCAATATCACACAGTGCCCTCTGTTGGTTATATGAAAGATTAACAGTGACTGCAATATCACACAGCGCCATCTGTTGGTTATATGAAAGAATAAAAGTGACTGCAATATCACACAGCACCTTCTGTTGGTTATATGAAAGAATAACAGTGCGCCCTCTGTTGGTTATATGAAAGAATAACAGTGACTGCAATATCACACAGCACCCTCTGTTGGTTATATAAAAGAATAACAGTGACTGCAATATCACACAGCGCCCTCTGTTGGTTAGATGAAAGAATAACAGTGACTGCAATATCACACAGCACCCTCTGTTGGTTATACGAAAGATTAACAGTGACTGCAATATCAAACAGCACCCTCTGCACATGGTAGTGGGACAGTGGGACAATGCACACAGTAATCCGTTTGGCAATTCTCTGTCACCATCAGTTTTGCAAAGAAGTCCGGTTGATCGCTGGGGGGGTCGCTTTGGCAGAATGTGCGCTGCTGGGAGACAGGGCTGTAGTTGTGTCTAGGCTTATACTAGAGTCAATACGTTTTCCCAGTTTTCGTAGGTAAAATTAGGTACCTCGGCTAATACTCGTGTCGGCTTATACTCGAGTATATACGGTAATTGAATCAGGCCCATAGTGTTCAATAGATTTCACGGAGAACAAGTTAGGAGATTATTGTATTTTAGTGGTGCCTGATTTTTTTTTAACTGCTTGTTGACTGTTCCCTTTCCATTAAAACATGCCTTTCCTTTTTCCTTTTCACAAACGTTTTGGGCTAGACTTTTTTAAAAATGCTGTTTTTTTTGTTTTCTAATTTACCTATGAATCTATACATTTAAACATTTGTCCACTATTATTTCAGGTGGAGTGTTGTACGCTGTTAATGGAAAGCCGTACTATGGAGATTCCACCCCTGTACAAGGCTTTATGCTGAATTTCTCCAATGGGGATATTCTAGATACATTCATTCCTGCTAGAAAGGTAACATTCTGATACTACTTGCTATTAAGTGCCTAAAGCAACACAGAGGGGCACATTTACTTAGGGTCGATATCGAGGGTTAATCGAAGTCGAAGGATTTACCGCATTTCCTTCGTTCGAACGATCAAAGAAAAAATCGTTTGATCGAACGATTAAATCCTTCAAATCGGATTTTAATCCATCAATCGAACGATTTTCCTTCGATCAAAAAAACCTAGGAAAGCCTATGGGGACCTTCCCCATAGGCTAACATTGATGCTCGGTAGGTTTTAGGTGGCGAAGTTGGTGGTCGGAATTTTTTTCAAAGAGACAGTACTTCAACTATCGAATGGTCGAATAGTCGAACGATTTTTAGTTTATAGTCGAAGTAGCCAATTCGATGGTCGAAGTAGCCAAAAAAATACTTCGAAATTCAAAGTATTTTTTATTCTATTCCTTCACTCGAGCTAAGTAAATGTGCCCCAGAATGTCATTGATTTCAATTTTGTTTATGAGAGATCCAAGAAATATAGTTGATATTCCATTATGAAAGCATGTGAAAAACATGAGGGCTGGTTTACAAGTGGATTCCCCTGCAGTTAGTTGGTACTTTTGTCAGAATGCGCTTCTTGCACTTCAGTATAGATGCGCCTGCCTCTCATCTTGAATCCAGTTTTCTTTGGGAACTCTGTAGCTAAATGTATACTTAGTCCAGCAAATACTTGTGTATATAGTTGTGATTGGTAAATTGGTTTACAAATATCTTTCTGATTTGCTCTTTCAGAATTTTGAAATGCCCCATGATATTACTGCAGGAGATGATGGAACGGTGTATGTTGGGGATGCACATGCCAACGCTGTATGGAAGTTCTCCCCTTCAAGTGTGTACATTTTTATCTTAAAATCCTTTGTCCAGCAAATATTTTAATGGTTTTAGAAAGATGGACTTCTATTTTTTGTAAAAGCCAGTAATTTAAGGAAATGCACAGTTGTTCTTTAATTACATTAACATTTGCTCTTCACTTCCATTGAGTTGGGGGTCAGTAACTAACATGGAGCAGTTCATAATTGACTGTTAATGCCATCAAGTGTAGCCTATAAGGGTTAGTCCACATGAGGAGACTTTGCGTCTCTTCCCATCCGCTATAATGAATAGTCGCCTGTGGTTTAAAGTTTTCTGATTGGCTCCTGATATCCCATCCCGACTTGAGTGTGAAATAGATCATGACGGCACTTGGCTGAATCTCTGATTGATCTTCTCTTTCCTGCCCAGAGGCAGAGCATCGATCTGTCAAAAAAGCTGGAATAGAGGTAGAAGAAATAACAGGTACATGCATGCTGCAGACTGCACTGATTCCTGTGAAGCAAGCATTTAAACTTATAATTAGGCTTGTCCATATGTGCCAGACTTATGTTATATTCCTATTGCATAAAATACAACACAACCCTGCTCACTGCGTCTCATTTTATTGTTTATGTCTGGTCTTCAGTCATGTAGCATGTTGGTGCTTGAAAGATTGTGAACTGTTTTTGCATTTTTTAATACTTCTAGACTAGATAAGGAAACCCCAGTTAAACAAATGTGTCAAAAACGTAATGCTTATTCATTTATTTGTTGAGGAAAATGATCCGAAGGTACATATTGGTGTGTGCCAAAAGGACGTGTACCTCTTGGATCCTCAGTTCATTTTAAGGAGCCCAGCGTTTCAGTCAATGGGATAATAATCAGGTGTGAGAGTGGGAGGCCCTGTCTCATTTAAAGCATAGAAATCGGGGTCTTTGTATGGTTAAAATCAGACTTAGATAGCAGTCTGTACTGGGGCTAAAATTAAAGAAATTACTGGTGGATTTAGTTCTCCTTTAATGCCCTTTAAGGAGACTACCTATAATATATGTCTTCCTTGGCTGAGGTTTTATCATACATACTGACTGTGCATCTTGTGCATAAGTGTTAGGTTTAGTTACCCTTTAACCCTTACATTCTCATTGCCTAGTTACTAAAATATGTTTATTTCAACAAAATTGAATATATTTTGTATGGCTGTTGTATATAACCTATTGTGCTAATGCTTATTCAATACTCTTTTCAGAAACCGAGATCTTCGAGACCCATATGAGAAGCAGACCAAAGACCAATGAAAGTGTTGGGCAGCAAACACAGGAGAAACCGAGTGTTGTACAAGAAAGCAGCGCCGGCGTCTCTTTCGTTCTCATCATCACTCTTCTAATCATTCCTGTTGTGGTTCTCATCGCTATTGCAATCTTCATTCGTTGGAGGAAAGTTAGGATGTATGGAGGTATGTTGAACTATTAACCTGTCACCTAGGCAATAGGGACAAATAATTAATGTTATTATGCTGGCCACACACAACTATTTGGTCCAATGGCTAGACAGGTTTGTAGCCACACATGCAGAGGAACCAAATTGGGCTATAAAGACAGCTATTTGGTGCGTCTGAGAAACTTTATCCAAAGGAGCCTGTTTGTTTAATGATCATAGCAGTAAATGTACCAGTATCTCTGCTCTGAATCTGATCTCTCATAATATCTGGTTGTTTAGGACAAAACAAAATTAGAGCTGGCCATTTTTTTTCACGTGTAGCCGGCCTTTAAGGAAAACTATCCACCCCGAACAATGTAGGTCTCTATATTGCATAAAACAGCAATATGTAAAACTTTGCTTCATTTATATAAACCATTTTCATATTAATATACTTTTTTAGTAGTATGTGCCATTGGGTAATAATAAATAGAAAACTGCCATTTTAAAATATACAGGCCGTCCCCTGGGATCCTAGAATTCACAGTGCACACAAACAAACCAAACATGTTAGGTCACATGAGCCAATTAACAGACAAAGTTCTGTCTTTTGCTTCCACACTTCTTCCTGTTACAGTTAGAGCTGCAGTATTTCTGGTCAGGTGATCTCTGAGGCAGCACAGAGACCATCACGAAATGGGGGTTTAAGGCAAGAGATTTAAAAGGGCAATATTTACTTAAAGAGATACTGACACAGGAAAATAACCTTTTTTTATATCCATGATAACATTATCTTTGAATGCTATTTATAATTTTGCCATAAAAGTATTTGCCTGTATTACCTTTCTTATCCCCATGTTCCTCTATGAGGGGGCTGCCATATTTGTGCAGCAGTAGTCGGTTAGCATTAGAAACTCTAACTGACAGACTGAGATGGGACAGTCAGGTTGGCAATACAGTCAGGTTTATGAACTTTAAAGGAGAAGGAAAGTCTTGGTGCCTAACATTTGGCACCCCCAAGTGATTGTATTTATTTACCTGAAACCTGAAACCCGGGGCCGCTGCTCCTATCAGCAGAAAACTGCACCGGCCTGGGGTTATACCAGTGAGCGCACGGAGCGATCCTCTTCTGGCTTCTTCTTTTTTAGTGCGGCTGTGCAGTAGAAAGCCGAACTGTAACTAAAAAGTTGGCTATTTATTTCAACTGCGCATGCGCCTGCCCCGGGAAATTTGAAGAAAGAAGAAGCCGGAAGAAGATCGCTCTGTGGTGCTCACTGGTATAACCCCGGGCCGGTGCAGTTTTCTGCTGATAGGAGCACCGACCCGGGGGTTTCAGGTAAGTAAATACAATCACTTGGGGTGCCTAACATTTGGCACCCCCAAGTGCAAACAGACTTTTCTTCTCCTTTAAGTAATAATTACTCAGAAAAGCAGAACTATCTGCAAAAAAAACAATCAATGTGACTTTATATAACTTTTAGGGGCATATTTATCAAGGGTCGAACATTGAATTTGAAAAACTTTGAATTCCAAAAGACCAACCAAAATTAAGTCTAAGTTGTTGTTTTTTTTTTGGTCGAATAGGTCCGTTGCGATCTAATAGGTCCGTATTCGGCCAAATTCAAATTGTACGAATCTAAGTAATAGCGCATTCGATCGAATTCGAATCACAGTTTTTTCCCAATTGACTACAAGTTGGTTCTAGGAGGTCCCCCATAGGCTAAAACAGCAATTCGGCATGTTTTAGATGGCGAATCGTCAAAATCAATTTTTTAAGAGACAGTACATAAATAAATTTCGATATTCGAATTTTCAATTTTTTTTCAATTCGAATTTGAAGTACACAAAAAATAGTTCAAAATTCAATTTTTTGCATTTGAAAATTCACCTTGACCTTTGATAAATCTTCCGCTTAATGTAGATTAAGAAGACATTTTTTTAGTGTCAGTATCACTTTAAATATATATACCAGATTCTTTAATATGCCACTTAATAGTATATAAACTATCTGTTGCTTAAATATTCATTTTGGGGGGTATAGTTTTCCTTTAACAAGACTTAACTATAGTAATACTATGGTATATCAACTACTGGACCTCAGGAACACTCCTGCTTACTTTCATACATACCGTGTACAAGCCTTTCATATAAGTGCTGGTACTGCTCAGTATAAATTACACAAATGTAGGGTAGTTGAAGAGCTATTGCTTTGGAGCACACATTGTGAGTTGGGGCAGATTGGAAGCAGATTGGATAGCCAGGATATCAGACCCTTTTGCCTCTAACAAATACAAATAATCGCATCTATTACCCAATAAAAATCTAGCACATCATAACTGTTACGTCTGCTTAGGGGAATGACTTCTACTTTAGTAGTAATGAAGTTAAATTGTACCTATTAGTGATGGGCGAATTTATTCGCCAGGCGCGAATTCGCGGCGAATTTGCGCGATTCGCCGCCAGCGAATAAATTCGCGAAAATTCGCGGCAAAAATTCGCCGGCGTCAAAAAATTTTTTCGGAAAAATGGACGCCGGCGTAAAAAACGGGCGCCGGCGCCAAAAACGGGCGCCGGCGTCGAAAAAACGGGCGCCGGCGTCAAAAACGAGACGCCGGCGCCGTTTCGCGAATTTTTCGCCGTTTCGCGAATTTCGCTCGAAATTCGCAAATTTTTCAGCGAAGCGAAACGGCGCAAATTCGCCCATCACTAGTACCTATCCCATCATAAGGCCTGACAGGCAGACACTTATTGCTAGCGATGTGCTTTTCTCCATTTCAGTGAAAAAGCCAAGAGCCAATGGGCCCATGAGTTTAAGACCCACCAGCATTTATAAGGAGAAAAATATCCCCTATGAGCAGTCAACTCTCATTTTCCAATTTGAGTAAATTTTGCCAATTTAAGCAAAATTTTATTGGCCATTATGCTTGTAGCCTGCTCATAATTTTTACATAAATATACATATTAAAGGAATTGTTCAGTTTTAAAATAAAAACTGGGTAAATAGATAGGCTGTGCAAAATAAAAAATGTTTCTAATATAGTTAGTTAGCCAAAAATGTAATGTATAAAGGCTGGACTGACGAAGGGGCCCATTTACTTAGTTCGAGTGAAGGAATAGAATAAAAAATACTTTGAATTTCGAATGTTTTTTTGGCTACTTCGACCATCGAATGGGCTGATTCGACCTTCGAATCGAAGGATTCAAACTAAAAATCATTTGACTATTTATCCATTCGATAGTCGAAGTACTGTCTCTTTAAAAAAAAACTTCGACCCCCTACTTGGCCATCTAAAACCTACCGAATTCAATGTTAGCCCCATAGGCTTTGCTATCTTTTTTAGGTCGAAGAAAAATCGTTCGATCGATGGATTAAAATCCGAACGATTCGAAGGATTTAATTTTTCGTTCGATCGAACGAATTGCGCTAAATCCTTCGACTTTGAAGTCGAAGGATTTCAATTCGGCAGTCAACTATTGAGGGTTAATTATCCAGTTTTTATTTTTACACTGAACTGTTCCTTTAACATACCGGCGCCAATAAAATGTTAGGAAAGCTGTGCAAGTTGTTTTTGTCGACTCAGTTTAAATATCAGTAGCAATAAAAAGAATATGTATCCAAACATAAAATGCAGAAGTAACTGATTATTATTATTTTATACTAAATGCAGGTGACATTGGCCACAAATCAGAATCCAGTTCAGGGGGCATCTTGGGAAAACTTCGAGGTTGGTATATTCTTCTGCAATATTTATTTTAACATTTCCATTGAATAAAAAGAAAAGGGCTCAAATGAAAGAAGTCACGAATTCCGGCCTTTTTTTTTTTTGCACTTTTTTTGCCCATTGAACCTGGGGCATTATAACAATAGCAAAAACTGTAAAGGTAAAATAACAATAGCAGATACCTGCTTTAGGGATGCACTGAATCCACTATTTTGGATTCGGCCGAACCCCCGAATCCTTCAGCCGAAATATTCGGCTGAATACCGAACCGAATCTGAATCCTAATTTGCATATGTAAATCAGGGATGGGAAGGGGAAAACATTTTTTGCTTCCTTGTTTTGTGACAAAAAGTCACGTGATTTCTCTCCCTGCCACAAATTTGAATATGCAAATATAAATTCCGAATCCTGCTGAAAAAGGCCAAATCCCGAACCGAATCCTGGATTCTGTGCATCGCTAATCTTCTTACAAATTCTCTAGATTAGTTTAAAAATTTGTATAAATAAAAAATGTTCCACTGCCTTTTGGGAGGAGAGAACCTTCCTGAGTTATTAGTGTATCACTTTTACTTTGCTTTATAATAAGGTATTTTATTTCTTTGTTATTCAGTTTACTTATTACAATATACTGAAAAATAAAAATAATTAGCCCTATACAGTTGCAAGAAGGTCTTTATTAGACATGACTGTTTATACATTTGTATATACAGAAATAATTGGTTTTTACTACATTAACCTTTTTTAGAGGTTGTTCACCTTCCAAACCCTTTTTCAAAAAGATCACTAGAAATAAAGACTTTTTTAAAATGTCTTCTATTTGTGAGTTTTTTCTAATATTAAAGTTTAACGTTTCATTTTCGCCTTCTTATGTCTTTCTGGAGCAGCTTGGGTGGGGTGTTAATTGATACATTTAGGGGCAAATTTCGAGCTATTTTTTGTTTACTTTGACTAGGGAATAGTCCAAATTCGATTCTTATTTGAAATTAATTGGAAAATTCGAATATCTAAATGTATCATGTACTGTCTCTTTAAAAATTTGACTTCGAACATTCGCCGTCTAAAACCTGGCGAATTGCTGTTTTAGCCTTTGGGGGACCTCCTAGAACCTATTTGGAGTTAATTGGTGGACTTTGAAAAATCAAAGTTTTTTGGGGAGAAGCGTTGAATTGAATTTGATCAAATTCGCTATTCGTACGTTTCGAATTCAGCCAAAAAACTGACCTATTCAACCAAAAAAAAACTTTGACTTAATTTCGGTTGGTCTTTTTGAATTCAATTTTTTTTTCAGTTTGAAATTCGACCCTTGATAAATATGCCCCTAGTTAATACATTTGTTATCTATGTCCCTGCTGAGCAGAATCTCTGGGTTTCATTACAGGCAGCTGTTAGAATTGATACAATAGTTGCTAATACTCCAGCGATGCTGCTGAGAAATGTATCAACTAATTGTATTAAGTAAATGTAAATTGTAACAGTTCAGAATCTGCACCTGAATTACTGAGCTGCCAGACTGAAACACCAGAGACACAAACATTATATTTTAGAATTTAATTTTGCAAAAATGGAAAAAAAAAAAAAAATCTTTATTTCTGGTGAAAAATCTGAAAAAAACTTAACTGAATAAAAGTGTTTGGAAATTGAACAACCCCTTTAAACCTTTTTCTGAAGAACACACCCATATGTAATACGAAAACCTTACTCATAAATCAGAAATGTATGAAGTAGATTGTCTGGACATTGGGGCCCCATATCATTCTGATCCAAATCCAATACATACTTATAGACGTGCATGTTGTAAAGTACTTTAAGGGACTCATTTACTTAGCTCGAGTGAAGGAATAGAAGAAAAAATACTTTGAATTTCGAATGGTCGAATATGGCTACTTCGACCATTGAATAGGCTACTTCGACCTTCGACTACTACTACGACTTCGATTCGAACTAAAAATCGTTTGACTATTCGACCATTCGATAGTCGAAGTACTGTCTCTTTAAAAAAAACTTTGACCCCCTAGTTCGCCACCTAAAACCTACCGAGGCCAATGTTAGCCTATGGGGAAGGTCCCTATAGGCTTCCTAACAATTTTCTCTTCAAAGGAATATCCTTCGATCGATGGATTAAAATCCTTTGAATTGTTCTATTCGAGGGATTTAATCGTTCAATTGAACGGTTATTCCTTCGATCGTTGGAATAGCGCTAAATCCTTCGACTTCGATATTCAAAGTCGAAGGATTTCAATTCGGCAGTCGAATATCGAGTGTTAATTAACCCTCGATATTCAACCCTAGGTAAATGTGCCCCTAAGTCTTTAAAGAGATACTGACACCAGAAAATAACCTTTTTTTATTCTATAACATTGTCTTTGAATGCTATTTATAATTTTGCCTAATGATTTTATATTACCTTTCTTACCCCCGTGTTACTGTATAAGGGGGCTGCCATATTTGTGCAGCAGGAGTCCGTTAGCATTAGAAACTCTAACTGACAGTTAAAGAAGGGACAGTCAGGTTACAGGTTTAGGAACTTTAAGTACTTACAAATGCAGAGAAAAATGATCAACATGACCTATAGGTAACTTTTAATATAGATTAATATTTTGAAAAGAACTTTTTTACTGTCAGTATCCGTTTAAGGGAGTTATTTATCAAAATCCAAATTCTACGGATTTTTCAAATAGATAAAAAAAAGTCTGACCTAACTAGAAGCCACAATTTGCCCTTATTTATCAATAATAAAAAAATCTGATTTTTGGACTGTCGCACAAAAAGCACGACTTTTATGGATTGTCGCGTGAAAAATCGGAATTTTTAGTAATTGTCGCCCGAAATCGACGGAAAAGTCTGAAATCTTTGGATTATCATTTGAAACCCAGCACAGACAATAATATCTTCAAATTGCAAATGGGACCTCTGCCATTGACTTCTATAGGACCTCAGCCGGTTGAAGATGGAGTATTTTCAAATTCTGACTTTTAGCAGCCTTGGTATAAAATAAATTTCGAAAAATTTGATGTTTTTTTTTCCAAATCCAAATTTATAGTAAAAAAACCTCAAATTTTTCAAATTTTTAGCATTTGGACTTGAATAAATAACCCCCCCAAATGTGCATATGCTAATATTCTTCAGTGTTCCTCATCTCATAATTAGTGATGGGCGAATTTGCGTCGTTTTGCTTCGCGGAAAAAAAAAAAATTCGCGAAACGGCGAAAAATTCGCGAAACGGTACCGGCGTCTCGTTTTTGCCGCCGGCGCCCGTTTTTTTTACGCCGGCGCCCGTTTTTGAAGCTGGTGTCCGTTTTTTCCGACGCCGGCGAAAAAATTTTTTGACGCCGGGGGAATTTTTGCAGGTGAATTTTCATGGCCATTTCGCAAATTTATTCGCTGGTGGCGAATCGCACAAATTCGCTGCAAATTCACACCTGGCGAAAAAATTCGCCCATCACTACTCATAATTCTCCAGAGTTGTTCTGGACTCTTGCCTGACACTTGCTCTTGCAGCCCACTGCCACATTTTAATCAACTTTCCTCTGAGTTCAATAGGGCTACACAGTCTTCAACTATCATGTCCCCCACCTCCCCCGGGTTCCTACAAGTAATTGTAGGAATATGTCCGCCTCTATCTTATTTCTAAGCAAATGCCTAACCTTGCTTCACCTCAAGTTATATGTTTTATGTTTATTTTAGGGAAGGGCAGTGGAGGCCTTAATCTGGGAACATTCTTTGCAACGCATAAAGGATATAGTAGAAAAGGCTTTGACAGGCTGAGTACAGAAGGAAGCGACCAAGAGAAAGATGATGATGATGATGGCTCAGACTCTGAAGAAGAGTATTCTGCCCTGCCTATTCCACCAGTATCTTCCTCCTGAAACAGTTGACTTCTTCCATACAACCTTTTGCTCCATTAGCACGTTTAAAATGGTGTATTTAAATGTTACTGTACTAGTCTGTGGACTGTACAATCGTCATAGCTTTTATTTTTATTTGAAGTGCTGTTGTAGCCTTTATATGAACATTCAGAATAATTCTATTTGGTCAATGACTTTGGCTTTTCCAGTGTTTGATGGCCTTCCTCTGCTTCACCAAGAGCACTTTAACTGCCAATTATTTTCAAGCCTTTAACTGAAATCGAATCGCATTACAACGATACGTGCCACATAAATGCAAAGCTGCTAAATCTCTTCTATTTTTTTAAATTAACAACACGATGTCGCGCTCAAGAAAGGAAACGATAAAGACAAAATATTTAATGTTTCTTATTTCTTTCTATTTTTTTTTCATTGTTTTTGGTGTTCTTGGGGTGTCTTCTTTTCAGATGGTTCCGCGGTTTAGAACACTATTTTCAGGAACTGAATGTACTTTGTGTAATAAAGTGTTCGCAGAGCATTACTCTCAGCTTGTTTTTAAATGTGTATATAGTCCTATACATCCATGTTTCCAGTGATCATCGGAAATATAATTATTAGAAAACACAGTCTGCTGTCTCTCTCAAAAGCTAGTTCTGAAGTTACTTTAAGAAGCTCCACTCATATCACAAAAGCTTTCACTCATACAGTCTAATGGAAGTAGTAAGAGTTGAATCTAGAATATTTTATTGTCATTTTGACTTTCCTCTCCCTACTTCTGTGAAGTTGTTACTGCTTTGAAGGTGGCATGCACTCTTGGGATGACCGTCCACAACATTCATTGCCCTCATATTGTGTTCTAAAGAATCCAGAAGGATGTTTGACCTAGAAGTCTAACTAGCAGGAACTCCAGAAAATAAACCCCAGACAAGGTGTATTGTACCACTAGAGTTTATGGTAGATAATACAACATCTGCTCAGCTTCCATGCTATACCAAGATACTCATTTATAGGCAGTATAAGTGCTAGGTATGGTGCAACACACTATTGTTGAGCTGGAGGTATTTTGTCTACAATAAACTCCATTTTTTGTGTGGTGATTCGCTTGTTGTACTGCCTAGATGTTGATTTATCCTCATCTCAAGAATAGATGCTCCTCCTACTGTAAATCTATGGCAATACACATATTTCACCAAAATGTAGTTTCTAGTGGTACTTTAAATAGATTATTAACATGTTCCTTTGATTATTGGTTAGTTTAGGATCTAATTATGCAATGAAATTAGAGTACAGGCCATCATTCAGGGGCACATTTACTTAGCTCAAGTGAAGGAATAGAATAAAATATACTTCGAATTTTGAAGTATTTTTTTGGCTACTTCGACCATCAAATTGGCTACTTCGACTACGACTTTGAATTGAACGATTCGAACTAAAAATCGTTAGTCAAAGTACTGTCTCTTTAAAAAAAACTTCGACCACCTACTAAAACCTACCAACCATCAATGTTAGCCTATGGGGAAGGTCCCCATAGGCTTTCCTAGCTTTTTTTGATCGAAGGAAAATCGTTCGATCGATGGATTAAAATCCTTTGTTTTGATTTGAAGGATTTAATCGATTGATCGAACAGTTTGTGATAAATCCTTCGATATTCAAAGTCGAAGGATTTTACTTCGACAGTCGACCCTAAGTAAATGTGCCCCTCATAGTCTTCATCCCCTGCTGGGTATCTGAGTCGGTCTGATAATTAAGTTAGAGGGTATCTGCTATGGAGGATACAAGAGTATAACAAAGATAAAGAAAGCTATTATGTTCTTGTTCTTATAATATGTATTGTTTTTGTCATCCACATTCATTCAATTTGAATGTGCTGTCTCATTTTATAGGATGTAAACCTTGTTTTGCCCCATCTTTCAGCCATGGCTCTCTTTCTGAGTTGGGGGAATTTATTAAGATGGCACAAAATAGGCAAACCTGGCTCAATGGACCAATGATTTTCAAATGAAAATCTCCTTTTGCAACGTAAACATGGACAAAGCATGATGAATTCATTAGTTTATTCTGGGTAAATGGGAAGGTGGGAAGTCAGCTATGAGAGGTACAAAAAGTTTGTGTGTGTGTGTGTGTGTGTGTGTGTGTGTGTGTGTGTGTGTGTGTGTGTATATATATATATATATATATATAATACAGCAGAATGAAAGCACTCACAGCAAAAGTCGAATTAGAGGGCTACCTTTGCGAAAGATTCGGCTGAATACAAATCCGAATCCTAATTTGCATATGCATATTAGTGGTGGGAAGGGGAAAACATTTTTTACTTCCTTGTTTTGTGACAAAAGTCATGCTTTTTTCCTACCCACCCCTAATTTACATATACAAATTAGGATTCGGTTCGGCCAGGCAGAAGGATTCGGCCGAATCCGAATCCTCCTGAAAAAGGCCGAATTCCGAACCAAATCCTGGATTCGGTGCATCCCTAGAAAGTATAATTCCTGACCTCTTTCCATGGGACTTTTTCTATTGATTATAATCCCATCGAAAGAACCCAAAAGCATGACCTAGCAGTCTATATGAATTGGTGTCTTCTTATTGGGGGCAAATAATGTCTCTAAATACCACTATCGTAATAAAGGTATGGGACCTGTTATCCAGAATGCTGGGGACCTGGGTTTTTCTGGATAATGGATCTTTCCGTAGTTTGGATCTTCATACCTTAAGTCTACAAGAAAATAATGTAAAACCCAATAGGCTGGTTTTGCCTCCAATAAGGATTCATGATATATTAGTTTGGATCAAATACAAGGTACTGTTTTATTATTACAGAGAAAAAGGAAATCATTTATAAAAATTTGGATTATGTCATTATAATGGAGTCTATGGGAGACAGACATTCCGGATAACGGATCCCATACCTGTAGTGACAGTTCCCTAGGTTTTGCCCATGACCTGTACTATGCAAATGCCTGATTTGATGCAACAATGTTACAAGGTTTTGAGAAAGAAAACTTTAAAGTATGATACTGTAGCTGTTTATTGAAATAATGACATGAGATAACTAACTAAGCCTTACTTTGCCTTTAGTGCATAATCTGATGTATAAAAAATACAAAAACGTCTACATGAAGAAATTAAACTAAATATGTTTTACAAGCAAATCATCAAAGCTAAATGATTAAATCTTTATTCCTGCATCAGTTAGGCATGTAATCAGTTATTAGAGGTTGCAGTGTGCTATGCAGCAGTGTTTCAAGAACAGCTTTCTGTTTATATCTGGGATTATAGATTGATGTGGTTTATAGGATTGAAGGATTGTCTGGCAGGGAATTTAAACCTGCATTAAAAATAGCAGCAGCAGCAGCAGTGATGTCTACTAGAAGTAAGTACAACATATCATATTTTGTTAAAGGAAAACTAGTGTAGGTCTCCATAAAAACATATTGCATAAAACAGCTCATATGTAAAACCCTGCATCATGTAAATAAACCATTTTCATAATAATATACGTTTCTAGTAGTATGTGCCATTGGGTAATTCTAAATAGAAAATTGCCATTTTAAAAAATAAGGGCCGCCCCCTGGGATTCTACGATTCACGGTGCACACAAACCAAGGGAAGACATACTTGTTAGGTCACATGAGCCAATTAACAGAGTTCTGTCTTTTTCTTCAACACTTCTTCCTGTTACAGTTAGAGCTGCAGTATTTCTGGTCAGGTGATCTCTGAGGCAGCACACAGACCATCATGAAATGGGGGTTCAAGGCAAGAGATGTAAAAGGGCAATATTTACTTAAATATACATTCCAGTCTGGTAAGATGTCACTTAATATGATATAAATCTGCTGCTTAAGTATTCATTTTGGGGGTATAGTTTTCCTTTAAGGAGAATATAGGTAAGAACAGGGGAAATTATTTTTCATCTCAAATGTATACAATATATAGGTAACAAGAGAAAATGCGGAGGCACATTTGCATGCGTGTGATTGCTTTTAACCCATGTGCCCATTACATTCCGAATGCTTGCTTTGCACCAGTCATTATCACACGATTCCATCTGTAAAAGTACTTTCCAAAGAGGATGTGCATTTTCAATTACACCGAATCCGCAGAATACATGTCATGACTGTTGGGTCTGTTGGTTTTCTAATACTGTACTACACTTACTAGTAAATTATTTGCCATGAAGAAATATAATTTCTACCAAAAATAGTGATTGATCAAGTTAGTGATGTTGGACTGCAATTATTCTGAACACAACTGTATATACTATAAAAATAGAGGGGGGGGGGGGTGTAATTAATGGGGCATATTTTTAATGTCTTCAAGTATGTCTCTGTTGGAGGATACCTTATAACATTTCCTTCCCAGGGAGAGAGGCCTTTTAATTGTTTGCACCTTTATTTCTCTGTGATGCTATTTTGCAAATTCATGCGTATTTAAATATTTCATGCATTTGCATTATGCAGTAAATTTGAAACTCAAGGGTTTACGGAAGATCAGAAGTCCCCTTTGAAATATAATTGGCCTTCTTTTTTTGCCAGACAGGAAGGAAATACAAAGGAAATATTGCTTTATTCAAAGATATAAAAAATATAGTTTCCAACATGTATAAAATGCATGTGACTTCTCTACATTTTTTTTTCTTCACTTATTGTACATCATGGATTTGGAAACCATGTTGTTTTACTTTCTGCAGCAGCTGAATCTCTGATGTACAGATTTCTTGGTGACAGTTGCTTTGGGGATGTTCCCAATTTTTTGCCACCTTCTGCTTTTTCAATACCTTTTTAATTCCCTCTTGGTCAGCAGTCGCTTATAGCTTCCTTTGAACAGAAGTAACTGTATTATTATTGCCATCTGAGAGCGTAAGTCTATTTTTTCCACAGCTTGAAGCAAATCTGTCATTGCTCCTTGCCTGCTTGGTTACACATATGCTCACTGTGTTTTCATAAGCTTGAGCAGTGTGTGACCCATAAAGAATTTCCAACAACTAAACACATATCTGAAAATGATTTCTGAAATCTAGAATTGTTTCCCATCAATGAATCCCTGCATTGAGGGTAGAACGTCATTACTAGACACAGCCATGCGTGCGCTCAGTGGCGGAACTACCGGGGGAGCAGGGGGTGCGAGTGGACCAGGGCCCGCACCCCCTCAGGGCCCCCCGTCAGTTCGCGCGCCGATTTGTGCCGGCCAGTTCCGGGTGTACGGAGGGGGGCGGGGGCCTGGCGCCAGGACCCGTCCCCCTCTAGTTACTTTTCTGGGTGCGCTGACGTCAGGTCACACTTAGATATGTCTCGTTGCAGACAGCATCTCAGAAAGAAAAGAAACATGAAAGCCTTCTCATTCTGGGACGTATAAAACCAGAAGTCACAATTGGGTCTCATTGCTAAGAGGTAAGGAATCCAGTAGAATTCCATCCTCCCACAGCACGTTAGAGTAGCAAGGCTTTGCTATTAGGGATAAACCGAATCCACTATTTTGGATTCAGCCGAACCCTAGAATCCTTTGGGAAAGCTTCAGCCGAATCCGAATTTTCATATGCAAATGAGGAGTTGGAAGGGAAAAACATTTTTTTGTGACAAAAAGTCACTTTGCATATGTAAATTAAAATTCCGGTTTAGTTTGGCCGGGCAGAAGGATTCAGCCGAATCCCAATCAAGTAAAAAGGAAGTAAAACATGTTTTCTCCTTCCCATCCCTAATTTGCATATGCAAATTAGGACTCATATTCAGCTAAATCTTTGGAGAAATTGTAATTGAACAGCACCACTCAATCTTTGTAAGATAAAAATGCCTTTATTGCAGACTTCTGGGCATCACAGCAACGTTTCAGGCCTCAAATGGCCTTTTATCAAGCTAGCTTGATAAATCATCAGTAATCATCAATCATTAGTAAACCTGAGTTTAAGATGTAGTTCTTCTGATCTAGTTGTTATGGCCTCTTGCCTGTGTTGTTTTTAAGCAGAGTAATATGAAGTAAGATGTGTGATCAGCAGCCCTATGTATGGCTGCATCTGCCACTATAGACTATAGAAATTCCAACATGCAGAATATGTTTTTACTCAGTCTACAAAATAAAAAGAAGATGGTAAGAGGAGTATGGTCTTTCCTCGCTTTTGAAGGCACGATAAACATGCAAAGTCAGTCATTTTATATTGAATTTGAAATGCACAAATGTTTCTGCTTGCATTCGACCGCATTGCATTTGTCTGGCAGGTGAAGGGGCTTGTGTTTAGTCACTGGAGATGGGAATATAAAGACACATTGCTGCTGAGTGCAGTTAAAGTGTTCTCATAAGCAGGTTTGTCCTTAGGGAAATGGCTAACATTTCCAGAATTTTAATATTATGCCAGAATGACTGATCTTGTTATCAGCTATGAAAATGTTGTCCTTGTGATTCTTCTTCGTATACCTAATTCAGTTGCAATATGGGTGTCTGTTTTTCAGGATTTGAGCTGTACTCCATGGTGCCTTCCATATGTCCCTTAGAAACTCTCCACAACTCCTTGTCCTTAAAACAAGTGGAGGAATTCCTCGCTGCTATTGCAGCTCCCTCGAGCGACCACCAGATGGACACACCGACTGCTTCTCCTTGTAGGGCTGCTTTTATATTTCATGCTTTGTGCTGTATAATAGTTTTGTGTTTGTAAATATTTTAGCTTTTTATTCCAGTATGTGCCATACGGTTGATGGAAAAACCGCACTGGAACTTAGTCTATATACTTTTTTAGTGTTTAGAATAAGATTAATCTGACCACATATGCTGTGATCTAATCAGCAACTATTGCAGTGAAATCAGAAGTTCGAAAATCCAAATGGCTTGTGGTCTTTATTGGCACATTTTGGAAGGTTACTACTGGCAAATCTGCATTGTGGCATTTCTGTAAGTGGCGGATTTCATAACCCACTTGGACGTTTGGCCGAGTAATTGGATCGCTCATAAATTTTCATGTTTAGCTATCTTCAGTCTTAAGGTGTTCCATCACTACGCTATTGCTATCTGTTTTGTGCTTGGTTGCATATTCTGATTTATTTGATTTAATCCTTGCAGCCACTCCTGGATTCTACACTCATGTTGGAAGCAGGAAAATATCATTGAATACCTACAGGCCAACTAAAATTCTTCCACCAACATTTTCCCTGTCTACAGATGTTGAAATGTCAGATTCCGCGTTTCATAAGTAAAAATAGCCGTCGTAATTAAATAAAATTATTAATTAATTCAAAATATACTTGTTATTTAGAATATACTTGGTTGATTTTTTTTAGTCTTATGCCCCATGTTTTAAACGTTTTCGAATTCAAGTGTTCTGCATTTTATAATTGATGTCAACATTTTGTAGCCCACTGTGCTTAGTGAAATGTAGCTGCTTGCATTGACTGACATAAAAATTACAGGTATGGGACCTGTTATCCAGAATGCTCAGGGCCTGGGGTTTTCTGGAAAAAGGATCTTTCCATATTTTGGATTTCCATACCTTAAGTCTACTAGAAAATCATTTAAATGTGAAATAAACCAATAGGCTGATTTTGCTTCCAATAAGGATTATCTTTTTTACTTTATCATATCTTTACTGTTTTATTATTACAGAGAAAAAGCAAATAATTAAAAAAAAAAATTTGAATAAAATGGAGTCTATGTGAGATGCCCCTTCTATAATTCAGAGCTTTCTATATAAGGGGGTTCCTATACCTGTATAATTGTCTTGTTTTTTTTTTTGTTTTTTTTGGAGGATTCTGTTGGCTTTCTTAGATGTACTGCAACAAATTACGTCTCAAATATCAATTCCCCTTAATATAATTGTTGAAAAACTTTAGATGCCTCCCCTCTCATGACTATTTAACTGTTTAGTAGCTTTTGTCTCACTATACTTAATCACCATTACTCCTCTTAGTTCCCTCACAAGTTCGTTTTGGGTAGAAGATTGGGGTGTATGTGATACCTGCACAGGCTAATTGGAATAACTTGTAGCAGTTCTTTTCATCATGTTATATATTTCAGTAAAACGTGCAAAATAATCTTTTGTTTTCCTTAGAACCACAAACAGTTATTTTTATTGTATGTGCTTGTTCTAACTGTCCTGTCTCTTCATAGAGAATTGCAGCTCAATAAGCACAGAGCCAGTTCTGGCCGATTCTGCTGATAATAATATACATCAGGCATAAGATGATTAAAGACCACTGTGCCCAACCAAACCAAATCCATGTAACAGGGCTGGATTGATTCTTCTAAGAACCGTGCAAAAAGGGACAATACAAGTTTTCCATAGGTATCTTTGTCGCAGTTTTTTATATATATGCTGCTTATTGTTTTGTATATACAGATACAACTATTATTATTATTTGTTTACACTGTAAATAACCAGCAATTATGTCAAGAGCTAAAAATAAATGCCAATACATTGCTATTACTGAACAGTTTTAATCTGTGATGGAGAAATTGTTAACAATAAAATATTTTATTGTATATTAAGGCACACTTTAGCATGCTTGTGAGATCTGCTCTGTTTCTGAATACACGCTACACACAGTCACTAATTGTCCAACAAGCTGCTTTTATTCAATATAACTCTAGTGTTGCATATTCTGTAGTATTTATACATGTCTGATGTGTGTAAGGTGTTAGTGTTTATCTTGTATATAACAGAGGAACCATGAAGATCCTATAACCTGTAGTAACCATTCAGTAGGCTGCATGTTGAAAGGGGTTAGCCTGGGATTCGTCCAGTCAGTAGTTAGCTTTACATTTTTGAATGACTCAAAGTGCAAATCCTACTTTCCAATATACATTATTTAACATTTTGAGTAATTAGTTATTTGTAATTGTCATTGCAAGCAGCATCTGTTGACTCTTTATATCTTCTGTGCTGCTTATTTTGATTCCTGAAACAATTTACTAAAAGGCAGCTGATTAAGGCTAAAGCAAATCCGGTTATGCGGCAAGAATTAGCCCCTTCATGACCTGCACTGGATCCATTACATTGAACCAGGTGCAGGCACAAATGGCAATTTTGGCACTGAAACATGGGAGCAGGTCAGTAACATTGACCTTCCAAAGTAGAATATCACAGCGGGCTCATGGGCGCCTTCTTCGGATTTCTCTACTAAGGGACTGCTGAGCATTTTGACGCATGAGCCCGGAAGCTCCATAAATTACCAAAGAGACAAGGGCCCTTAATCAGCATGGCAGCATATGTTGAGCCAAAACCTGTATATACAGTATGGTTCAGCTTTAATTATTATTGTTTACATGTATTTATTGCCTTCTCATATATAGAAACTACCCATGCCATGTCCACTAATGCACCCCCATACCACCACCGATATTGGCTTTTCAACAAGCCTGATTGTCCTTCCCCTTTTTAGCCTGGAGGATGCAGCAACCATGATTTCCAGAAACAATTTCAAATAATAATTGGTCAGATGACTAACCCTTGAGGGTAGTAAATTTCCTACCACTTCAGTTGAACTGAGGAAGCCACTTAGATGAGCGGAAAAACGTTTTCAAGAAAAACTCTAAGGGGCAGATTTATCAAGGGTCGAAGTGAATTTGAGGGAATTTTCGAAGTAAAAAAGTTCGAATTTTTCGAATTTACTTCCACTTTGATTCCATGTAAAAATCGTTCGACCATTCGATAATCGAAGTACTGTCTCTTTAAAAAACTTCGACTTCAATACTTTGCCAAATGAAACCTGCCGAAGTGCTATTTTAGCCTATGGGGACCTTCTACAGCATTTTTGTAAGTTTTTGAAACCAAAGTATAAATCGTTCGATCGTTCCATTTTACTTTGACCGCAGAATAGCCAAATCCGATGAAAAAAAGTTCGAATTTCATATTCAAAGTATTTTAATTTGATGGTTGAATTTCAAAGTATTTTTTAACTTTGAAATTCGACCCTTGATAAATCTGCCCCCTAAATGTCCAGTTGCCTTTAACGTAATTCTACTTTATACTGTTTTGGTGGCACTAACCACTTACTATATATCACATGAGCCGTGCAACTCCCTGTTTCTGTGTGTGAAAAAAAGAAATTTCATTAACATTTATAAACACACACACATGACAAGCAAGTCTAAAACACTTGTCTCTTGTTCACGGCTTTATAAATAGACTGCCGAATGTGTTTATTCCCTGCTGAGCCTTCTCACCTCTTCCTGCATCTCCTCATATGTGAGAAATGAAACACATCTGGTCTTATACAACTCAAATTTAACCCTTTCACTGCCGGTCTGGTCATTTGCAAACTTTCAATGCCAAACTTTTATTGTTCTAGAACATTTAGTGCTCTTTTACTTTAGGGACTTTTCCTTGAGAGGACTTAAGGACACCCAGGAAAACAATAATCATTTTTTTCAGAACAACCTAAACTTTCAAAATATGTTCGAATCTGGGTGTACCGTATATACTCGAGTATAAGCCCTCCCAAGTATAAGCCCAGGTACCTAATTTTACCTCCAAAAACTGGGAAAGCTTATTGACTCCAGTATAAGCCGAGGGTGAGAAATGCAGCAGCTTCTGGTAAGTTTCAATAAAAAAATTGAGGGTTTCTGCTCCCATTGGAGGTGCCGGCGTCTCGTTTTTGGATGCTGGCGACCATTCTTGGAAGCCGGCGAATATTCTTGGAGACTATTCTTGGACGCCGGCGACTATTCTTGGACGCCGGCGACTATTCTTAGGCGCCGGCGACTATTCTTAGACGCCGGCGACCATTTTTGCGATTGACCCAGGTATAAGCCGAGGTAGAGTTTTTCAGCATATTTTGGGGGCTGAAAAAACTCGGCTTATACTCGAGTATATACGGTAATTCCAGTTTTGTAATAAGTTATACGCTTCATAAAAAAAAAATATATTTTCCATGATATAAACAAATATAGTAGAAGCATTATTTATATTATGCATGAATTGATTGGGAAAGACCCATGTCACCAGAACATGTCAATACCAAATATGTATAATTTGATGGAGAGTTGTAAAAATCAAAAACTCCCAGCAGGACACTACCACATTTCTAAAGTGCTGCTCTGGAAATCTGAATACCTGTGAAGGCCAAAAACTCCGGTAATAGGTAGTTTACCCCAAATAACTATATATTTTTGGAATGAATAGATTCTTGCAAATACAAAATAAGTAAATATGTCTTTCTATTCCAAACTACCAAGCCACAACGCTTTCCTAAATTTACCAGTTTTTATGACATTTTGGAAAAATGTTCTCAAAGCTTCCAGTTTATATTCTTATTTCCCACATAACATTAGGTACCAAGATAAATTACTCTAAATATGAAGGCCAGGGGTCTGCTGAACAGTTTGGTGCCCAATGTACATAAGTTTACCTAAGTATATGGCCTCTAGGGGCCCCAAAAGTAAGACACCCCATATGATCTATCATCTTCAGTCATTCCAGCTACTGCAGAAGTAACACATTTACTGCATTTTATGTGGGGTAAAGCTGCAAAAAAGTGTGGCAACCCCAGAAAGTCATATATTTTTGGAAAGTAAACCTTACTCTGAATTCAAAATGTTTAAAGGAAAACTATACCCCCAAAATGGACACTTAAGCAACAGATAGTTCATATCATATTAAGTGGCATATTAAAGAATCTCACCAAACTGGAATATATATTTAAGTAAATATTGCCCTTTTACATCTCTTGCCTTGAGCCACCATTTCGTGATGGTCTCTGTGCTGCCTCAGAGATCACCTGACCAGAAATACTACAACTCTAACTGTAACAGGAAGAAGTGTGGAAGCAAAAGACACAACTCTGTCTGTTAATTGGCTCATGTGACCTAACATGTAGGGTTTGTTGGTATCTTTGTGAGTACAGTGAATCCTACGATCCCAGGGGGCGGCCCTTATTTTTTAAAATGGCAATTTTCTATTTAGGATTACCCAATGGCACATACTACTAGAAAAGTATATTATTATGAAAATGGTTTATTTACATGAAGCAGGATTTTACATATGAGCTGTTTTATGCAATATCTTTTTATAGAGACCTACATTGTATGGGTTGTATAGTTTTCCTTTAAATATGTCTTTCTACTCAAAAGTACCAAACTGCTAAGTTTTCTTAAAGTTGTCGATTGTGATGAAATTTCAGAAAATCACCTCAAAGATTCCACTTTGCAGCATCCTATCTCCTACATTTCATTGGGTATCAAGATAAATCACCCTAAATATGAATGCCAGGGGTTCACTGAACAGTTTGATGCCCAATGTGCATAGTATGATGCATTGAAGGTCCCCAAATTTTACCTTGTGCATACTAATTTCATGCTTACATTTACATAAATTCAAAAACACGTCACCACTTACATATATAAAATATATAAAAACATATATTTTTGTAAATTACACATTCTGATGATGCCAACATGGGTATAGATGCCTTTCTGCATCAAACTACCAAACTGCAAAACCTTCCTAAACATAATTTGAATCACCCTAAATGTGAACACCAGAGGTCTACTTAACAGTTTGATGCTCAATATGCTTAGATTTATTACAGTATGTGGCATGTACTGACCCCAAATGAAAAATTGTGCATATGCATTTTCTCGCTGCCAACTCACTTTTGCAATCAGAGCCCCCGACTGCATATTATGTACCCCAAGACGCCCTAACTGTACAAAGACCCTAGAAACCCATTCGCTTGACGAATGCAACAAGTGAAAAGACAACAAAGCTGGGAGAGCAGCAAACGCACAATCTGATTACATCTGCTGCTTGGAGGTAGGACGACCGCGTTTATACACTGTGGATATATACACTGTTATAGAGATACAAAGAATTTCGAAGTGTTTTTTGGGCTACTTCGACCATCGAATGGGCTACTTCGACCTTCAACTACTACTTCGACTTCGAAATGGAACGATTCGAACTAAAAATCGTTCGACTATTCGACCATTCGATAGTCGAAGTACTGTCTCTTTAAGAAAAACTTCGACCCCCTACTTCGGCAGCTAAAAGCTACCGAAGTCAATGTTAACCTATGGGGAAGGTCCCCATAGGCTTGCCTGTGATTTTTTGATCGAAGGGTATTCCTTCGATCGTTGTATTAAAATCCTTCGAATCGTTCGATTCGAAGGATTTAATCGTTCGATCGAACGAATAATCCTTCGATCGTTCGATCGCAGGATTTGCGCTAAATCGTTCGACTTCGATATTCGAAGTCGAACGATTTTAGTTCCTGGTCGAATATCGAGGGTTAATTAACCCTCGATATTCGACCCTTCTTACATCTGCCCCATACAGTTACCACTTAACCAAAAAGTATACAAGAATGAAAAGCCTTCATTTTAAACTGGTTTACCAAAAAATAAAATTAGGTGTTTGCTGTATAATTGGTAAACTTTGAAAAAAATGCTTAAAACGCAGGAAAACTTTAATGGGGGAATGTAATAAAAGTCACAAAGAGCAAAACAATTAACACAAATAGGAATAAAAAGTCTCATTTTCTAATACTCTTTTGTAATACTCTTAGTTAAACTGTTATTGCATTGCGAATTTTAATTACACATTGCCCAGTTTTAAGAAGTGCTTGAAGGTGTCGTAATCTTTTGGAGCAAACATAACTTTTTCAGTAAGAAGTTTTATTACATTCACTGCGCACTGGCGCTAACTATAAAATTCACAAACCTTCTTCCACTGTCGTAAGTGGTCGCTAAACAGTTTCCGGGTTCGCAAAAGCTATATTAAATTTGTTCTCACAGAGGCATAACTTTTCGCATTACGAATATTTTTTCCGTTAACGACTTTTATTACATTCCCCCATAAATGTTTTAATGGGAACAAACATTGAAATTTTGGCATAAAATGTGGTAAATGTTATTTCAAATCCAGGAAATCCAGGAAATGCACCCGGTGAAAAGCATTACAAAAATGTAAAATGGGGGATGTAAAATCAGGATTTGACAGAATGAAAAAAAAAGGCCAGACGTTACAGGGGTTTAGAGGAGGAAAGGTCCAGAGCCCTGCAGGGAGCTGGGTACTCTTGGGTTACCTGCATAGAATGATTGTACCCTGTAGGTTGCAGATGGGATTTTTGGGTGCGGGTATAGATGCGGGTCGCAGGTCTCATCTATATGAGCAGAAGCTGAGAAGCTAAGGAAGAGGGGAGTGTGGGTATATGAATAAGGTTGTGGGTATATGAATAAGGTTAGGCAAGTTAGCAGTAAGTGGGGGTTTGAGCAGGAGGGAAGTGGCTGTTGGTATATGGCAGGGACTGGGATTTGGAAAGACATTGCCTGCAGCAAGTAAATGCAGGACAGAGGGAGGAAGAGCAAGTGGGTGAAGGATTTCATACATTCATGCTCCCAGGAGTGAGTGGTTGGAGGTGCTAGATTTTTATACAGTATATAGGGGCAGCATGAATAGGGGGAGAATATTATGACTGAAAAATGACAGTCAACAGCAGGGTTAAAAGAAAAAAAACTACCTTTGAATACAGGGGCGATCCTGGCCCCTCCGCCTCCCGAGGCAACAGCAGTTGCTGCCACCCCCCCCTCCCCTGAGCGCTTACCTTTTTGCACCTGAGGGGGTCCACCAGGGCAGTGGAGAGGGCCAGTGCACTAGCACAGAGAGCCTAACTGTGCTCTCTGCAATAGAAGAGCCGAAATTCCGGTTTGAAAACCGGACATTTGGCTCTTAAAGTACCAGGAGCGGCATTTTTGCCGCCCCTGGTACCTAGTGGTAGTCTCAAGTCGCCTCATTGGCCAAGAGCCCCTGTTCGAATATACCGAAAGGACACCAGGGCCGGATTTACATAGTGTGCGACCCCTAGGCCCACTGCCATTCATCACCCCTGTCCCCTCCCCTTCATTTGTGCACATGCACAAATTTTCATTATCCTTATTGGAAGCAAAACCAGCTTATTGGGTTTATTTAATGTTTACATGATTTTCTAGTAAAGAAGAAGTTGTTTTTACCGAAGAGTGGAATCCAGAGTGTTTGCTGTTTCTTCTTCACAATTTGCACAGATACCTCCTGCTATGGGTTCCGGCCATGCACCCGGGCCACTCGACAAATTGAGTGCATTTCCCATCTATTTTCCAGCCAAAGGTGTTCCATACTTAAGCGGAGGACCTGGGGTTTATACACCCAGGTCAGAGTATATACAGGGTGAGCGGTTTTGTGTTTTGAGACTTATAAATTAAATATATGTAACTAAATATAAGTAATTTAAGCAGCACCCGTTAAGTAAAAAAGGAAACAGGACAGAGCAGCTTATGTTTATGGCTCACATGATTTTCTAGTAGACTTAAAGTGGACCTGTCATCCAGACACAAAAATCTGTATAATAAAAGTCCTTTTCAAATTAAACATGAAATCCAATTTCTATTTTTTATTAAAGCATTCATAGCTGTTGTAAGCTCATTTAAAAATCTCAGCTGTCAATCAGATATTGTCTGCCCCTCCTCTATGCCTAGGCATAGAGGCAGAGCAGACAATTACTTTCACTTTCCATTCAGCACTTCCTAGATGTCACTGCTCTCCCTACATTCCCCCTCTCTCTTTACCATTTAATTGTGTAGTCAGGGCATGGGGATGGACATCAGGTCCCCCATTCTGGTGCACAAACAAGATTCTGAGATGATGCAAGGCTTGTCTTAATAACAGTGTTCACAAAATGGCTGCTGCCTGCTTGTTATAATTATGAATTCCCAGACTGAAGGAAACAAGATTCAAATAATTTATATAGTGTAATTAAAGTTAATTTTGCTTGACTAATGTGGTAAAATAGGATTTTGAATAGTTTTTTTGGTGTCAGGTCCCCTTTAAGGTATGAAGATCCAAATTATGGAAAGATCCCTTATACAGAAAACCTCAGGCACCCCAAGTGATTGCATTTACTTACCTGACACCCCGGGCTGGGGTCTGCCAGAGAGCACCACAGAGCGATCGTCTTCTTCGCTTTTCAAATTTCCCGAGGCAGACGTGTGCGCAGTAGAATTAAATGGCCGGCTTTTTTTTTTAAAGTTTGGCTTCTCGCTCTACTGTGCACAGTGTGCAGCTGCAACTCAAACAATCGCACATGCTGTGACTTATATTAAATAAGGCCACAGAAAATCTAATAGGAGGCTTATCCAGCAAAATGTCAGCTGCAGATAATTTCCCTGTGGAAAGGAATCAGCTCTTTGCAGTTTGTTCTGGCTGAGCTTCCATTGCAGCTGCCAGCGAGTGCAGAAAGCATCCCACACATGCATGTGCCACAAACGTACACATACTTACTGACCACATGAGATTGCCTTTTGATTCACCTTCCTTTCTTCCTTTCTTCCTTTTTTCCCTTCCATCCTTTCTTTCCCTTCCCTTTCACTCTTTCCTTCTTCTCTGAACAGCAAAATGGAGCAGTAGCTCCTGTGAAGGCTTCCTACCACAGTCTCACTTATATAATACAATCAACTGGAACTGATTGAATTTAACCCTGCTTTATTGGCTACCTGCTTACGTTTGCCAGCATGTGCCCCGACTGGATCCAGCAGCACAAATACTGTACAAAGAAATATTTTAAAAAAAGCTAGATGCGTTCCTGATCACACTGGGCCCCTAGACTATAACCTGTCACTGCTGGTGACAAGTGGTAGAAATATATTGATAAACAATCCTACAAGAGGATTTGATTTAACTTTGGAACCCCCACTATCATCCAAGTACAACTATACTGTGACCTTTGTTTTCTTCATTCCCCGAGCTCATGTGGTCACTTGAAGAATGTCTCAGATCCAGTTGTGGGATTGGTTCCTGTGATCACTAGAGGTGCAGTTCTTTTGCTAAGGAGGTACACAATATCTTTGTGGAACCCATATCACTGCTATGTGTGGTTTGGCCAGCCATTCAAAATGTTGTACTATCACACGGGGATATTAGTATCTGATATTTATAGCTATTAATTGTTACAATGATTTATATATGGCAGGCAGCCTAGAATGCCCCTATAGGAATCAATATAAACTAGTGAGTACTAATTTTGTGGAGCATGGGCACCACAATTTGTTGTATGCGCTGGCCTCCAACTCTGTCACACGCACAAGCGCACGGCATAGTGAGCTCACAGCACTAGTCCAACACTTGTAGTGTAAATAGGGAATGTTGATGGGTTTTCCCTACAGCTGACTGAAACTGAGCTTGTAAATAACATATAAATACCCCGGCATTTGTATTGCTGTTACTGGCTGAGCATTTAGCTTAATCCTTGCCTAAACTGCCATTGTCTCTGTGCCTGGCTGTCCAACTGGCACCTGTAATAAGATATGTATTTGCCAAAGCAGCTCACTGGGGAGAGACAAATAGGCCAGTAACTGTGCTTATTATGGATATCTACACTAGTCTTCTGATCATGGGACTCCAGCAACACCAGGCAGCACAGCTAAACATGGCAGCCTATTGTAGTGCAATAGATTGTGGTTAGGAGAAGGTTGCCTATAGCCAGTCAGTCCCTCTGTTGTAACATATTGCAGTAAGCAGGGAAGGGAAAATGCAGCTCTATGCAGTGTTAGACTGGCCCACTGGGATACCAGGAAAACTCCCGGTGGGCCCAGGTGTCAGGGGGCCCTTGAGTTGCTAAAAATTTGGCCTATTTCACGGTTATTTCCTATTTCTTTGAGGACAAAGAGGTTAAATATATGGAATAATAGATTATAGTATGTAAAGAATAGAGACTAGAGGTTGAGTGAGGAGAAGAATAATAATAATACTGAGAGTGGCCCCTGGTCTATGGTTTTAGGGTGGGCCCTGGTGTCCCAGTCCAACACTGGCTCTATGATCCATTGTATGGAAAGATGCCTCAATGTGCCCCTGAGGGCTCTGTGTGCCAGTGTCACCCTACAGTGGAATGAATACAAGTTGGAAATGAATACAAGTTGGAAATGGATACAAGCTGGGAAGGAATACAACAAGCTGGGCCTGGGTGTGAGTGTGTGCGACAATGGCGTTGGTAAAGGTCACACATCAGTATCACTGAGCGGTTCCATCTCCACAGAAGCTGCAGCCCCAGCACTAGGTGCTCTGCGAGTGTTAGGCGGGGTCAGTGAGTGTCAGTGTGAGAGGCAGTGGGCGGCTTCCTCTTCCCCTCACTCCTCCTCTTCCCTGTGTGTCTCCTGCTTCTCTTCTCCTCCTCGCCCTATTGCTGCTGCCGCCTGGCTGCTCCGTGTGTCGGGCTGAGGCATCGCTGCGGGAACAGGTACCACACGGGGGCTTTGTCCTTTATGGCGGGGGAAACTGATTGAGGAGCGGCTGTGGAACTGATGTCGGTGCCATTGTGCGGGGGTGATCTCGGTGCATGCTGGGGGATTGTGTGAGTCGGGTGGGAATACATTGTCATGCCCAATCCCCAGCGGAACCAGTTGGTGGATGCACCGGGGATGCTGGGAGCTGTAGTTCAACTGGACAAACCTTCTTTGTTCCGAAATGCAAGGGACACACCTCTCCGCGCCCTGTCATTATTCCTGCGTGTCATTATTCCTGCGTGTCATGAGAGGGGCCCGTGGGGTCAGACAGCAGCCGGGGAGTCCCAGTTACAGGTCTATTCGGTGCATGATGATGATGATGATGATGAAGGGCTGTAGCGATGATAATAACATCCTGCAATTATACAGTGTAAAGGCAAAGTACAAACACGTCTTTAATTTCGCCCCATTGCAAGTAACCCCCCCCCCTTCCAGTACCCATTGTAATGACTCAGTCAGCAGATGGGCATGACATGGGCAAGTCTATCCAGGCGGGGGTGATGGGCAGGTCCCACTCACATTCAAGGTGGGTGTGTTAGTTAGGAGCAGTCTCAGCAAATCTGCACTTCATTGTCATAAATGGGTTGATCATTAACTTTAAGTGTGTTCTAGAATGCGACCTTCTTTTTTTCTAGGTTTTTTTTTTTTTTTTAATAATTTGCTCCTTTCAGCTTTCAAATGGGGGGTCACTGACCCCATCTAAACACAAATGCTCTGTAAGGCTACAAGCTTATTGATATTGCTGCTGATTATTACTCCTCTTTCTATTCAGTCCCTCTCCTATTCCTATTCCAGTCATTTATTTAAATCAAGGCATGGTTGCTAGGGTGATTAGGACCATAGCAACCAGATTGTTGACATTGCAAACTGGAGAGCTGCTGATTAAAAAGCTAAATAACAAAAAAAAAAAAATAATAAAGAATGAAAACCGAGGAGATATTTTGACCATGCTACATGAATGAGAAATGTATTGGATATTTTACGGTTTACGGTTGAATTTTATATTTGATGTGACTTGTTTTATTTAAAGGGATACTGTCATGGGAAAACATATACCGTATATACTCGAGTATAAGCCGATCCGAGTATAAGCCGAGGTACCTAATTTTACCTTATTTTTTTTAAAACTTATTGACTCTAGTATAAGCCTAGACACAACTACAGCCCTGTCTCCCAGCAGCGCACCTTCCGCCAAAGAGACTCCCCCAGCGATCGACCGGACTTCTTTGCAAAGTTGATGGTGACAGAGAATTGTGCAGAGAGTGCTGTGTGTCATAAAACCATCACTGATCTTTCGTATAACCAACAGATGGCGCTGTGTGATATTGCCATCACTGTTAATCCTTTATTCAACCAACAGATGGCGCTGTGTGATATTGCAGTCACTGTTATTCTTTGATACAACCAACAGATGGTGCTGTGTGATATTGCAGTTACTGTTATTCTTTGATATAACCAACAGATGGCGCTGTGTGATATTGCAGTCACTGTTATTCTTTGATATAACCAACAGATGGCGCTGTGTGATATTGCAGTCACTGTTATTCTTTGATACAACCAACAGATGGCGCTGTGTGATATTGCAGTCACTGTTATTCTTTGATATAACCAACAGAGGGCGCACTGTTATGCTTTCATAAAACCAACAGAGGGCATTGTGGGATATTGCAGTCTCTCCCCAAGTGAACTGTTGGTATAGGAATGATTAAAAGTGACTGCAATCTCAGCTACTGCCCGCTGACCCGAGTATAAGCCGAGGTAGACTTTTTCAGCACATTTTGGATGCTGAAAAACTCGGCTTATACTCGAGTATATACGGTAAATCATTTAATAGTGCTGCTCCAGCGGAATTCTGCACTGAAATCTGTTTCTCAAAAGAGCAAACAGATTTTTTTTATATTTAGTTTTGAAATTTGACACGGGGCTAGACATATTCAGGGTCGCACCAGGGCTGCCGCCGCAGGGCCTCCCTCTGGGTTCTCTGCTCAGAAGCCGCCCCCCCCCCCCCCAGCACTGCACATGCGCGCGCTTTGTACTTTTCGAGGTTGCGGCAGGAAGCTTAATCTGAGGAGCGAGTCTAGGGAGCCGGGACATAGTGTCAATTTCCCAGCTGCCCCCAGTCAAGTGACTTGTGCTCTGATAAACTTCAGTCACTCTTTACTGCTGTACTGCAAGTTGGAGTGATATCACCCGCCCTTCCCCCAGCAGCCTAACAACAGAACAATGGGAAGGTAATCAGATAGCAGCTCCCTAAAGGTGGCCCTAGACGTAGAGATCATATCATTTGGCGATATCGGGCTGATCCGATCGTGGGTCCTAGGGCCCAACGATTGGATCAGAATGGAGGCCATATAATAAAAGGCACAAACTTTGCCCAGGCACAGTAACCCATGGCAACCAATTAGGTGTTTGCTTTTAAACAGGTGGCCTGTAAATGCTACATGCTGATTGGTTGTTATAGATGAATAGAGTTGTAGTAAACATTGCAGCTTTTATTTCATAACCCCCATAAATTACCCTGATTAAAACAAGAGGCAAAAGTATGCTTAGCACAAGCCATGTTCAATGCACTGGTGAACAGGGGGTATACACCAAAACATGAAAGTAATCAACATATAATATACTGTTAGCATGCACTGGTAAAACTGGTGTGTTTGTTTCAGAAACACTGCTATTGTGTATATAAATAAGCTGCTGTGTAGCCATGGGGGCAGCCATTTAAGCTGGAAAAAAAGAGAAAAGACACAGGTTATGCAGCACTTAATAAATAGGCCGTGTCCAGTAAAATGGTGTTTTATCTGTTATGTAACCTGTGCGTTTTTGTATGGCTGCCCTCATTGCTACACAGCAGTTTTTTTATATAAACTATAGTAGTGTTTCTGAAGAAAACACACCAGTTTTACCAGTGCAGGGCAACACTACATTGTATTTTAATTCCTTTTGATACGCATTCATTTTATTGTGTTACTGTATATTAAAGGATTTTTCTCTGCTTAGTCAAGCCCTCCCTAGTTGCATTGATTTTATAGACCTGTATATCCCTTGGCTATATTTGACCTACTCCAACACGAAGAGAAGGATTGATACAACTGTTATTACTCTACGATCAGACACCATTTTTACATGTAGTGTTCACATGTTTGAGTAGTGTGCACAGTATCTGTGTATGAGTGGCACAGATTGGGTCAATATGGGAATAGAGTGCAGTGTGTGTGTGTTAGTGGCACAGATTGGGTCCATATGAGAATAGAGTGCAGTGTGTCTGTGTGTTAGTGGCACGGAGAGAATCAATATGGGAATAGAGTACAGTGTGTCTTTGTGTTAGTGGCATGGAGAGGGTCAATAGGGGAATAGAATGCAGTGTGTCTTTGTGTTAGTGGCATAGAGAGGGTCAATATGAGTGCAGTGCAACTGTGTGTTAGTGACACAGAGAGGGTCTGTGTGGGAGTAGAGTTCACTGTGACTGTGTATTAGTGGCACGGAGAGGGTCCATATGGGAATAAAGTACAGTGTGCCTGTGTGTTAGTGACACAGAGAGGGTCTGTATGGGAGTAGAGTGCAGTATAACTGTGTGTTAGTGACGCAGAGAGGGTCCATATAGGAATAGAGTGCAGTGTGACTTTGTGTTAGTGACATAGAGAGGGTCTGTATGGGAAAAGAGTGCAGTGTGTCTGTTTTAGTGGTACTGAGAGGGTCAATATGGGAATAGAGTGCATTGTGGCTGTGTGGTAGTGGCGCAGAGAGGGTCTGTATGGGAGTAGAATGCAGTATTACTGTGTGTTAGTGGCACAGAGAGGGTCCCTATGGGAATAGAGTGCAGTATGTCTTTGTTAGTGTGACTGGGAGGGTCTATATGGAAATAGAGTGCATTGTGACTGTGTGTCAGTCAGTCAAAAACCATTTACAGATGTTTATTTCATTTTGCAAACTTTAAAACATGGGAATGAAGAAGACAATTGTAATAGTCATGGGATAGTGAGTGAGTGTGTGATAAGCACATGTATGTTACTGGGTTCTATTGACTGGGGGTGTGTGGGATATACGCATGGGTCATTACTTATTTATTAGGCTGTGCATAGGTCACATGTAATGATGCTGTGGGGGAGTAGAAGGAATAGCTTATATCAGTTGCTGATAGAGTAGATAAAAGAAGGACTCACATAAGAGTAAAAGTCTGGAGTGTGCAGTCCTGCTGTCTGTAGGTCCCTTATATATTATACTATTCTCTCTGATCTCAGGCCAAGGGCAAGTCAGCACACGTAGCTGCTTTATCAACCCATGGAATTATTTCTCTCACTGAGGACAAGTGGAGTTGCTGCAAGGATGTGATACCTTGAGAGAAGGGCAAGCTTTGCCATATCTGTCATATGATGGACGGGTGGATATTAGGGCAGTTTGTCCAGCAAGATCATCCAAAGACAATGCCGCAGTGAGACAGCAGTACAGTTGGATGAGCCAAATCTGTTGGCAGGGGAGCTTACACTCCCACCAAGGTCCATGCACTTTGCTTGACTGTCAGTCTCCATGATATACTGCAGCCCTTGTGTGCATGGTACACAATCTTTGCTAGCTTCATATCAGTTGGATTTTCAAAGTGCCCTTTTTTAAGTGTCGGGAAGTAATTCATGTAAGCAGCTAAATTTGGCAAGGCAGGAAAGCGCAATTTCACAGCAGGAAAAGGTCACGGTGTGACGGAGAATCAAAATGAGATCTGATTATTTGGGCTTCAGCAGAGACCAGGCACAGTTCTGCTTATTCATTCTAATCCCATAGGCTGCACAGCATAGGTAAGACCCTTTGAAAGTAAAGCAGCTGCGAAAGAGTATTCTTTTAGATCATCTCCAACTATTATCTGCTCCCACTTATCCATTCTGGGGATCACTGCTGTATGACTAGTGCTTCTGAATCAGGTTGTTACGAAGAGTGAGGAGCTTGCCATCTAGTATGTCAATTCTTGGTCAACAGGCCGGCCACTCCTAGGATGGCATGGATCTACTGCTGTCAGATCATCATTTATTTATATAGAGCCTCCAATTTCTCAGAAGTTGACTATAGTTTATAAAAAAAATATATAGATCTTACAATTATTTTAACGAACAAGGGTTAAGAAAATAGGCTTGGAATCCCCTGCTTACAAGAGCTTACAATCTAAAGAGGGAGGGGACAGTTGACTCATGAGAATGTTGGAAATGACTGATCATTCAGTATAACATGATGACTTGAGATCATGCTTTATCCAGGATTCGGTTAGGATTCAGTGATATGGCCAAATCAAGTGCCTGGCCAAATAAAATCCTTAAAATCAGTCACATGACTTTTTGTCACACAAGCAAAGATGTTGTGTTTTTTTCTTTTTTATCCTTCAGATTCGTTTCAAAATGAAGACAAATCCTTTATGAAAGATAAAGTGGATTTGGCACATTCCTACTTGAACGTCTGCCATGTCATGTTAAAGGCTCTTTTTCATAAGATAAGGGTGAACCATGCTCTTATTTTCTATGCATTTATCAATAGGGTCGTGTTTTTCATTTTGGGTGACTGGATTAAAAGGGACATTGTTAAAATGGGAGCTACCATTCGATTTGTGTATAAAGTTTATTTAAAATAGTTTTGCCTGTTCATACCATAACGGAAACCTCAATACCGGCAACTCAGTCTAACAAGTGATGTAGCTGATTACGTTTTTCTTATGTCATGTTGTGTTTACTAATCTGGAATTTATGTGAACAACCATCTTAAAGGGATACTGTCATAATTTTTATGGTGTAGTTTTTATTTCTAAATTCCACTGTTTACACTGCAAATAATTCACTCCTACCATGTTAAATTCCGTTCCTGAACCAACAAGTATATTTTTTTAGTTGTAATATTGGTGTGTAGGCGCCATCTCAGGTCATTTTGCCTGGTCATGTGCTTTCAGAAAGAGGCAGCACATTTAGGATGGAACTGCTTTCTGGCAGGCTGTTGTTTCTCCTACTCAATGTAACTGAAGGAGTTGCAGTGGGACTTGGGTTTTTACTATTGAGTATTGTTCTTAGATCTACTAGGGAGATGTTATCTGGTTACCTTTACATAGTTCTGCTGATGGGCTGCTAGGGGGTAAGGAAGTGGGGTGATATCACTCAAACTTGTAGTGCAGCAGTAAAGAGTGACTGAAGTTTATCAGAGCACAAGTCACATGACTGGGGGCACCTGGGAAACTGACAATATGGCTAGCCTCATGTCAGATTTCAAAATTAAATATAAAAAATCTGTTTGCTCTTTTGGAAAATGGATTTTCAGAACTATTAACTGTGTTTTGGAAAAAACATGTTTTCCCATAACAGTATTCCTTTAACCATGTTCTTATGGGGAGGAATCGGCAATTTGGAAGCACCAAGTCCTACAGAGACTACAAGCTCATTGACAGATACTAAACAGGCAACAGCTTGATCTAAACATCCCATTAGTCATAATTCATCTAGTTACCCTGGGTGATTAAGTAACCAGAGAAATCCATTTGAAAACCAGGAATTATCCGTAGTCTGAAGTTTTCTGTTCTGGGCAATGTGTCCTAAAATGCTACAAAGTGTCCACTGAAGTCTCAGGAAAATGATCTGGAAACATTAAAGTGCTTTACTGTCATCGTTCCAAATTTCATTGTGCAATGCGGACACCTCAAGGACTGACTGCCTGAACATTTTGGAAAGACACAATACGCAAGATATTGGAGACCATGATTCCTCTAGTCTAGCCAAAAAAATAAAATCCAATTTTAAAAGAAACCTATCTCCAATATACTTTAATTAAAAAATGTATACCGTTTTTATAAGAAACCTGACTGTATGCAATGAAATTCTCCTTTAATTTACTGCTGTGGATAGGAATTGTCAGACGGTCCCTAACTGCTGAGCAGGGAAACAATCATACTTATGAACAGCAGGGGGAGCCCCCGCCTTACCAGCCATGCAGAACTCAAGCAGCTTTGTTTATGACGATCCCTAAGCAGCCCAGACCACACTGAGCATGTGCACAGTCTTAGTCTTGCAAAGATGTATAACAAAGTTACAAGATGGTGACCCCCTGTAGCCAATTTTGAAAGCATAAATTATTTGTTTGATTAGGCTTGTGGTGCAGTAAGTTCATGTTTATATTTAGTATACAAAATATAGCATTTCTAGCCTTATTCTATTTTAGACTTTACATGCCCTTTAAGGGCTCTAAATTAGGATATCCTCCTCTTGTCATATTTCCTGGAAGCTCAGTGTGGCAGCTTTAAAGCTGCCCTAGTGGGGGAAAATCCTACATTACAGTAGGCGAGGGGCCATTTCCTCGAGCTCAGGTTTGCAGATATGCAGTAACTGTATAAGGAATGTTTTAACAGCTTTTAAATTGGAGATGTCTCTCAGTGTAGCGTTTCTTAAGGCGGCTATACACGGGCAGATTTATGCTGCCAATTCGGGTCCTCCAGCACGATTCAGCAGCTTACTTGCCCACGTATAGGGCCCTCCAATAGGCCTCCCTGATCAATATCTGGCCAGAAATTGGGCAGGCTTGATCGGCTCCATATTTTTGTATCCCCTTCTTGTATTATGATTGCATTACCACAATATCTCCTACCCAGGGTGGGTCTGTCGGGGAATGATTCGTTCATTTGGTGATGTATGGCCACCTTAACTATGATCTAAAGGCATTTTGAATGGGAGACAGATCTTGACATATAGTACATAGGGTTAAACAGTTAGATACCAATTCTGAAATGGGGATCTACAGTTCTACTTAAGGTGTTGTTTAAAAAAAGCAGTATAAACTCTTTGTATGGATAGTAATATTGTAATAACCTTCAGGGCTTCAAATGCTTCGACTCCAACTCTGACTCCTCAGTTTATGGTACCACTAACGTATTTTTCATGTTGATTGAAAGTTAAGTACACAACATACAAGACAGTTTATCACTGCCAAAGCTCATACATATAAATCATACCCTTTGGTAATTCTAAACCAAATCAAAGCTTAACTACATAAACCAAAAACAATTGGAAAACCTAAAACGATTTATATATTCATTGAACCTGGCATATGGCGGTAGAATAGCTGTTGAATTCAATCCAAAATTAACCAAAGTAGTGCTCTTAGAAACAGAATTGCTTCTGCTGGATCCTCCTTAATAGAAGCTCTTAAATCTGATTTGATTATTTTCAGTGCTTGTATTTAAAGTTATTAGAGTTGGAGTCGGTACATTTTTGGAACTCTGACTTCAGAGACCAAAACTTGCGTCCGACTGCACAGCTCTGATAACCTTCCCTGCCACTGTCTGACACTGAGTATTTCCAAGTTTACAACCAGTAAATTCTTTTGCATCGCTGATCTTCTTAGGTTAGCTGTGTGAGTGGCCAGCATTGACTATACATCTTTTGTCCACTGTCTTTGGGAGGCTAATGGTTTAAAGGGCGCACTTCACTTTGATATCGATCTATATAGATCTCTTTTTCGTTGATCTTTTCTATGGAAAGAAAGTTCCCCTGCTATCGGTCTATAATGTCTATAATGTCTTCTAATGTACCTGTAAAGAGCAATCATGTCCCCTCGCAAGCTTCTATTCTGTAGTCAAGGCAAAGCAGGGCAAGTAGTGAACATAATAAAGCTCCTATTGGCCAGTGCTACAGAATAGGTTTACTTCTCCTATATTCATCCATTGACTATATTTGCCACTTCATATCAGTCTTAACCACCATTTTTCTCTTAACTGAGTTGTATGATTTCCCTGTTTTTTCTTATCTGTTACAAAGGATGTTTGAAACCTTGAATTGTTCTTTTCTGTTCTTAATTCCAGTATTTTGTGTTTTTGTTTCCACCAGGAGAACACAGTGCCTCCATAATGGAGGTGGATATTAATGGAGTTAATAGGACTAACAATTCCGTTCCCAGTACAGCAGAAGGGAGTTCTCCATCCAAGCCAGATCCAGAGAAACCTCGTTGCTCTAGCACCCCTTGTTCTCCAATTCGCCGGACTGTGTCCGGCTACCAGATCCTGCACATGGATGCCAATTTCTTGGTTGGGTTTACCACCGGTGAAGAGCTTTTAAAATTAGCTCAGAAATGTGCAACCACTGAAGAAAATCCTGGTGAGTCATTGCCACCTTTACGCACCAAGCAGTTGGAATCTGGACTTTCTCGCTCCTCTCGGATATACAAAGCTAGAGGGCGGCAATACCAGCCGTATGAAATCCCAGCCGTCAACGGAAGGAGACGAAGGCGAATGCCAAGCTCAGGTGATAAGTGCAATAAAGCTGCTCCATATGAACCTTACAAAGCTGTCCATGGTCCTTTGCCACTTTGTCTACTTAAAGGTAAAAGAGCCCACTCAAAGTCTTTGGACTACCTCAATCTAGATAAAATGAACATCAAGGAGTCTGCCGACACGGAAGTGTTACAGTATCAGCTTCAGCACCTTACTCTGAGAGGGGATCGTGTGTTTGCCAGGAATAATACATGAAGATGCTCGAGTCATTTAGCTAGAATAAGTCCACATCACTGCACAGAGAATCACTGGTCAAAACGATATTGTGCTATACTATGTGTATAATAGGATTTTCCTTGCAGTGGAGGCAAGCTAAGGTTATATTATCTACAGTGCTGCAACTCAACACAACTGGAAACCAGGTAGATCTGGAATATGGAACATCGTTTCTATCACTAGGTGATTAGGGGATTGTTTAAGATTCAGCAGCTGATCAAGCCGTTCCGAAAAGCGTTCTCCTGGATTTCGACAGCACCTTAATAACTACTATATATGATTTGCTGCAGGCAGGGGAATATCCTTTAATAATTCCTATTTAAGCCCCAATGAATTTTACACTAGGAATAATAATGTGGTCGTGAAGTGGAGTTTAGTATTGATTTATAATATATGTTGGTGAATAAGTCATTTTTCATTGACTATGTTTTTGTTAATAATTTTAGTCATCAAAAAAAGCTAATTTGGGCCATTTCAGAGTTAGGCGGATGATGATTTACCGTAGCGCAGTTGTGTACAATATACCCAGCACCCTTGATCTTGATTGAACTTGGTTTGTTTTATGTGTGGCTGTTGTTCTCTCCTTTATGAATTCAGGTTGTTTCTAATTAATCCATCGTTATTGAAATTCGTAAATGAATCACTAAATATGTGGATCTAATCAGCATATATGTATTTGTACATAAACTACATTAGCAGGAGTAGACAATGGACTATGACACAGTTTTGAAGATCAAACCAATCTACCAAGAGGCTGTTGATGAGAATATGGGCTTCTAAGGCCTACTGCACACTGGCAGTTTTATTTACATGGCCGCCAGTCAGACAGTCTAATTACACTTTCACCAAGGCTTAAGGAATCCATGCTCTCGGCCCATAAATAGCATAAGGGGATGCCGCATGCACCAGCTTCCATCTCTCTATGTTCATCTAAAGTCACATTAATACTGCTTGTGACCAGTTGGTTCCGTTGGAAACCAAATGTACAAATTGCATCTGACTGCTTTGAATAGTAATTGCATGCCGTGCGATCACTCTAATACCTAGGAGACCTGAACATGTTCTTTATTTACAAGGCCCCATTCTGTCAATGAGATCCTTTGGCTTTTTTTTGCATTTCATAAGAATACCCATAACAATATATGCATTTGTAATGCCTTCATAACTAGGGACATATGAACTCAATGCGTATCCCTATCTGAGTAGGTGCAGCAATTTACTATAAGGCCATTGTTTCCATTTTCTGTGCAGATTAGAGTAAAGCCACGCGCCACTCTCATGACCTCACTCATGACCTCACTCTCATGACCTCACTCTCATGACCTCACATGTACAAGATGGTTAATTCATGGCTCATTTATGGGCCAATGTGAACCAAAGAGGCTGTCTGTTTAGGAAGGGACCTGCCATTGCATTGGGATTATTTATTTCTCCCACTCGATAGACAGTCCTTCTAACATTCCCTGTAAAGGGAAAAACAACTGTCTAGAAGGATAAACAGCCAAAGCCACAAACTCACTGTCAGTGAGTCAAACAACTGTGCTAAAGTTTCAGCCAGGAAAATGAACGTGATTTGTATATTTGCTAATAAACTTCGGATGCGCTTGTTCTCTCTCCTGTCCCAGCTGTCACTATAATGTAACAGAATTTGGTTTGCTGTAACATTTTAGCTCTAAATTATAGATCAACATGCTTTTAGAACAGTAAAACATCCCATTAGAGGCAATTTATTTCTGGTTTAAGACGCGCTGTTATTTGACAGAAATGAAGTCGTGCCTGGTTGTCAGGATAAATAATTGTTGTACTTGCAGCCCAATCAACAGTCAATCTATACACCAGGCAATAGGACTGTTTAAAGACTTTAATATTGCAGGAATATCACAGAGACTAATTGCATCTATACTTTCTAGACCAGGGTTCCTTTTACCAACATGTGCGCTGCTTTAAGCATCAGGCTCTACCTCCTAATTGTTACAAAGCAACGGAAATTACACTGGAAACATGGGCTCATTTACTTACAGAGTGCAAAAAAATGGCTGCCATGTTTGGACCCATCGTGCCACCTTCTTTGCTTAAATCTGAGCTTAGCTGCATGATTCCTAAGGAGCAGTTGGCACCTACAAGCAGAGAGGCGGCACATGGCTGTGCATTTACTTACCCTTACATTGCAAAATACAAATGGCGCCCTATGTGTCTATCCTGGTCAAGCCACGTGTTCGATACAGGGATCCCGTGGTCCAGATTGCACTGTGCCTTGTGCACAAAAATAGGCACAACCCGCAAATAGGAACAGGGTGAGTACATAGCAAATTGTGTTTTAATGTGGCAATTAAAGTAAATGATTTCGACATTGTTGTATGTAAATGAACAACACATGTTTCCCCACACGTTGTATTCAAAAGCTGAATAACGGGGGAGCTCAAAGGTTGATCTGATCTGTGTGTGATGGGATCTTCCGCATCCGCTTATCAGCAATACATCTACTAGGAAACCCTGATCATCCTACTGGCCCTCCATGTTCCGGATATTATTTTCTGCCTCTAACTGGGACAGAGAAAGATCATTTGTTGATGAGCGACCCCTTCCTTTAGGCTTAGCCAGCTGCTGACTGAATGTGATGGGTGCTTTAAATAAGACATGTAATGATTCTCCCAATATCTGACTATAAATGGACACTTTAAAAAAAATTTAAAAAAAAAAACCATTGACCTTATGCTGATTAGATCCATATTTTGCCCTGCTAAACTATTTGAGTCATGGGTTTTAATGAAACTGCTGAGCAAGTTGCTAACATAATCTGAAATGAAGAATCTGTTTGGTCTTTTTGTTTTTTAATTTTTTTAAATCCATGTATTTCTGTTCACTGAAAAGGAAGCAACCACTTTTGGTAGATCTCTAGCTTCTGTCAATGTACAGGTTTGGTGTTCATGATTTTCTTGCATCCTCTTCTTAAATCTATAAGCACTGGAAACTGATAGAAGCTGATTTAAAGACTAATGAAGTTGCAGAGTTTGCACGAGGTCTAGTAAACCTATAGCAAGCAGTGATCTTTGTGTAAATTCTACCCGCTCATGGGTTGCTACAGGACCTTGTACAAACCTTTAAGATTTTTATTTCTTAAATATGGTGGAATAGAGTAGGAGGAGGGTAAGGTACAGGATATTTACTTTGCTTTAGATGAGCTCTATAACAATCTATATACATTGCACTAAGAATACTGCAGGAAGGATAGTGGGATTAACCAGGCAGCCTGCTGTCTGTGCTGCTCTATAACATAGCCATACACTAGGCGTATCTCTTCTTTCTAGCTGTTTCATATAATGGTTGCACTGATCGTTCTTTTACGGTGAGACTAGCTCGGGCTCACTTCTGGGAATATGATCTTTTGACTGACAGAATAAACATTCTATAATCGTATTCAAGCATGCCTTTGTAGCAGTGGGTTCGTTTCCCGCTTGTGTCTAGAATCAATAAAGCTAAATTATTACATTTTAGATAAGCCCTAATGCTGTTATGAACATCGTATTGCCAGGATTAAGTGGATACTTTTTTTTTTTTATAAGCGATGTTGGTTCTATATTACTTTACCTAAAGCAGACATTAGGGAATGAAGCTGTAGCTTTGTTCTTGGAACTTTAGCATTTATACATGTGCAGGTGGGATACATAGTGAAACCCCCATTGAAAAAAAGGTGTAAAATCAGGTAAATATATATATATATATATATATATATATATATATATATATATATATATATATATATATATTACACAAAAAACATGAATATCCTGTAAATTATATCCTTATAAACGGTGAGTTCTGATGTCATCAGTTATAAATGGTGAGTTCTGATGTCATCAGTTATAAACGGTGAGTTCTGATGTCATTTCTGTCACATGACTCACTGAAACTTGTGTATTATAATAAATAAAGTACCCCCAGTTGAAAAATATGAGGATATTAGAAGTTACCTCGGAGTTCCATGACCTGTATAAAAACACTCGGCCTTCGGCCTTGTGTTTTTATATGGTCATGAAACTCCTTGGTAACTTATAATATCCTTATATTTTACAAGAGGGGGTACTTTATTCACTATATTAAAATTGTGGGACCACAAGAATGAGGTTCCGCACTCACCATTCAAATGAATTCTCCTGATATCCCAGAAAGTTTCATTTTTTTTCTGATCTGGATTCCCTTGGGTTTATTTGATTGAAATGACTCCGCATCAACTCTTTTGTGATTGCTTCTTTCAAAAAAGTTGACCTGGGGTATCATGATTATTAAAGGGCAGATCTTCAGCTGTGAGAAGAACCTCTTGCTGAGTTGACTGACCAAAGCAGGAATCGCGGGACTAAAGCTGGCCATAGATGCAAAGTTTTGATCATACGAATCTCCGTTTCGTACGATTTTCGGGCCGTGTGTGGAGTGTCCTGACATTTTTCGTGCCATGGTTATCGGACGTTTAGTTGATCGGACAGGTTAGACATTTCTGTCGTCTACAGATAATATCTCTGCATGTATTGCCGATCTGACGATATCAGTGGGAGACTGACACCAGCTTTTGTCGGACATAATTTACGTACGATTGCTGTCAGGGGCAGAACATCATCTGATCTGTTCTTTTACTACTTTATTTGATCTGAATGTTTAGTGGCAGGTCAGGAGATGACGGCTATATGTGCACATCTATGGCCAGCTTAAAGACATGATTCAGAATATCTTGACCTACTTTCATCTACTTAAGTCTGGAACGACACTTGCAGACTGATTGGTTGAGTTTGCCAAAACGTGGCGTGTGAGTGGCTAGCATAACTTGCTGCCATAATGCTATCTGTAGCTTGCTTGTGTGAGGAACCACCTTCACTTGTATGGAAGACAGAACCTGCTGATGAACAGAATACTTTCCATTCATGTTAACTAAAAAGAATATGGATGACATGTAGAGTAGATGGACTGGAGTTAGATTTGCACAGTGCAATGGTTCTTAAGTATAGGCTTAGGCCAATTATGTTCCTATAATATGTATTATATTAGACATAAGACACTTGGGAAGTTTTCATTTTCCAGTTACCAAACTGCTTGCACACAGACCTCTTGCAGTGCCGGTATGATTGTAACGCTCACACTACTCTTGCATATCTCTATTTAGATTGAGGTGTAAATGTAAACCTTTTTTTCGCTGACGTATTATTTATTCACTGGTTGTTTCCAGAAAAGCCCAAGGCTAGTCTCGGCTGCCGTGCTCACTGGATCTTCTCTTCTTGGCTTTAGAGGAGATATTTGCACCTTTCTTAGTTTATTGTACTGGTAAATAATAGGACTTCTTTCTATTTAGGTTGACCGATAACAAGCAATGCCAAATTTAGGTGACATTTTAAAGCTTTTCTGACGTATTTCTTGAAAGTTTACAATAAAAGCTGTTTTCTGCTATTAAATAAAGATCTGTCTACAAAACATGCTGAATGTTTTTGAATTATGTTCTTTGGATCCTGTTTGTTTCCACTAGTCATGATTGGATATCCTGCAGGATGGAAACCAAGAATCGATCCTCAGGTCTGAGGATGGTGCATGTCGGCATAAGCTTCCTGAACAATAATTTAGACTTGTGTCACTTAAATTGTGATCCCCCCCTCCCCCACTTGGAATAGAGAGCAAGATGATATTGCAGACCAATGTTGGTTGATTTTTCCAGATACACATTCAAGCGTCAATGCATTCCTCATCCACTGGGTCCAATATGGCTCCTTCGATAGCAGAGGAGAACATTTTGGTCCCACACAGCACATCTGCTTGTAGTCTGCCACCAAATATCAATAAAATGTCACTGAAACTCCATTACTTCAAGCACATTCCAACCAATCTTCAAGGGTAAGCAAAACAGCAGTGCATTTCCCCAAAAGTACTTTTTCATACTCCTAGAAGTCCCACTATATTAACTGTATTTGGTTTGTCTGAACATTTATGGGGTGGGGGATAATAAAAGGTGCAAAGCTTGCTATGGGTGCACCCCATCAGTAGGTACCATTTTCTGCTCACCTGCTTCGTTGTTATGGGTTACTGCACCTGGGCAAAATCTATAAACCTGGGCAAACTTTTTGCCTTTCGTTCTATATTGGGGTTTGTATTTGACCGATTACTACAAAAACACTAGGGGGCAGATTTATCAAGGGTCGAATTGAAAATTCAAAACCTTCAATTTTTTTTTTATGGACAAAACTGTCAAAATCAACTAGGGAGTTGTTGAAATTTGATTCAAGTTTTTAAAAAAAAAATGTAATTTGATTTTTGAGATTTATCATACTCTGGACCTTTAAGAACTCGAATACGACTATTTGCCACCTCAATGGGAGAAGTCCAGGGATCAAGTTGGTTGCTACCTTCCTGACATTCGAGATGTTTTTGGAGAAAAATCTCAATCTAATTCAATTCAAATTTTCGGGACGAGTAAATTAATCTGAGTTGTAAAAATTCGATTTTTTTTTAAATAAAATTAATTGGTCGAATTTATGGGAGTTTAGGGGAGTTTTTAAAAACTCACATGAATTCGAAATTCGACCTTTGATAAATGTGCCTCTAGGATTCAGTTGAAAACTGGAATTGGTGTAGCCGTAATGTGTAGCAAATATGGAAGACTTTCAGTAAGTCTGTTTTACGGCCTGTCTATTAGAGCTGTCTTTTTCCATTTCAGAATGAAGATATTTTTTGATATCTGTGCATTGCACCAGCAGGATTTTTATCGAGGGAACAGGCGTCTAACAGATAGACGTTTGCCTTTAACTCAGCGGTCACATAACATCATCTGGGCATTACTTGGCAGCTGCAAAACGTATGCTGGAAGCATCAAGCAAAGGCTTCTGGTACAACTGCTGTGACTCAGAAATGTATTGTTTATGCAGCTTCCAGATGATATAAGGGCTAAAACATGGAATTTACTTTTGATTTCTTGTTCAGGTACTGAAGCTACTACCTTTGTGTGCTTTTTATCAGTAAGGTGTCACACCAGACAAATCGGCATATAAGAAAAAGATTAAAACGCTCCTCTGAGCGCCTTTGCAATTTACATTTTCTTTTCTAGTTATCGACGCAATTAGCAGTTTTTAAACTACTTTTTTAATGAATTTATGCCACCACCACCTTTTGTTCTTTTTGTCCAACAGGACACAATTGGTAGAAAATTAAGGTAATGCAAATTAAACAAATTCTTCTGATTTTCACTCTGCACAGAAAAGTTAGAGAGCAAAGAAGAGTCATCTCATGTTCCTCTGGATCATAAGACTTCCCATTTCTGACCAATTTCATTTTCTACCGACTGTGTCTGGTCAGCTGAAATGAACAGCAGTTGGGGCTGTTCCAAATTCATTATTAGTGTTATTATCTTTGTTATCTTTAAAACTAGAAAAAAAATGTATGTAAATTGCAATAGTGCTCAGAAATTACATGACTGTGTTCCAAGGGTTTACACTTGTATGTTTCACACAGCACTAATGTCTAGAATATGCTCGATTACTATGGACAGAAATATCAGGGCTGAAAGTACATTTTATCTAGGCTTTTAGATGATGTAATGAAACAAAAATGTCTAAGGGTAAGGCCACACTGGGCATTTTGGGCAGATTTGGTGGCCTGGCGACTAATCGCCTCGTCTTTGCGGCAACCAATCTCCCCAAACGCCTTCCCTGACTCTGCGCCGGCTAAAATGAAAAAGCTTCGGGGGACTGACTACTCGGAAAACGAATCGCAGTATGTGATTAGCGCAGGCGTTTTTTCCTTTTAGCCGGCGCAGAGTCAGGGAAGGCTTTGGGGAGATTGGTGGCCTAACCCTAAAAGTATGTCTAAAAGTCCCACTTGGGTGTGCTACATACTGTATATTGGAAATGTTTGATATTCGCTTCAGAGTCTGGCATCCCTCCAGCTGTTGTTGAGCTACATGTGCCATATGTGTGTAGAGGTTAGAACTTCTCTTTGTCCTATTACACATTGTAGCTGAAACTGGAAGGAAGGGCTTGCAGACAAAATAAAGAATAATGACGATAGTTGTATGACCTCCCCATGACATTGCATGAAAAATTTTGGAAGTAAGTTTTTAAAAGACATCACAACCAACATTTGCTCTATCAAACAACCAATGTCTAAACTGCATCTTGAACTAGGAATGCACCAAATCCAGGATTAAGTACCCACAGAATTACCTGCAAAGGTCAGGATTTAGGTGACATCAGTTAGGTGAATTGTGACATCACATGTTTTCCTGTGTCTATCCAATCCTGACTACTGACATCACTTCTGCTTTACAGAGATTTTCAGTGGGAGACAGCTTGGCCTTTGAGAAGCCTTTTGTTTGTTGAGTATACAGGTATGGCATCTGTTATCCAGAATGCTCTGGACCTAGGGGTTTTCCAGATAACATCTTTCCATAATTTGGATCTTTATACCTTAAAGGGCATGTAAAGTCTAAAATAGAATAACTAGAAATGCTGTATTTTGTAAACTAAAACTATAAACACGAACTTACTGCACCACAAGCCTAATCAAACAAATAATTTATGCTTTCAAAGTTGGCCACAGGGGGTCACCATCTTATAACTTTGTTAAACATCTTTGCAAGACTAAGACTAAGTGCACATGCTCAGTGTGGTCTGGGCTGCTTAGGGATCGTCATAAACAAAGCTGCTTGAGTTCTGCATGGCTGGTAAGTGAGGCGGGGGCTCCCCCTGCTGTTCATAAGTATGATTGTTTCCCTGCTCAGCAGTTAGGGACCGTCTGACAATTCCTATCCACAGCAGTAACTGAAGGGAGAATTTCACTGCATACAGTCAGATTTCTTATAAAAACGGTACACATTTTTTAATTAAAGTATATTGGAGATAGGTTTCTTTTTCATTAATGAAAGTAAAATTTGGATTTTATTTTTTTGGCTTTACATGCCCTTTAAGTCTACTAGAAAATCATGTAAACATTAAATAAACCCAATAGGATTGTTTTTGTTAATTACTGTATATCTCAGTTGGGATCATGTACAAGGTATTGTTTTATTATTACAGATAAAAAGGAAAACGGTTTTATAAAATTTGAATTTAGAATTTAGATTCAGTTCTGTATTTGGTCAACTTTAGCGTAGTTCTGTATATCCCTAATATCTGTCAACCCAAAAATGTAAGAAAAGGTCACTGACACATCTCTAATAGAGATACAATGGTGTAATGAAACAATAAATGTGTCTGGGTCACACAGTGATCAGCACATAACGACAGGCCCAACATACAGGAATCTGATCATGGCTTCTGCAGTGGTTACAGTCATATGAAAAAGTTTGGGAACCCCTCTTAATTCTTTGGAGTTTTGTTTATCATTAGCTGAACTTTCAAAGTAGCAACTTCCTTTTAATATATAACATGCCTTATGGAAACAGGAGTATTTCAGCAGTGACATAAAGTTTATTGAATTATCAGAAAATATGCAATATGCATCATAACAAAATTAGGTGCATAAATTTGGGAACCCCAACAGACATATTACATCAATACTTAGTTGAGCCTCCTTTTGCAAACGTAACATCATCTAGACGCCTCCTATAGCCTTTGATGAGTGTCTGGATGGCGGTATTTTTGACCATTCGTCAATACAAAATCTCTCCAGTTAAATTTGATGGCTGCCGAGCATGGACAACCTGCTTCAAATCATCCCATACATTTTCCATGATATTCAAGTCGGGGGACTGTGACGGCCATTCCAGAATATTGTACTTCTCCCTCTGCATAAATGCATTTGTAGATTTCTTATTGTGTTAAGGGTCATTGTCTTGTTGGAATATTACACCCCTGCGTAACTTCAATTTTGTGACTGATGTTTGAAAATTATCTGAAGAATTTGTTGATATTGGGTTGAATTCATCTGACCTTCAACTTTAACAAGGGTCCCAGTCCCTGAACCAGCCACACAGCCCCACAGCATGATGGAACCTCCACCAATTTTGACAGTAGGTAGCAGGTGTTTTTCTTGGAATGCAGTGTTCTTCTTCCGCCATGCAAAGCGCTTTTTGTTATGACAATATAACTACATTTTTGTCTCATCAGTCCAAAGCACTTTGTTCCAAAATGACTGTGGCTTGTCTAAATGAGATTTTGCATACAACAAGTGACTCATGCCTATGATTAAGGGCTCTTACTGACGAGTGTTTTTACCTCCGCTCCCCTGCGTTCCGTTTTTCTGCGTTCAGCCGCAGGGGAGAGCAGGAATAGACGCATTACATTTTTTCCAATGGGACTGTACTCACACAGGCGCGTGTAGGCGCCGAACGCAGGTTGAGACGCAACATGCTGCATTTTTCCTGCGTTCGGCGCCTACACGCGCCTGTGTGAGCAGCAAGATGTTCTTGCAGGTCTTTGGAGGTGATCTTTGGGTTGTCTGTAACATTCTCACTAACCTCTGCATATGCCGCTCATGTATTATTCTTGGCCTGCCAGACCTGGGTTTTACAGCAACTGTGCCTGTGGCCTTCCATTTCCTGATTACATTCCTTACAGTTTAAACTTCTGAGATAGCTTTTTGTAGCCTTCCCCTAAACCATGATACTGAAGAGTCTTTGTTTTCAGATCTTTTGAGAGTTACTTTGAGGATTCCATGCTGTCACTCTTCAGTGGAGAGTCAAATAGAAGCAGAGCTTGCAATTGGCTATTTAAAAATACCTTTTCTCATGATTGGACACACCTGCCTATACACGATCCTCGATTCGTACGATAGGATCTGTGTGTCTATGGCCACCTTAAGGCTTAACGAGCTAATCCAACCAAGTTGGTGTTTCAGTAATGAGTATTGAGCAGTTGCAGGCATTCAAATTAGCAAAATTGCAAGGGTACCCAAATTTTTGCACAGCCAGTTTTTAACATTTGAATTTCATATAACTAAATACTGCTTCACTAAAAATCTTTGTTCTTTAAAGGGGAAGGAAACCTAGTCGGCGCAAACCCCCACCCCCCCTCCCGTTTGTTGCCCACCCTCCCCCCTGGCCTACCCCTCCCGCTGGGCAAATGCCCCTAACTTGTTACTTACCCTTCTGCGCAGGTCCAGTCCAGGGAGTTCACAGACGACATCTTCTTCCACACGATCTTCAACAAACGGCAACAAACGGGAGGGGGTGGGGGGTTTGCGCCGACTAGGTTTCCTTCCCCTTTAATGAATATTCCATAACTGCCCTCTAGGCCTGAGCTAATGGACTTCATCATAATCCATTTCTTGATTGCTCATTTGATTCTGAAATACTTACTGAAATAGTTACTGAAATAGTTCAAAAGAGATGGTTCATGATCAGTGAAAAAGCATTAGGGCTTGGGAATATATTTTCCCCGCTGACAGTATCTTCTGTAAATGAAATTCTGAATACAGAATAGAGCCGTGTGCAGAATACTTGCCGGAGATCGGCACATGATTTCTTTTATTGTGAACTCTTGCAGCAAGAGAAGCTTTAATTGATAACATTCTGAGCGGGTAGTGGAGGCGGCCATGCACTGTGTGAGTGCCGAAATGAGAATTCAATTACTGCCTCCATTGTAGAATGGCTTCCACTTGCTCTAACAGTCTATATCGAGGCCAAGCTTTTTAAATAGCTGCTTTTAATTTTATCAGGAGAGAGCTCTGGAAAGTAGGTCACTGTATGCATAGATTTTGTGTGGTAGCATGAGCCGTGCGGCCCTGATACTGGTTCCCTTGGAGGGCATTACGGACACTTTGTGCAGCTTCACGCTGCTTGCAATCAAATCAGAGGCAAAGGATTTAACGTGTCATTTCACTTGGCAGTGTTGAGCTTGCTGTCAAATGGAAAACACAACAATTGAATGGGCTGTTTGTAGCAAATTAATGGGGAGAGCAAAACAGTAACAAACAAGGGAAAGTTGTGCTCACCACTATTTTTTAAAACCATTAGGCGGGGGTGCAATGAGGCTGTGACCACAAAATACATATAGACAAATACAAGAGTCCTCTGCACTCAACCCATTATCAAGATATTTAAGACAGAGACATTTTGTGCATACTGCTACTGAAAAATGCCTTACCCTTTAAACAAAACAGGGATTGTTTGTCCATATATTGCAATATATTTAAGCTGGCCAACTACGTCAAAGTCATCCCATATCTGGCCAGTCCTTAATTAATTTTCATCTGATTCATTAAGAATTCTATTGCTTCATTATACATTTTACAAAGGGACAAGATTTTACCTGCAACTTACTTGCTGCTTTCAAAGTAAAACTCCCAAACTTGGCTGCCCTTTTATTAGACACCAGTGGGATCACCTGACTATAGCTGGGAAGGGTGGGAGCTACAACATGGAGCTGGTCACTGCTCCTGTATAAACTATGACCAATAGTAGTATGCACAAAATGTCTCTGTCTTAAATATATTGATAATGGGTTGAGGGCAGAGGAATCTTGTATTTGAGAACAAAACAGTGACATTTCAAAAGCATAAGAGGCTACTAAACCGAAACGACAGAATTTCTTCTAGCACTGGTCCCTAGTAACATTCACTCATGTTGGAATAGGGGTCACTGGTAAAAGGGTGCAGTGTGCAAAACTATTGGATATACTTTTATTATCCTAAAATAGTTTTACACTGACCACCAGCTTCTGAATCCCAACCCCACTATTAGAATCAAACAATATCCCTTCACATGACAATACAAACATACTTACACAAAACCAGAACAGGGCTATAGGGACATTATACTGACTACAGCTCACCATAGACATTAAGATTTTTTCTGTCCTTAACAACTGATTTTAGCGTGATCCGACAAATCCGTCAAATTATCATGAGGTTAGTGGCCACTAAACAATCGTGAATCTAACAATTTTTATGTCTGACATCATTCAGAAAATCGAATGGGCAGGTTAGAAGATTTTCATCGTTCCCAGTGAAATATATCCATTATCCAATAGTTTGCAGGGCCAAGCAGGCATCTACCCACAGTTTTCCTGGCTTCAACTAGACAATATCGCTTAAAATGGTCTTTTTTAGTTGATGGACAAATCATACCTATAAACAATCATTTCAAGATAGGTTTGGTCAAATAACAAATAGATCTTTTAATATTAAATATTTAATATTAATATCTCTGACCATCTTAAAAATTAATCTGATAACAATAGAAGGCATGTATGGATTTCTTCACTTGAAGATCATATTTAATGTGGCCAAAGGCAGCATGTTTGGTTAAAGGTCTGAATGAGTAAAAACTGATTAGAATAGGGACTCTAGTAGTCTTTAGTAGAATTTCAGGCGTATGTCAGGAAAGGCAGCAATGAGAATAGTCAAGCAGGAAAGTCAGGAACTAAGAGATCCATCAGAAATAGTAATTGAGGGAACACCAAGGAACTCACCAAATCAATCCTATAGTTGGGCATTGAACTTGGGTCCTTAGTGTTCTTTTACTTGAAATTTTTTTGGCAGGATGTCACCATTATGGGTTTGTCGTCCCACATGCAGCATAGGGCAGAGTATGGCACACACGAGGAGCATAGGGCAGGCAGAGTATGGCACACAGGGAGCATAGGGCAGACAGAGTACGGCACACACAGGGAGCATAGGGCAGGCAGAGTATGACACACAGGAAGCATAGGGCAGGTAGTGTGGCACCCATAGGGAGCATAGGGTAGGCAGGATATGTCACAGGAAACACAGGGCAGGCAGAGTATGGTACACACAAGGAGCATAGGTAAGGCAGAGTATGGCACACACAGGGAGCATAGGGCAGACAGAGTACGGCACACACAGGGAGCATAGGGCAGGCAGCGTATGACACACAGGGAGCATAGGGCAGGCAGCGTATGACACACACAGGGAGCATAGGGCAGGCAGCGTATGGTACACACAAGGAGCATAGGGAAGGCAGGATATGTCACACAGGAAACACAGGGCAGGCAGAGTATGGTACACACAAGGAGCATAGGGAAGGCAGAGTATGGCGCACACACAGGGAGCATAAGGGCAAGCAGAGTATGACATACACAGGAGCATAGGAATGGCATAGTATGGCACATATTGGATGCATATGGCAGACAGAGTATGGCACACAAAGGGAGCATAGTGCAGGCACAGTATGACACACACAGGGGGCATAGGGAAGGCAGGATATGGCACCACAGGGAGCATAGGGCAGGTAGTGTGGCACCCACAGAGAGCATAGGGTAGGCAGGATATGTCACACAGGAAACACAGGGCAGGCAGAGTATGGTACACACAAGGAGCATAGGAAGGCAGAGTATGGCGCACACACAGGGAGCATAGGGCAAGGCAGAGTATGACATACACAGGGAGCATAGGAATGGCATAGTATGGCACATATAGGATGCATATGGCAGACAGAGTATGGCACACAAAGGGAGCATAGTGCAGGCACAGTATGACACACACAGGGGGCATAGGGAAGGCAGGATATGGCACACAGGGAGCATAGGGCAGGCAGAGCATGGCACACACAGGCAGCATAGGGCAGGCACAGTATGGCACACACAGGGAGCATAGGAAAGGCAGGATATGGCACACAGGCAGCATAGGGGCAGGCAGAGTATGGTACAAACAAGGAGCATAGGGCAGGCACGGAATGGTACACACAGGGGAGCATAGGGCAGGGCAGGAGACATGGAAACCACTCTAAGATGAATAGTACATAATGTTCTATTTACATTGACACAATGGCAGCACTGCTCCTACTGTTAGTCTGAGGTATGACCAGGTGAACTATTAGGGCACAGTCTGAGTCTGCAGTGTGAGTATGAGCCCTAAATCTGAGTGTGGGGCAGTTAATATCATTATCTGAAGGTTACAAAAGGTAAGCAGTCACATCAGCCAGACTTCAATGGGGCCCTGGGCCAATAGTTGCACAGCACAGTCTTAGAGAATTGTGACTTCTCTCTCCATATGAATATACACTAATACACAGATACATTTGGTTCTCTGTAAAAAGTAAGGTCAATGCCAATATGTTTACATCTCATATATAGGAAAATAAAGTGGATGCAAACCCTACTTCTAAAGCTGGGACTGGTGCAAACTCACCTGTGAGAGGGGGCAGATTTCACTCACAGGAAGTAGGAAGTGAGGTGCCGCAGCTGAGAGAGACTATTGGTGATGTCTGACAAATAGTATGATATGGAGGCACAGAGAGGAAATGTTTGAAATGTGTATTTTGCCACATGCCGGTTTATATACAAATTCAGTATTAGAATAATAATGACACCGTTTTTTTGGATTGCATAAAAAAAGTTTTATTTTCCTTAAACATGTATTTAGTCCTTCTTTGTAGACAATAATTCAGAGCATTTATATACAAACATTTTAGATCAGATCTAACCATAGGTCACTTATTAAAAATCTGTTTCTGTACAAATAAATCAGTGAATCTAATCGGTGTATTATGAAACCATCACTGTTAAACGGGTTTTTCATCAGAACCTTCCATTGTTAAAGTGTCCAGTCAGTCCTAAATCATCTGCACATGTTGTTCTTCACATTCTGGTCTCCTCCAGAGGTCGGCTCATGAAGTTTTGAATAGCTTGGTGAAGGGGTAACCACTTATTGATTGACATTTTCAAAGCCGTAATCCAGCTGGAAAGATACATTAACATGAAGAAAACGATCTCATTTTCAAGTATTACCTTGTTATATAAATTATAACCTTACAGTGCCAGGGAACTGATCACATTAGCTCTACTAAATACCACAGATGCACCATCAGAAGGGCAGGGTATGGGATAAGAATGGGGAACCCGAATAGATGACTCCGGAAGGATCAATGATTCCAGTGTTAAAAATTACGGAAAGCATTTTAGGATATCCTCAGGGGAAATCGCTCTCCTGTGGTCTGCTTTTTTTCTCGTCCATCCTGAAAGGCTTCAGTCACACCTCCATCCTGGGTACTCCGTCCTCCCTACTTAGCCATCAGCTCTTCCGCCTCAGCCTCCCTCCTCAGGCATCAGCTGTCAGCCCCCCCCCCTGGTCCTCAGTACAAACGCTCTCCATCCTCAGCCCTCCCTCCTCAGCCCTCAGTACAAACGCTCTCCATCTTCAGCCCTCCCTCCTAAGCCCTCAGTACAAACGCTCTCCATCTTCAGCCCTCCCTCCTCAGCCCTCAGTACAAACGCTCTCCATCTTCAGCCCTCCCTCCTAAGCCCTCAGTACAAATGCTCTCCATCCTCAGCCCTTTCTCCTCAGCCATCAGCCTGGCTAAGGAGTAGAGGTCTGAGGCAGAAGGGCTGAGAGATGAGGAGGGAGGGCTGAAGATGGAGAGCGTTTGTACTGAGGGCTGAGGAGGGAGGGATGAAGAATGAGTCACGAGGGGGAAGAACGCAACAACAAATGTGGGCAGCAGGGAGGTGTGATTGCAGCCTCTTAGGATCAGTGAATATAATAAAAGGCCAGTCTGTATACTTCTTCGTTAGGAGAGCGCACGCAGGAGCATGTGTTCTCCTGATGATGTCCTAAAATGCTTTCCGTACAAAATGATGACAAATTTTGGGATGAAGCATACAACTTGTATAGCAGACGGCAACACACAGGAGATAGCTCTAAAAGGTATTGCATTTATAGGTGCAGAACTGGAGGTAAAAGTTCTAATAGGATCGGTGCTATGCTGTGTGTGTAGTGGCAATGGCACATGGTTGTTACTGGGTGTGTTTCTATGGGGGCTGTGCCATCTTGTGTGTCTTTTCTGGGTGGTGGCTCTCTCCATGTGCATGGTTGCTGTGCTGAGTATTTTTTTTGTAGGCACTCTGTGCCCTGTGAAGTGGTGCTGTGGTGTTTGCAGTTTAGTAGCACTTTAGAGTATTGAATGAGTCTGCACTTCAGTTGATGTTATAGGGTTTCTGCACCCAGGTGCCCAAAAATGTGTGGTTTTTTTCCACTAAAAATTTGGATTTTATACTAAAAAAAAACACGAATTTGTCGGGTTTTTGGCATTTAAGAGTTTAGTAAATAACCCCTCAAGTGGTTACAGTGGTTACTAAGGAACTTAGTAATAGATCAAGTGTGTTTTGTGAGTAAATACAGGGTGTCACAAAGCAAAGGGCAGAAGGCAAGAAAGAAAATGACAGAGGAGAAGAAAAGAACAGAGAATTGGATCTGAAACAGGGAAAGGAGAGAGAGTAGCGCCTAAATATACCGTTTGTTTTCGGCTGCATTTCCAGCACTCAAATAGAACGCTTTAAATTCTTCTGATGGAGGTCTGAGCTCAATTAGACAGCGGCGGGAATTAAATGACTGCTCAGTTACCGTGTATCCCTGCAGGTAGATACCACCTGTTGTTTAAAAAGAGGGGGTAATTATAAATCCATGTTGTACATTTTCATATCCCTAAGCAAAAACAATGGTTGCACTGGTGACCCTCAATGCCGTTTATAGAGGCTCATGCGCAAACACTCACTGGCACAGCATAAAGCAAAACAGAGAATAATAGTCTGAAGTTGCTTACCATTCACTGATCTTTAGGAATTTAAAGAGAAACCACAATTCCAGCTAATCATAAAAAGGCACATACTAAATGGATTTTAGTTATTGTCAAATTCAGTAAATAAACAGGCACTGAGTAGCTCTCCTTTCATTACAACTCAAATGTGTTTGACCTCACAGGTTCTTTATCAACGTATAAACTTCATTGTATTTCAGTGGAAATCACTAATTAACATCTTTCATGTATTCAATATGAGGTTCCCAGCAGCACTTACACATTTACTTACCTTAAAGCAGTTATCCCCAACCAGTAGCTCGTGAGTAACATGTTGCTCTCCAACCTGTTGGATGTACTGCCAAACAGAGCCTCAATGTAGGTTGACAATCCACATAGGGGCTACTAAATGGCCAATCACAGCCCTTATTTGGCACCCCAAGAACATTTTTTATGCTAGCGTTGCTCCCCGACTCCTTTTACTTCTGAATGTTGCTCACGGGTTCAAAAGGTTGGGGATCCCGGCCTTAAAGGAATAGTTCAGTGTGAAAATAAAAGGTCTGTAAATAGATAGGCTGTGCAAAATAAAAAATGTTTCTAATATAGTTAGTTAGCCAGAAATGTAATGTATAAAGGCTGGAGTGAACAGATGTCTAATAAAACAGCCAGAATCCAACTTCCTGCTTTTCAGCTCTATAACTCTGAGTTAGTCAGCGACTTGAAGGGGGGCCACATGGGACATTTCTGTTCAGTGAGTTTGTAATTGATCCTCAGCATTCAGCTCAGATTCAAAAGCAACAGATATGACCCATGTGGCCTCCCCTCAAGTCTCTGATTGGTCACTGCCTGGTAGCCAGGGTAACCAGCAACTAACTATATTAGAAACATTTTTTATTTTGCACAGCCTATCTATTTACCTAGTTTTTATTTTTACACTGAACAATTCCTTTAAGTAGTTTCTACAGATCTACCTCACCTGGTCTCCTGAGCCTCAGTTCCACATGCCATGAAGCGAATACTCACTGGCAAACACTGTAGCTACCTACTCCCCTCTTAATTATATACAGTCATTCTGGATTCATCCTTGTCTAGAGAATAGGGATGGGTGAATTTTTTCGCCTTGTTTCGCCGTGGAAATGACGCCCATAGACTTGTATGTTGTCGCGAGTCAAAAAAAAAATTTCTTTTGATGCCCATAGACTTGCGTCTGCGACATTTCGCCAGCGGCAAACTTTTGGCGAAACAAAATGGGTCAAAGTCGCACAAGCCTACTAGAGAAGATTGAGTAAGGTGCAATATCATCTACCTATTTAATACCCCTGCACTTAACCGGGGATCAACTCATCTGCCATTTTGTTGGCATTGTTATTTTCTTCTAATTATCATTATTATTATTATTATTGGAATAAGAGTGGAATGAAAACAGAACCAATGCGAGATAGAAAAAGACACATTGAGGGGCTTTATTATGATTGTGCAAGCCTTTTTCTTTGTTACAAAAGCCAGTTTGGGGAAAATGATGAGAATTGAGCTATGAGCTTTTTCTGCAGGAAACCCATTGGGACTAAACAAACACAAATGTTTCCTCCAACCCTAAATGTTTTGCTGACAATTTTGGAACCAAAAGAAGGAAACTGCATAGCTAATACAAATTCACTAATGTATGAACACTATTTCTAATCAGCCTTATAAAACAAATGATTTATGCTTTCAAAGTTGGAAGTTTTGTAACTTTGTTATACATCTTTGCAAGACCAAGACTACTAAGCTTAGGGATCGTCATAAATGATCAAAACAGCACAAGTCAAATCATTTCTGCCATAGAAGCCGATGCAGCAAGACTGATTAATAATCAGAATATACAGACTGCACTGGGTCTGCGCATACAAATCTCTACACGGTCACAGGGAAACAAACCAATTATGATTGTTTCCCTGCAGAGCAGTTAGAGACCGTCTGGAGTTTCTTATCCTCAGCAGTCAGAGCAAGTAAAACAAAGGGGGAATTTCGATGCACACAATCAGGTTTATTATAAAAACAGTACACATATTTTAAACAAAGTATAATGTAGATAGATTTCTTTTTCATTAAAGAAAGTAAAAAGGGGTTTTTATTTTTTTGCAACCCCTTTAAGGTATGAAGATCCAAATTACAGAAAGACCCGTTATCCGGAAAGCTCCAGGTCCCAAGCATTCTGGATAACAAGTCCCATACATGTATGAGTTAAATGGACAAATAAGGAGCACTGTCTAGTCCTTTTGAATGCCTTTTAAACGTTAAAGGGATGAAATAGAAGCCCAATACGGGATAAGAGGTAATTCTGGACGTACCTAGGGCACTGGTCGATCGAATGCTAGAATAGAAATACAAGCAGCCATCTTTCAGAATACAGTAGTGCTGCATCCACACGTCTTTCATTCTGTCCAGCTGGTGCAGGAGACCCAGGCACTCTGGGGTTTTGATGGCGAGGGGAGGCAGGCTGAGGTTGTGCATTGTAACATCTACCCACACGTGGTTCTGTCAGACACAAACATAAGGCAATATTATTGCAATTAATAATATATATTATATTTATAATCTATAATAATAATATATAATCTTGTCTATATTTATTTAGTTTCATTTTGACCAGGACACTATGTGAAAGGAGTTCATTCTCCCTGTGTACATGTGGTGGTATTATTATCATTATTATTATTATTATTATTATTATTATTATTATAATAAGTATATTGATATATTGGGGTCTTGTGTTTGTATCCCCGGGTGCTGTGAGGTTCTGCAGGAGATGTGCCGTATAAATAATAACAATAATGCAATCTCCAATGTGTTACTAAAAATGGAAAAAAAAAACCTTGAAACCTGAAAAAAAAATATCTTAAAACTGTACCTGAGTAAGAGGATGAACTGCTTTATCCATTGCCTCAAGCCACCTAAACACAAAGAGATGGAGGAAACCTTAATTAGCATGATCTGTTATTTAGCCATATTTTGGCAAAAGTGAGTTGTTTAAGGACATAATTCAAAGTGTATTTTAATTAGAAACTAGAACAGTGATATCTTTACTGATTTAAACTTGGGTAACTATAGGATATGGTTACAAGGCAGAGAAATTAGGGGGCAAATTCACTAACCCCCTAAAATTCACCAGGACAACACGAATTCACTAAAATGCGAAGTTGCGTCCAGGGCGCCGAACAATGGCGACATTTTCACCAGTGTTAATTCGGCAAGCAAAGTAAAGTTGCTCTGGCGTTGGCTAATTTGCATATGGCGGGAATTTAAAGTTGAATGGACATATATGTTGCAGCAAATACATTACACTACACAAGTCCAGGGAACCTTAATAAAATAGAGTTGTTATATTGCCCTACACATGAGCCCACTGTATAGTTTATGTGCCATATGTTAGGAAGTGTAGGGGGGAAGCTGGTTACCCCAAAAAAAATGTAAGCTCTTTTGCAGCCTATCACCCTGAAAAACTGAAAAGTCGCCAGCGTTTTTTGGGACATAGAAAAATTTTCAACTAAGAATTGAAGAAGCCCTATATATTCCATTGCACTTCTCCTGGTCTGAGGTGGTGAAGGCAAGTCTGGCGCAAGAAGTAATGTTCAGTCAAATCTGCATCTTAGTGAATTCACGTAGTTACGTCCATTCGCCAGAGTGAAAATTCGCCAGGCGTTAGAGTGCAAAGTAGCGTTACAGTCTATCTCCTTCACTAGCGAATTTACACCAGCGACTGTAAAACGGCGAAGTACCGAAATGACGTAACGCTGACGAATTTTCACCAACTTTAGTCACTTCCCCTTTAGTGAATTTGCCCCTTGGAGTGGTATTTAGAGAATGTGCACTGAGAGGCTAAATCAATGAAATGGCCAAAAGTGTGTGGACACCTGCCCGTCCAACATCTCGCATGGCTGAATTCTAAACTTCACTTTAATACGTAATAAAAGGTATAAAGTTTGTACAGGTCCAGTAAACCATTGCAACCAATAAGATGTTTGCGTTTAAACAGGTGATGCTACCTGCTCATTGTCTGCTACAGGTGACTAAACCTGTAACAAACTTTGCACCTTTATTGCATAACCCCCTAAGGGTATTAAAATAAATAAGTATGCATTTTCAGCAATCTGGTTGCTACGGTCCAAATTACCCTAGCAACCATGCATTGATTTGTATAAGAGACTGGAATATGAATAGGGGAGGCTGGGTAGAAAGCAGCATTAATTCATTGCATTAATGTGGAAAGGTAAGTCTGGTGCAGTTGGGTAGAAACTGGTGTAGCTAGTAAAATGATGTAGGGGAAATAAGTTCCAGAATCTTGCCACTTTCTCTATGTCAGTTTCAGTACTAGATTTGCACTGTACACTTTTGCATAACTCTAGCATACCCACTATACGGCATATAAATACATATTCAATGTTATGCTGATAATGACACTAATTTAACATAATATGAAATGGAGGCTGCTGTGAGTACTCCCACATTGTAGCACATTGAAGCACCTTTTCATCTCTTGGTTTGAGGTTGCACAAAAGTAAAAGATGCGATTTCCAGACTGTGGGGCACATTTAAACACAAATGGTTTTCCCAGACTGCTATCCATGCCAATTTCTGAGCCTTCCAGCTTAGTCACCTCAAGAGGCCGACATTTTCCTTCATCCTGGGGCAAAAAGACAAAGAAGATCAGCTTCAGTTATCCACCCACAGCTAAGTACTGGACTATAATCCATGCCCATGAGTATATAACTGTGTCTACTCAGCATCAGTATCATCGGTATAATGGTCGGTATAATGGTCGGTATCATCGGTATAATGCGCGGTTTCATGGTCGGTATCATTGGTATAATGGTCGGTATCATCTGTATAATGGTCGTATCATTGGTATAATGGTCGGTATAATGGTCAGTATCATGGTCAGTATCATCGGTATAATGGTCGGTATCATGGTCATTATCATGGTCAGTATCATGGTCGGTATCATCTGTATAATGGTCAGTTTCATCGGTATAATGCTCAGAATCATCGGTATAAAGGTCAGTATAAAGGTCAGTATCATCAGTATAATGGTCAGTATAATGGTTAGTATCATCAGTATAATGGTCATGCCCGGATTTCCCTCTTTGGCCTGATACAACACAAATCCGGCCTGTTAATGGTGCTTTACACATTTACAGTATTAGGAAAGTGCACTCATCACTATAGGACTCACATATGGATCACAGTTACTTAAAGAAGAACCAAACCCTTTTTATTAAAATCCCCTAGCCCCCTACCCTACGTAGACCCCCTCCCTCCTCCCCCAGTCTAGGTGTTACCCTGGGTAAATACCCCTAACGCTTTACTTACCCCTCCTTGCAGATTCAGGGCATCGGAGTTCACGGGTGCCATCTTCTTCTCTTCGGTAATCTTCAGGTATTCTTCCGGTGCTTCAGCAATTTCCGCAGCTTTCAGCCCATGCGCAGTTGTTCGGGAACGGAAGATTGCGCCAACTGTGCATGCGCTGATACACCGCTCCAGTGGCATAACTAGATGTTACTGGGCCCCACAGCAAATTCATTTTATGGCCCCCAACATAACCACATGTTGCCCTTTTTTACCAATATATATTGAAATTGCTCATTAATTAGGGCCTCATGGGGCCCCTATACCTCCTGGGCCCCCCTGCAGCCGCAGGGTCTGCTTCCTCTGTAGTAACGCCCCTGCACCGCTCTCTTCCCGAAGAGAAGAAGATGGCGACCGTGAACTCTGATGCGCTGAATCTGCAACGAGGGGTAAGTAAAGAGTTAGGGGCTTTTACCCAGGCTAATAGCTGGGCTGGGGGGGGGGAAGCAGGGAGGGGAGTCTATGTAGGGTAGGGGATTTTAATAAAAAGGGTTTGGTTCTCCTAAAGTGTATCCAGTTGAAAATTGATGGCATTCATTCAAGTTACATGCGTCTAAAGTCGCTCATCCAGCCTCTTGTTCTGAATCACACAAAAGTGCATCCATATAGCACCCTGCGTCAATATGCACAGACAGCATATTAAAGGGGTTGTTTGCCTTTAAATTAAAGGGATCCTGTCATCGGAAAACATGTTTTTTTTCAAAACACATCAGTTAATAGTGCTACTCCAGCAGAATTCTGCACTGAAATCCATTTCTCAAAAGAGCAAACAGATTTTTGTATATTCAGTTTTCAAATCTGACATGGGGCTACACATTTTGTCAATTTCCCAGCTGCCCCAGGTCATGTGACTTGTGCCTGCACTTTAGGAGAGAAATGCTTTCTGGCAGGCTGCTGTTTTTCCTTCTTAATGTAACAATGTGTCTCAGTGGGACATGGGTTTTTACTATTGAGTGTTGTTCTTAGATCTACCAGGCAGCTGTTATCTTGTGTTAGGGAGCTGTTATCTGATTACCTTTCCATTGTTCTTTTGTTTGGCTGCTGGAGGGGGGAAAGGGAGGGGGTGATGTCACTCCAACTTGCAGTACAGCAGTAAAGAGTGATTGAAGTTTATCAGAGCACAAGTCACATGACTTGGGGCAGCTGGGAAATTGACAATATGTCTAGCCCTATGTCAGATTTCAAAATTGAATATAAAAAAATCTGTTTGCTCTTTTGAGAAATGGATTTCAGTGCAGAATTCTGCTGGAACAGCACTATTAACAGATTCATTTTGAAAAAATATTTTTTTCCCATGACAGTATCCCTTTAACTTTAACAGGCACATTTATTAAAGGTTGAATTTCGAAATTCATGTGAGTTTTTTTAAACTCCTTTAAATTCGAATATACTCGAAATTTAACAGGGGGGCTATTTAATAAAAAAAAACGAATAGACTAAAACTTGCATGAATTTTACTGACACGAAAACTCGAATCGAATTCGACTAAACTTGGTTCGAGTTTTTTCTCCGAAATTGGAATTCAAATTTTCAATTCATCCCTCAATAAATCTGCCCCTCAGTATGATGTAAAGAAAGTTATACTTGGAAAAGCTGCAATTTTTTTTATTATTAGCAGCTCTCCAGTTTGCAATTTTGGCAGCTATCGGGTTGCTAGGGTCCAATTTAATCTAGCAACCAGACAGTAGCTTGAAAGAAAGACAGGAATATGAAAAGATGTGTGCCTAAATAGAAAGATAAGGAATACAAAGTAACAATAACAATACATATTTAGGGCTAGTCCACACGGGGAGATAGCGACGCGTTTGCGGTCGCGGCGACAAAGCGCCGCGACAGTCGCCGCGACCGGCACAGGCGACAGTTTTGTATGGGCGCCTATGTAAAAACGCCTGTGCTAACCACACGAGGCGATGCGCTTTTCAACAGTCGCCTGAAAAAGCCTGGCGAGGCATTTTCAGGCGACTGTTGAAAAGCGCATCGCCTCGTGTGGTTAGCACAGGCGTTTTTACATAGGCGCCCATACAAAACTGTCGCCTGCGCCGGTCGCGGCGACTGTCGCGGCGCTTTGTCGCCGCGACCGCAAACGCGTCGCTATCTCCCCGTGTGGACTAGCCCTTAGCCTGACAGAGCAATAGGTTATTGGTTATAAGTCAGATAAATAATTTTAAAAAAACTATACAAAATAAGAAAAAGACCAATTGAAAAGTTGCTAGGAATAGGCCATTCTATAACAAACTAAAAGTTAACCTGAAGGTGAACCAGAGACCTGGAATCTACAACATCAGACATTTTCGCCTGGGTAAATATCATGACGATTTACACTTTGCACTTTACACACTGCACATGTGGTTGTAAATGACCCATTCAATTAATTAATTTTAGTAAAGGAAGAAAGATGGAAGAAATATATGAATTATTAAAATGTATTTTTCAAACACAATTTTAAAATATTAATGATCATATAATTAATGCAGGACAGTTAATATGCAGCTAGACATTACTGCACACGTTTGAAGAAGAACAGGAAAGTGTTTCCTATAGAGAAGACTGAGCTCATTCTCTAGTGAGACGCGCCACCTAGTGGATATATCTAGCAACCCTGTTATTGAAAGGGATATTTTCAAAATGATATTATTTGTTAAAGGAATGTACGGGGACTACTCTAGACTTACATAATTAAGCATTTCAATTCCAAAGCTAATGGCTAAAATACGATTTGTATATCTAAGTGCTACATTTCTTAGATGCAATTTTGCTTGTTGACACTCATTTGTATTTATTATTACAGGTATGGGATCTGTTATCCGGAAAGCTCTGAATATCAGAAAGGCCATCTCGCATAGACTCCATTTTAGCCAATTAATCCAAATTTGTACAAATGATTTCCTTTTTCTCTGCAATAATAAAACAATACCTTGTGCTTGATCCAAACTAAGATATAATTAATACTTATTGGAAGCAAAACAGTCTATTGGGTTTTTTAATGTTTCAATGATTTTCTAGTAAATATAAGGCATGGAGATCCAAATAACAAAGATCCATTATCTGGAAAACCCCAGGTCCCAAGCATTCTGGAGAAGAGTTCCCATACCTGTATTATTATTAACATTTTCTTTTTAGAGCGCCAGCATATTTTGTATCCCACCTTTTTTCGCTTATAGTACTGTAGGCTGCCATCGTGTTTCAGAACAAACCATCGCTTCCTCCAGCCTTTCAACAGGCCTGAGTGAGTTCTCTTATGTAGATATCCCCGACATGATGGCCTCGGGGTGGTGGGAAAGCGACTGATATCGGATCCAACCACAAGAGTCAACAGATCAGGTCCTGCAATATAAAAATTCTAAATTATTACAAAATACATTAAAGGGATACTGTCCAACAAACAGATATACTGTTTCCATTTAGTTAGAAAACCAACTGAAACAACAAGTGTGACACTTACTTACAGGAGTCAAGTCATCGGATTGCTACCAAGCTGAGGGGCAAGACTATTTAATTATGGGGTCTGTCATATATCTAGGCAGTCCTTTAGCCTACCCTATAACCGGGCTGGTAGGGACAACGGCCGTTCAAGACTTTTTTCTCTTTTTTTTTGACTAGTTTGAGTTCTGGGTTTGAAGGGGCATGCACCTCAATAATGACCACTTCCAGGTCTTTTGTTATGGGATCTAGACCCCCCTCAAGTTTGGAGGGTGGGAAGGGAGGGAACCGGGGGGGATGTTACAATTTTTACTTAATTTTACATATTTTGTAAAACTTTTACATTGTGTGTTATGTTAACTTTTATCCTCTTTCCTATTGCAGTCACACTGGTCACCAGTATTGTACAGGTACTGAGGTCTCATTCGTTCACATATGTAACTCTCCATTATCATGGCTACTTGTAATATAATCTCTTGGAACATCAGGGGGTTAAACTCCAAATTTAAGAGAAGCCTTATGCATAATTATATTAAGAAACACGCACCCTCCATCCTTTTATTGCAAGAAACACACCTAACAGGACAAAAAGTCCTTTCTCTGAAACGTCCATGGGTAGGATGGTCATACCACTCCACATTCTCCAGTCATGCCCGGGGAGTAACTATATTAATAAAAAAAGTACCATATTCTTGCTGACCCAAATAATTATGGACCATTACGGCCAATACATTATTCTCTATTGTACCCTGTATAACAAACCTTTAATCATAGTTAACCTATATATTTCGCCACCCTATTCTGGAACAGTTTTAGATCTTGTTAATAACAAACTAGCAACTTTGCCACCAGCCCCAGTATGTATACTAGGAGACTTCAACTGCACCATGGACCTCCAAATTGACCCTCTTAATGCACAAGGTACATCTCCCACTAAATTAGCTCAATGGGCAGAAGCACTTCAACTGGTTGACACTTGGAGATGGAAACACCCAGGGCTTAGAGAATACTCCTGCCATTCTACCACACACCAATCTTTCTCAAGGATAGACTTAGCATTGGTATCCTCAGATATTCTCCCATACATTGACAAAGTGCAATTTCTACCACTCATACTTTCTGATCATTCCCCACTTTTACTCTCCCTAAGATGGTCGACTTCAACGACCTTGAGATTGTGGAGACTCAGTCCTCTCTGGTTGGCCAACGACCTAGTACAGACGGCCAATACTGAAGGCTACTATAATTATTGGGTCCTAAATGTAAACTCAGCCTCCCAGGCTATTCTCTGGGATGCCTCTAAGGCGGTTATGTGGGGTACGCTAACAGGAGCAATAACACAAGCCCGCCGACAAGCCAGAGAAACCATAGAACAGGCAGAGGCAGAAGCCTACCAAGCTGAAACTGACTACACCACTAACCCTACACCAGAGACTTACTCAATTCTACTAGAGAAACATAATGCCTTAGAACGACATAATACCCTGTTGACCAAAAAAGTCCTTCTCTACCAATCACAGAGATACTTTGAGCAGGGAGATAAGAACGGACGACTATTAGCATACTTTGCAATATTACATCTAAAAAAATACACTTGCTGGTTCAGGAATGAAATTTTATATAGTAGAATGATAATAATTCTTTCTGATGCATTGGTCTGTGGCAAACTGTCAGAAAATGCCATTGCATTGGTGTCACTGCAGATTGACGGGGAGAAAACAATTGAATTGCACAACTGTCAGAAATTGCCTTCTCCTGCATTTTCCACCACATACATTATTTAAGCTCAGACGACAAGACATCATATATAAAATAATATGTGGCATGAAGTAACCAGAACTGCATGAAAATCAGTTATCAAGTGTGACTTATTTATGTTGCACGCAAGTCAGGTGATCAGTCGTTTCACGGTTGACATCAATAGTCAAGTTGTTGAACAACTTTTTATTTACATTTGCACACGTGAAAAAACCAGGCGAGTTCTACACTTTGCACAATGTACAGCCATGTATTATTCTACTTTCACTCTTTAGAACTGTTAGAAATTTTATGGAGCGAGTTAAACATGGAATGAAATTTGGCATTTGTTTGTGGTGGAATGGGCATGACAGATCCAAAATGTCAGCAACTCAATTCCCGTGCCACAATTTTCATTTGACAGATTGTACACATTACTTTTTAACCTTCTGACTTCAACCACTGGGCCAAGTTATCTCATAATATGGCATTTTCCACAAAAACATTTTATTTTTAAGACTTAACCTTTTCTTGTTTGAGGGTGAAGCAACAGGCAGTGGGATAATTAGATGTTAGATAATTCATTTAGGGTCTCAAGATACTGGTAAATTGACTATTTCTACTATGAAATTCAAATTGCTCTTTAATAAGCCCTCTACACTCATGGGCCCCTCTGCAACTGAAGGATCTGCTTCATCTGTCTCTGAGAACAGGCCTATAATATATATATATATATTTGTTTTTGTTGCTGGTTTGTTATAGGCAGTAAATCCATTAGTATTTATACTTTTTATAGGGTAATTTGTGGAACACCATTGTATATATGTAACACCATTGAGTGGCCCTAGAATTTTATGACACAGTGACCCCTGCATTGACCTCAGCAGTATGAGACACAGTGGCCCCAGCAATTCCATGCAAAAAACAGTGACCACAGAGCTCATCAATATATGCGCAAGGAAATGGTACTCGGGGAGTGGGGGTGGAGAGGGGTTACAGCTGGAATGGGGTGGCCGGGGGGGGGGGTTGCTGCTGACCCCGGGCCCCCCAGTCTGACGCAGCTTGGCTGGAGGGGAGCTGACAAACAATACAATGCCTGAATATTACAAGTATATACTGTAGGGAAAGAATTATTGGGGGCATTTATTATTGCAGGCATTTTATTTTGTGTATATAAATATATGTATATACTTTTTATAATGTCATGCAATTTTTTTTTCTTAACGTTTAAATGTTGATTATTTGTATATAATATACAAAAGCTATGAATATCTTGTAAATTATATCCTTATAAACGGTGAGTTCTGATGTCATCAGTTATAAATGGTGAGTTCTGATGTCATTCCAGTCACATGACTCACTGAAGTTTGTGTATTATAATAAATAAAGTACCCCCAGTTGTAAAATATGAGGATATTAGAAGTTACCTCAGAGTTCCATGACCTGTATAAAAACACTCGGCCTTCTGCCTCGTGTTTTTATATGGTCATGAAACTCCTCGGTAACTTATAATATCCTTATATTTTACAAGAGGGGGTACTTTATTAACTATTTATATGTTGAGGGCAGCACTATCTCCTGTTTGTGCAGCTCTTATTCCAATATGTGCCCATATTTAAAGGGGTAGTTCACCTTTGAATTAACTTAAAGTAGTGGATAATAGTCTGAGACAATTTGCAATTTGGTTTAAAGTATTTGCAGTTTTTAAATTATTTAGCTTTTTGTTCAGCAGCTCTCGAGTTTGCAATTTCAGCCGCTATCTGATTGCTAGGGTCCAAATTACTCTAGCAAAGAAGCAGCGGTTTCAATGCTGAAATATGAATAGGAGAGGGGCTATATAGAAAGATAAGTAAAAAAAAATGACAATAACAGAATTGTAGCCTTGCAGAGCAATAGATTATGGGATGCCAGGGTCAGTGACCCCCATTTTAAAGCTGGAAAAGTCAGAAAAAGAATTACATGGGACATATTCTGCGCTGGCATTTTTCAACCAGTAAACCCCCTTGGAGGAGGTTGTCAGTATTAATGGAAGCAGTGGAAAGTGGACTTCCATTTTTTGAGCATTTCCCACATTTTAGTGTAGTTGGTCTAAAATCCATTTCCATCAAACCTAATGACTCTTTCTCTCTACCAACATGTCTCATGATATCACTGACAGTTCTCTTAGCAGCAGCTCATTGTAGCTCAGTGATAGCCAATAAAGTTACCAGGTGTTCTTGAACTACAACATCCAGGTCTTGCAGTGACATGTTGGGAGCTGTAGAACATCCATATGGTGAAACTCACTCATAACTTAAACATTTACTGATTCCTATATTTGCTTTCTACAATGCACAAAATGCACACAATGGAATATAAGAAAGGGGGGATCGGGTGCAATCGATCTCTCTCTCTCTCTCCAAGAGCTGTCCCTTGTACGGGGAGGCGTTTGGAGTGCAAAGGTAGGAATCAAGAACATTGCCAGCCTTACCATGATTAATGTCGAAAGTAAAGAACTGATGTATATTTCCTATTTTTGGACCATACATGGGGGAGACTCGTTTTGAAAGCACAGCCAGCACTGTTCTGTAGCTGCAGCTTTTCTCTGATGAAAAAAATGAATGGAATATTAACAATGCTATCCTGTTACTTACTCTTCACATCTGTGTTTAGTGTGGGAAATGTGGGATTCACCTATAAGGAGTGGATATGATATATATATATATATATATATATATATATATATATATATATATATATATATATATATATATATATATATATATATATATATATAGATTTGTTTTTTAAGGATTTAGTTTACCCTGTCCTTGTTAAAGATATTTCATATATTATGTGTTTTTTGTGTATAAATGTTCCAGCACTTATCACATTAGGTCAGGGTCGGACTGGGCTACTGACCTAAACCAACTGGATGCTGCACCCTTACCTTCCAGATCGTGGCCACAACAAGATAAATCAATATAAATAATAATAATAAATTATTAGGGGAGTGCCAAGGGGAGTAGTGGCTGGGGGCCCAGACGAGGAGGGGAGTTACAGGCAACTGCCAGGTTAAACGGGACATTATAAGGTATGACACAAACAATGAAAACTGAGTGACATAGGAGGGAGTAGAAATACATTGTACAATTGTATATATATCTATAGACTCCAGGCATTTACACAGGAAACGGAGTGCACCTTTGGGACTTGTTTGTATATATAAATATATATAAATATATTGCAATATATGGACAAACAATCCCTGTTTTGTTTAAAGGGTAAGGCATTTTTTAGTAGCAGTATGCACAAAATGTCGCTGTCTTAAATATATTGATAATGGGTTGAGTGCAGAGGACTCTTGTATTTGACTATATGTATTTTGTGGTCACAGCCTCATTGCACCCCCGCCTAATGGTTTTAAAAAATAGTGGTGAGCACAACTTTCCCTTGTTTGTTATAGTTTATACAGGAGCAGTGACCAGCTCCATGTTGTAGCTCCCACCCTTCCCAGCTATAGTCAGGTGATCCCACTGGTGTCTAATAAAAGGGCAGCCAAGTATGGAGGTTTACTTTGAAAGCAGCAAGTTAAGTTGCAGGTAATACCTAGTCCCTTTGTAAAATGTATAATGAAGCAATAGAATTCTTAATGAATCAGATAAAATTGAGCATAGGACTGGCCAGATATGGGATGACTTTGACGTAGTTGGCCAGCTTAAATATATTGCAATATATGGACAAACAATCCCTGTTTTGTTTAAAGGGTAAGGCATTTTTTAGTAGCAGTATGCACAAAATGTCGCTGTCTTAAATATATTGATAATGGGTTGAGTGCAGAGGACTCTTGTATTTGACTATATGTATTTTGTGGTCACAGCCTCATTGCACCCCCGCCTAATGGTTTTAAAAAATAGTGGTGAGCACAACTTTCCCTTGTTTGTTATAGTTTATACAGGAGCAGTGACCAGCTCCATGTTGTAGCTCCCACCCTTCCCAGCTATAGTCAGGTGATCCCACTGGTGTCTAATAAAAGGGCAGCCAAGTATGGAGGTTTACTTTGAAAGCAGCAAGTTAAGTTGCAGGTAATACCTAGTCCCTTTGTAAAATGTATAATGAAGCAATAGAATTCTTAATGAATCAGATAAAATTGAGCATAGGACTGGCCAGATATGGGATGACTTTGACGTAGTTGGCCAGCTTAAATATATTGCAATATATGGACAAACAATCCCTGTTTTGTTTAAAGGGTAAGGCATTTTTTAGTAGCAGTATGCACAAAATGTCGCTGTCTTAAATATATTGATAATGGGTTGAGTGCAGAGGACTCTTGTATTTGACTATATGTATTTTGTGGTCACAGCCTCATTGCACCCCCGCCTAATGGTTTTAAAAAATAGTGGTGAGCACAACTTTCCCTTGTTTGTTATAGTTTATACAGGAGCAGTGACCAGCTCCATGTTGTAGCTCCCACCCTTCCCAGCTATAGTCAGGTGATCCCACTGGTGTCTAATAAAAGGGCAGCCAAGTATGGAGGTTTACTTTGAAAGCAGCAAGTTAAGTTGCAGGTAATACCTAGTCCCTTTGTAAAATGTATAATGAAGCAATAGAATTCTTAATGAATCAGATAAAATTGAGCATAGGACTGGCCAGATATGGGATGACTTTGACGTAGTTGGCCAGCTTAAATATATTGCAATATATGGACAAACAATCCCTGTTTTGTTTAAAGGGTAAGGCATTTTTTAGTAGCAGTATGCACAAAATGTCGCTGTCTTAAATATATTGATAATGGGTTGAGTGCAGAGGACTCTTGTATTTGACTATATGTATTTTGTGGTCACAGCCTCATTGCACCCCCGCCTAATGGTTTTAAAAAATAGTGGTGAGCACAACTTTCCCTTGTGTGTTTTATATATATATATATATATATATATATATATATATATATATATATATATATATATATATATAAACATATATACACACACATACATTTATATATATATATATATATATATATATATATATATATATATATATATATATATATAAATAAAAACAGAATTGTAATTTCAAAGAAAAAAAAAGGGGTTGTTTACCTTTAAATGAACTCTAAAAGTATCATGATATAGGGAGTGATATTCTGAGACAATCTGCAGTTTCTTTTCATTTTTTACAATTTTTGGTTTTTGAGTTATTTAGCTTTTTATTCTCTAGTATTTCAGTAGTCTAGTTGCTATGGTCAAATTACCCTAGCTACCAAGCACTGATTTGAATAAGAGACTGGAATATGAATAGGAGAGGCCTGGAAAGAAAGACGAGTAATAAAAAGTAGCAATAACAATACATGTGTAGCTTTACAGAACATTTGTTTTTTTTTAGATGGGGTCAGTTTGAAAGCTGGAAAGAGTCAGAAGAAGAAGAAGGCTAATAATCCAAAAACCATAAAAAAGAAAAAATGAAAGCCAACCGAAAAGTTATTAAAAATAAACTCAGAGATGAACACCCCTTGGAATTGAATGCATCTTTACACATCCAGCCTTTGCATCCAGTCACTCCAGCTTTTATATATTACATTTTTTGCTAACTAACTATATTAGAAACATTTTTTATTTTGCACGGGCTATTTACCCAGTTTTTTATTTTTATACTGAACTGCTTCTTTAAGGTGTGCTGGGGACGCACCGCACTCGTGAGGGAGGGGGTGCACAGGCAGGCTCTAGGACCATGGGGCACCTGTGAAGGAAGTCCGGGCCTGTAAATATGGCTTCCTATGTGTGTACAGAGCCCTTGATCTACACAAAGTCCGTATTCGTTTACATTTGTTTGTAAAGTTAGGGGTTGATTTAGCATTCATGATTAGAGGGCAGTGGAGACTCACCTTGCCGTGCTAGGCATGCGGCTTCAGAATGTGGAATACTTGTAACATCAGTTCCATTAACAGCCATTACAATGTCACCAACCTGCAGCCCTGCCTCTTCAGCCGCACCATCTAACATGAAACAAGATAACATTAGATTTCATTGGGTACAAAGAAGTAAAAAAGTACCTTATACTCAATGGTAAAAATAAGTTACCTCAAATCCATATTAATAACAAAACAATCCTGTTTTTTTTTCTACTGTTTCCATGTTATTTAGTAGCTTTAAAGGAGAAGGAAAGGCTAAAACTAAGTAAGCCTTATCAGAAAAGTCCACCTAAATATACCGGTAAACCCTCAAAGTAATGCTGCTCTGAGTCCTCTGTCAAAAGAAACACAGCATTTCTTTCCTTCTATTGTGTACACATGGGCTTCTGTATCAGACTTCCTGTTTTCAGCATAAACCTCCTTGCCCTGGGCAAGAGCATGCTCAGTTTGCTCCTCTTCCCCCCTCCTTCTCTGATGTAATCTGAGCCCAGAGCTATAAGTGAGCAGGGAGAGACTCAGGCAGGAAGTGATGTCACACCAAGTGGATATCGGGACAGGTATAGTTTAGCAACATGCCAATGCTTATAATCTAAGAATCCTCGTTCTATTGCATTATTGAACAGCTTTACATAAATATTAAGTGGGACAAATATTATGTTATCCTATTTGAAGTTGAAGAGTCTGTATATAAGCAAAAAATAACAATGGTGTCCACACTGGTGAGACATTAGGGATCATTTATAATTGGTGCTGGTCACTACCACCGTGCCTGAGTTTCTGTGTCAAAAGGCTGAGCAGTGTTCACCAAGCACAGAAATGTGGGCTTGCACTTGCCTGAGATAGGCTTAGCCTACTGTCCATCTTAATTAATGTATGACAGACACCAGTCCCAACCAAGAATTTTAGGGCCACTTGTCTCAGCTGGAACACTGTAACTGTAAGGTTTGTGTCGTGTGAAATTGAGCACTGGGTATGGTGGAGGTTCAAATTATTTAACAACAATAATGGTTTGGCTTTTGGCAATTGTAGTATTTATATAAAATTCTTATAGAATTAGTGTTTAATTCAAACAACAGAAAAAAAAAAGGGAACGACTTACTTGTATCAACCTCGGATACAAGAATAGGTTTTGAAAACTGAATTCGGAATCCCCAAGGGTAGTCCCCTGTCCCTTTGGCTATTTGCACAGTACGTTCACGAACTGTATCAGAAAAACACAAGGCAAATCATATGCACATTATATTCAAATATAGCAATGTACAGAATAGTAACTAAGCTATGATCAGGTTTTCTTCAAACCCATTCATGGAACACTAGATACATGTATAGGAACCCTTATCCAGAAACCCGATAACCAGAAAGCTCCGAATTACGGAATGGCTGTCTCCCATAGACTCCATTTTATCCAAATTTTTAAAAATGATTTCCTTTTTCTCTGTAATAATAAAACAGTAGCTTGTACTTGATCCCAACTAAGATATAATTAATCCTTACTGGGAGCAAAACCAGCCTATTGGGTTTATTTAATGTTTAAATGAATTTCTAGTAGACTTAAGGCATGAAGACCCAAATTAGGGAAAGATCTGTTATCCAGAAAACCCCAGTTCCCGAGCATTATGGATAACAGGTCCCATACCTGTATTTACATATAATACTACAGTATGTTCCTCTCTGCATAACCAAGCAATATGGTTGTCACTTTGTATATTGAATGCTTTACATAAATTCACTATAGCAGCAGTATAAAAGCCACTTATTGTACAGGAGTCCAGAATTATAGTTATCATATGGCAAATAAACACCTAGGGGGTTATTTACTATATTCCGAATGCCAAAAACCCAAAAATGTTGTGGTTTTTTTTGTATAAAATCTGAATTTTTAGTGGAAAAAAACCCCACAAATTTTTCGGGATTTATCAGACTCCGAGGATGGAAAAAGTCAGAATTCGAAAATCCGGCATCTCGGTCAAAGGTTGCATACAAGTCAATGGGAGAAGTCCCAAAGATCTTTTTGATTTGTGCTGTGTTTCGTGCAATAACATGAAGATTTCGGGGTTTTCGGGCAAAAATCAGAAAGGAGAAATGAGTTATTGGGTGGAAAATCGGGAAAAAGCATAAGATTTGTATTTTTCACTCTTTATTCAGGGTTTTTTTTCAGCAAACAAAATTTCGGAAAGTACCATATGATACTGATATAAATACTGACTTTGATAAATAACCCCTCTAGTATCCAATGCATAATAGCATTTTATTTGGAGTGCTCATAGAACATCTAAACTGAAATATGACCAACAGCAATTATTTTGCATGGAAATACAAATGTTTTGATCAGGATCACTGATTTGGCCAATGAACCCCCATGGATTTTCCAGATGATAACACTGCATATTATGGGGCCGATTCACTAACTTCGAGTGAAGGATTCGAAGTATAAAAACTTCAAATTTCGAAGTATTTTTTGGGTACTTCGACCATCGAATTGGTTAAATTCGTTCGAATTCGAACGATTCGAACGATTCGAAGTAAAAATCGTTCGACTATTCGACCATTCGATAATCGAAGTACTGTCTCTTTAAAAAATACTTCGACCACCTACTTCGGTAGATAAAACCTACCGAAGTCAATGTTAGCCTATGGGGAAGGTCCCCATAGGCTTGCCTGTGATTTTTTGATCGAAGGATTTTCCTTCGATCGTTGGATTAAAATCCTTTGAATCGATCGATCGCAGGATTTGCGCAAAATCGTTATGTTATAATGTTATAACCCTCGATATTCGACTCTTGATGAATCGGCCCCCTAGTGTACTGAAACAACAGGGCTACTTACTTACCTGGTCAAATAACATCACCCACATGATGTTACTGCTTTAAACTCCATGTTTCTGCTCAAATTAATACCATTACTAATTCAATAATTGCTACTAATATTAGAGAGAAGGTGCCACTCCATGATTATATAATTATACCAGGAAACTGACCTATTTAATAATTACCTTTTCATTTTAGAGGGAAACAAATATTCTAGGTTTATTGTACATGCCGTGCTATGTACTGTATTATATTGTGTGTAGCTCATTTCAAGGGTTAACATTCTTTATTTTTTAATTTCAGTTTGTATTTTTCTAAAGAAAATATAAAGAAAAAAACGACAATTATTTCTCTTTGGCTTTGCTTTCCTGCACGATTAGTAAGGTGTTCCTGGCTCAGCTTGCAATTGAGTCTTGTGATTGTCTCTACTATTAACTCTGACCTTATAAACTTCCATAGCCCTCCTGTAGTGTTATAATCTTCTTTCAAGAAACCAACAGGCCTGGCCTAGTGAACAAGTTAATGATGCCTGACCTTTATGGAAATGTGACAGTCAGAAGTGGTTGGTATAGAAGCCGTATCATAGCAGCAGGAACAACCCCTGATGATTACTGCTATCCTGTAGACATGGACACCATAGAAATATGCAAGCAAAGGCAATCTGTACTGAGTAGCACAATTTATTGTGAAAATGTTAAAACTTGTATACATTTTATTTTTTTTTATTATACATATCATTGTTTATGAGTAAAACTGGTCAATTAAAATGTATAGATTTACTACAGATCAAATCCCAAATGTTTGGACTTCAGATTTGGATCGGCTGAACTTTAAGGAATCTCTCGAATCCAAATTTTTTAAATATAAACTGAATCCTGCATTCATTGCAACTCTAGTATTTCTACACGGAATATGTTTGTTATCAGGCACTGCTATGATTATATTAATTACAATCCCCCTGAGTTTGTCAAGCTGTCATTTATCGCCACAGGTAAATATTCTTATACAGGTATTAGATCCGTTATCCGGAAACCCGTTATCCAGAAAGATCTGAATTATGGAAAGCCAGTCTCCCATAGACTCCATTTTATCCAAATAATCCAAATTTTTAAAAAATGATTTTATTTTCATCTGTAATAATAAAACAGTACATTGTACTTGATCCAAACTAAGATATAATTAATCCTTATTGGAAGCAAAACCAGCCTATTGGGTTTATTTAATGTTTACATGATTTTCTAGTAGACTTAATGTATGAAGATCCAAATTATGGAAAGATCCGTTATCCAGAAAGCCCCAGGTCCCAAGCATTCTGGATAACAGGTCCCATACCTATAAATTATTCTCACTTACTTGCTACTGATCTGGGCCTTTTACTCAGGCATCTAGGGCTGTTATTTGGGCTGCAGTCATCACCTCTAAAGAGCCATGAAGTGGAATGAAAGCTTTCTGTGTATAATCCTTTATCCTTGCTGTCCGAACGCACCCCCAGATCCACAGAGCGAGTTTCTTCTGAGTTTCCTAAACAAATATGTGCCGGAATCACTTGATTTAGACATTTTCAGCATCAGTATAAGTATATTGTATGTATATTGCAGCTGATTTTGAATCCACACAATCACAATGTGAAGTATTATCTTGGAAATACAAATAAACACTGAGAACCATATAATTGAATATAAAAACATATACTTTATAGCATGTCATTAACTAAAGATGAGAATATGCTTGTCCTATTCTAAGGCACTATTTAGTTTTTTTGTTTTTTTAGCGTTAATTTACTGACATAAGTGTGAATTTGCATCTAGACATGTACTGATAGAAACCAGACTTTTCACAGGGTTAAACAAAGAAGTAAAATGGAATGTCTTTAAAAACATTACAAAAGCAAACCAATTATGGCTGGATAGAAGGGATGGGACGCTTAGTATAAGAAGGACGTAAATTGGTTGATGAGAGCAGAGAACAGTGTAGAGATTTTGAATTTATATTTCATCTATTTACACAAATAAATGTTTCCTTTTTTTCAGGTAATGAGCCCTATGGGGAAGATTTTGAGCTCACCACAGGAAAAAAAATCACCCACTTTCTATTCATGGGATTTTTAGAAGTGTATTTATTTATCAAATAGTGAACTCTAACTTTCACCCATTCACTCTTCTTTGGGGCGTCTAATCTCCCTGAACTGCTTTCCCCTGCCTTCCGCTTGCTAGAATGAAAAATCGCCAGCGGCATGGCACTCGCTGCGCTTTGTTTTCAAAAAATCATAAGATTAGTCCCCCCAAAGAATAGGCAGTTAGTCGCTGGGCGACTAAATCTCCCTGAATCTCCCGGTGTGACCTTACCCTTAAAGAGAGGAGCCAAGCAAGAGCTCTGGATGAGCAAAGGAGCACAATTGTTATCAAGTTATCAAATTAGACTTAAAGGGCATGTAAAGTCTAAAATAGAATAAGGCTAGAAATGCTGTATTTTGTATACTAAATATAAACATGAACTTACTGCACCACAAGCCTAATCAAACAAATAATTTATGCTTTCAAAGTTGGCTACAGGGGGTCACCATCTTATAACTTTGTTATACATCTTTGCAAGACTTAGACTAAGTGCACATGCTCAGTGTGGTCTGGGCTGCTTAGGGATCGTCATAAACAAAGCTGCTTGAGTTCTGCATGGCTGGTAAGTAAGGTGGGGGCTCCCCCTGCTGTTCATAAGTATGATTGTTTCCCTGCTCAGCAGTTAGGGACCGTCTGACAATTCCTATCCACAGCAGTAAATGAAGGGAGAATTTCACTGCATACAGTCAGGTTTCTTATAAAAACTGTACAGATTTTTTAATTAAAGTATATTAATTTATTTTTCATTAAAGAAAGTAAAAATGGGATTTTATTTTTTTGGCTTTACATGCCCTTTAACAGCGGGCAATGAGTTTCCATTCAAAGCCCCTTTAAATACCTTTGGATTTTACTCATCACGTCGGCGCCTAAAACCAGGAAGTGCGCACCACATGCACCACAGAGGAACCGGCACCAGAGGAGTAAAGAACCACGCGACGGGCTTCCCCGTCGGTCACTAGACCACCAGGGTAAACATTCATTACATGTATACTCATAACTATACTAACTATAGATTTTAGTATCACATTAGCCTTGGATATTATGCTTATCCAATGCTACTGTGATACTAAAATCTATCCTGTGCTTCAATGGCTGCCCCCATGGCTACACATCGGTTTGTTTATATGAATTACAGTAGTGTTTCTGAAACAAACACCAGTTTTACCAGTTCAGGGCAACAGTGCATTATATTGTCATTTAAAAATTATTCATTTTTTGGTGTTACTGTTCCTTTAATAGCTACTAACTGACGGGCACACAGGCTGCCTCTTTAAATACTAAGTAAATGTTCACTTGACATGGATGAAGCCCAGACTATTTTGAAAATAATATGCATAGTACTTTCTTATTTTCAAAATGATAGAAAAAGTTCAGTTCATCCACATTACTAAAAATCAGAGCTTATAATTGGGTTGTCTAATAAGTGAATGTAAAATGAATGAGAGTGCTATTCCTTTGTTATTTATATTCATTCATTATTTATTAATTTCAAGATGTACTGTTAATATGAGTGAATTTAGTTACAACAGCTTCATCTGGTCAGTTTCCCACCATTGTGACCACCAAGTAGTCAAGGAAATTGTCAGGAAAAAGAAAGAGTCTGCTCTGATGTTTTTCTGCTTAGGAAAAAAATGAGAAACCTTTCTCAAATCTTGGTTGGTAACTGACCAGCAGGGGGTGATGTTGTCACTAAATTCATTCATATTAACAGTACATGTAGGCCTTATTATGTTGGAATAAAAAATAAATAAATAATGAATGTAAATTGCAAAAGTTCTTAGAATAGCACCATCATCAATTCTACATTCAATTATTTTAAAGGTTTACTTATTCTTTAAACCATGGTTATTGGCCTACTTTCACATAAAACACAATGTATATGGTAACTGTGTCATTTATGGGAGATCTATAGAAAGTATAATGCAGAGATATTTTGGTCCCCTTGCCAAAAACAATAGCTACCTTTTTACTGTAGTTTCAAAGTAATACAATATAATAGTAGATGAGGTTGAAACAACCTTGCATTCAACCATCAACACAAAATGTATGTCTAAGTGAAAGTAGCCTAACTGATCTGATAGCTGACCCAGAGGAAGGGGAAATACAGGCATGTATGCTGCAGTCTAAGCTGTGATACAAATGAAGGCAGCACTCCAGTAAGAAGGAACAGCATATTTATTTGGTAGGCAGATAAGGATATGAAGCCTTTAACCAACAGTTATATAATAGAATAATAGAACAGCACCCAGGAACACCAGTAAGGGAGACCTATACTTGGGCATTGAACTGGTGTCCAGAGCGTCTTTTTATTTCAAGCGCAGCGGCAAGATGTCACGCATCTATGCGCTGACGTTATGACGCCAGCATCACAACATGGATGGCGCCCAAGGGCACCGCCATCTTGGACGTGGTGCCGGTAAGACCTGGAGTGCCGCGGATCTCTCTGGGCGCTCCTGACTGTATTAAACAATCCCCATATACCAGATAAGCAGTTGCTTTGTGTCTTGGCCGTGATCACCAGCACAAGCAACCATCCCAGTAAAGCTCAATCACACCTACTCCCTAACTGTGCTTGCCACTCAGATTAGAAATCCCATCTGAAATCTCACAAGACTTTCTGAGCAAAATCTCATGATGACATCACTGGAGTCAACAGGTAGAGTTTTTTTTTTTTTTCTAAAGACACTAGTCAGCAGCACCCCCTGCCCCTCCCCCAGACAAACTGTAATAGGCACATTGGTAAGACAGAGGACTTTTTTTTTTATTTAAAATTTTAAATTTTTTAGGCAAACAGGTTTGGGAAGGCTAATCTTATTAGAGAGCCCATGACTAAGTTCCCCCCGAGTGGGTGCGAAACGCATAGGGCGGATGGAGATGATATACATATTTTAACTTTGTATAAATAAAAATATTATTTAACCAATTTTCTCTGGTCCTGCGGATCTGTTTGAGTGCCGGTCGGCCTTGCTTCTACTTATCCTTCATTGTACTGCTCCCTAAAGATGGGGGTCTGGGACTGGAGCACCCAAACCACATTTACTATTTAGTGAGTTATCTACCAACTATTCTGGGGCACCATGTTTCTCCTGACTTATTGTAATGAGGCAAATCTTATTGCCTATGAGCAAATCCCAATAAACAGACATATTAAAAGGCAACTCAGCTTTTATGTATTTGAAGGAAATCTTGCTACAAATAGAGAACTAAGCAGAAACCTGGCCAGTATACAGTTGTACAATTGAGGTAGCAACACAAATCTCTACATTATAACATACAGTATGTCCTGGCCCCTCCTACAACACCACAGTAGGACACATTTGTGCCTCTTATTTCTTCCTGTTTATTTGGAGGACAATAAAAGGTAAATTTCTCACAAAGAAAACTAATGATTAGATACTGTAAGATTCAGCTCACCTGATGTACAGTGATATCGGAGTAATGTAAGAAGAGACAGTGCACCCAAGCAGGATGTATCCATTTCACTCACAGGGGGATATTTATCAAAGAGTGAAGTTAGAGATCGCCACAGAGTGAAATTCTAGAGTGAAATTCTAGAGTGAAATTCTGCCACTCTCCATTCATTTCTATGGGAATACGCCTTTCAAAATCTCATAAAAATTAATGGAGAGTGGCGGAATTTCACTGTAGAGGACTGTGGCGATCTCTAACTTCACTCTTTCATAAATATACCCCACAGTCTGTACTTTGCTCTGCATTATTTACACGGATATTTACAGTTCTGGGGATCACTCTAATGCAATTTCATTGACCAAACATTCCATACTGCCATTGCATTCAAATGCCCAAGGACATTAGAGCCATGTCCCACTTACTGGCTCATCAACAATACAAACAGCAACAAAAAATCAATTGTATGTCAATAAGACCTGATTTCCTGGAAATGACACATTTTTTTAAACTTAAACTGGGGGATTTTAGGCCTGAATATGTCCACATTCTTTTTTACAAGTGCACGGCAACTTGACTTCCAAAGTGTCCCAAGCAAGTTGGGTTGAACTGAAGCAAAAACTGAAAGTTATACTACACTATAAAATGTAACTATCCATAATCATTTCATATAAAAGATTTCATTTGGAAAGATTTCATCCTAGATTCACTGCTGAAATGTCAGCCAAGATGAGATGTTGCTCCCTGTAGGGCAGGAAAATACTAAACAGTCACATTAATTAAATGGCCACCACCATATAACTGGAAAACACAGGGAGCTTTGTTTCACTTAAACTGACGATTGGACTTCCCCATCTCCCAACCTGCCACTAAACATTCAGATCACATAAAGTAGTTAAAGAACAGATCAGCCGATGTTCTGCCCCTGACAGCAATCGTACGTAAGTTATATCCGACCAAAGCTGGTGACAGTCTCCCACTGAAAATCGGCAATACATGCAGAGATATTACCCGCAGCCAACAGAAATCTTTTAACCTATCCGATTGACGAAACGACCGATCTCTGTGGGATGAAAAATGTCGGGACTCTCCACACACTGGTCCAAAAATAGTACGAATCGAGGATTCGTACGATCAGATCTTTGCGTCTATGGCCAGCTTTAGGGCTTTGTAAGTAAGACTTAAGATCACTTTAAGGATTTACTATTTGGACTTAGGGCTTTGCAATATTAAATACAGTGTTGCAGCCACTGAAAGGCAAATCTACTCTAATTGGAAAACCCACCCATCATTCATTCTAGCTTTAGGTCTTTTGTTGCAGTTCAAATGTAATTCAACAACAGCTAGAGATAAACAACTTAAAATATCTGTTATATGTATATTTATATGTAAGTATATATAAAGTAGAAAGTGCTGTGTATTTGGTGCAGCATGGTCACATGTGTTTTCGTGTCCACCATACTGTTATTATGTAGATGCCAAGACCTGCTCTCAATATATTTCTGTGTAGGGTGTCTTTCAGGAGCCACTGCAGCCAGCCAGACCTATCGTATATACTCGAGTACAAGCCAAGTTTTTCAGCCCCCAAAATATGCTAAAAAACTCTACCTCGGCTTATACTCGGGTCAAGCGCAAAAGAATAGTCGCCGGCGTCCAAGAATAGTCTCCAAGAATATTCGCTGGCGTCCAAGAATGGTCGCCGGCACCTCCAATGGGAGCAGAAACCCTAAATTTTTTGATTGAAACTTACCAGAAGCTGCTGCATTTCTCACCCTAGGCTTATACTTGAGTCAATAAGCTTTCCCAGTTTTTGGAGGTAAAATTAGGTACCTCGGCTTATATTCGGGACGGCTTATACTCGAGTATATACGGTACCTACATTCGCCAAGACCCTAACAGCTAGAGAGAGAGAGGGAGCAAGAGAATAGCTTTCACTCCAAGCTCCCGTTCTTGCATTGGAATATAGATTAACACATTGAGAGCCACACTTTTGTTTACATAGACAAAGTTATGGAGGGCATTTCAACCTGCATGCCTCCAGCTGTTGAAAAACAATTCTCAGTCCCCACAACAACTACTTGGCAGGGTCATTCTAGGAGATGCATTTTCACAATGCAATTGTGGGACTATATTGATGAGTTCTGGATCTGACAGATGTTAAATGAATCCCTTAGTCTACATTAATTAGGAGACAGACATTGGTGGCTTGACAAAGAAAGAAAAGCAGATTGAAGACCCGTGTGGTACTTTTAAATATAACAAACCCTCTGCCTCTTTAAGTACAAAGCAAACCCTTCCCTGTCAGTCATATGAAAGTCACTATCTCTACCAATGAAGGAAAGGACACAGGCTATTTATTTTTGACTTAATGTTAAAGATTAGTACCAATTAGGGCAAAAGCATTTGCACAATAAATTGGCCATATTTTTAGGTGAACCAAATGTTTTTTTAGGAAGCTGCCAGGATCACGTTAAAGAGAAAGATATCAAGCATGCAAGCAGCAACAAGGAAAAATAGTTATTATTACTGACAATGCTCTATCCAACTCCTGATAAAAACTCATTTGCTAACAAAAGGATTACAACTTTGTAACTAAGATTGATCTCTCGCTACAGTTTAGTAAATGGATATCACCCAAGAATGGAGACAACGTAGACATTTGCTAATCCATTATAAAAGTGGCATTGCAGAATTTATAGGTTGTGTGTTGTGTCAAGCACAACAGAGGCCACATTTTTTCTACCCCAGAGCCGTACAGAGCAAAATAAACTCCCACTAATTTTCCTGTCATGCACATTTCTCCACACAGACCCGAGATCAGATTAGAAAACTCACAAGCACAAAATAATTACCTTGGTGTTCATCCTGCAATGAAGAATTCTCCATTGAACATGGTTAAGGCATCATGCCGCCTTTATATCCAGGAAAAATGCTACTTTGAAAAAAACGTATATTTATCCTATCCACGCTGCGTTTATTTCATTTCTACAGAAAGCATTATTTGGATGTATGAATCATCAGGGATCTGGTTAAAAACACAGTGCTAATAACAGATGGTTACATAAGCTGCAAAGTCTTTTGAAGCAGCCAACGCATAAGCTATACATGTCACAGTAAGACAGTCAATTTCTCCGATTTCTCTCATGATTTCTAACATGGAAAATATATGTATAGATCATGGAACATATATATAGAATAATAAATATATTTACATACTGAATCAACAACATTAGAAACTAAACACATCTGCCTTTAACGTATAGCCTTATTCATTGCCTCCACAAGCCCTATGGGCTGTCTGTTATACCACTTGCAAGACACCACAAGACTACATAATAGTCAAGAAAGAGAAGTGATTCTGTAGAACATGCCATCATCATGAAACAACTCCAACATTATAATGTAAAACAGGATGTTTTCTAGTTACAGAACATGGTAATTGAAGTTCAAGTGCGGTAGACTTGACTGTCCCACCTAACTGTAACCAAACAAATTAAAACTGAGTAAAAACAATTTTACTTTTAATAATGTAATATGTAGATAGGTACAAATGTGCATAAATCAGTTAAAAATCATGACAATTGGGGTTATTTATCAATATATATATATATCTCACTATTTTCAGAAAACTACTCCGACCAAATCCGCGACTTTACCCCCCTATTTATCAATATATTTTCACAAATGTTTCTTGTGCAGAAAAAGCCTTGCTAAAATCATAAAAAAATCGGAATCCTTGAATTTTTTCAGATTTTGTACTCAAAAACCAATGGGGTTTTTTTCTGTAAAATTGTCTGAAAGCTACAATTTTTTCTGAAACCCGGAAACCCAGAATGTTCTCCAATTGTTAACGGGACATCTGCCATTGACGTTAACATGTTAACTCTTTTCATCTGACTTTTAACACCATTGGACTTAAATAAAAATCCAGAAAAAGTTGAGTTTTTTTCTCAGAAAAGTCTGACCAGAAAAATTTGGAGCTCTATAAATAACCCATATATACATACATACATGGTTCACATGTTAAAATAGTACCCCAAACCTCAAAAGCAATGAAAAGTAGAATAAAGGGACCCTTCCAAATGTTTTTGATTCTAGTCCATATCTGACCTCCAAAAATTAAGAATTGTATGTCTCTATAATTATGGTTGTATCCAGCAGTTTTTGGTGAGTAAAGGGTATAACAACCCACTCACGCAATGATATATTAGATGAAGTGTGCCCTCTGGCTTTTGTTTTTATGGAGGCTGCAGTAGGAATACATAAAAGGGATTTGAGTCAATGTATGTTATAGTATAAGATGATAAAGATGATAAATTATATGTAAGCTTTTACTGTATGTTCTTGCATTTCTCATGGAATAGCTTGAGTTTATTTCCAAGAAGATTGACAACAAAAAAGGAATGATTATTTAAAAAGGCGTGTTTTAATTCTTACGTCATCTTCACGTGACTCGGTTATTAATGTCCCTGCAATGCATTCTTAGATGGTCCGTAGTCCATAGACATGGGGAGATGATAAATAGACCTCTGAATATAAATAATACCCCCATGTTACAAAATAATAGGTTTGTGCAATTATAGCAAAAACAGTTATGGCCAAGGTGGCCAATCAAGCTAGAAACTGAGCTGTATAGTCCTTCACGATTCTCACTGAACTTGCAGAACATGAGATAATTTTAGTCAATGCTAAATAGGCTAATCACTTGCAAAATAAGCCATTTCCAGACTTGTCTGGGTCTGTGTAGCTCATTTTAAGGAAGCTCTATTCCCACTCTACTTCTTTTCTTAACCAGTAATTACATGACCCAGTTCTTTTTTTTATCCACCTTAACTCAGCCTTAGTCTCATGGCACATGTGGCATAACTGGACAATTAACATTTAATCAAGCAGCAGAAAACGTAAACTGAATGGACTTCATGTTTATATTTATACCAGCTTGTTAGATTGTGAATTAGAATTGTTACAATTGCAATTAAAGTAGACAAAATACAGACGATATCTACATTGACAGGACAGTGCATGCTTTAAAAACTGGCTACAATGATTGGTTTAAGCCTATCTAACAGAGGCAGTGAATTTCCAGATCCTATCAGTATGAGAATTCTTTTATAGAAAAGCAAAGCTAGACAATGTGGCAGCAGCAAAAAGTCTTGACCTGACTTTAATGTGTTTTGCAGCATTATGCCATTTCATGAATTTGGGAATATTCGCTCATCACTAAACTCAACTACTAAAGGTAATTCTAAGTTGAGTTTTCTTTACTAACCTGATTCTTCTGTGATGATGCTTGCCACCGAACTCCCTCCTGCTGAATTGCAGTTCTTGGTTTCTTTAAACTGTTTTCTTTTCTTAGCCCATCGATCTTCTTCATGGGTAATTTCACATACCCTTGATTCTTTGAGCACTGATTCCTTAGGTAATCTCAAATGTTTGTTGACAAATTCTGGTTTTGCATCTGATATTTAAAGAAAATTCTGTTACCGTCATGACAATACAACTCCCACTGACTTCTACAAGAATAACCATTCAGTAGCCTTTAATCTGGAAACTGGAATTGGGATTCATGATTTCTTCAAAAAAACAGTCAAAGTTGTCAGATGTTGAACAAATCTGCTTCTTAAACAAGCTGTTTAATATCATATTTGCTGTTTTACCATTTGATTTACTTTTTTAGTCCTATATGATCATATTACTAAATTGATTTCTAAAATATTGCTAGTATCATACATGACATTTTTTTAACATTACATGACTGCTATCTGCAAAATGAAGTAGAAAAACAAACAAAATTCCAACAAGTGGCATGCAATACTTTCCCTGTAAATTAACAGGAATTGGGAATTGGTATGTTACACAAGTGTTTCTCTCCATATATCATGCATATGGAGAGAATTCATAAGGTTTCTTTTACACATATGAGATCCATTAATTGGAAAACTGTATCCAAATAGTTTAGAATTAACAGAACCATTCTGGATTAAAGGCTCCGTACCTGTAGTGACTCTTTCCAGGAAAATCTGGGTCAAAAACAAATATGGAATTAGCTTGAAAAAGGTTATGAATCACTGTTATTTATATATTTATATTTCACCACAAGGTGAAACTCACCACAAGGAATAGATTGAGTTGGGAATTCCCATTTTTAAAAGTGAGATTTCATATAAACAAAAAATTGGAAGGAATATTCACCTTTTTTATCAAACTGCTTTGGTGTTTCAGATTTCTCACAAGGATTGTCTTTTCTTTCAGCACGTTTGACTCCATTTTCTTCAGAATCTGATTTTTTAAAGGATGAAAGTTGACCAGCTCCTGACTCAAAAGAGGTTCCTGGTATTGCACTGTCAGAACTATTTCTCGGAGATGTGTCATCAGCTGGAAAATTCACATCACTACATCCATCTACTCTACCAGCAGTCTCTTGAATGTCCTCAAAGTTGCTTTGATTTTCCACTGATAAAAAAGGGTCAAAAGACTGTGTCTGGGAAGAAATATCCTTAAGTGTGGGTTGACTCTGTTCCTCAAAAGAACCATGTAATTTGTTTTCTAGTTCTGGTTCATCAACATCTAAGACAGGTGTTAAAACAGAGTTTCTTCGTCCAAATGGAGATTGTTGAATATCTTTATGCAATTCACAATGTCCTTGAGATGAAATAGAACCACTGGCAGCTTTGTTTTCTCCTTGTACTAATAATCTTTGCTCTAGGTCCCCTGTAACGACAGTAACAACAGATCCTCTTCTCTTCCTCTGTGGCATTTCAAGTGTTGTTGAATTTGATTGAGATATTTCCGATGTCTGTGAAACAGAATTTTGCACACAATCATTTGGGTGTTTAGTATAAACATTTTTCTCAAGAATATATTCTTTGGAAGCACCTCTTGAGGGTGGAGTAACTTGAATTAAAAGACATTTATTTAGCAATTCTGAATACTCTTGGGTTTCGATAACATTATCACCATCTTGCATTTCCTCATCAAATCCACTTTCAGTGAAGTCAATGTGATCTTCGTTATGTTTTAGGTCCTCATGGTCCTCTTCTTCATAATTGATCTCTAAATTCTGCAAAGAACACAGAGAACAAATATCTGGTCGAATTGTTTTTAGCTTTGAACTAGGAGAACAACTGCTCACAAAGTAAGGATCCTCAACCGTATTCACAAAGTGTGAAGCTGCCATTTCTGAATGAAATAAAATGGATTTACACTCTGGCTCATGCTGGGTATATACACAGTGTCTACAAGGTGAAGTGGTAAATGATCTGCAGAGCTCAAGAGAAGCATGATGTTTGATTGATGATGATGATTGACATCTTTCAGTGCAAGAGTTAGAGGTAGAAGACAGTTCTGGGGGTAGAATGCTGGAAGCCAAAGGCTGGTCTGTATTTTTGCAAAAAGCATGTCTAGAATTGTAAGAATGTATTTGTGGATTATAATAGATTTCTGGGCACGTTTTTCTTCTGACTGCTTTAGAGTCAAACAAAAAGTTTTTGTTTGGATGGTGACTGCAATCAAATGGATTTGAGTTTGTTTTCTCTGGGCAGATTGATGAAATATGATGGCAACTCATATTATATGGCTTCACAGTGAGTGGAGAACAATGGGTACAGTTGTTCAAACACGACAAACAAAGTCTACTGTTTAACAGTGGCATGTGTTCAGTTATGGAGCACTCCTCTTTTTTTGGTCTCTTCTCAGTTTCTGACTCAGAATTGGAAGAGAATATTGATGGTATAGAACTGGATTCCCTTACCAAATCATCCTGAATTAAGGCCTCATTTCCGACATTAGTATTTGAGGATGCAGATCTTCCATCAGCAAACTCTTCTGGGGGAGGAATATCTATACAGCAATCAGGAACCACAATGTCTTCTCTTTGATAATGATTATAATCTGAACTGTAAGAGCTCCTGGACCCTCCTCGCAATAAATTATTGCTATGAGAATAACATACTTCTCTTTCTTCCCTTTCATTATCTCTTTCAATGTGAACTGTTAGACGACGGTCAATAGTTTTATACTTCACTTCAATACCTTCTCCTGTAATCTCTACTTTTATTAAAGGCATTTTACAAGTCTGCTTATTTGGGGTTTCCTTTCTTTTTCCATTGACATCATCTACAAAAGTATCTTTGTTGTGAACATTGTGTTGGCTTTGCTGATGCTGACTGTCATGGTAACTACGACTCTTCTTAAGAGACTTCTTATTGGTTATTACAACTTTGGTTCTACTATCTGAAGAGGGAACATTGCGGATTTGCAAGTTCAGATGTTGATTGTCAGATGTTACATGGGCTGTCACTTCTCCACTATAATTAATTTGTGTTTTACTTTTACTTGGTGAAACAGCAACGGCACCTTCTAAAGTGCTGTTTTCTGATACCTCTGGTGTCGAGGAAGTAGGAAAAATGCTGTGCCCACATGATCCAGTTTTTACTTCATATTGCATATCTTGAACAGTTTCTTCATTGTTTTCTATTTCCTTTGGTTTTTCAGACTTAGACAAACAAGAATATTCACTTTCGTTTTCTTGCTCAGAATCCAAATTAGAGGAGACAGACATTCCAGGATTTTTTAATGCAACATTATTCATAAATTTTCAAACGGCAAATGGCTTTCTATAAAGTAAGTAGATAAACAAGGTTAGTCATTTTTGATTATTGAAAATGTAATGTGAAGCTAGCCATTCTACACCAAGGCAATTGAGAGAGAGAGAGAGAGAGAGAGAGAGAGAGAGAGAGAGAGAGAGAGAGAGAATAGTACATGCATCACAATTGAATATCTATCTCCTAATGCACTTTTAAGAACCTCCTTGTGTTTCTGTAAATGCTTGTGTGATAGTAAGTAATAAAGTGAGTGGTAAGTAGATTTGCAGGCGGATGGAGATGCAAATATACATTTTTTAAACTTTGTACAAATAAGAATATTTTTTTAAATGATTTTCTCTGGTCCTGTGGATCCATCCGAGTGTCGGCCTTGTCTCTTCTACATATCCTTTGCCGTACCACTCCCTAAAGCTTGGGGTCTGGGGCTGGAGCACCCGGACCACATTTACTATTTGGTGAGTCATTTACAATTTATCCCAGAGCACCGAGTTTTTCCCAACTATTGCAAAGTAGATTTGCAGCCTGCCATCTCTGATTCTCTATCTTTTTCCCTTAATTTACTAAAATTGTCAGTTATACACCAAACAATGGCACTTAAACCCCTCAGTTTTCTCTGTAAAACCATTTACAGGTGTAAGCTTTGTACACAATTTGGACAATTGTAAAATTCTGGCATAAAAGAGGTGTTGGTTTAAACAAACTGCATAAAACCAGTATAGAATCCCTCTAGTCTTTACACAACATTTTTTACAATTTTTCAAAACAGAAACTCTTAGCCGGCTGAATTAGTCCCATTAATATAAATGGGTTACACTAGTGTCTGAGATTGTATACAATTCTGCCATCATTTTCAGAAGAAAAATAATTGACAGACCTTTATAAATACTACAATGAAAATGCAGAAATGTGTGTTTTCTTACAACGATTTACCAGAAACCCAAGCTACGATTGTTAATAAATTATCCGCTGTTTGTGCTTTTTTTTATTTTTGTAAGTGTCCACTTTTTATTGGTTTGGAAATCACTTCTATCTTAGAAAACACTTTACCTCAAACCATGAAACTGCTGCACTGATGCAGGAAGGGAGGTTGATCTGTACAGCACTACCAACCAATAAACCAAACTAAAATGGATTTATAATAAACTCCTGAATTTAATAAGTATGCATTTTTAGAGACCATGTATGTATTGTCTTATTATGTAGAATATACCTCTATACCACTTTAATACAACTGTGCAATAAAACCTTTTTCATGTGGTGTTTGTGGAAAAGATTATTTGACTATCAAAGAAAGATAGATTTACTGTACCCCCATTTAACTTAAAGTTTATCTGGCTTTGCCCCTGAGACTAGGGTTTTACCAGATCTCTCAACAAGAGGACTTTTTTCTTGATACCAGGAAGTTTACCCCATTGTGACCACTCTTTGCTCAAATATACAGCTAGCTCATTTGATAGATCCCACCACAAACAATGATATGAATCAGTTGCTGTCCTAGCCAGTTGTAAAAGCCTGATATAATAAGATCTGCCAGTGACAAATGGCATCAAACTTTAGCTCACACCAACCATTTAGAGCTGTGTGCTACAGGCAATTGTAATTGTCAGCTTATCCCTTTAATGCAGGACACATTCAATGTTCTTAAATGTAATAAATGGTAATTTCTTTAGCAAAAAACCTACAATGAATTAGAAGTTCAAATACACATGCAACATCAAATATGCAGCATATGTATAAACAAAAACGTGTGATATCTTGTATTAAGATGTCACCTGATGCTGATTATATTTTTAAAAACTCTCTGGAAACCACAGGATTATCTGGTGACCCAAGGTATAAGGATTTTATGTGTCCGATTTAAAAAGGATAAGATGGCATCCCTACTTAAATAAGTGTGTTTCCCATCCAGCCATGTGCGGAAGGTTATTGTTCTGTTTGTTTGTTTGTTTGTTTGTTAATTATTATTGGACCCCTATGAAATGAGTTTGTAAAACCTACACATAAAATATCTGACATATAGTTAAGCAGTGCATTACATTGTTATTGGCCACTTGACCCACAAACTATGTATTTGAAGACCTTTTTGGAAATTTGTAAATTCTACTGTACTTTTAGGCAGAGATCAGCAAACCTTCTCTAATCGGCTTTTATAAGCAATCATTAGAAAACTGGAAAGTAGGTCCTGTTTTATGATTGAAACCATAATTTTTTTGTACTAAGATAAACCCTTCATATGCAACTCACATACATCCATACAGAAACAGGCCTCCTTTTCATGTTCTCCTAGGCCTTAACAACCTGTTTCCATCTCTCAGCTTATTCCTGATCACTTTTATCTGTTCCACCTGCACAAAACACAGCACCCCCTTGGATCCCCAAGTGACATTTAGGGGCAGATTAATCAAAGGTCGAGGTGAATTTTCTAATGAAAAAAATTAGAATTTCTAGCTATTTTATGTGTAATTCGACTAGGGAAAAGTCTGAATTCGATTCGAAAAAAATTTGAAAATTCGAATATTGTTATTTATCATGTACTGTCTCTTAAAAAATTTAACTTTAACCATTCACCACCTAAAACCTGCCGAATCGCTGTTTTAGCCTATGGGGGACCTCCTAGAACCTAATTGGAGTGAATTGTTGGACTTTGAAAAATCAAGGTTTTTTTTGTTAAAAACCTTCAATTCAAAATTCGACCCTTGATAAATATGCCCCTTAGACTGCTGTCTTTCTGATATTTCTCACTTCTCCTGGAATTGTTAAAGCAGGACACCAACAGCAGTTTGGGATTAGATATATGGCTGATGTAAATACCGAATTAACAATAATTACATCATGTACAAAAGTGAAGTGCTCATATTTTCCAATGTCATCAGTTCAGACTGCTTTTTATATATATATATATATATATATATATATATATATATATATATATATATATATATATATATATATATATATATATATATATATATATATATATATATCCCAAGATTTATTTCATCAGGGAAGAAGGGTCCGCACACACAACACTTAAAAGTCAAAAAATCGTGTTTTGATAAAGGTCAGACTGCTGACCGAAACGTCAGGTCTCCCTTCACTTGAATAAACACCATTTTTTTACTTTTAAGTCCTGTGTGTGTGGACCCTTCTTCCTTGCTACATTCCGATGATCTGATGATACAGTATATATCTTAGGTCACAGGTTTGTTTGTCACAAGTGGTGTTTCTATAATTTGACTTTAGAGTACAGGTACGGGACCTGTTATCCAGAATGCTTGGGACCTGAGGCTTTCTGGATAATGGATCTTTCAGTAATTTGGATCTTCATACCTTAAAGGAGAACTTAGTTCTCCTTTAAGTCTAGTAGAAAATCCTTGTTAAAATTTAATAAACTCAATAAACTGGTCCTGCTTCCAGTAAGGATCAAGTATGTCTTAGCACAAGCTACTGTTTTATTATTACAGAGATAAAGGATATCATTTTTAAAAATGTGGAATATTTGGATAAATGGAGTCTTTGGGAGATGGCCTTTCAGTAATTCAGAGCTTTCCGTATAACGGGTTTCCAGATAACGCATCCCATACCTGTACCAAAACACATTTAAAGGAGAAGAAAAATCAAAATCAAAATATCAGTGTGGGGGGGGGGGTTCCCAAAAGTTAGGCACCCTCTAGTAACTGTATTTACTTACCTGATACCACAGGCCAGTGCTCCTATCAGCAGAACATTGCCACAGCCCAGAGTTCTTTTCAACAAGAACCTTGGAGTGATACTCCTCCTACTTTATTCATGTGGTCGTGCATGCTCAGTTTAGGGAAAAGCCAAACTTTAACAAAAAAGCTGACCTTTTCACTCTACTGCACATGCGTAGGCCCAGTGTAGAAGAAAGAAGAAGCAGAAGGAGAGATTCACTCAGTGGTGCTCACTGAAAAGAGTCCCAGGCCGGTGGAGTTTTCTGCTGATAGGAGCAACGGCCTGGGGAATCTGGTAAGTGAATACAATCACTGGGGGTGCTCCTGCACTTTACTTTAAATATGGGTTTACCAGTTGCCATTCAGCTATAGTTTCAAGAATATCAAGTGCAGAAATTAGGGAACAGAGCCCTTTATGTTTTGGGCAACTTAGACAACATGTTTTTTTTGTTTTATTCACACATGTTGCACTTTAAAAAAAAAATCTACATAATAGGCAAATTAAGGCTTTTACATTTTTTTATGGTGGTCTGTTTTGCCATACAAATAATGATTTTTCCAATAAGAAGTTTTATTACATACACTGTGCACTGGTGCAAACTATAAAATTCAATATGCCTTCCACTGGTCGCCACACGCTTTCTGGTTTTCCAAAAGCTATATTAAATTTGCCAAATGGAAACATTTTTGTACAGAAGACATTTTTGTTTTGCAAATATTTTTTCCATGAAATGCTTTTATGACTTTCCACTGTATGAGTTTTATTATAAAACAGCTTACATGTGTTTCAGTATTTAATCTAATCTTTGGTGGAGCATTCGGTATTTGCATGTAACCACAAATTTTGAACCAACATGAATTGAGTCCTGAATAAAAAATAAACTGCAGTTTGCCTTAAAATTAAAATTAGCATGGGTTTTTTTTCTGTGCCTTTAAATTCTGCCTTTCTCCACCCTTAAATTTAAAATGTTATCTGGCTGCTGGGGTTATTGACCCCCATCAATATATGAGTAAAGGATTCCTGATACTGGATATTGTTATAAATATTTGTTATTACCCCTTTTACTACAATATATATTCAGACCCTCACCTTTTCATCCCCCAGCTTGTCATGTAAACCACTGTTGCTAGGGTATATACAACCATAGCAACCAAACAATAGCTCAGGTACCAAAAATTAATATGCAGATATAAAAAATGTCAATGTAAAAAAAAAGAAAATAATAATTGGTCTTAAATAAACAGATATAATCTAAATAGTACTGAAAATTAATTTCAAGACTAGCCATTTGGCTAACAGAACCCAATATAATTATTATTTTTCCAGATGCCTTGGATTTTAAAACTTTGATGGGGCAGGAGAATTATAAAAGTATTTCGACCTTAAAGGGATGGTTCATCTTTATATTAACTTTAAGTATGATATAGAATGGCTAATTCCAAGCAACTTTCCAATTGGTCTTTATTTTTTATAGTTTTTGATTTGTTTGCCTTCTTCGTCTGACGCTTTCCAACTTTCAAATGGGAGGTCACTGACTCCGTCTAAAAACAAACACTCTGTAAGGCATATTAGGGGGCATTTTTATCAAGGGTCGAATTTCGAATTGAAAAAACTTAAAAATTCGAATTCAAAAAGCACAACCGAAATGAAGTCGAAGTTTTTTGGTCGAATAGGTCCATTTTTGATCTAATTGGTCCGTATTAGGCAGAATTCAAATCGTACGGATTGAAGGAATAGTGCATTCGATTGAATTTGATTCCAAGTTATTCCCAACATTTTTTATGACTATTTCCTAGTCGAAGTACACAAAAAATAGCTTGAAATTCTAATTTTTTTCATTCGAAAATTCAACTCGACATTTGATAAATCTGCCCCTTATTGTTAATGCTAATCTTTATTACTGTATGTATCTTTCATTTCAGACCCTTTCCTATTCATATTCCAGTCTCTTATTTAAATCAATGCATGGTTGCTAGGGTAATTTGGACCCAGATTGCTGAAATTGCAATTTTGAGACCTGCTGAATAAAACACGAAATAACTCAAGAACCACAAATAATAAAAACCAATTGTAAATTGTCTCAGAATATCACTCTCAGTACATGATACTAAAAGTTAATTTAAAGGTGAGCATACCCTTTAATATTCTGAATAATATAGTAAAAATAAAACATCTCATACATTAAACAAAGAAAAAATGAAATACATTGACATTTATTATGTTTAGAAAATCTACATTCTACTATTTTCGGTAACGTGGGTTGAAATGAAAACAGAAAATGCTATATCTTCCCTCCTGTTGCTGTCACATTGCACAATGGAATAGCAGAAGAAATAAACCAGGAGAATAACGGCTGAAGTCAGATACAACTGACAGAATCTGGGTGCAATAGTAGCCCTATTATATTCAATTTACGGGGTTATTTATCTAAGTCCGAATTTATCTCAATATTTTCTGCTACAAACTCTGATCAAATCTGCTCTGTTTTTTTACGCTTATTTATTATTACATTTTCCCAAAAATGTGCTTTGCCGGTAAAAATCTGATTTTTACGATTTTTTTTCAACCGAAAACTCACATTTCTTATTTTTTTTGCCCGAAAACTTCGGGTATTGCATGAAACCCAGCGCACATCAAAAAATCATTGGGACATCTCCCATTGACTTATAGGCAACCTGGACAGGTCTGAGATGCTGGATTTTCTGATTCAGACAAATTGTTTGTGATTTTTGCATTTGGAGTTTAGTAAATAACCCCCTTAATGTACTATGACACCTACAACATTTCCCCATCTTAAATGCACTTCACTTCATTATCTTCTGATTCATTCGCACTAAAACTTCATTCTAGAGTCTGAAGGGAACACCAACATTGGAGATTTCTGATTTTAGGGATTGACAACCTGTGGCTCTTGAAAGATCAATTCTAACCTAAAACAATAAACAGTAAAGTAAAATTGCCATAAAGGGTTTATTTATGAAACAACCATTTGAAACTCAACACAGAGTGGAGTCAAGAACAGAAATAATAAAGAAACTCACCAAGAAATTTCCTGTAGAAATGGGATAATGTTTTCATAAGCAAGAGAGAGATGCCAGTTACACTGTCCAGTGTTTAGCCTTATTCTGTTTCTCATCGTTGCTATTTTTGTCCCTAAGCTCAGAATCTGATTATCTTCTTTAATCCCAAGTAGTAGCAAGATGGTTGGTCTCCTTTGCCTTAATCAGCCTATAAGTATCATATTTCAGTATTGGGTATCTTTTGAAGGTCTTGACTATTAAATGTAATGTTTTGCACCAATATATTGATTTTCAGTCATTTAATTTATGTTTCACATGTGGAGGCACATTTATCAAAGGTCGAATTTCGAATTCATGTGAGTTTTTAAAAACTCCCCTAAACTCCCATAAATTCGAAATTCAATCAATGAATTAAATCGACTCGAACACTAAAATTCAACCTCTCCCATTGATAAAGCTTGAAAATCGAATTCAAATTTTTTAAAAAAAACTTGAATCTAATATGAATAACTCCCTAGTCGAATTTGACAGTTTTGACCATAAAATTTTATGAAAATTCGAATTTTGAATTCGACCCTTGATAAATCTGCCCCTTAATGTAGAAAAACCTTGGTTTTAAAGAACAAAGGGGAATAATTCCGGTAAAACTCCTGGGGGAAAATTTGCTAACCGATGAAAATTGTCCAGCGATGGCTTCACTCACATTGCCACACTTCGCCAGGCGAAAATTCGCCAGGACAACACTAATCCACTATAATGCAAATTTGTGTCCAGGGCACCGAATGATGGTGAACTTTCACTAGCGTTAATTCAGCAAGCAAAGCGAAGTTGCGCTAGCGTTGGCTAATTTGCATACGTCGGGAAGTTAAAGTTAAATGGACGTATATGTTGCAGCAAGTATATTACATTACACAAGCTCGGGAAACCTTAATAAAATAAAATAGAGTTGTTATATTGCCCTTCACATGAGCCCAGTGTATAGTTTATGTGCCATATGTTAGGAAATGTAGGGGGGACACCGGGTACACTAAAAAAAAATTACGATCTTTTTCAGCCTATCACCCTGAAAAACTGAAAAGTCACCAGCATTTTTTGGGATTTACAAAAATTTTCAAATATTTTTTGAGGAACTCCTATCTACTCTATTGCACTTCGCCTGGTCTGCGGTGGAGAAGGCAAGTCTGTCGCAAGAGGTAATGTTCTGATAACCTGCCAAATATAAGAAGACTCTCTGTATTGCACTGACCCTTTAAAATAATTAATTATTTGTAATTGGGACATGATGTTTTATTTTTATAATCTGTTATAAAATATTAATTTAAAATGAAGGATGAGAGCTTCAGCCTGCTACAGATAAAACTATTTCATATCGTTTTTTGCCAAAGACATAGGCGGTGAGGGTATTATTTCTGCCACTTCACACCACTGACAAATTGGGAACCAAAAGGCGGCAAGAGTAAATATTGATTCTGTGCTCTGTGGTCTTTACAGATAGTACTGGGGTAGAGTCAAACAGGAAAGATTGGTAAGATCTCTATGTTAATATACATAATGACTGGCAAAGGTCACATACTGCCTTGGTAAACATCTAAACTGACGTAAACATAGATTTTTTCAAGTTTTGTGATATATTCTGCTTTTAGCTGTATATCAGAACCTCTTTTATTTCAGGGGCAGATTTATCAAGGGTTGAATTTCAAAGTATTGGGAGTTTTTTTGAACTCTCATAATTTCGAAATTCGAATAAAAAAAGACCAACCGAAATTTATTAAAAAAATCCGTTTTTTTTGTGCGGGTGAATAGACTGTATTTTATCATTCGAATCGAAGTAAGATCGTATTCGATTTCAAAAACACTTAGATTTTTCAAAGTCCACCAATTGACTCCAAATAGTTTCTAGGAGGTCCCCCATAGGCTAAAACAGCAATTGTCAGGTTTTAGATGGCGAATGGTCAAAGTAGAAATATTTTAGGGGTTATTTACTAAACTCTGAATGCAAAAATCACGAAAAATTCATAATATTTTTATAAAATTGGACTTTTAAAAAATCACGAATTTTTCAAAATGTATTAAACCCCAAGGATGGAAAAGTCTATGAGAAAATCCAGACCTGTCGGGGTTGGATATAAGTCAATGGGAGAAGTACCAATGATATTTCGATGTGCGCTGGGTTTCGTGCAATACCCCAAAGTTTTTAGAATTCTCAGGCAAATATCTGAGTTTTCGTGTGAAAAATCCCCCAAAAAATCGGATAAAAATCCAAAAAAATCGCAAAGCAAAATTTCGTGAAAATTTAATAAATACTCGTTTTATTTTTGTTTGTAGCAGAAAGTAGTGAGATAAATTCAGACTCTGATAAATAACCCCCTTAGCTTTGGTTTGTATCCCATTAACGTATTACCATTCTCACAATGAGTCTTTTTGATTTGTTACTTGGGCCACCAGCTTTCCTCTTTGATTCGTTGTCGCATATTTTAGTGGCCATTTAGTGTTAAATCATTATTCATGTTCAAGAAAAGATCTCAAATTGAAACAGATGTATCAGTTTTGGAAGAAAGACTGCATTCATAAATGTAAACTGTTAGTGATGAGGTTCTGCAAGTGGCAGGAACAAGGCACAGTTCCATGAAGTAGGTTTGGTAAAAATGATAAAAATTCTCATATTAAGGGGCAGATTTATCAACGGTTGAAGGGAATTTTCGAAGTAAAAAACTTCGAATTTCAAGCTATTTTTTGTGTACTTCGAGTGGAGTTTGAGAGATCGAGTCTAAGTAGATCGAAGGTGCTATTCCTTCGATCGTACGATTCGAATACGGACCACTTAGACCCCCAAAAACCTTCGACCTCTATTTGGTTGGTCTTTTTGAATTTGAAGTTCGAAGTTTTTTTAACTTCAAACTTCGGCCCTTGATAAATATGCCCCTTAGCATTATTAATAAAATTATTTAAAATATCTGCATTTCTCTAGGGATTCAATTAGAATTAGGGTGCAAGAGAATGAGGGGTGCACCATTGTACAGAGCACTTGCATCCAGGGCAATGTCAGCTGTAAGGTTCCTCATTAGTCTGTGCATTTAATTGTCTTGCAAGCTAGGGGGCAGTTAAGGAGATGCACAAATGCAGCCTCCTCTGAATATAGTAATGCTGAGTGCATTTGCCCCAAGTTTGATAAATGAGCTCTATAAACTTTTGAAAATGACAGTGTTACACGCTGCACATAATCAGAACCCACTGCTGTGTTTCAGAAAGTGAATAAGACTTTCCATTTACACATGCTATAAAGTAAGGAGCCCACTGCTCATTGTGAAATTGAAGCATATACAACAAACCTTATAAACCCTGTTGCTATTCATTGTAGTCCGGATCCCCGCAAGATCTATCCAATGCCATCATATACTATACCTTTTATTGAGCAAGTGCAGATTTTGAGTTCACAATATGCCACCATCTGCTTCATCTGGCAAAGCTCCCAGAATAACTGAAAGCTGTAACAAGAATGATCATGAGTCAATTTCTCATCTTTTACATTGCTCACCTAAACCAAAGGAAAAGGAAAAAGTGCCAGTCAATTCAGAGTAAACTCAATGATCACTACAATGGATTTTATCAGAGAAACGGCTCAGAAGCAATTCACACAATGTGCTGGGAAAAAAAAAAAGAACATGGTTACTGCTAAATTAGTTGTGGTCCCTTATTAAAAAACAATAGTGTGAATTCACGATGAGCACACAGAAAGGCGCTACAGAGATTTCCAGGTAAATATGTATTTGTTTTTACATTCTAAATAAATCAAAATTAAATAATAAAGAAGAACAGCAGAGACTTTCATAAACTCAAATAAAAGATGAAAATAAACGAGGTTTCCGTGACAAAAAAATGATCTATGCTGTTGTCTTATCCAAAATATTCCACTTTTCTCAATATGGACAAAATATCAAGCAATGTCTGAGTAATCCCAATGCAGCAGTACAGAAAGCACAAGGACCACGAACACCAATATTAAAATGGTTTTTAATGTATTGAAATATAATGTAGTGTTAGCCTACCCAACTTAATGTGTGTTTGCCTCACAAACCCTAAAATAAAAGATGCTTAACCCCTATAAAATTGGGAAAATTTGATTAGAAATGCAACTTGATACATTTTGGGCTTCTCTTATCATCCTAGGACAGGGGTCCCCAACCTTTTGAACCCGTGAGCCACATTCAGTTCTAAAAAGAGTTGGGGAGCAACAGATGCTTGAAAATGTTCAAATAATGTCTATGATTGGCTATTTGGTGGCCCCTATGCAGATTTGCAGTCTAGAGGAAGCTCTGCTTGACAGTACCTCTGGTTTTATGCAACCAAAACTTGTACCCAAACTGTAATTCAACAGTAAGCACCTGCTTTGAGGCCACTGGGAGCAACAACCAAGGTGCTGGTGAACAACATGTTGTTCCACTGCTTGGGGATCACTGTCCTAGGGCATAATAGCCACTGAGCAGTAACGATTTGTGCCTCTGAATTAGCAGAACTTTATACTCTTATTAGGTGAAAACAGCCTATGACAGTCTCTGCAATATCAACCTTCCAATCAACAAAAGCTAAGATTTCAGTAATGTCTATTGGACATGAGAGGAGAACAGAGGTTTTAGATGGGCGGATGGGAAAGAGCAGTAGATCACAGCTAGAAAACAATTCCAGACAGAAAAGCAAAATATTGTTGTTGTTTTTTTAATTACCATCTAAAGAATTGCCAATGTAAGGGTTGATATATATATATATATATACAGTATATATATATATATATATATATATATATATATATATATATATATATATATATATATATATATATATATATAAAATCATCAAAGGATGGACCAGCATTCCAGTTCTGATAAATAATGGTGCTTTTATTCACATATCATCGTGCATCCAACGTTTCCGCCCGCATTGGGGCCTTTATCAAGGATAAAAGTGCTTGTGATGATTAAACAATTTATATACCCACAATACCCTCCAAAATGGGTGTCATCATGACATCATCAAGATGTGCCATAAGCATTTAGTGCAATTAAATTCACATGATTAAAATATATGGTTAAAAATACATAGCTAATAAATACATATTAAAAAATACATATTTAAACAGTACGCCTACTCTTGGGAGAACTAACCCGGCTTTCTGTGCACGGTGGTGCCAGATCCTGGATCGCTGTTCGTTGGATCTGATGCTCCTGGTTGTCGAGGAGGTAGGCCGGGAGCTGAAATCTGTACGGGGTGATCTTTCCAGCTTCGAGTCTGCACACCGCGGGGCCCTGCAGAGTGATAAGGAGACGGATTGGCTGGGGCGTCTACAGGAGCAGACCATAAAATATAGAAGTGAGCTGCTCGCATTTAAGAGCGCTAAACGGCTTAAAGTAAACCAGGACTACAAGGAGGGCGCGGTGTATCGCTGGCAACAGAGCGGAGTGACGAGAAGGAAGCGTGTTGAATGGAGATCGCGCAGATCGCCTGGACAGTCAGCCGCAAGTGGAGCATCGGAAAAGTGAAGGTGAGGGAAGCGCCTTAGAATCACCATCGGCACGGGCGCATTTTTTAGGGGAGCGTCAGCAGGAAGGCCGAGACCCTGGAAGGCCACCCGCCGCGGCGGTAAATCGAGGGCCAGCAAACACAAGGTCACGGAGACCGCAGGAGGGGCCCAAAAAGAAAGCCTAATATTTAATTTATCAGGATACCAACTAACAGCGCCGGAGGAATCACTGCTATCGAAAGGATTGGGATACGTTCCGATGGTAAGTGGCAACTCCTTTTTGCATACTGTGGATAACTTTAAATTCACTAGACAAGTGAGGCTTAAGGAGAAATATGCCAAAGATATGATTGAAGCTCATACCGATCCCAGTAGTGATAATGGTGTTATGGAAGTAAGCACTATGGCAGCTCCCCACAATATAAATATGGCTAACAGGCATACAGACACCCCGGAGGGGATAGTCTCTACCTTGAGTAAATTTAGACCTAAAAGTACATACGACCCAGTATGTGCCAACGCATCCATCAAGACTTTTAATCGTATGTTAAACGTGGACATGTCCTCCTACTATAGCACACAGCGAAAATTGAGGGGCAATTTGACTGTAGCGGAAAAAGAAGCTATTAAGTCCTTAAAACAAAATAAGGACATTATCATAAAGACTGCTGATAAGGGAGGGGGAATTGTTGTTATGAATTATGTGGACTATAAACATGAACTTTTGTCCCAATTATCTGACGTAAGCAAATATGAAAAATTACCCTCTGACCCCACGGAGCAGTTTTTTAAAGAACTTAATAACATTTTGGAATTTGCTGTGAATAGTGGGTGGATCAGGGGACATATGTTTGAATATTTTTTGCCGAAAACATCCGATCAGACCTATGATATACACGTTGCCTAAAATCCACAAAAGTTTGCAAAAGCCGCCAGGCCGCCCAATAATTTCCTCGAATGGCTCTTTAAATGAGGGCATTGCAGCGTTTGTGGATTGTTTATTGCAACCATGTATACAAAATATATGAAGCTATTTGAAAGATACTAATGATTTTTTAAAGATGATACGGAGCATCAATTTTCCAAATAAAGATATAATATTGGTGACAATGGATGTACAGAGCCTCTATGTCACGATCGCCGCCCGGAGCAGGACCTGGAGCTCCGGGCAGCGCGTCCTCCCCTGCCGGCGTCGCTCCCAAAATGGCAGCGCCCATGGCCGCCACGTGGGTAGCGGCGCCGGCGCGATGACGTCAGCGCGCCGACGTCGGCGCAAGGACGCCAATGACGTCACTATGGCGCCAAATTTGAAAATAAAAACGCTACCTAGACGCCAGAATGGCGCCCAAGTATAGGAAACATTTCCTGTGTGTATCCTGGGTTCCCTGTGACTTTATATTGCTAAATCTTGTTCCTGATTTATATCCTGACCCTTTGCCTGGACTTTGAACTTTGCTGATATCTGCCTGCCTGTGAACTCTTGCCTGGATTCCGACTACTCCTTTGATTAACCCTTTGGACACCGCGACCTTGCTCCCTCAAGAGGGCTTCCTCCTCGATCCTGACTACCTCCCTGGAGGGAGCTCCCGGCTCCCTGACACTATACTTGGGCCATGGATCCTACTGAGGAAGCTACCCCTGATGTTGGACGAGCACTCCGCGGACTGGCATCCCGCATGGAGGAATATGAAGCCCAGCAGTACCGCATAGGTCAGGCACTCGATACCCTTCTCTCCCGAGTGCCTCCAGCGTCTCCTGCTTCCCAAGCGGCTGTAAATCCTCCCATGGCGGACGTCTCGTCTAGCACAGGTTTCTCATCTGGTGAGCCTCGTATTCCACCTCCTCCTCGCTTCAGTGGGGACCCACAGGCCTGCAGAGGTTTCGCTACACAGTGCCAGATCCAGTTGGAGTTTCAACCCTCGCACTTCCCCAATGAACGTTCCAAGGTGGGGTATGTGATGTCTCGTTTGGTGGGCAAACCGCTTGAGTGGGCAACATCTCTTTGGGAGAAGAATTCTCCACTGACTTTTGATGCCAAGGCTTTTCTTCAAGCATTTCGTACTGTGTTTGATGCCCCGGGTCGGGTCTCAAATGCTCCTTCTCGTCTTCTGCAACTCCGTCAGGGAAACCGCAGTGTCAGTGACTATGCTATTGACTTTAGAACTTTGATGGCTGAGACTTCCTGGAATGACGATGCCTATAAGGCCGTATTCTATCAAGGTCTGTCTATTCGCATTAAAGATGATCTTGTCTCCAGGGAGTTCCCTGATCTACTGGAAGATCTGATTGCACTATCCATTAAGGTGGACACTCATCTCAGAGAGCATCAAGTAGAGAGGCAGCGTTGTAAACGATTTCAACCCTTGTTGGCACCTCGCTTCCAGAGACCTCTCTTGCAAACTCCAGCTGCCCAAGCTTCTCCTTCTCCTCCGGAGGAACCGATGCAAGTTGGAAGGGCTCGTCTCTCCGAACAAGAAAGACTCCGTAGACGAATGGCTGGCTTATGTCTGTATTGTGGCGGACAGTCTCATTTTGCGAACTCTTGTCCGGTGAAGCCCACGAGTTCTGTTCCCCGAGGTATATCTAGGGTAACTCATGTAGGGGGCACTACTCCGAAGTCTCAAGAGAACACTCACAGGTTTCTCCTTCCTTTACAGATTCGCCTAGCCACTAAGACCATTGTCGGCTCAGCTTTCATTGACTCTGGAGCTGCTGGGAACTTCATGGACGCTCTTTTCGCCAAACACATGGAAGTTCCCTTATTCCCATTGTCCACTCCGCTTTGTGTCACTGCCATTGACGACAGACCCCTGGAGGCTGAATTTATCTCCATGACGACTGGTGAATTGCCTGTGCAGGTTGGGACGCTGCATAAAGAAAGACTTTCGTTCCTAATTATTTCCTGCCCTTCCGTTCCAGTCGTTTTGGGTCTCCCTTGGCTGCGCCTGCATAATCCCACCATTGATTGGTCCGCAGGACAGATTTCCCGTTGGAGCCCATTTTGCCAGAAGCATTGTCTTCCTGCTGAACCCCTCCAGAGGGTGAATATCTCTATGTCTGATCTTAAGACTCTACCCTCCTTTTACAGGGAGTTCTCTGATGTATTCTGTAAGAAGTCTGCAGAATTCCTTCCTCCACATCGACAATACGATTGTCCTGTCGATCTTCTGCCTGGAACCATGCCCCCTAGAGGTCGTACTTATCCTCTCTCTCCAGCAGAAACCACTGCCATGAAGCAATATATCCAAGAGAATCTCCAGCGGGGGTTTATTCGCCCTTCTACTTCTCCTGCCGGGGCTGGATTCTTCTTCGTGGAGAAGAAGGATGGAGGTCTAAGTCCTTGTATTGACTACCGGGGTCTTAATAAAATCACCGTTAAGAACCGGTATCCCTTGCCCCTGATTGCTGAACTCTTTGACCAACTGAAGGGGGCTAAAATCTTCACTAAGTTGGATCTCCGTGGGGCGTATAACCTTATCCGCATCCGGGAAGGTGACGAATGGAAGACAGCATTCAACACTCGTGATGGGCACTACGAGTATGATCTTGTCTCCAGGGAGTTCCCTGATCTACTGGAAGATCTGATTGCACTATCCATTAAGGTGGACACTCGTCTCAGAGAGCATCAAGTAGAGAGGCAGCGTTGTAAACGATTTCAACCCTTGTTGGCACCTCACCTGGCATGTCGTGAACGACATTTTCCGGGATCTCTTGGGAAAATTTGTGGTCGTGTACCTAGATGACATCTTGATTTTCTCCAAGGACCTTGCAAGCCATCGCTCCCAGGTGAAGGAAGTACTCTCTCGTTTGAGGAAGAACTCTCTCTTTGCCAAACTGGAGAAATGTGTGTTTGAAGTGTCCAAGATTCCTTTTCTGGGCTATATCATCTCCCCAGAGGGTTTCAAGATGGATCCGGTGAAAGTGTCTGCAATCCAAGAGTGGCCTCTACCCCTGAGCACTAAGGCAATCCAGAGATTCATTGGTTTTGCTAACTACTATCGGCAATTCATTAAGGGATTCTCTTCTCGTATTGCTCCAATCCTTGCCCTCATCCGAAAAGGGGGTAAACCCAGTTCATGGCCCCCGCCTGCTGTTGAAGCTTTTCAATCTTTGAAGGATGCCTTCACTTCTGCTTCGGTTCTCCGCCATCCTGATCCAGAGTTACCTTTCTTCATCGAGGTGGATGCTTCTGAAGTTGGAGCTGGAGCTATCTTGTCCCAAAGACATCCCTCTGATGGGAAGCTGCATCCTTGTGGGTACTTCTCTAAGAAGTTCTCTCCTGCGGAGCAAAATTATGATGTAGGAAATCGAGAACTCCTGGCAGTTAAGCTTGCCTTAGAAGAGTGGCGTCACCTCCTTGAAGGTTCCTTGATCCCAGTCACGATCTACACAGATCATAAGAATCTTGAATTCATTCAATCTCTCAAGAGGCTGAATCCCAGACAAGCAAGGTGGTCTCTCTTCTTCTCTCGATTTAACTTCGTCTTGACTTTTCGCTCTGGCTCCAAGAATCGGAAGGCCGATGCTCTGTCTCGAAGTTTCACTCCGATGGATCGTACTCCTGAAAGACTAGAGCCTATTATTCCTCCTGTCAAGATCATTGCCTCCTTGTACCCTCAATTCGCTGATCAAATTCTGGCTGGTCAATCTTCTGCTCCTCCTGATACCCCCATTGGGATGGCGTTTGTTCCCTCCGGGTTACGTCTGCCCATTCTTCAACAGACCCACTGTTCCAAGCAAGCTGGACATCCCGGTCCAGAAAAGACTCTTGAACTCCTTCGACGTCTAGTCTGGTGGCCGACTATCCGAAAAGATGTCAAAGACTTTGTTGCTGCTTGTACCGTTTGTGCTACATCCAAAACTAGCCATTCTCGCCCCAGTGGGTTATTACAACCATTGCCTATTCCATCTCGTCTTTGGACTCACTTAGCAATGGACTTTATTGTTGAACTTCCCCCCTCTAGTGGTAACACTGTGATTTGGGTGGTGATTGACCGCTTTAGTAAGATGTCCCATTTCATTCCCCTGCGGAAGCTTCCCTCTGCTGTGGAGTTGTCTCAGCTCTTCATCCAGTATATTTTCCGTCTGCATGGTTTTCCTGTGGAAGTGGTCTCTGGAGGGAGCTCCCGGCTCCCTGACACTCTACACCTGCATCCCACATGATGCAGGTGTGGAGGCAGTGCGGGAATTGGTCACCGGCAATTCTTTGTATTCGGGTCCACCTATTGAGTTTATGTTGGACTTACTCCGGTTCATCTTGGATAAAAATTACTTTAAATTTGAAAATAGCTACTACGTACAGCGCACGGGTACTGCAATGGGGTCGAAAGTGGCCCCAGCCTATGCGAATGCTTATATGTATAAATTCGAGATGGATCATATATTGGGCGATTTGCTGTTTAGAAAATATGGGGCATTCTATAGACGCTACATAGATGATGTCTTCTTTTTATGGCTGGGACCAGTAGACCACTTGCATACATTTGTGGAACGTCTAAATTGTCTGGATAGTCCAGTAAAATTTACCGTCAAATATGATGCACAGAAAATCGATTTCTTGGATGTGAAAGTATACAAAGATGCTGAAGAGTTAAAAACATGTATTTATTTAAAACCAACAGATAGAAATACATTGGTTCACTACCATAGCAACCACCCGAGGCATCTACTTAATTCGTTACCCAAGTTGCAGATGCTTAGGGTGGTACGCATTGATAGTGATCTAACCAAGAGGGAAGAAGACCTCACTAATATGTGTAAAAAATTCTTGGATAGGGGTTACCCAGAAAAATTGTTGATAGATACAAAGGAATGGGCCCTTTCACTTAATCATGAGGATGTACTGCAGGAACAGGAGTCGAAATGCAAAGATAAAAATAAGGGTAGCGGTAAAGATCTATATTATGTGAGCCGTTATGGGCCGCACAGTACAGAGGTTAAACAAAGTGTTACAAAGCATTGGCCGATTCTAACTACGGATGAGACCCTTACCAAAAAGATGCCCTCTAAACCAAAATTCAGCTATAAGCGAGGGAGCAATTTGAAGGAGATATTGAGTCCTTCGGATCCGATAAATAAATACCAGAAACCCCAAGTTCAGCACTTTTTACTCCAAAAGCCAGGGGTATATAAATGTAAAGGCTGCATATTATGCAGTGCACTGATTCTGGGTACTTTCTTTACCCACCCCCATACAGGTAAGAAATATACCATCAGACAGAGGATGACTTGCGATGCCACCATGGTGGTATACATCATTAAGTGTCCCTGTGGGCTAATTTACTGTGGAAAAACTACCAGACAATTTAAGGAAAGAATGGCAATGCATAGGTCAAGCATTAGGGCAGCAATGGATCCGGACAGAGTAGAGAAAAATAAAAATAAAAAGCAGGATATCACACAGCAACCCGTGGCAAAACATTGGGCAGAGGCTAGACATAGTCCAGCATCGTTCAGATGTATGCCAATTGAACAGATCCCCAGAAAAGCGAGAGGGGGAGACTACGATAACACATTACTAAGAAGGGAAGCTTTCTGGATCCACGAGTTGGACTGTGTGGTACCAAAGGGTCTTAATGGGCAACAATCTTTGGGATGTTTTTTAGTCTAAATTGGCTTTTCTCCTTTTTTACTAAACAGCACCTTATGATTTTCATTACAGAAAAATAGACAATATGTATCCAAATATTAGGCATAGTCCTGATAAGGTTGACACATATGTTTCAAATGGTTGAGATAAGATTTGTTTCTATTTATAGGTGCTGTTACAGTGTATCTGCTGTTTCTGGAATCAACATAAGCAATTTGTAACAGTTTTTCAACTTTTTTTGGATTAAATACACAGAATTTGTATCATTACAATTTGGTGACGGAAATTGTATCACTATAATCTGATGACACCTAGTGGCACAAAATTATAAGGTACTTTTAAATATGTATTTTTTAATATGTATTTTTTAGCTATGTATTTTTAACCATATATTTTAATCATGTGAATTTAATTGCACTAAATGCTTATGGCACATCTTGATGATGTCATGATGACACCCATTTTGGAGGGTATTGTGGGTATATAAATTGTTTAATCATCACAAGCACTTTTATCCTTGATAAAGGCCCCAATGCGGGCCGAAACGTTGGATGCACGATGATATGTGAATAAAAGCACCATTATTTATCAGAACTGGAGTGCTGGTCCATCCTTTGATGATTATACAGTATTACTTTGACCAAGCACCCGTGAAAATATCAAAGTGGCTGGAGTGCAGGTACCTTGGACATAATATATATATATATATATATATATATATATATATATATATATATAAAATATATATATATATATATATTTTTTTTTTCCTCTGGTTTATGCACTGAGATTCATGAAACGTATGTATGTAACCGTTTTCCCGGTTTTAAAATGATTTAGTCTCTAATGAAGAGACACATAATGGGGGTTATTTATCAAATTCTGAATGCTAAAAAAAAATCAAAAAATTTGAGTTTTATAATAAAAAATAAAAAAAATTGAGATTTATTATACCCCAAGGCTGCAAAAGTCTCAGACCAGGTTGTATATAACTCAATGGGTGTCAGGCTTCACCTGTCTTAGAGCCAAGATGTGAGGAGACGTAGGCCAATCCGAAGTGTAGTCAAATGAGCAGGCCGGGGTCGATGCAGGCAGAGTACAAGCGTAGTCGATTTAAGTAGCCCAAGGTCAATGCAGGCAAAGTTCAAGGTAGCAAGCAAAAGTCAAAACGGAATCAAATAATCAGGATACAAGTTCACAGGAGAAAAATTTATCACCAAGCACAGAACCATTCCCTGAGCGTCCTTTTAAGGAGGGCGTTTTGGCGCCAAACGTAGTGATGCCTGCATCCCGCGTCAAGTCGCCACGCACATCTACTTTTAGACGCAAGCGTCGGTTTCGGTGCGTGGAACGTGATGACGCACATGCATCTACATCGGCACACATCTTGACGCGTGCATCTGTACGCTCTGAATCCTTACAATGGGAGAGGTCCCTATCTTATTTGGAAGTTGTTGTGGTCTGCGCTAGAATTAGCCCGAAAATCTGACTATTTCGGATTTTTCAGGGGAAAAATCACTGAAAAAAAATCGCAGGAATCATGAAAAAGCTCCAAAAATTTTTTTTTTTAAATCGTGTATTCTAGTTTGGTCGGACTTTTTTCATTTAAATACTCAGTTTTGGATTTTCATAAATAAGGACCTTTATGTTGTAAATGAAAAACAAATCAAGAAAAATACAATTAGAAAAAAGCTGATGAAATAGGTAACTAAGGGGGCGAATGCAGTGAAAAGCCATTAGTGTCCAAAAACTGAAAGCTAATGACTGCACCTACAGTATTTGCCTGTGTTGTTAGGGCCACTTTGCTGTTCTTTAAAAGTAAAAAATCAAAAACAGAGCTTCATCAACCCCCATCCTTTCAGGGTCAGTAGCACTGATTACTGCATTGTGCCATGTTTTTATGAGCATTTATGCCCTACTTGTTATATCTGTCTGTAAGTGGACAACAAACATCTGCACTTAGAATTCTTGTCTGAAATGCAGCATATTCTTACAAATGTCAGCTTATTAAAATGCTCTCAGAATATATGAAAAGACTAAATTAGCCATCTGCTAGCATCCCTACCTCCCATTGCACTCGCTGCGTAATCCGGCAGAAAGAGAAGTGAAGCACAGGATAACAACAAGAAGTGGAATGAGGCTGCTAAGCACTTACTGTATGTGGAGCACTCACGTTTCTCTGAAACCCGCTTCCTGCACCTGGGCACGCCACACAAAAAGATTATTCATGGATTTACTGCCTAAGGAGGATTTTTTTTTGGCATTAATACGCAATGGCAGAAGTGAAAGGATTCCTAGAAAGGCTGCAATGAACTATATTTACAACATTCAACATTTACATTTGAAATGATTAAATCCAAAGGGGCTCTAATTGCTGTAGTGCTTATGGTGAAGTTTAGAGGTAGCATCTGCCAATATTGTGGCATAATGTATACCTGATATACATGAAAGTATGTGCAGCAATACTGATGTCAGTCATTTCCAAGGCTAATTAGTGGGGTGATATTTTAGCTTTAAATTAACTTTAGCAGAGGTAGAAAAAACCTGAGCAAACCTGTCACCAACACATACAGTTGGGTCCATAAATCTTTGGAGAAAAGGCTTTAGTTCCTTACATTTTTATGCAATCTTTTTGTTCAACCCACTGAATTAAAGCTGAAAGTCTACAGTTCAACTGCATCCGAGTTGTTTCATTTAAAATTCACTGTGGTAATGTACAGAACCAAAATTAGTGTCCCAGTGGGTCAAATATCGAGGTTTAATTAACCCTTGATATTCAACCATCGAAGTAAAATCCTTCGACTTCGAATATAGAAGTCGAAGGATTTACCGCATTTAGTTCGATCGAACGAAAAATCGTTTGATCGAACAATTAAATCCTTCAAATCAAATGATTCGAAGGGCTTTAATCCATCGATCGAATGATTTTCCTTTGATCCCAAATTGGTAGGAAAGCCTATGGGGACCTTCCCCATAGGCTAACATTGGTGCTCGCTAGGTTTTAGGTGGCGACGTAGGTGGTTGAAGTTTTTTTTAAAGAGACAGTACTTCGACTATCGAATGGTAGAATAGTCAAACGATTTTTAGTTCGAAACGTTCGATTCAAAGTCGTAGTCGAAGGTCGAAGTAGCTAATTCGATGGTCGAAGTAGCTAAAAAAATACCTCGAAATTCTAAGTATTTTTCATTCTAATCCTTCACTCGAGCTAAGTAAATGTGCCCCTAAATGTGTTAGGCGAGAGAGGATGTTTGTATAAATAATTCAATTTTTATCTACCTACTTTTGGTCTGATCTATATGTGGCCTACCAGAGTGCCTTGCATCAACTTTAGTTGCTTTAAATCATGCCATGCTTTTAATGGCTGTACCCAAAATAAATAGACAAGTTATTAATTAATAATATGTTTATTTATTAAGTATAAAAATAAGTAATACAGCCTGCTTCTAATTATTTAAACATTAAATTAACCCAATAGGATTGTTTGCCTCCCATATAGATTCATGCAGCACAGTTACCATCAAGCACAAGTTACCGTTTTATTATTATCTCTATGGGAGATGGCCTTTCCTATGATTGAGAGCTTTCTGGATACCAGGTTTCTGAATAAGTTTCATTCTGCCTGAAAACTTACTACTTACGTGCTTATAGCTTGATGGCAGCTGGTATTTATTGCACTGATTATACTGTTCATGTTTCTCAACCTGTAGGTGCAATGATGATACATTCCTATGGAAACTGCATTTCTCAGTTCTTTAAATAAACATGTAAAATGTCTATTTAGATTAAACAGATTTGAAGACTTAGAGATTGGCATGCATTTCAATCCAGTGCTTTATTAACTGATGGGCAATGGCTTGCCTTGGCGGTACAGTTAATGCGTGATGGTTTCCTTTGATCACTGCATCGACAACCTGCAACACAAATAACAGATATTGTTATCATCATGTATGATTTATATTACATTAATCCTAATGCATTATTAGTATTATTTGCTGCAATTTCTATCTTTGCCTGGACACTGGGGCTCCTATTAGAACCCCTATACATTGGTTAGAAGGAAAATAAACAAATATGCTTCTCATTAATTATTAGCTGCAGGTTCTTTCAACACCACAAATTAATGGCAAGAATAGTTTCAGTGCAGAAAATGTATTTAATGATTCTAACGTCTATATCTGCACTTTTCCAGGAAGGGTAAATACAGCAAGCAGTCACTCCCTCCCAATAAATGATATGTTTATGAGCATCGAATGTATCCTCTAGCACATTAAGTTTTTTAATTATTTTACCTTTCCTCTTCTGACCGTTTCCAGCTTTCAGATGGGGTCACTGATCCCAGCAGCCAAAAACCATTGCTCTGTGAGGCTATAATTGTATTGCTATTTGTTACTTTTGATTACAGACCCTCTCCTGTTCATATTTCTGTTTCTCGTTCAAACCACTGCTTGGTTGATAGGGTAAGTAAGATCCTAGCAACCAGACAGCTGCTGAAATACCATACTGGAGAGCTGCTGAACAAAAAGCTAAATTAACTGAAAAAACAGTAAATGTAAAGGTGAACAAATACTGCACCTGACAGCTAGTAATATCAGATACAGTATGTACATATTAAAGGGGAACTCCACAAAAATATAACTTAAGCTTTGCAATATACATCAATTAAAAAATATGAAGAATTTTCATTATTTTTAATGGTTTGGTTCCCGAAGACTAGCCTCCTGCTGATCTGTCTGACTACTTTGCTGAGCTGGCTGACTACTGTTACTTTGTATCAGCAGCCATCTGTCCTTAGCCTGCATCCTCCAAACCCCACAATTCCCTGCACATGTGATTTCAATAAGGAAAGGAACATCACAGTGCAATGCATTGTGGGTTATGTAGTTCCTGCATGCTGTCTGTAAGCTGTGGAGAAGTTTGTTACAATTTGTAACATCAGTGTTTTAGTCCCTCCTTCCCTGCCAGGATTTCAAATGATGCAGAAAGAGAAGAACTGTTACAGCTGGATTTCAGCATAGAAAATGGCATTTATTCATACTTTTTGAAGAAACAGGTAACTGTGATGGGTATATTAGGGGTTTCTGTGTTATGTGGGCCTCTTTATTAAATTTTGGTTTGGTAGCCGGAGTTCCCCTTTAATAATATAAATGTGTTATTTATTATCTTTTATTTGTCTAGCGCCAACATGCTTACCCAGCATTTTGCAGGGATAGTTCATCATTCACACCAGTCCCTGACCAAGTGGAGGTACCTATCACACTTGCTGTACATGGGTCAATTTCATCAGAAGCCAATTAACCTGCCTGTGTGTTTTTGGGATGAGGGAGAACTGGAGTAGTTGGAGGAAATCTATGCAGACAGTATGGAACCTATATCTCCTTGCAGATAGTGCCCTGGTCAGAACTGAACTCAGGACCCATGGCTGCTAGGCATATATTTATACACTAACTTAAACTACACCATCGTTTTTCTTTGCTCAGGATTTGCTCTGCAATTACATAGTTTTATAGTCTATTTTCCATTTGTTTTGGAATCATTTTCCTTCACATGACAGCTGAGAACGGAGATTGACTTGAATACACGCTGCTCTTCTATTAAATAAAACACATATCTTGTCTCTCTCTCTTGCGCTAAAGATCATATTTTGCGGTTATTACTTTAAAGAAAGAACATTTTCATGCGGTGACACGATTTGCATTTTTAAAGGCAATGAACCATATAAACGATTTATGGTTAAAAAGTAATGCATCATAAAGCAAGGCAAAGAATCCAAAACAACCTGAGCCTCAAACAGAGGAAGCAATGAAAAGATTACAAGACAAAAATGCAGACTTTGGAGTAGCACACTGTGCATCACTCTGGTCTCTAAATATGCAGAGAAAATTGAATTACACGTGAAAGAATTTAATGCTCCAAAGTCTGTGGATTTGGAAAAGGTGTCTAGATTATATTCATTACTGCTTCATAACTAAATGGTACAGATGGAGGTACTAAATGAGAGAACATGCTCTGGCCATTCATCAGATTTCATGGGGTTTATAACACCTTTGATACTCAGTCTGCTGGCAGAAATCCATTAGCTGAAATGTGGGTGCCCGTGGTGCAACAAATCTGCTAAGCAGCCTTGCCCACTGCTCAGCCAAACTGAGAAAATCCCAGATGATTAAGGGAACACGGAGGACACATTCTTAAGCAGAGTTGTCGGCATACATTCAGCAGCATTGGGGTAGAACTTTCTGATTACAGAATATATGTCTTTTGAATGGCTTTTATGAACTACTACATTGTGTCAGCACTAAAGAAGGCCATACATGGGCAGATTTTTCGTGTAAAATGACTGATTTTAGGATGATCAGATAAAATCGTCTACTTACATTGATGGGGTGCAAACAACTGTAACAGTTCCAACAACAACAGTTTAGTGGACAGGTTTATACATTTACATTGTGAAATGATGAAAATCGTTCAGTGGATGGGACGGTTCGATTATCATTGTTAAAGAGGAATTATAACAAAAATGAAAATGTACTAACTTCAGCATAATGAAGTAAGAAGTTTTCTAAAAATAATCAATTGAAATTCTGTACTGATTCTGAAATAATCAAGTTTATCTTCACTATTCCTCTCTCAGCATCTGTTTCTTTTCATTCTCTCTTCATGCAGGAGTTGGATGTCAGATATTCATTGACAGTTAGATCCAATATATCTTATATGGGGGCTCCTTTTGCCTAGAAGATGTATTAGAGCTCACTCTTTTAAAATCACCAGGCATCATGTCTCGCTACATGCAGAATTTATGCAGTTATTTTGTTAGATTTTGTTTGTACTGGAATCAGTTTTTTAAGTGAGCTCTAATACATCTGCTAGGCAAAAGGAGCCCCCCTATAAGATATATTGGATGTAACTGTCAATAAATATCTGACACCCAAGTTGAAGACAGAATAAAGAGAAACAGATGCTGAGAGAGGAATATGATTATTTCAGAATTTATGCAGAATTTTTAATTGACTGTATTTAGAAAGTTTCTTATTTCAATATGATGGAGCTTATATTAAAGACCAAGTAAAGTTAAACTAAAGAAGTAGACTAGAAATGTTGAGAGCACTTGAGAAAGGAGGTTGTACCTCCGAAATGTTGTGTGGAGATCTCAATAAACCTCTATTATTTAGCATGATTGCCCAAGTGTGTGCCATCTGATTCTCTACTTGTGAATGGATAACGGAAACCAAGTTTTTCAGCAAGGTTCCCAGATTGAGCACCACCAGTAAATACGCACGGATTTTGCAACATTATATCTAGAAATGTTCTACATTATGTTTTGGGCTTCTGTACCAGCCCAAGGCAACCACAGTCCTTTAGCAGTAAAGATTTGTGTCTCCAATGTTGCCCCAGTAGCTCCCCATGTTCTTTTCTGCTGATTCACTGCACATGCTCTGTGCTGCTGTCACTTACTGAGCTTAGGTACTAACTCAAAATAAAACATGGCATTTTTAGTCCTATTCATTTTTAGGGTTTCCTTCTCCTTTAAATGGCAGGGTTTCACTTTTTATTTTCACTTTGTTTTTATTTTCAAATAATCTGAGCTCTGTTTTTCTTATGCTGCTGCTTTTTTCTTACTTCCAGGGACTCTGTGTATTCCTTCAGGCCAGGTAACAGCAGTTTATTAATGCTTTTTGGTACTCTTCAAAAGATCAGGGATGTTATATTATACATGTTTGGCAGAATGAGGCCTGAAAACAAAGCCAGATCAATAAGAAAGGTTCGGGATTCAGCCAGGATTCAGCTTTTTTCAGCAGGATTCGGATATGGCCGAATCCTTCTGCCCGGTCTAACCGAATCCTTATTTGCAGGGAGGGAAATTGTGGGACTTTTTGTCACAAAACAAGGAAGTAAGAAAGGTTTCCCCCTTCCCATCCCTAATTTGCATATGCAAATTAGGATTTGGTTCGGTATTCGGCTAAATCTTTTGCAAAGGATTCAGGGGTTTGCCCGAATCCAAAATAGTGGATTCGGTGCATCCCTGTTTACATTGCTCATGTAATGTGTTTAAATGTAAATAAATATCTACCTGTTCTCTGGTGAACCAACGAGCATCTTCCATTTCCACTTTGTCAACTTTAATTTCAGTAGATATTGCAACTGCCAAGCAGCCAATCATTAGGGATGAAGGCATGGGCCATGGCTGACATGATACATACTGAACATGTCCAACTTTAACCCCACTCTCCTCTTCAACTTCTCTTCGAACTGCATCTTCAATGGTTTCTCCTGAAAAAAATGCAGAGAATTAAAAACTATCGAGTAAAGCCTGTATAATGTCACAAGGTAATCAAGACTGTGGACATATTCTTGGTTTAGCTGGCAAGCAATGCAGTGGCCACCACCAATATTTAAATACTACAGTGGAAGGCTCCATCAACATACCTTGCTCTTATTGGCTAAACATCTGCAGACATTACGTATATTTAAAAGGGAACTATCGTAAGCTTCAGCATACTGAAAGAAACTTTCTAAACACAATCAATTAAAAATTCTGCATTGTTTTTTGAAATAATCAAGTTTATGTCATTGACAGTTAGATCCAATATATCTTATAGGGGGGGGGTCCTTTCCTAGCAGATGTATTAGAGCTCATTCAAATAATTGACTCCAGTACAAACAAAATCTAACAAAATAACTGCCTTTTGCCCAAATTCTGCATGTAGAGAGACAGGATTTCTGGTGCTTTTAATAGAGTGAGCTCCAATACATCTTCTAGGCAAAAGGAGCCCCCTATACGATATATTGGATCTAACTGTCAATGAATATATAGCACCCAACCTGCTACATGAAGAGAGAATGAAGAGAAACAGATGCCGAGAGTGAAATAGTGAAGAAAAACTTGATTATATCCGAAATGGTACAGAATTGTTAAGTGATTGTATTTAGAAAGTTTCTTATTTCAGTATGCTGAAGCTTGTATTCAATTTTCTGCGATAGTTCCCCTTTAAAAGCACAGAGAGCAGCTCCCCTTCTGCCCACCGATATGAACAGAGTGTTTTTTTCTTGCAATGCAGACAAAGCGAGGTGGCATTCAGAAAGCTGAAGACAGAACTGGTTACACACGTACATTCTGCAAACCGTATTGGTTGCACAAAGTTGAAATGAATAAAAAGCAAACTTACCAGGTTCGATAAATCCTGCTAAACAAGAGAACATGCCCACAGGAAATCTCTTCTTTCTTCCCAACAGACAATGGCTTCCATCAGGATGAATAACCAACATTATCACAACAGGATCTAAGCATAAACACAAGAGAAACACTAAGGGGCCGATTCATGAAGCTCGAGTGAAGGATTCGAATTAAAAAAACTTAGTATTTTTTGGGTACTTCGACCATCGAATTGGTTAAATTCTATCGAATTCGATCGAATTCGAACGATTCGAAGTAAAAATCGTTCGACTATTCGACCATTCGATAATCGAAGTACTGTCTCTTTAAAAAATACTTCGACCACCTACTTCGGTAGATAAAACCTACCGAAGTCAATGTTAGCCTATGGGGAAGGTCCCCATAGGCTTGCCTGTGATTTTTTGATCGAAGGATTTTCCTTCGATCGTTGGATTAAAATCCTTCAAATCGTTCGATTCGAAGGATTTAATCGTTCGATCGAACGAAAAATCCTTCGATCGATCGATCGCAGGATTTGCGCAAAATCGTTCGACTTCGATATTCGAAGTCGAACGATTTTAGTTCCCAGTCGAATATCGAGGGTTAATTAACCCTCGATATTCGACTCTTGATGAATCGGCCCCTAACAGTCAATACTAATATACTATTAAGGGGCAGATTTATCAAAGGTCGAGGTGACTTTTCGAATGAAAAAGACTCGAATTTCAAGCTATTTTTGTGTATTTCGACTAGGGAATAGTCCAAATTTGATTTGAATTTAAAAAAAAAAATCAAAAATTTGAATATCGAAATTCATTATGTACTGTCTCTTTAAGAATTCGACTTCGACCATTGGCCATCTAAAACCTGCCTGTTTTAGCCTATGGGGGACCTCCTAGAACCTTCGACCCTTGATAAATATGCCCCTTAAATATTTAGTTGATGACATGATTTTAAAGGGGTGATTCAACTTTAAGTTAACTTTTAGTATGTTATAGAAAGGCCAATTCTAAGCAACTTTTCAATTGGTTGCCATTATTTATTTTTTATTGTTTGAAAAATGATTTGCCATCTTCTTCTGACTCTTTCCTGGTTTAATTAGGGTCGCTGACCCTAAAAGACAAAAAAAACTGTTACCGTTACTTTTTAGTGTTTGTGAAGATTCTCATTCATCCAGGTCATGGTGTATCTATAGAAATAAGTCAAATCAACTGGACTTGCTGTTATTTTTCCTTGAAGACGTTTCACCAGTCAACCAACTGGTTTTCTCAATTCAGAATAACTTGTAAATCGTCCTTCGAGAATATATATATCTTCTGGAATGTTGCTCCAATCAGCATAATCTGTTTATCATAACCCACAATAATGTCATTAAATTAGGTGTTGATTGTATTAGCAAGATTGGAGCTTTGATGTGTTATTAAACCTTCCAGCAAGAGGTGCCAAAACAGCATTGCATGTGGCAGACAACAGATGTCACCCCCCCTCCTCTATTCAAACGTGGTATTTAATTTTTTACATCTATGGCTTCTTTAACACCTCTTTTAAATCAGTCGCTCTCCCGGTCTAGAATCTGTAATTGGCAGTCTTCAAACGTGTGTCCTTTTCTACTTTATCTACTACAAGGCTGAGGAGCTGGCTCTTCTGTGCTGCTCCATACACTGGTGTAACTGTTGTGACACTGAGCAGATCATCCACTTTCATCAGCCTGTGTTTTGTATGTAGACACAGGAAAGTGGATCCACCGTCACCTGCTTCTTCATGTAGCCCCATTGACAGGCACAATGTCGGACTATGTAGAGTTACCCTGAGCAAATTCTGGAGTGTAAATGGGAAAATCCACTCAGTGTAACTCCACCTCTCAATGATACTACGTGAAGAAGCATAGTTACATAGTTAAATTGGGTTGAAAAAATACAAAAGTCCATCAAGTTCAAACCCTCCAAATGAAACCCAGCATCCATACACACACCACTCTATACCTTCACATAAACTATATATACTCATACACTAACTATAGAATTTAGTATCACAATAGCTTTGAATATTATGTCTGTCCAAGAAATCATCCAAGCCATTCTTAAAGGCATTAACTGAATCAGCCATCACAACATCACCCGGCAGTGCATTCCACAACCTCACTGTCCTGACTGTGAAGAACCCCCTACGTTGCTTCAAACGAAAGTTCTTTTCTTCTAGTCTGAAGGGGTGGCACTGATCCTATTTATGGGGAAAAGGTCCCCTGCTATTTGTCTATCAGGCCCTCTAATTTACTTGTAAGCAGTGGATCCGTATATGCGCAAAAACCGCAGGCCGAGGAAATCGGATGCTCCCATAAGTACAAACACGTTTATAAATGATGGTCTTACCGACTCTTGGATATGATGTATTGTGGATCCCTTGCAGACTAGGACATCCACTCTTTAAGCAGGTTCTCTTGTAGCCACCTTCTTCAATGATTGTTGCACTGCCGCAAGTTGGGCAGAATTTGTAACGGTTGTGCCATGCCAGAACGGATCTTGCTTGGGCTAATATACCTTAACATATATAAGATATCATACAGATAAGTATACTTAAAGTGATACTGACACTAAAAAATTAATTTTAGCATATGAATGTACATTAAATGTTACCTATAGGTCATGTTGATCATTTTTTGCCGAGAGGTTTGTTTTTGTATATAATTGTTAGTTGAAGTTCCTAAGCCTGACTCACTGACACTCTGACACTCTTTGCCAACCTGACTGTCCCATCTCAGCCTGTTAGTTACAGTTTCTAATGCTAACGGACTCCTGCTGCACAAATATGGCAGCCCCCTCATACAGGAACATGGGGGATCAGACAGGTAATGTAAAAGCATCATGCAAATACTTTATGGCAAAGTTAGAAGTAGCTTGCAAAGCCAGTATTATAATAGATGTAAAAAAAAGTTTAATTTCAGGTGTCAGTATCTCTTTAAGTTACTAACCAAAGCATTTTAGACAGAATATTTCTTTAAAGGCCACTGCTGCAAGGGTTTTGTAGCAGTGACTTTTCTACAGAAACACAGGACCATAATCTTCTGCAATTGTCCTTCATTTCAGGCAAATCCATATGGTTTCTCAACAAAAATTAAGCAAAACTGTGAAAAGACTGATTCAATGATTCAAGTAACTCTTGTATATACTGAAACACACACTTTCACATGTTTATAAATTAAAAACTACAGGGAAGGTTGCCTTAGTGCAGTCATTCTCTCCCACTTTAGATTTCTGTGAGTTTAATATGATTACAGTGAAATGATTTTCAGGGGAGAAATCTAGGTGCCATGTATTCCAATGCAACTGTTTCCAAAAGAAAGGAATTCTAGAAGATATCATTTTAAACATTCTGAATCACAATTACACAAGAACCAATTATACCTATGAAAACATTACAATTAGAAATCTACTGCAGCTTAATTGGAAGTCCAAAAGCTTCCAATTAACTGGAGTAAAAAAAGTCCCACAATTGCTGTAATATTAACTGAATGTTTCTAAAGCTCAGGTGCTGCAATGAATGACAGGTTCTCTTTTCTGCATAAAAACTGTCTTGAAAATATGCTGGTGGGTTGCTACTCTGGAGGATAAACGGGAACTGCATAACAAAATTTGGCTGCCGTGGCAGCAATATATTGCTAAATCCAATTAGGCAGATGCACCCTAGGCCCTCCCTGCTCCTATTGCCCCCCCTTTTTCCTTTTCTACCCCCCTTTATGTTTTGTTTTTCTTTTTCTTTTAATGCGGCTACCCAGTCAATTTTAGACAACCTATGGAGACGACATTCATATTGAGGAGACACAGTTATGAGAGATTTACTGTTTTCTGTTTATTGTTCACAATGCGTAGCAATATTTCAGTGCAGGTCATTGTATGTGCCATTCCACAGTTATATTGCATATGTTGTATGTGATGCTTTTGTGGATGTGACAATAAAGCATTTGTGTTAAAAAAAAAAAATATGCTGGTGGGTCTGTTTTTTTGAAGTCATAGTGGCATTTATTCAGGTATTTTGAATTCCTGTGTTAAATATACAGTATATAGATAGATAAAAATATAGAAACAAGGATTTTACTTTGCAAATCTTTTACTTAAAAGATCAGTAACAAAATTAAAAAGTATCCATTGTGCGGTGCTCGATTTTTCCTCCCTGCCTTCTATGGGAGATAGCCAAGGAGGAGAAATCGAGTGTTGCAAGATGGATCGTCGCCCTGACACCGTTTCTGAAGATCGCAAGCAGAGAATCGGTAAGTAATTTCTTAACAGAGACTTTGCGCATTTAAAGTTAAAACTGCCTTGGTGGGTTTTTTTTCGTTAAGTAAAAACTAATTTTTTAAAAAAAATTTTTTTTAATGCTACTGGTTTTTAAGGTGGCTATAGATGTACAAATATTATTGTATGAAAAATCTTTCGTATGATAATAGGTGCGTGTGCGGTGGGAGACGACAACCGATGTTGCGAAAAAAACCTTGGATATCGTCCCGTCAATCTTGCAGGACTAAACATTTTGATTGCCCACTTTAACAGCCTCTTTGAAATCTCTACCTGCCACTTTGGTTGCTCAAAGGTTACTAAGGCTGCAGCATCCCCTTAATCACTTAGGATTCCTTTTGCTCCTTTAACCCACTCGCATACCTCCCAACATTTTGGAAGTAAAAAGAGGGACAAAAAATTTTTTCAGCGCGTAGCGCAGCAATTTTTTGACCACACCACTTTCTGTGGCCACACCCCCTAAATACCATGTTTGTTTTACAAAATTTGGCAGGTTATGAAAGTTTGAAAATATTTCTTCTTATCTAAACTGTGTTTTTGTGTCTCAAAATTATTACAAAGTATGTTATTTACACCTGTTATCTGTTCTGGGCTCTCTGCTAAAAGCCAATTAAGTGAGAAACTTTGTTTCTTTTTATGGCTGTTCAGTGCAGAGAAAAGAGGGACTTTCCAGTAAAAATGAGGGACTGTGGGTTGAGCTGTCAAAAGAGGGACTGTCCCTCCGAAAAAGGGACAGTTGGGAGGTATGCACTCGACCCCCCTCCTTCGGCAATTTTCTTTGGCTGTTGGCTCATGAGCATGATCAGTTTGTCTCAGCTCAGATTACTAAACACACCCTCCAGTGCAGCAGCCAATGAAGAGATTTGATTTCTAGTTCCAATAGAAACTCTGCTCTAGCAGTCTGATCCTATTTTTAAATCCTAACCCCCTCTTCTGAGCTCAGAGTAACCATTACAGTGCTCAATCCAAGCAGGACTTGCCATCATAGTAAATTCTGCCTGTGTTAGCCTGCATTCTTTAATTGCATGAACTTTACATTGCATATGTGCTGTTTGCAGATATAAATGCACTGATGATGTGTCAGAGGGAAAATGGCCCCCGGGAGAAAGCTGCTATTTGTTTTAGGAAAATGTGATGGTGCTGGAAAATGGAGGAGGATATGTGCAGTACAAATAATGCCATTTGGGAGTAAGAGATGTGACCAACTTATATACATGGTTGGAAAATGTAGGCTTTATATGTCCTTTAATGCTGAATTCTTTTTTTACCTGCATATCTGACGATTCAGTAGAGAGGACAAAAGAGCATTTGTATGACGAATGGTCATGGGAAAGATTGTAAATGAAGCATGTATGTACTTTCTAGAGGAAGCCTTATGCTAGTCTTTCTCTACAGGAACACACTTTGACTTCTTCCCCTCCCCATTTTGTTTTCCTCTTCCCAATAGATTATAAACTCTTCTGGATGGAATCTCATTCCAACAGTGTTTGGAGACTCCTGTCACCTAGTGTTAATTCTCAACATTTAATATACAGCTACACCCTCTGTTTGTACACCTTGTAAGTCACTGCATATTTTTGTGATGCTATCTAAATAACTACAATCTAATTTAATGGACCCTCTGAATGTAATAGGAATGAGTGTGATAAATTGACTTTGGTTTGGTTGGCCATCAGATGTAAATATACAAAAGAACCAGATAAAAAAAAACCCTTTCATTTCTCACAGCCAGTATGTTATAATGTTTTACAATTTTCTCTGTATATCGAAAAAAAGAGCTAAATTTAAATGTATTTTTCATGTTTTTTTTAATATGAAAATATTGCAGATGTAACCTGCAGTTTTGCATAAAAAGCCACTGATTTCTGATTTGCTGGTCACAGGCTTCATCACTTCCCATAGACCTTTCTAATCAATTAACAGGAGTCTGGGTGTTACCTATCACCCAGAGGGTATGACATGAAGTTATTGGTGTCACGGTTAGAGAAACAGGGTAGCAAATGGCATTCTTGATACTAATGACACCTGTCAACGAGGCAGGAAAAAATAAACACAACTGTAGAGGATTCAGAAATTAAAACATTATTGGTAAATGGTCTTGGAAACCAAGATTAAAGGAGAAGGAAAGCTACAGAGGCATTTTATTGCCGATAGATTCAAGCTAGAATGCTATATTTATTCTGTAGAATGTTTTAACATACCTGAGTAAAAAGCTCTAGAAGCTCTGTTTGTTTAGGATAGCAGCTGCAGTATTAACTTGGTGTGACATCACTTCCTGCCTGAGTCTCTTCCTGCTCACTCATAGCTCTGGGCTCAGATTACAGCAGAGAAGGGAGGGGGGGGGAAGAGGAACAAACTGAGCATGCTCATGCCCGGGGCAGGGAGGTTTACGTTGAAGGCAGGAAGTCTGATACAGAAGCCCGTGAGTACACAATAGAAGGAAAGAAATGCAGTGTTTCTTTTGACAGAGGACTCAGAACAGCACTACTTTGAGGGTTTACAGGTTTATTTAGGTGGACCTTTCTGATAAGGCTTACTTAGTTTTAACCTTTCTTAAGGACAACGAGTTATTATAGCTCTTTCTCACCTGCTTCTTTAGGGCTCAGTTGCAAAAAAGCAGTCTTTGGGGGGCGGAGAAAATAGCAGCCTTGGAGTTTCTTTTCAAATGGTTCAGAAGATCCATTGTTTGAATTCAGTCCAAACCATGCTACCAGTCCATCATCCTCCCCACCAGAATCTCTTTTGGGTTCTGAGGAATGAATTGTTTTCGAGTGTTTTTCAACACCAAGAAATATCAGAGTAACATCTTCAGGCCTTAACAGGTATTCCTTCATTTCCTCCGACTGAAGTCTGCAAAGCTTGATTTCTGGATCTTCTGGAGTATCTCTGCCCCCAACTAAATGAACTAGTGGATTTAGGTTGGAAAACAGGATATAAACAGTGCTGGCCTGAGTTTGCTTGGATTTTAACCAATTCATATCTGTCCTCTTATCACTTCTTTTGTCCAGAATTGTACTACTGAAATAATTCTCGTGTTCTTCTTTAGCGTTTAATAAAAAATGGGGTTTTGATCCTCCTTTTGTATGAGTCAGTAAGTCAGCAATGTGTTTGTGACCCCAAAACTTGGCAATATCCAAAGCAGTCTGGTTTGACTTATTAACCAGTGTTCTGTCACACCTGGAGGGAAATAACACATCTATCGATACATGTTCTTGGTCTACTCATATGAACTTCTGATTTAATACATATTTTATTCCTAGTTAAGATCGACAGGTATGCACCTAGCTCATAATAAAGGAGACAAACAGGATTGGTATAAACTCACCCAATATTGTAGGCAATAATGAATAATATATGGTGCTGGTTTTACTTTGGGCTAATGATTAATATAATCTTTAAAGGAGAAGGAAAGGTTAAAACTAAGTAAGCCTTATCAGAAAGGTCCATCTAAATATACCAGTAAACCCCCAAAGTAATGCTGCTCTGAGTCCTATGTCAAAAGAAACACTGCATTTCTTTCCTTCTGTTGTGTACTCATGGGCTTCTGTATCAGACTTCCTGCCTTCAGCTTAAACCTCATTGCCCTGGGCAAGAGCATGCTCAGTTTGCTCCTCTTCCCCACCCCCTCCCTTTTCTACTGTAATCTGAGCCCAGAGCAGGGAGAGACTCAGGCAGGAAGTGATGTCACACCATGTTAATACTGCAGCTCCTATCCTAAACAAACAGAGAGTTTCTAGAGCTTTTTACTCAGGTATGGTAAAACATTCTACAGAATAAATATAGCATTCTAGCTTGCACTATTGCAGCTAATCTATTGGCAATAAAATGCCTCCGTAGCTTTCCTTCTCCTTTAAAAGTGGCCCCTTTATTGACGCTCCCTATAGTTCTGCTACGGTCCTGCTACTGTTTCAAATGTTGGGTGGGCATATCCTGACTGTCTCTGCCAGAAGCACAGTAGAAGGGGATAACCAATCAAAGCCCTGCTCTAACAAGGGCAAATACAGACTTCAGTTAAAGCACATTCCTTCTTTATATAAAAGAGTATAATGCACTGGCAGATTTTTGTTTTTACACAATATGTCTCCTCTAAGAACCGTAGCATGATGTTAGTGTACTGTGTAATATATAGTGAATAAAGTACCCCCTCTTTTAAAATATAAGGATATTATAAGTTACCGAGGAGTTTCATGACCATATAAAAACACGAGGCCGAAGGTCATGGAACTCCGAGGTAACTTCTAATGTCCTCATATTTTGCAACTGGGGGTACTTTATTTATTATAATACACAAGTTTCAGTGAGTCATGTGACAGAAATTACATCAGAACTCACCGTTTATAATCCAATCAGCCTGTTCTACATACACATGCCCATTTATCTCTATAGCATCACATACTCAGCTCCATAAACTCACAATGAAAATTTATCATTAGCTTTTTTCCCATTAACTTTTCTTTAAACTTTGGATACAATTTTTTTTTGCATTATAATCACATAACATGCAGGTTTGCTTTACTGGACATCAATTGCAAGAATCCTGAGGAGCTATGCATGCGGCCTTATAGTGATACAACAGGAAAGAAATAAATACAAACCAGCATAATACTAGTCTGATATACTTTAAGCAGCCAAGGTACTTACAGTAAACTAGTTACAGATATTAGTGCAGCATTTATATAGCTTTATACAAAACAGAGCAACTGTGAAGGAATTAGTGAAAAATAAGAATTATTTGCTTTCTTCTGGGAAATGGAGGTCATGTAGTATAGAGATTTATGCATTATGGGTTTTCATATACTAGATCCCATACCTGCACATGATTGGTCTGATTGCTCAAACCACAGAGAACATTGCTACCTGACACTTTTGACTACAGATCCAATCTCCAAACTATTTTTCATCTTCCTTCAGGGTCACTTTTTTTTTCTCTTACTTGTTTCCACTTAAACACTATCAGTGTCGGACTGGCCCAGTTGTCAGTGGGCCCTTTGCCTTCTAAACATTTGGCCTATTTCATGGTAATTCCCAATTTCTTTATGGGGAAAAATAATATTAATGGAAGAATATAGTAAGTAGATATAAAAAAGGTTAGATACAGTCTAAGGTGGGCCCCTGGCATCCCAGTCCGACACGGTGCACTATTATCTATCTTTCTGTCCATTTCTCCTCTATGTTCTCACGTAGAAATTTGGAAGGGCCAAGCTATTAGTAAAGCCAAGGCAAATAATAGAGTGAGTAGGGGAGCCCAATGACACCTGGGCCCACTAGGGTTTTTCTGGTATCCTGGCCAGTCCAATGCTGCCTTAGACTAATGCCAAATCGCTCTGATTTTTCGGCCTGTGAAAAAACACAAGCTGAGCATTAGCCTCCTTCCATGCTTGTACCCGGAACCACATGTTGGAACGAGCATAGACAACAGGCAAATTCACTAACCTCTGGAAATTCGCCAGTGACGACTTCGCTCACATCGCCCCACTTCGCAGGTGAAAATTCGCTCAGACAACGCTAATTCACTAACGTGCGAAGTTGCGTGCAGGGCGCCGAACGCTGGCAAAGTTGCGCTAGCGTTAAATCGGCAAGCAGAGTGTTATAATGCCCTACACATGAGCCCAGTACCGGTATACAGTTTATGTGCTATATGTTAGGAAATGTAGGGGGGAAGCCAGTTACCCCAAAAAAAATTTACGTTCTTTTGCAGCCTATCACCCTGAAAAAAGGAAAAGACGCTAGCGTTTTTTTTTTATTTTAAAATAATTTTTCAGGAAGTCCTATCTACTCTATTGCACTTCGCCTGGTCTTAGGTGGTGAAGGCAAGTCTGGCGCAAGAAGTAACGTTACAACTGCACCCGTTAGTAGTTTCCAAAATGACTTCACACTGGCGAATTTTAGCCAGCGTTAGTCACTTCGCCCTTTAGTAAATTTGCCCCACAGTGTAGGGCCTGATTCGGAGCTGAGAATCAGCCATGAGTGCCACTAGCCTTATGGATCATTTATTTATTAGAAGGCAGTGTTCAAAGTGCAAAAAAGAGCAGCACAGGTCACTGACCTATAATTTGGAGCACAGAGCTATATTCATGAGGGATGAGAGTCACAAAGGCATCTCTCGTCCCTATCCGTCCATACAGCAGGCAGTAAGACCAGGTCTGCATCAACTGATTCGAGGTGCAAAGCACAGCCATTTCCCCAGGCAGATATTCATGATTACTAAGGTGCACTTTCTTGCATGTCTGTTCGGAGGGAATATTAAATGCTTTAAATGCTTACATTTGTGTGCCCTTAATATGGCTGAAGTTTTTCTAGCAAACCAATGGATTAGGGATTAGTTAGCAGCAAGAATAGACTGAGCAGGATCCCAAAATGAGTGAAAAATAAAATAACCACACCAAAAATTAAGCAAACCCCAAAAAGTAAATAAATATGGGGGGAAAGTATCACAGTCTAAGGGTGTGTGATGCAAGCTCAAAAACAGAAAAATGGTACGACTCTCGAAAAAATGAATCAAAGAAAGATAGTTAAAAGAACATCATTCATTAGGACATAGAGAAAAATTGCCTAGTTCATAAAATAAGGATATTTTTGTCTGTGTCCTAATAAATGATGCTGTACTTTTAACTATTTTTCTTTGATTTTTAGAGGGAATCTCAAACCATTTTTAAATGTTTGATCAATTCAGGGATTCTTTGGTTCGCTGGCTGAAAATAATTGACTTAGTCTGTGTCTCCTCCCCCAATGTGTCCAGTCTAAGCAAACAGGACAGTAAAAGACGTACATTTATTTACCCTTTCTCCAGCAGTACATTTACAACATCAAAGTGTCCGTTTCGAGCAGCAAACATAAGAGCACTCCATCCATGTTCACTTGTTTCATTAATGACTGAAGATGAATGGCTGAGAAGAGGGTGCAGCTTTGTCCTATCACCCAGTGCACAAAGGTTATGGAGCTGAGAAATCATTTCCTTTCTTGGATTCTGCATTCTGAAAAACATTCAATTTAATTCACTAAATGTACATAGAAATCCCTTTCATCAGTACAATACAAAGGAACATGGACGGTGTTTGTATAGCTCCAAAATAATACATAGTGCTTTGCTGACTTAACCCTTTCTCTGCTGCATGTAAATGCACCCATAATGACATGTATGCACTATTTTAATAATTTGCTACGATCATAAGAAGATAACGTAAGTGTGAAACCTGCCGTATTACCAAAATCTAGTTCTCATTGTGACGTTGGTACACGTTTATTCACCAAGTCAGGGTGCAGGCTGGAAAACAAGAACTTAAACCCTACCACCATTATCAATGGTAGCTGGGAAACTTATAAAACTAATACAGGTATGGGACCTGTTATCCAGAATGTGGGGGACGTGGGTTTTTCTGAATAATGGATCTTTTCATAATTTGGCTCTTCATACCTTAAGTCTGTGAGAAAATCAATGAACCCAATTAGCTGGTTTTGCTTGGAATAAGGCTTATTTATATCTTGGATCAAGTACAAGGTACTCTTGAAAAATCAAACAATTCTTACAAATTTGGATTATTGGATTATAATGGAGTCTATGGGAGACAACTTTTCCGTAATTGGGGGCTAGATAATGGGCTTCTGGATAACGGATCCCATACCTGTAACAGATTCGAAAACAAATTGCAAACATTTTTCTGTTAGCCACCATATGTTGTCTTCATCATGCGAACAAACATTCAGATATAGTAAAAAGATTCCATCGAGCAGCACTAAACACAAAAATGCATGTAAAATGCCACTTTCCTTTTATCTAAAATGCAGTATTTTCCCCCCAGAATCAAATCAATCTGGAATTACTGAGAGAATCAGCCGACAACCAGTGCTTGTTGCTAAATGTGCTTTTATTGCCGCAACATATTTCGGGCCCAAGGCCCCGAAACATGTTGTGGCAATAAAAGCCCATTTGTCGGCTGATTCTCTCAGTAATTCCAGATTGATTTGACTAATTTTACACCTGAGGTGGGGGTGTACACTGAGATCGAAAGGCTTACTAAACCAATCCCCCAGAGCGCAGTCATCCTTATCGTGTGGCAATTTGTTTCCCCCCGGAATGTCAGCATGAAAAAACCATCTGCATAACAGTGAGTTTGAACTTGCACATGTATTTAACAATGTGGGCAGGAATCAGAGTCTGTATTGGCAAATTGTGCCCAAGTTGGGATGACAGTCTTTTGTGTGCCTGTACCCATTCTGGGTATTGCACAGAATCAGAGTCAAGTGCAATTCACAATTCAGTTGTTTGTAGGAGGAAGGTGAATCACACTAAGGGCCCTTACACACAAGCGTTTTGAGCTGTGCTCCCCTGCGGCTGAACGCATGAAACTGGAATGCAGGTAACATACCGCGTCTCAACCTGCGTTCGTCGCTTACATGCATCTGTGTGAGTACAGCCCCCTTGACAGTAATGGCGTGTGTTTACTCCTGCGCTCCCCTGCGGCTGAATGCATGAAACCGGAACGCAGGTGAGCGCAGCTCAAAACACCAGCGTGTAAGGACCCTAAGGGCTCTTACAGACAAGCATTTACTGGCGTGTTCCCTTGTGGTGGCTCTTTAATGCGTTACATTGCGAGGAGTATATGCAGTCCATTCAGGGGCACTCCGCCAATGAGGCGAGTTGGGAAACTCGCCTCAGGCGGCAACGCCGGAGAGGTTTCCAGGGGCGGCAAAAAGCTGCTCCTGGTACCTTTTTTAAGAGCCGAATTTCCGTTTTTACTAATGCGAGAGAGCGCAATTGCGCTCTCCGCATTAGTGTTCCTGCACTAATGGCGGCGGGGGGGGGCATTGCAGCAGCCTCAGGCGGCTATTAGCTTAGAATCGGCGCAGATTCCATTTATTGCTATGTATTTGTACTCACTCCACTGCTGGAAATGGATGAACACAGCTTGAACACAGCTTGATGCAAACCACCTTTATTTAGTAGTTCCCAGCAGTGCAGTGAGCTCAAACCTATAGCAACAATGTTCAAGCTAGCCTTCTTTTACAGGCCTGTATGAACCCTAAGGGAACTGCTCCTCCAGGAAGGTGTTAATTCAAGCCAGTTCATTTAACCAGAACTTGGCCCAAATACCTTTGTGGACATAGTTTAAGCCTGTAGAAAAATGTGCATTGTGGCTTTGCACTTTAGTTTAGAAATGAGAGAAAGTAGGGCACATTTAAATCAGTCCCAGGAGCAAACACAAGAGCACTAAGGAACGGAACAATAATTGATCAAAAACTTTGAATAGGTTTTTGATCAGTGTTAAACTTGTCAAAGATCACACTGGCATGTGTAAGTGGTAACGGGGAGACTACTCCTGCTCCAAACTACTCTTGCTAATTGCATTCCACCGGCATTCACTTACGTGTGCCTCAATGAGTACAGCCTAATCAGGAGGCATGGGTCCGTTCCTGTGTTCCTCAGTTTTAAATCGCATGAAGGATTAACCTCCGGGGGCACAGGAACAAACGCCATGTGTAAAGGCCCTTAGTAAAATCACGGAGATTAAAGCACCTTGCATAACATAATCCTTACTAAATCACCATAACAAATGTGTCTTGGTGCCTTATCTAATCCTGCCCTTCCAGAGGATCGTGTGCCGATAAAGGGATGATGATCTGGGAAACACAATGACAGTTTATATGGGCTTTAAGATTTCTAGAATATCAGTAGTGACTGTGAGCCCTGACAAGTACAAGTAGTGTGACAGTCAGATTGTACATATAGAACCAAGGCCATTCTGTCACTTTGCTATGGTCTCCTCCCTCAACAGGTTTCATCATCTGACTTGAACCCCATACTCTTCTGTGAGTCAAATACATGTATGTCAGGTTTATAATAATAATAATAATAATATACAAATAAAATTTCAAACAGAGGAAAAGAATAGTTAACCAAAGCAGTTGATGATGTAATAGCAAGCAGGAGGCCATTAAACACTATCACGCAGGGGACATAGGAGGCAGCAGTAGGAATAACAGTCCTTTCAGATCTGTTGATCACCTACAATTAACTTTTAGTATGCTATAGAACATACTACAGGTATGGGATCTGTTATCTGGAAACCTGTTATCCAGAAAACTCTGAATTATGGAAAGGCCATCTCCCATAAAGTCCCTTTTATCCAAATAATCCAAATTTTAAAAAATTATTTCCTTTTTTCTCTGTAATAATAAAACGGTACTCTGTACTTGCTCCAAACAAGGATATAATTCATCCTTTTTTAAAGCAAAACCAGCCTATTTGATTTATTTCATGTTTACAGGATTTTCTAGTAGACATAAGGCATGGAGATCCTTACACAAAGATCCGTTATCCAGAATGCCTCAGGTCCCGAGAATTCCACATAACAGTTCCCATACCTGTAATTGTAAACAACTTTTCAAAATGGCCTTTATTTTTAACTTTTTCACAGTTTTTTTTTGCCTTTTACTTTTGACGCTTTCCAGCTTTCAAATGGGGGGTCACTGACCTCACAAAAAAAACCCCAAAACAAATGCTCTCTGTAAGACTACAAATTTATTGTTATTGCTTCTATTTATTACTTATCTTTCTTTTCAGACCCTCGCCTATTTATATTTCAGACTCTTATTCATATCAATGCATGGTTGCTAGGGTAATTTGGACACTAGCAACCAGACTGCTGATATTGCAAACTGGAGAGCTGCTGAATAAAAGGCTAAATAACAAAAACCACAAATAAAAAATGAAAACCAATTGCAAACTGTCTCAGAATATCCCTCTCTACAAGGGGGATTTTCAGTTGGCTTGGGGAGGGGGGGAGGCAGGTGACCTCTACAGGGGGCAATCAGTTAAAAATTAGGGGTGGAGGTTTTGTTCTCCTGTAACTTGGGTTGCCACCTGGCTGGTAAAAATGATTGTCAATCCCAATGTTATTAATAAAGATAAATATATAGGAAGGCTATTTTTTTCCTGAAAAGGTGGCAACCCTACCTGTAACCTTGAGACCCCCATATGTTGCTGAACTACAATTTCTAGCAAACCTCCCCATAGAATTAATGGTAAAAGCTTGGCTGGGAGCAGTAGTTCAGCAGCATCTGGGGAGCCAAGGTTAAGAAAAAGATCAAGATCCCCTTAGTCTTCAGGGTTAATTACAAACAGAAATGATTTACAATGATGACTGTTCTCTGCTAAGGCGGATGACTTGACATGCCCCAAGCTGAGTGACACACGTCCACTCATAACCCGAGCCCTGTGAGAATCTCTATAGAAGAAGTACCTGCGAAAATGAGGAGTTACTGGCAAAGCCTCGCACAGCTTGACTTCATATGGGCAAGAGCGAATGGCTCCCTGGGAACACAGCTATTTCCTGCTACCGTATCATCTCTAAAAGCTGCACCCTCAGGATAAATCACAGCAGACACAAAGCGGTGTGAGATAGGATCAGATTGCAGCTCTAGCATTTACTGGAGTGGGAAGTTTGGGAGCCCTAAAAGTGGGCTGTGGGCCTCACATCCAGGCCCGGACTGGCAATCTGTGGGTTCTGGCAAATGCCAGAGGGGCTGCTGTATGATGCCATAGAAATTCACTATTTAATGGGCTGGTTGAAGGCTGTTTGGGCCTCTATGTACTTGAAATGGCAGGGTCTATTTCGACTCTCAGTTCAGACCTGCTCACATCAAAGTACAGTTCAGTGGGGCCCTGTCACATCACTATTTCTTTCTTTTTTTTTTTTCTTTTTTTTTTTTTTTAAGAGACGTATATGATTTTTAGTGAACATTTACAAACAGTAATCAACAGCGCAGGACTGGTAATGCAATAAAATCACTGAACTAAAATAAAGAAGTATCACAAAAAATAATATAGTTAATTTGTAATTAATGTTCACTCACTTGTATTACCCAATGTCAGGCTGTGTAAAGGTATATAAACCAGAATAAGGATACTAAAAACAAGAAAAAGCAGTAAAACCTCACACTACCTTACTGAAATTAATTGAGATCTAATTATAATATAATTATATTATATAATTAGATCTCAATTCATTTCAGTAAGGTAGTGTGGGGTTTTACTGCTTTGTCTTGTTTTTAGTATAAAATAAAGAAGTAATTACACAATGTGATTAGTCACTGGTCACTAGGTTTGCCACCTGGCTGGTAAATATCTATCATACTTGATGCCAGTGTTATTAACCCTTTGCCTGCCAAGCACGTACGGCGTACGTGCTGGCAGGCAAATGCTCAGGCTGCCAAGAACGTACATTGTACGTTCTTTAGCAGCTGAGCGCTCTCTCTGCTTCGGCGGCTTTTGCCGCCTCCGCAGAGAGTGGGGAGAGAAGACAGCCCCCTAGGCAACGAGGCTGGGGGGCTGTCAAGTCGGATCTGCGACTCGATTGTCGCAGATCCGACTTCAAAGTAGCAGACGCATCGCATGGAGCGTCTGCTACTACACTCACCTTCTTCCTGCCTGCAGAGCCGCCCACGCACTTCCTGCTGCGCAGCAACTCTGCAGACACGCTGCCAGGACTCCTCCAAAGAAGACAGCGATTCTCCTGCTCCAAAAACGGTAAGTGCACGTTTTTTTACACACTTACCTGCACCTACACATACTTACAGTACATTTATGCATTTTAGTAAAGATTGGAATTTTTTTAAATTTTTTTTTTTTAATTTTAGCACACTTGGTCCCTTTTGTACAGTTATTTACACTTATTTACACTTATTTACATGTATTTGCACACTCAGATAACTTTTATTAGTGCACAAATATGTATACACAAACAGGTGTTTTTTTTTTTTTTTACGAATTCATTATACTGTTATCTTTTGTTTTTTTTGCCTAAAAACGTGTTATTTTGGCAGCGTGACTATTGGATAATCGATTTCGGCCACTAATTACGCTGTCAGAACAATTATTTTGTTATTTCATTGATTTACGCTATTTTTGTGGTTTTATTGCAATTTTATCCCTGCATTATTGTTCCCTATGTATCTTTAGTATCGTTTTGCTGTTTGGTGCTTTGGTATAGAAAGATAGATTTTACTTAGTTTGATCCGCCAAAATATGTGCTTTCCAAAAATATATGGGTTTCTGGGGGTCTTTTTACAGTTTGGGGGTCTTACGGCACATAACGTACAGTTAGGGTTCTCTTTTCTGCAGCTTAGTTGGCTAGCGTGAAAATTCATAGTTACGTTTTTCATTTGGGGTCCATACACAACACATACTTTGGTAAATCTATACATATTGGGCATCAAACTATTTATTAGACCTCTGACGTCCATATTTAGAGAGATTTTTCTTTGTACGTAAAACATTGTGTCCGATAAATGCGGCAAACTGCAACATTTTTAGGCGATTTTCAGAAATGTTGTAAAAACCTATATGTTTAGAAAAGCTTTGCAGTTTGGTAGTTTCGTGTAGAAAGACGTCGTTATCTTTGTTGGAATCGGCAGAATGTGTACTTTCCAAAAATGTATGGTTTTGGGGGGTCATTGCTGTTAGGAGGGTCTTGAGGCAAATAATATGAAGTCAAGGGTCTATGTTCACAGAAGGCGAATGGGCAGCGGAGAAAACTCATATTCACTATTTTTATTTGGGGTCCGCACATGCCAGCTGCCTTGGTATATCTATGCATATTGGGCATCAAACTGTTCAGTAGACCCTTGGCATCAATATTTATGGTGTTTTACAATTGTATGTAAGAAATTGGGTGAGATAAATGCGGCCAATTGCAATATTTTTAGGCGATTTTCAGAAATGTAAAAACAGTTGCTTTTATCGCCAAATTTAGGAAAGGCTTGCGACTTGGTACTTTGGAGTACAAAGACATGCATACCCAATTTGGATTCGCAGGAATGTGTACTTTCCAAAAATATATGGTTTTATGGGGTGAACGCACTTTTTTCTACCTTTGCCCCCCCCAAAACAATGTAAATGTGTTGATTTTGCAGTACCTGAAATGACAGACCATATGGGGGTCTTTGTTTTGGGGCCCCTATACGCCACGTGCTTGGGTACACCTATACATATTGGGCATCAAACTGTTCAGAGGACCCCAGGCTTTCATATTTGGGGTGATTTGTCTTGATACCTAAAAGTATGTGGGTAATACAATGCTGCAGGGTCGAAATTTTGAAGTCATTTTTGGAAATGTCCCCAAAATCACCAAATTTAGGAATGGTTTGCGGCTTGGTACTTTGGAGTACAAAGACATGCATACCCAATTTAGATCCGTGGGAATGTGTACTTTCCGAAAATATATGGTTTTCTGGGGTGAACTTACTTTTTTCTACATTTTCCCCCCTCAAAACAATGTAAATGTGTTGATTTTGCAGTACCTGAAATGACAGACCATATGGGGGTCTTCGTTTTGGGGCCCCTATACGCCACGTGCTTGGGTACACCTATACATATTGGGCATCAAACTGTTCAGAGGACCCCAGGCTTTCATATTTGGGGTGATTTGTCTTGATACCTAAAAGTATGTGGGTAATACGATGCTGCAGGGTCGAAATTTTGAAGTCATTTTTGGAAATGTCCCCAAAATCACCAAATTTAGGAATGGTTTGCGGCTTGGTACTTTGGAGTACAAAGACATGCATACCCAATTTAGATCCGTGGGAATGTGTACTTTCCGAAAATATATGGTTTTCTGGGGTGAACTTACTTTTTTCTACATTTGCCCCCCTCAAAACAATGTAAATGTGTTGATTTTGCAGTACCTGAAATGACAGACCATATGGGGGTCTTCGTTTTGGGGCCCCTATACGCCACGTGCTTGGGTACACCTATACATATTGGGCATCAAACTGTTCAGAGGACCCCAGGCTTTCATATTTGGGGTGATTTGTCTTGATACCTAAAAGTATGTGGGTAATACGATGCTGCAGGGTCGAAATTTTGAAGTCATTTTTGGAAATGTCCCCAAAATCACCAAATTTAGGAATGGTTTGCGGCTTGGTACTTTGTAGTAGAAAGACATGCATACCCAATTTAGATTCGTGGGAATGTGTACTTTCCGAAAATATATGGTTTTCTGGGGTGAACTTACTTTTTGCTACCTTTGCCCCCCCCAAAACGATGTAAATGTGTTGATTTTGCAGTACCTGAAATGACAGAACATACAAGGGGGGGTCTTCCTTTTAGGGCCCCTATATGCCACGTGCTTGGGTACACCTATACATATTGGGCATCAAACTGTTCAGAGGACCCTAGGCTTTCATATTTGGGATGATTTCTCTTGATACCTAAAAGTATGTGGGTAATACGATGCTGCAGAGTAGATATTTTGAGGTGATTTTTGGAAATGTCACCTAAATCACCAAATTTAGGAATGATTTGCGGCTTGGTACTTTGGCGTAGAAAGACATGCATACCCAATTTGGATTCGTTGGAATGTGTACTTTCCGAAAATATATGGTTTTCTGGGGTGAACTTACTGTTTTCTACTTTTGCCCCCCCCAAATCGATGTAAATGTGTTGATTTTGCAGTACCTGAAATGACAGACTATATGGGGGTCTTCATTTTAGGGCCCCTATATGCCACATGCTTGGGTACACCTATACATATTGGGCATCAAACTGTTCAGAGGACCCTAGGCTTTCATATTTGGGGTGATTTGTCTTGATACCTAAAAGTATGTGTGTAATACGATGCTGCAGGGTAGATATTTTGAGGTGATTTTTGGAAATGTCACCTAAATCACCAAATTTAGGAATGATTTGCGGCTTGGTACTTTGGCGTAGAAAGACATGCATACCCAATTTGGATTCGTTGGAATGTGTACTTTCCGAAAATATATGGTTTTCTGGGGTGAACTTACTGTTTTCTACTTTTGCCCCCCCCAAATCGATGTAAATGTGTTGATTTTGCAGTACCTGAAATGACAGACTATATGGGGGTCTTCATTTTAGGGCCCCTATATGCCACATGCTTGGGTGCACCTATACATATTGGGCATCAAACTGTTCAGAGGACCCTAGGCTTTCATATTTGGGGTGATTTGTCTTGATACCTAAAAGTATGTGTGTAATAAGATGCTGCAGGGTAGATATTTTGAGGTGATTTTTGGAAATGTCACCTAAATCACCAAATTTAGGAATGATTTGCGGCTTGGTACTTTGGCGTAGAAAGACATGCATACCCAATTTGGATTCGTTGGAATGTGTACTTTCCGAAAATATATGGTTTTCTGGGGTGAACTTACTGTTTTCTACTTTTGCCCCCCCCAAATCGATGTAAATGTGTTGATTTTGCAGTACCTGAAATGACAGACTATATGGGGGTCTTCCTTTTGGGGCCCCTGTATGCCACGTGCTTGGGTACACCTATACATATCGGGCATCAAACTGTTCAGAGGACCCTAGGCTTTCATATTTGGGGTGATTTGTCTTGATACCTAAAAGTATGTGGGTAATACGATGCTGCAGGGTAGATATTTTGAGGTGATTTTTGGAAATGTCACCTAAAGCACCAAATTTAGGAATGGTTTGCGGCTTGGTACTTTGGCGTAGAAAGACATGCATACCCAATTTGGATTCGTTGGAATGTGTACTTTCCGAAAATATATGGTTTTCTGGGGTGAACTTACTGTTTTCTACTTTTGCCCCCCCCCTAACGATGTAAATGTGTTGATTTTGCAGTACCTGAAATGACAGACTATATGGGGGTCTTCCTTTTGGGGCCCCTGTATGCCACGTGCTTGGGTACACCTATACATATTGGGCATCAAACTGTTCAGAGGACCCTAGGCTTTCATATTTGGGGTGATTTCTCTTGATACCTAAAAGTATGTGGGTAATACGATGCTGCAGGGTAGATATTTTGAGGTGATTTTTGGAAATGTCACCAAAATCACCAAATTTAGGAATGATTTGCGGCTTGGTACTTTGGCGTAGAAAGACATGCATACCCAATTTGAATTCGTGGGAATGTGTACTTTCCGAAAATATATGGTTTTCTGGGGTGAACTTACTGTTTTCTACTTTTGCCCCCCCAAAACAATGTAAATGTGTTGATTTTGCAGTACCTGAAATGTCAGACTATATGGGGGTCTTCCTTTTAGGGCCCCTATATGCCACATGCTTGGGTACACCTATACATATTGGGCATCAAACTGTTCAGAGGACCCCAGGCTTTCATATTTGGGGTGATTTGTCTTGATACCTAAAAGTATGTGGGTAATACGATGCTGCAGGGTCGAAATTTTGAAGTCATTTTTGGAAATGTCCCCAAAATCACCAAATTTAGGAATGGTTTGCGGCTTGGTACTTTGGAGTACAAAGACATGCATACCCAATTTCGATCCGTGGGAATGTGTACTTTCCGAAAATATATGGTTTTCTGGGGTGAACTTACTTTTTTCTACATTTGCCCCCTCAAAACAATGTAAATGTGTTGATTTTGCAGTACCTGAAATGACAGACCATATGGGGGTCTTCGTTTTGGGGCCCCTATACGCCACGTGCTTGGGTACACCTATACATATTGGGCATCAAACTGTTCAGAGGACCCCAGGCTTTCATATTTGGGGTGATTTGTCTTGATACCTAAAAGTATGTGGGTAATACGATGCTGCAGGGTCGAAATTTTGAAGTCATTTTTGGAAATGTCCCCAAAATCACCAAATTTAGGAATGATTTGCGGCTTGGTACTTTGGCGTAGAAAGACATGCATACCCAATTTAGATTCAGGGGAATGTGTACTTTCCGAAAATATATGGTTTTCTGGGGTGAACGTACTGTTTTCTACCTTTGCCGCCCCCCAAAACGATGTAAATGTGTTGATTTTGCAGTATCTGAAATTACAGAACAAACGGGGGGTCTTCCTTTTGGGGCCTCCTATGCCACGTGCTTGGGTACATCTATTCATATTGGGCATCAAACTGTTCAGTGGACCCAGGATTTTATATTTGGGGTGTTTTACATTGATACCTAATGATGTGTGGGAGATATGTTGCTGTAGAGTGGAAGCTTTGAGGTCATTTTTCAAAAAATTCACCAATTTCTATAAAACACTATAACTTTAGGAAACAATTGCAACTTGGTGGTTTGGAGTACAAAGATATTTCTACCCATTTTTGATTCACCAGAATCTGTTCTTTCTAGTAATGGGTAGTTTTCTTGGGTAAACCTACTGTTAGTGGAATGTTTGGCCTTGAAATCAAAAGTATGCCGTTTGGGGAGTGTTGCTTTGGAAATTTGGTTGTGTACTGCTTGTAGATTTTGAGCTATACAAGTGAGAAATCTCCATAAAACTATATATATTTGGTATTGTCGCGTTCAGGAGACATAGACCTTTCTAAATCAGCTGTGTTCTCGTACGTAAAATGAATGATGTTTCTGATATATGTGATTGTTCTTCGTGCAACATGATTTTTTTCATTTTATTTGACACTTAGAATCCAATATTTTTTTAGAGAAGTAGAATTACACCAAAATTCTTGCATATTGTGAAAGTTCAGGTTGTCCTGAAAAAAACAATATATTGTTTTCCTGGGTTAACTAAAAGACCACCCCAGGAAAGGCCCTTAAAGTGAAAGAGTGCAAAATATCTAAAAACTGCTTGGCAGTAGATGTTCGCATCTAGGACAAAACGGCTGGCAGGGAAAGGGTTAAAGGAATTCGGTCATGATTTTAAATTACACTGTTCACACTGCAAAAAATTCACTCGACCATATAATATTTCAGCATGGCTTAGTTATTATCAAGTGCAGTTAATTGCTTATTATTACAGAAACAAAACAAGCCAATCAATCAAAAGGAATATTTTTTCTAAATTTGCATTGCTGTATTTCAGAGCTTTCTGAATAACTGATTTTGTATAATAGATCCCATACCTTTAGTTAAAGGATTGGTCTTACTTATCAGGGAGAATAGATAGAGGAAGGTTGCCACCCATGTGGGGTTCATCTGAACATCTGAGTTTTTCAAAGGGCTGTCCATTCAAGACGTTCTGTCTCATTTAAAAAGAAATCCAGCCAGCGTTTAAGTGATGCATTAACCTTGACCCAAAATCATAACTCCATTTACATCATTCTGGCCGCCAATGCTATCTGCCATGCCCCCTTTGTTTAGGTTTAGCTGATAGCAGAGGTGACAACCCTAGTCTATACTTGGCAAGCAATATTCATTATTATCATCATCATATGTTCTTTGAACTCTCTGCCTGGTTCAATCATGTAGATATGATGATACACTGGGCTTCTAGATGGAAATTGCTGCAAATATACTGGAAGCAAGTATTTTCCTTTTTATGCTATAACTGTGCATCATTCATTTTGTGTACTGCAAGCCTGCAATGGCCGCCTGGGCAGGTCTACACGGTGTACAAGTGACAATTTTAAGTTGTCCGTGTTACATTCAATCCATTCTCGTTTCTCTTTTGTCCTTTTTGTTTCCCTTTTTGCCCAGTTTAACTCAATAAATTACAAAAGCCATAGATTTTGTTATGATTAAAACAACAGGCCAAATGTATATCCAGCACAAACCCAAATGTATATTGCACTCATGCAGAAGAAGAGGTATACTGCCCCTTTAAGCAAACGGAGTGGACCAAAATCAGTAATATTTCAGTTGGCCGTTGCCTGAATGCAGAATTTGTCACCAGCAGAAAGACTTCTTTTAGCATTTACTCTGATGACTAGGGATGGGCGATTTTTTTCGGCTTGTTTTGCCGCAGAAATGACGCCCATAGACTTGTATGTCGCCATGCGACAAAAAATTTTTTTGCCCATCCCTACTGACGACAGTTAAATGTCTTACATGGTGAGATCCAGTATGCAGAACAAAGGCTGTTATTATAGGACAGTGTATACATTTTGGTTTCACACTGTGGTGCTCGCTAATAAGAAACTGGGGCCAGTGCAGTATTCTTCAACCAGGAGCACAGGCCGGGGGCATCAGCTTAGTGATTACAATCACTTTACTTCTCCTTTAAAATAAAATGATCCATTTCCAATATAAGCTAGTGGGAGTTTGCTGCTTCCATGTACTGTTCTAATGCTCAGTGTTGATGCTGAGGGATGTTTCTACCAGGGCCCCTCTGAGTGCAAAACATATATGAAACACCTGCTCTACTTGGAGTTGCTGGGAATTCACCCTCACCATGTGCTGTGCTGAGTGGCATATATAAAAAGATAGATAGATATATAGATAGATATCTCTATTATCTTCAGACCAGCACTCCCTTTAAAAACTTGGTAATTTTATTTTTGCATAGTATTAAATACCCGACGTTTCGGTCCACATTTGGACCTTTTTTAAGGATGTGTACCGAATCGTCGGGTATTTGATACTATGCAACAATAAAATTACCAAGTTTTTAAAGGTAGTGCTGGTCTGAAGATAATAGATAAATACAAAATTACCGTGCACCCCGCCATTAACAGCAGCTTTGGAGTGCGGATACTCATTGGAAAGTATGTAATTGCATATATTTAAATACAATATTTTCACTGAAACCCCGGAGTTGCTGGTCATTGGAACGGTGTATGTATATTTTTTACCGTGCACCCGGGTAATTGATGAGAAACAGTGTGCCACCCAGATGAACATACATATATATGCCCCCATGGCTACACAGCAGCTTTGTGGTGTTACTGTTTCTTTCAGTGGCGTAACTTCCGGGGGAGTGGCGGGTGCGATCCCTCTGGGCCCGCTGGAGACCATTCTGCAGCAAACACGGTAAGGAAACCGTGTGTATGAAGTATATATTGTGTGTATTATGAAGGAGAGGGACCTGAGGCTAAATCCTGCAAATGGGCATTTGGACCGTAGATACATCACTGAATCATTAAATCACAGCATGCCTCTGTTACTGTGCTTTTCAGATTTCCCATTGTTTTACTGTATGACTGTTTTTGCTGGAAACATGTGGGTGACAGGGGCAGATTTACTAAGTTCGAGTGAAGAATTCGAATGAAAAAAAATTTAAATTTCGAAGTATTTTTTTGGGTACTTCGACCATCGAATGGGTCAAATTCGATCGAATCTAACGTTTCAAAGTAAAAATCGTTCGACTATTCGACCATTCGATAGTCGAAGTACTGTCTCTTTAAAAAATACTTTGACTTCATACTTTGCCACTTTAAACCTACCGAGCTGCAATGTTAGCCTATGGGGACCTTCCCCAGCACTTTTCTAAGCTTTTTTTGATCGAATAAAAATCCTTCGATAGCTCACTTAAAATCGTTCGAATCGTTCGATTTTATCATTCGATGGAACGATTTTTATTCGATTGTTCGATCAAAGCATTTGCGCTAAATCCTTCGAATTCGAGGGTTTATTAACTCTCAAAATTCCACCCTTGATATATCTGCCCCTTAGTATTTTTTGTGATATTCTGTAGCAGAAGTGAAAGCTGCGCCCTCCACTAAACTGTTTTAAATTAGGCAGGGGTCATTGTGGTACCGTATACATTCTTCTACCCCCCCGCAAACAATCTTGAGTAGGGCTCAGCGCACAACTAAGAATTGTAAAAACTCTCACACTCACAAACTTACAAAGCAAAATAGCAGTTTTATATAGGAAACTATTCGTTAGTCTTACTCAGAGGCACTTTCCCTTGTCCCCGAAGGATAAATGACAGTTGTGTGTCATCAGTTTTTATGGTGTGCTCTTGGGGCATGCCTCTGACAAAGCCTGCTGTTTACCCATATGCTGTCTTCAAACATTACATAACTTTCCATATTGCACTCTCAGCAGGATATGGTTGCACTTTCTTACGTGAGCTGGACTTTTATATTTTACCCCTCTCTGCAAACTGAAATTATTTGTTGTCTTTGGAATATATATACTGTATACATGTAGGGGTGTTATTTATTAAAGTCTGAAGGCCAAAAACTCGAAAAATAAAATAATCTCAAATTTTTCGAGATTTATTATACCCCAAGGATGCAAAACGTCTGAATCCGAAAAGCCGGCATCTCAGACCTGCCGAAATTGTATATAAAAGATGTAGATAAGAGAGAGGGGCGGTAACTGGTTCAAGGCAGTTGTATGTAGAACAAATGCGCACAAATAAAGTCCAAATTCTTCCGAAGGTCAAAAACAAATGTTCGATGCTCCAAGGGTTAAATGCAAATTATTCGACAACTCCAACAAATGTCCCACGTGGGGCGCTCCCTCCATCATCTGCTGGTCCCAAGCAGGCAAAGTCTACAAATAAACATAAAAGATGGGACGAGCTCCCATTGTTTAAAATTGTATCAGCAGCTTTAATTAACAAGCATAAAAAATATATATATTGCACTTACAATTTAAGCAGAAAATGATGGTTCATCAGTAAAGACTGTTAAATCTGTTTCTCAATGTGAGTTACCTTTGCTATTCTCATTAGACAACTGTCCAGAAAGCATTTATAAGTCCTTAACAGACACAAGGCCAACTGAACCAGATTGTGGAACTCATTGCTTCATCTTATTTTCTGAATGTGACTTCTAATAATTACAGCAGCAGACAGTATCTTAATCAAAAAAAAAACTTCACTTCTATTATTCATTAATTGCAAAGAAAGTGAAGTCAAAACAACAAGCTGTTATTACACCTAATATGAATCTGAAATAACCCAAGACGTATCAAGCAATTTAGAAGAAAGAGAACTGACATTTCATTAGCTTTGCCTGTTTGTACTGTTCCTAATAGAAATAATGAAAAGGGAATCTAATAATCTTTCAAAATGTAAGCTCAACAAAAAGTACTGAGAAATGCAATTTCATTTGTCATTTTTGACTGATTTGCTTTTCCTTCTGTAATGAGACAGCAGGAGGGCTCATTTGCAATAGCATCCAAAGTGATATTCCCCATATAATTTGCAATTTATTTTACCTATAAAACAGCATTCCCCCCACAATTTCGGTGTAATTGTGGCTGTGCATAGATTGCAGTTGGCACAATTGTGCCTGTGCACTTTTATGAGTCCAAAGTGTTATTTTGCTATTTTCCATGCAATTTGAAATGTTTTTTTACCCACAATGCAACATTTCTCCCCACAATCCCAGTGTAATTGTGCCTTTGGAAGTTGGTACAATTGTGCCTGTGTGCTTTAATGAATGCTCCAAAATTGTTGGGATGAGACATTTCCAGCACTTATGTCAAAATCTTTGAAGCAGCACGCGTGAGAATTACTCCTTTTCAGGAGTTACCAGATTTTCCACTCTGTCCTCCAGTCTCCCATCTCTCTGATGCATTCCCCCGATTTCTGTATTTGTAAAGATTTTTAGGCAAAAATCTGGTGGTGTGCACGCGCAGAACATTTCAGTGACCTCAGCAGAGCGAAATGTGCATACACAGCGTGGTTACAGCAGTTTCAGGAGAGGTCATGTGCATGACGTTAGTTCTGCCGGCATCTCATCTGGTGATTTCACAAACCTGGATATTTTTCAGTGGTGTGCCGAGACTCCCCCATCTGAGCTATTTCAAAAGTTGACAGCTCTGGAATAGTGATGGGCAAATTTATTCAGAAGACATGTATTTGCAGTGAAATTCCGGATTTTGTTGACAGCGAACGTCTCCGTGAAACTGCAGCGAAAATTCACAGTGGGAAAATTCGCTGTAACAAAAAAATTGTCATTCATCAAAATTGTCGCACGTCAAAATTATTCGGATGCCTATTAATGCATTTGGAGAATAGAGTGCGCTTGTAAAAATTGCCGCACGCATAAAAATTGTCACGTGTCAAAATGATTTGGACGCTCGTTGACTTTAATGCATTTGGAGAAAAGAGTGCGCTTGTAACAATTGTTGAAATTGTCGCGTCAAAATAATTCTAACGCCTATTGACTTTAGTTTAGTGAATTAATTGCCGCTTTGCAGAATTTTTCAGAGTTTTGCAAATTTCGCAAAGTGAAACGGGACATATTCGCCCATCACTACTCTGGAATTACCACCACCTTTATAGAGGCAGTACAGTACTTCCAGGTTTCCCCTGAATCAGTAGATGAACTGGTGCACAGTTCATAATTGACTTCATTCCAGACCGGTTAAATGCAAATCAGAGAAACATATTAAGGTGCAAATACGTAATATAGCTTTCCTACCTGCACAGATTCCGTCTATTTATATGTGATTACAATAGTGGCTGCATATGTAAAAGAACTAGCACCCTGCTTTATCTAAATAAACATACAAATGTACTTTTTGTAAAAGTATGTGCCAGTGAGTAATCCTAAATATTAATCCTAAATAGAAAATTGCCATTTTATGTACTAAGGGCCACCCCCATGGGATCCTAGGCACACATACATGTTAGGTCACATGAGGCAATTAATGGACAATTTTCTATCAATATGCCTTTGAAGGTTTTCATTCATCCAGGTCAGTAGTAGAATTCAATCTAGAGAAACTGGACTTGCTAAGTAATAATCAAATGATTCCATCATTCAATGGTTACTCAGCAAGTCCAGTTGCTCAAGACATTCTTCTAGTAGATAAAAAGTTTTACTTTCACACTTTGGGTCAGATGATGATGAGGGAGCACACAGAACATCACAAAATAGGGGCTCAATGTAAAAGGTGTAAAAGAATATTTACAGTATACTGTTGGTTCAGTATTTATTTTGGGGGTATAGTTTTCATTTAATGCACACTGCTCCATGTTATGAAGAAAACACCAGGTCCCCAAGCATTGCAGATAATAATCTAGTATAGTATGCATTTTATCCGAGATAGAATTTACAAAAAGATTCAGTCAAAATAGTCTAATATGTTACCAGAGCTTTAGAAATTGTGTAACTACTTCTAGTAGCATGGCAACCAGTGATGAGCCAATCAGCTCTGATTCAGATTGCTAGCAGATTTGGCTAAAGTTGAACCAACATTAGACAGGGTGGTATGTTGATTGATGCAAATGATCTTGCTAAGTGTCTCAAATGAGGTTGGAAATTGATCTGAATATGAAGAACCTTAATGTTCTGTACAAAATGTTCTCTAATTCCTAAGCATTTGATTTTTTCCAAATGCCAAGTCTCCTGAATCTATTCCTTCCGTAAGAATCAACAGCACTGTTCTCTATACATGGAAGGCCTGTCTGTAGAATTGGTGAGCTCTGGAGCTAAACAGTGTTTTCTTACAGCAAATAATCATTTCAAACTTGCAGTTGGAGACATTGTTCAAGGCAAAGGAGCATGAGTGTGGATTATGTGGCACACTAATCTGTTTAATTGACAATGGCAGCAATACATACACACTTAGCTGTCTTATACATAATACACTGGAGCATTAAATATATTTTATCAGTCTATTATGAATAAAGAATATATTTTTTAATGGAATCAGTTCTTTTCTTGTAAGTGATTTATTCAAGCTTGGTATGGCCCATGCCTGTTTGATGTCAATCATCCCCCTTTCTTTGTAATATTGCCCAGTGTCATACAGGTTAAACTTATTCACAACAATAGAAGCAAAAATGGATCTCATCAATGGGTATTGCTAATGATCCTATCACTTTTTAATCATTTTAAATTTGGGGTTTGATTGCCAAATACAATTATTTAGTATACAATCCTGTGACAATGCTTAGGTGTTCCATTGTGCTGGTTGTACATGCAGTGTATAACCCTATAGCTGTTCATTCAAAAGAAATCTTCTTTACTGGGCATTCTTGAATATTTATTTAAATATTAAAAACTATTTGGAAAAGTCTTAGGAGGAGTGTTCTATCCAGAACAGGGACAATAGAAGGACTCATTTCCTATAACCCTGGAAACAAAAGGTCACATTCGAAAGGCAGTTGTGTCCTGGGTCTGCTTGCAACTACACCTATCTATGGGTCGGAAGTCTAGCTCTTGCACTAGCACAGCGCCAATTTGGAGAATGAATCCCTGTCCTTACAATTACAGCAGGTGATAAGTGCATGATGCCTGTACCTTCTGGTACTCTCTAATTTCTGACTGATATGCAAATTAGTGGACGGATAGAGGGCAGGAGAAGAAACCCTTTCCTGTCTCCCCCCGACCTACCAACCCCTCATGAAAACAGAGCTGCCGAACACAAGCAGCACTGTAAACATGGGGCATGTACACAGGTCTCTGCATTCCTATAGGTCTCTGTCTTTATGCACCCTATGCGACCACTGGAATGATCTCTTTGCAGCAGTCATTATATTCTACCTGCTAACTGGGCCCTGTGGCTAACCATTAACTTAAAGCTTTTCATTGGGACTGTCCTGTGATGACAATACTGTTTGTGATATGCTTAGGACTTTTATTACCGGGTTTGTGTCATTTTCACTCCAACCAATTCTTGGAACGTTACCTAGGACATGTAGATATTGTATATTATAGCATAACATTTTGGGGTATTGATACTATAGGGGATTAGAAAGTCAAGACCATAGCAATTAGTTTGATTAGACAACTGATGTTACTTTATAAACCAATGATTTAAGCAAAGGAGTCTGCCAAGCAGTGTAATGTAAGGCTCTGGATCTGATTCCATATCATCTCATTGTGTTGCTGTGCAAAACTAATAGAAACTACACTATAGTGGGGAGAAACATTGGAATCATTTACAAGATTAGTCGGTGAGGTTCTGTGGCTGGTTGAGGGGCATGTGCATGACCAAAAGCCTTTGATCAATAACTCACGTGTGTGCACTGGGCACCTACAACATTCCAGGTGACAAAAGGCATCAGGATTTTCTACTTAAAGGGATACTGTCATGGGGAAAAAAAATTTAAAACACAGTTAATAGTGCTGCTCCAGCAGAAGTCTGCACGAAATACGTTTCTCAAAAGCACAAAACAGATTTTTTTTTATACTTAATTTTGAAATCTGACATGGGGCTAGCCATATTGTCAGTTTCCCAGCTGCCCCCAGTCATGTGACTTGTGTTCTGTTAAACTTCAGTCACTCTTTACTGCTGTACTGCAAGTTGGAGTGATATCATCCCTCCCCCCGCCCCAGCAGCCCATCATCAGAACAATGGGAAGGTAACCAGATAGTAGCTCCCTAACACAAGATAACAGCTGCCTGGTAGATCTAAGAACAGCACTCAATAGTAAAATCAAGGTTCCACTACAACACTTTTAAGTTACATTGAGTAAGAGAAACAACAGCCTGTCATAAAGCATTTCAATCCTAAAGTGCTGGCTCTTTCTGAAAGCACATGACCAGGCAAATGACCTGAAATGGCGCCTACACACCAATATCACAACTAAAAAAAAAAAATACACTTGCGGTTCAGGAATTTAATTTTACATGGTAGAGTGAATTATTTGCAGTGTAAACAGTGTAATTTAGAAATAAAAACGACATCATAAAATTCATGACAAAATCCCTTTAAATAACACTGCTCTATGTCTAGGTAGGTAGAGAAACCCTATGGTATGTAAATGTTATAGGTAAATGTTTGTTTTGGGTTTCATTTGACCTTTACAAGTAATCCGTGAAATGTACACAGTTTTCATCTTGCAGTGCTAGCCTTATGCATGAATCCATGCTAGCAATTGTCCAAAGTAAATGTTACTGGAAGTCTGAAATTCTCCCTCCTATTCTCAGCAATTTGTTTTGAGTGAAAAGGAAATAAATATCTATGTGATTGCTACGGGCAGCAGTTTAGAATTAGCCCCACAGAGAGAAAGTAAACTGATGGACATCTGAGGAGTATTGAAGTCATAGAGCTGAAAATTGTAATTGGATCATTTAATTGGCAGAATATTTCTTTGACGAATGACTGACAGGTTGGGTTGAACCCTGATAAATGCTCTGCTGCTCCTTTAGGTGATTCACTAGAAACCAAGATGAAAATGTTCATTGTGATCAGACACAAGTGCAGCCAATAACCAGCAGATGGCAGCATCATAAAGTGAAAGGCCTCGGCTGTGTAATAGCCCACCTTTTTGTAAAACAATTTCTTTAAACTACAGAAAAAGAGCAGACCATTTATCATTTTAAGTAAAACTTTACAAACATACAATACTTACTATGCTCTCTGTTAAATAGGAGCATTAGCTGATCACTGGGCTCTGCTTGATTTATGGTAAGTGAAACCAGTTCAATAGTTTATCATCACTGGACTTCTCTTAATAATGGAATACATAGAAACTCTATCTATAAAGTAGCCGAGAAAACAAACGGTTTCGGTTAATGTATTGCTAGGCAGGGAAAAGAGAATGTTCTTAATATTCCACAAGGAAAGCAGTCTTTTTTTTTTAAGGTGGTAACACAAGTATTCCCATCCTACCATCCTAATCTAGGTATTATGTTTAACAGAAAATGATCAAATGTGCATCTGGTTACTGGAAGGGCTCATTTTCCTCTATGGTGACCTCTAATTTATATATTTTTATATATATAATACACAAATGCCATGAATATCCTGTAAATTATATCCTTATAAACGGCGAGTTCTGATGTCATGTGACAGGCCTTCGGCCTCGTGTTTTTGTATGGTCATGAAACTCCTCGGTAACTTATAATATCCTTATATTTTACAAGAGGGGGTACTTTTTCAATATATATATATATATATATATATATATATATATATATATATATATATATATATATATATATATATATATATATATATATATATATATAAATACGAATGGTACCCGCACGCCGTCCCCAACTTCCATTTTCTATGGAAAAAATGTTGCAAAGTAGAACTACCGTACCTACATTGATGCAACTTTCCCTGGCCACCTATCTCCACCCACCGAATGTTTCTCACTTGTTGCGAGAAGAAAATATAAGAAGTTCAGCAGGCTATTGGGGGTAAGGTTAGTACAGCAGTCTTCCTTTAACTCAAACTGAAACATGCTCATTAAAACTACAGTCACACCAAAAAATAAACATTTTAATTAAAATATAATGTAGTGTTACCCTGCACTGGTAAAACTGATCTCTTTGCTTTAGAAACACTACTATAGTTTATTTAAAAAAGCTGCTGTGTGACAATAGAGGCAATTAAAATAAGGCTAAACGGCACACGTTAATTAGCAGATAACAGATAAATTCTGAAGGACACCATTATATTCTACAGTGCTCTGTAACCTGAGCCTAACCTGAGACTTATATACAAGTATAGGATCCGTTATCCAGAAACCCTTATCCAGAAAGTTCCGATTACGGAAAGATCCACTCCCTTAGACTCCATTATAATGAGATAATAAAATTTTTTAAAAATCATCTGCCTTTTCTCTGTAATAATAAAACCCCCCCATGATGGGGGTATAGAGGCAGTTACAGTGGAGCTAATAAGAGATGAAAGTCTGGATGGAGGACAGAAAAAGTTTGTGGTCCAATGCCTCGAACTACTCTTGCATAATAACTATTTTCAATTTGGGGAAGATTTCTATATGCAGATACGTGGTACAGCAATGGGGTCCAACGTGGCCCCTGCATACGCAAATATATTCATGAATCAATTTGAAATGAAATTTTTATATGGACATGAATTATTTAAACTACATTGTAAGACATGGATGCGCTATATTGATGATGTATTTGCGTTGTGGGCGGGGCCTCATTGGACCCTGGAAAAGTTTTTTTCAGGAAATTAACATAGTCCTACCTTATATAAAATTTACCTTAAATTTACATTTCGAAGAGATTGCGTTTTTGGACACGAGTATATAAACAAAAAGGGCAGTTGCTCACAGATATGTACACAAAACCCACGGACCGTAATCTCCTGCTTCACTTTAGGTCCTTTCACCCACCTCAACTAAAAAAGGCTTTGCCCAAATCACAATTGAGCAGAGTGAAGCGAATAGTGACCTCGGGTGAAGTAGGAGAAAAAAGGCTGGTGGAAATGTGTGATAAATTTCGAGAGAGAGAATATCCTGATAAACTTTTGAAGACACAATTGGAGGAGATCCAAAAACTGAACCGGACAGAGATGCTTAAGAAAAGGCCAAAGAATAAGGAAAATAAAGTGACATTTGTAACTCAGTATAACACACTTAGCAAGCATATTTCGCACATTTTACGGCGAAATTGGCCAATGGTGAAAGAGAATTTGCCACAAGTTTCTGCCTTTGCTAGACCGCCGGTTATAGCATGCAAAAAAGGAAGATCATTAGGCTCCATGTTGGTACATTCAGACATAAGGACGAGCATGAAAATTGGTGAAAGAACCAACGGAAAAGTGGGGACTTTTCCCTGCTATAATTGTAATTGCTGCTCGAATGTCCAACAAGGAGAGAATGTGTTCCACCCAAGAAAGGGCTATCCAATTAGGATTAAGGGCCGTTATTCTTGTTACTCAACACACGCTATATATGTGATTAAATGCCCGTGCGGATTAGCGTATGTGGGACAAACAAAAAGAACGGTCCGTGAACGCATGAGGGAACACAAGTCAGCAATAAAGACAGGCAAAAAGGAACAAGCAGTGGCAGGACACTTTCTTGGTCATGCCCATAATGTGAACCAGTTAAAATATCAAATAATAGAGACTATTGAAACTAAACAAAGAGGGGGTAATAAACAGAAGGAACTTTTGTATAGGGAGGCATACTGGATCAGGAAATTGGAGACGTTGGAACCGTATGGTTTAAATAAGGAATATGATCTGGGCCCCATTTTTAGATAGTTTTAATGTTGTACATAAATAATGTTTTTAGAAATGTTAGTTTCCTCCTTTGTAAATAAATGAATATATTTTTCCTGAATAATTGCGGCTGAGTGGGATAACACTGCTAACACGATAAATGTTCCCCTCCTTTTTTGATTATATCTATTTTTATCTCTTCTACAGATCTTAATATTGTAGATTTTTTGTCCAAATTGCACTTTACGATGGATTTACATGTGATGATATGATGGACACTTGATACTTGGTAATATGCACTTTATTGTTGGATTGTCATTACTGTGAATGTATTAACACTTTTAGACCACTGGGTGGTGTGACAGAGTATAAAAGGCCAATTTTGAATATGTGCCAGTAAGCTTGATAAAAGGCCATGTTGCCTGAAACGTTGCCGTGATGCCCCTGTGAAGCACAAATAAAGGCGTTTTATTATATATAAAAAAATTCGTTGGTGCTGTCCTGAAGTTTTTCTCTGTAATAATAAAACAGCACATTGTACTTGATCCGAACTACCGTAAGATTGATCCTTATTAGAAGCAAAACCAGCCTATTGGGTTTATTTAATGTTTACATGCTTTTATAGTAGACTTCTCGTGAAGAACCAAATTACTGAAAGATCCGTTACCAGAAAACCCCAGGTCCTGAGCATTCTGAATAACAGGTCCCATACCTGTAGATAAAACATATATTAATTTTTGCAATACTTAATATTAACGATAGTGTTTCTAAAGCAAATAGATCAGTTTTACTAGTGCAGGGCAATAATACATTATATTTTAATCACTTCAAGACACTTTAATTTTTTTGTGTTAAAGGACCAGTAACATCAAAATTCTTTTGAAAAAAATTAGTTAGTATACATCGGAAAAAAACCCCACTAATTTAAACTTTCAAATCGCAAAGTCTTTATTAAGAAATAACTTGCCAAAACTCCACTTGTGCTCCTCTTCAGAAAGTGATCAGGCGATTCATCATGCGGCGCTCGATTTCTCCTCCCTACCTTCCTTATAGGAGATAACCAGGGAGGAGAAATTGAGCACCGCACAATGGATCGTCGCCATGTCGCCTTTTCTGAAGAGGAATGCAAGCAAAATTTTAGTAAGTTATTTCATAATAAAGACGTTGCTATTTGAAAGTTTCATTTGTTTTCCAAGCATTTTAACGATTTTTTTTAAAAAAAATTTGATGTTACTGGTCCTTTAAATCTTTGTTTAATAATTATTTAAGTTCATTTTCCCAGCAGGCACATTTGATCTGCTATACTATTATTACATATTTGAGATAGGACAAGGGACCCGTGGTGCTATGATTCAATGTATTCCTGCAGTGCTATAGTATATCAGGCGTTCTCTAAGATACAGTATGTTATATTAAAAAAATCAGATGTTAACATGATACATTATTACTTTATGACAACTGTTAGATATTAATATACAATTGCATCTCATGAATGTCCCCAAATCTAAATGACACTTCAAAAGATACATTGGTAAATCTTAGAGGTCTTTAGACCTGCTTGGAACTAATCACCATACGGTCAGGATGTTAATCTAAAAGCATTTTGCATCTCTATATAATCAACCTTGTTTACAGTCAGCCAGCAACAATTTTCCAGTGTGCGTTTTATCTAACAATGGAACTTGTTAAATTAATGAAAACAATGCTTCTCTTAATCCTCCCTCCATATCTGCTCACAGCCGGCTGCAGCTACAGAACTGTGCCACATAGAGTTCTCCCAATTTTCCTTGCTGTGACAGAATGAGACTTCTGATCGTATAGCAAGCATTGCCATTATTTGAAGGGGAGGCAGAGACACTTTCTTGACTCTGGTACTATGTAATGTGACTTTTTGGAGTTTTGCATATTGATGACATACAGTATGTAGAGAAAGAGCTACTTTGACTTTGCTTTGACATTAGCACAGATCAGTCTGGAGCATGGCTACAGGTACTTTATTTATTATGGATATTATTTAGTTATATAAAGTGCTAAACAACCAAGGTGTCATTGGGACATATGTGGAGAGCACTAAGAAGTGCAAAATTGCACCCCTTAGTGTTACTTTACTCTGTGCTTGTATCTGAGCCTCTGCTGCACTCTGCACCACACGGCAGGTAAAATAAAATGCACAATGGTGGTGTGTTGTTTATACAAATGGCCTGTAGATGTAACTGTGCTCAAGACTTATACTGTGCATACTTTCTATACAGCTTGTGGTGTTAGAGTTGCTTACTGTTGTGTAATGGCTGCATGAGCCTGCTAATACAGCACTGTTATACTCTTCTAATCCTCGGCTACCAAAACATAACAGGTGAGTGGCGCAAGACAGCCCTGTCCTTATCTCTTGCAGGCAATTGTTAAGGACAAAGCTTGTAACCACCACGTCTCCTGGCACTCCTTAACTTGTGTGTCTGAATGGTGAGCAACTTAGGGTACAAGTAGAAGTTGGGATTGGGAACCCTACATGTCCCCTTGTCTGCCACTAACTTATAATCAAACACAGTATTTAAATGCTTGTGTGAGGTAACTTCCACTGATGAGTGCATATTTATCATACTGTATAAAACAACAGAAAAAAAAGCCGTGTGTAAAAAGCCGTGTAAGAAAAATGTTGAATTTATCAAGGTGTGTTTTATTTTTTGGCACTCATATGCCAGATTTGTGGTGCCGGCCCTAGGCCGATTGCACCAATTGTGCCCAATCAGGCCCTGCATCCATTGGGGCCCTGCACTAGTGAAGGACAGATCCTTTTTACTTCATCCTGGAACACACCAGCCTGCCCCCAAACCCAATTGGCTCAGCCCTCCCCTAATCCTGATTGGTCCAGCCTGCCCACAAACTCAATTGGCCTGCCCATAACCCCAATCGCCCAGCACGTCCCCATAGTCAGTTTGGTAAATAGACTGGGTAAATAGGCTGTGCAAAATAAAAAATAATAGCATGATAAATTACAGTTTTGGCTAACTAACAGTGATGGGAGAATCTGTCCCGTTTTGCTACGCCTAAAAATTTGCCAAGTGGTGAAAAAATTCGAGAAATGGTGAAAAATGTGCGAAATACATTGAAGTGCGGCAATTTTGATGCGCGACTATTTTGTCCAAATGCATTAAACTCAATGGACATCTGAATAATTTTGATGCACAAAATTTTTATGCTTGCAAAAATTTTTTGTCGCACAAATATTTTGCAAAAATATGGAAATTCGTGGCAAAATGCGGAAGACAGGTGGCAAAAAGTGGAAATTTGCCGAAAATCCATGCATGGCGAATTTATTCACTCATCACTCCTAACTATATTAGAAACATTTTTTTATTTTGCACAGCCTTTCTAACCAGTTTTATTTTTACTCTGAACTGTTCCTTTAACAGACAAAAGAAGAACCCCACTACAAATCCTAGAAACGTAGATATTGATCAATGGACATTATTCCCGATATGGAATCACATATCGGGGAGCTGCACCCAGATAGATTCAGATTCTGAAATGTAATAAACATGATTTGTTTTACTGTTTCAGGATGTCAATCCTATGTGCAATAATAACACAGGAATCTGAAGTTTTACCAGCTGATTTTCAAAACCCAGCAATGAAACATTTCTGACCTACAACTGGGTTGACAGTACGTTTAACCTCTTGCACTGTATTGAACTTCAGGCATTTGATTCATGTGCGGCAGGAGTGCATGTTTGCAGTAATGTTTGCACAGACCTTGATGTCATCCTTTCCATCTTGATTATCTTATGAAATGTTTACTTCACATGTCCTAGGAATTGCCCACAATAAGTCATGGAGAATACATGGAGATGCATTAAATTAATTCATGAATAATTTTATTTTGTATGGGAACATACAGATTCTGCCACCTGAACTGGCAACTATAAATCCAGTTGAGATGAATGATGCCTTTGACAGACTCTGTTGTAGATAACCAACGGATTTACATTGTCATCAATGAGATCCTTTAAAAGGCACAGAAAAGGCCAAATGATTTGAGTCAGGAATTGAGAAATATAAAACACAGAAGAGACAGAATATATAGTTATGACTAAACCTGCTCTCGTCTTTCATATGGACCATAGCTGGGTGTGTTTTCTTCATACTGTGATCTATTAATATTATTATGGGATTCACATGTTTTTCTCTCTAATACTCATGGCTCATTTTCAAGCCAGAAACCCTAAAAATATATACAGAAGAAGCAGCTGTGAAGTGCATACAATATGACACAATTCAGCATACGGAGGGACATATTTTACTATACTTGAGCAGAGTGTATGGCATATTGCATTGCACTGAAGTAAGTGTACCATTTAGGGTTGCCACCTCGCCGGTAAAAATGATCGCTGATCCCAATGTTATTAATAGGGAAAAAATTTAAATATATAAGGAAGGCCGGTATTTTTTTCCCAGAAAATGTGGCAACCCTAGTAGCATTAAAACCTGCTCTGTTTGCATACCTGTATTTTCAGCTCTTAGTATTCTTAAAATGTATTTTTATAGCACCGACATATTTTGCAGTGCTGCAAAATGTGTTTATACAGGTACGGGACCTGTTATCCAGAATGCTCGAGACTTGCAGTTTTCCATATAACGGATCACCCAGACACAAAAATCTGTATAATAAAAGTAATTTTCAAATTAAACATGAAATCCAATTTCTATATTTTATTAAATCATTCCTATCTATTGTAAGCTCATTTAAAAATCTCAGCTGTCGATCAAATATTGTCTGACCCTCCTCTAGGCATAGAGGTGGGGCAGACAATTACTTTCACTTTCCATTCAGCACTTCCTAAATGTCACTGCTCTCCCCACATTCCCCCGTTCTTTTTACCATTTAATTGTGTAGCCAGGGCATGGGGATGGACATTGTGTCCCCCATTCTGGTGCACAAACAAGATTCTGAGATGATACAAGGTTTGCCTTAATAACAGTGTCCACAAAATGGCTCCTGCCCGCTTGCTATAATTATGAATTCCCAGACTTAAGGAAACAAGATTCAAATAATTTATATAGTGTAATTAAAGTTCATTTTGTGTGACTAATGTGGTAAAATAAGATTTTGAATAATTTTTTGGGGTGACGAGTCCCTTTAAGTCTATAAGAAAATCATGTAAAACAGTAAATAAACCCAATAGGCTAATTTTGCTTCCAATAAGGATTAATTATATCTTGTTTTGGATCAAGTACAAGAAACTTTTTTATTATTACAGAGCAAAAGGAAATCCTTTTTAAAATGTTGTATTATTTGGATAAAATTGAGTCTATGGGAGATATGTAATTTGGCGCTTTCTGGGTAATGGGTTTCTGGATAACGAACCCTATAACTGTACAAAAACATACAGAATTACATACATAGAACATATAGAACTACATACCTAGTAACCTATAACCAATACAAAAGGTGAAGACCCTGTGCAAAAGAGCTTACAATTTAAAAGGGGAAAGAGTTGAGATACAAGGTATGGGAGTGGGAAAACACAGAAATCAGCAAGGTGAAATGTTTAGCAATAGGTATTGCATTTGGTAGCTAAACAGAATGAGGGTAAGCTCTCTAAAAATTGTGTTTTACATTCAACTATTTCTTTAGCTGTACAATGTTCAGAAATGTTTTTGTTACAATCCACCTGCAATACTGTAGACAGCATAGTTATAAATAGTTACGAAAACCATCATCAAACATCATTCAACTATTTTTATATCCAAGGCTGCCCAGCTGGTGAACCACTAGCTACAAAAAAACATTCGGTCTGAAATCTCCAGTCCACACATTTCCACAGCCTTGCACACAATTATATTAGGAATTATTCAGTGAATGCATATGAGCCACAATGAGACTTAACTTACCCACTATGTGGTTCACAAGTTTTTGGTATACTCGTGTTCTACTTAATTTAGTAAAGGAACCCTGATATTATGCAAGGAAGGAGGAAACACTTGTATAGGGGAATAATAGTATTAAAGTATTTTAAAGAGAATGAAAATGGTTGGTGGAAGAGCTGAAAGGGAAAAAGCATAAAAGAAAATTGCTGAGGGGCAGAGGAACAGACACCTAGAAGCAAAATAGACAATACAATAATGAGAGGCTGAACAGTGAAGGCTTGATAGTAGAATAGAATATGAAGAGAGAAATAAAGTGCAGAATGTGAATGGAAAAATAAACAAGGGGAAAGAAGGGGGTAGGTGAGTAAGGGGGGAAAAAGGAGTAAAGTGGAAGGGGAGAGCAGGAATGGGATGGAGTGAATATGAGCATGAAAAGTGAAACAATAGGGAGCTAGAAAGGTGAAACAATAGGGAGCTAGAAAGGTGAAACAATAGGGAGCTAGAAAGAGCAACAGTGAAAGAAAAGTAGGAATGGTGGAGAGAATTATTAAAATAATTGTGTAAGAGGGTAAATGGTCTATAATTATTTGTCTGTTCAGCAACTAAATGGAATGGGTAGTCCTTTTGTTTTCAACTTTTTGACAGTGCTTACATGTGTACATAATTTTATATAATCACACTATTATGTGGCTTAGGCCAGATTGATCAAATACTGATAAATATTTTCCAAATTCTCATCTGCTTTCACCAGGTGATTACACCATTCTTGCAAATTTCAATTTATCACATTTATTATTATTGGATCAAGTTATTCTGGGATTGTACAATGAGCCCATAGGCTTCTATGGTAAAACAACACGAGAACTCTCCAAAACTATTGAGGATTTTTGAGTAATAATGAGTGATAGAAGCATTTCAGTTCAAGCCTATGAAGATATGTCAATCAATCTGGATAGATTTTAAGACTATGAAGCATTTTTTTGTGGGGGGGGAGAGAAGACACTGAAAATTTTAAAAAAATATCAAAGCATTTCAGTAGGAGAAAATGTCTTTAGCTGAGTTAAAGGGCCGTCCCTTTGCATTCTTATCTTTTTTTTTTTTTTTACCAATTGTTGCAGAACATTATCATATGCTTTTGTATATCAAGATCTAAGCTATATCTTGCACATTTATGAAAAACATAATTAGGTGGGTTTGGCAGTCTCCTTAATTGAAAATGATATGAGCCTAATCCTGTTTTGGCCTAAATGGTGTGAACATATAATTGCTTCTTAAAATATTTTCTTTTCTAATATTAATCTCCTTAATAGACACTGTAGAAAAGAATTGATTTAAGAAGGCAGCTTCTTCCCTTGCCAGTTGTGCTGTTCCAGCTTTTATTTCTTTCGTTTAATTATAATTGGCTGTAACTGCATTATCTTATTACTGTTATGTAGTGCTGCCACCCTGTGGTCATATTATGTGTGTCTGAATGTATTATGTTAATTTCCATTGCTTTGCTCTCCTCCCTTTGTGACATCACATCCTGTCCCAGGGTCCTGTGTACTTCCTTTCTGTTACAGACATCATACCTGGTGAGAGCATTTCATTTTGACCTCTAATATTCTCCAGGATTACCCTAAGTTCCTGCATATGTTTTGCTCTAGGTAAATCAATAAATTACCAAAGCATCACCATTGTATTCTCCTCACTGGATTATCACATACAACTGGCACCCTATCTGGAAATATTAGTGAGTTCAGCTATCTACCATTGCTTGTACAGGGATTATCACTCACAACCAATCAGAGGTTTTCTCTAACGTACATCTGTGGCAGAATAGTCAAAATGAAGCTTAAATCTACAGTCTTTGCATGTCTATACACAGTCTGCAAGCAAGCTTAGAGCTGTCCGCCATCTTATATGCATGTGGCTTCATAAGCACAGTGAGCAATCTGAAATCCCTTCTTAAAGAGACAGTACAACTTAAACAGAAACAACATGTCCACAAGAGGCTTAGTGGATTCCTCAATCACTGAACATACAGAAACTCACCCTGCTCCCAAAAATCCAGATATGCAGGAAACAGAGTCCATGTTAACTGAAGAACAAGCAGTACGATCTAAACGTGTTATCAAGCCAACACAAAAGATTAGAGAGAACTATGAGGCAATCAAAGAAGAGTTCAGTGACAATTTAAACGATTTATGGCAGAGAACTGAACACTATATAGCAGCTCTTTTATGCTATAACAAAGATGCAACAAAGCTAACCAAACTATTGAATCTCTTAACTAATGCCTATGTTCGCTATCAGCGACTGTCTGCAAAGTACATCACTTTCCTGAGCGACTCCAATTTTGATGATGCCTCAGAAGAGCTGAGTGAGAGAAAGAATCTCCTCGAAGAGAAGGATGCCATAGTACAAGACGCTAAAAGCAAGGCAGAACTCCGCATCGCACACTTACAAGAGGTGAGAAGTGGAAGACCCAGCCGACCGCACTGCCAGATACGTGCTAAGGCAACCATCGCCTGCTCCTCCTGCTAAATCGCATGTACCAACTCCACTTCTAAATCGCCAGCTGGGTGAAACCACAGATTTCCAGAAATCATCAAACCCCAGTAATAAGGTAATTTCTAGCATCAAGCGGGCTAACGCTCCAGAGACTAAACCACAGCTTAATCCTTATGCCACATCATTTCATCCTGATCAATCTCAACCCCATGTGCCAGAGCCCCTACATGCTCCAGAGAGACCACAATGCAATCCAGCAATGGGAAATGGGAGATCAGACATGTCAGACTTTGCCAGATACATCATGCGCAGGGAGCTGATTAACATTAGTCTCTCAAAGTATGATGACCGTGCCGAAAACTACAGGGCCTGGAAATCGACCTTTGAAGCTGTAATCAGTGATCTTAACCTCACTGCCAAGGAAGAACTTGACTTGCTTATCAAATGGTTAGGCCCAGAATCTGCAGAACGTGTGAAGACATTAAGAGCAGTCCATGCAGGCCACTCAGAGGAAGGCCTCGCTGCAGCATGGGAGAGACTTGAACAGACCTATGGCAATTCAGAAGCTATAGAAAATGCCTTATTCAGGAGACTTCAAGCCTTTCCAAAGATAACTGTCAAGGACAATCGCAAGCTCCAGGATCTGAGCGATATGCTAAGAGAACTAGAATTGGCGAAAATGGACCCGCGTCTGCCAGGACTGAGTTACCTTGATACTGCCCATGGCGTCAATCCAATTGTGTTGAAACTAACACACTGCATGCAAGAGAAATGGGCAGACCAGGGCTCCAGATACAAGAGAGAACACAATGTGTATTTTCCCTCTTTCTCTTATTTTACCAGATTCATCAGTGACCAGGCTCGGAAGAAGAATGACCCCAGCTTTGACTTCACTGAATCCACCCTACCTGCTTCATCCTCATGTTCAAGGTATGACAACACCACAAGTAAACATAGAAACTTAAGGGGAACAGTATCCGTTAGGAAAACAAATGTCCCACTTGTTGCGGCCTGCACTACTAGGAAGGACAACCCCTTCCTTAAAGAAAAGGACCCTAACAACATGTGCCCTATCCATAAAAGACCTCATCCTTTAAAGGAATGTCGTGGGCTCAGGGCAAAGTCTTTGCAAGACTGCAGAGAGACACTCAAAGAGCTTGGAATGTGTTACAAGTGTTGTGCCTCATCAAATCATATGGCAAAAGACTGTAAAGTTATTATCAGGTGTGCAGAATGCAGCAGTGACAAGCATGTTACAGCAATGCATCCTACCCTGCCTTCAGACAACGCACCATCTCAATCTGCTACCAATGCCGTCGCATTTCATGGCGGGGAGCCACCGGCTCGAGAGCTAGCTACAACGACTGTCTCCTCTTCCTGTATGGAGATATGTGGCAAAGAGGCTGGTTCCAAGTGCTGTGCAAAGGTGTGCTTGGTCAATGTCTACCCAGAAGGGAAATCTGAAAAGGCTACCAGAATGTACGCCATTATAGACGAACAAAGCAATAGGTCTCTGGCAAAACCTAAGAGATGAAATTCCTACTCCAGAAGCTGCATACCATCATTCCCACTTGAAACATCTAGCTAGTGAGATTCCTCCTATGGACATGAATGCTGACATCCTACTTTTGCTTGGGAGAGACATTCTGAGGGTCCACAAGGTGCGGCAACAATGCAATGGTCCTGACAATGCCCCATATGCACAGAGACTTGATCTAGGCTGGGTAATCGTGGGCGATGTATGTATAGATAAGAGCCACAAACCATCTCAAGTGAACTCCTTCAAAACCTTTGTGCTCAAAAATGGTCGCACATCTCACTTTAAGCCATGTGTTCACCATTATGAGGTAAAGGAAAAAGCTTTCTAACCTTCTAAAGGCACCAGACATCGTTCCTACCCTCTATGACAACTTAGGAAAAACAGTGTTTTGTACAACACCAGAGGACAACACATTGGCCTTGTCCATGGATGACAAAGAGTTTATTAAAATAATGGACAATGGATTCTTCAAAGATGCATCTAACCACTGGGTTGCACCTTTACCTTTCCGTGCTGTAAGAGCCAGACTCCCTGACAACCGGGAACAAGCACTATCCAAATTTATGTCCTTGCAGCGTACGTTAAAGAACAAATCAGAAATGAAAAATCATTTTGTGGCCTTTATGGAAAAGATATTTCGCAATGATCATGCCACAGAATTCAGAGACTTGAATCTAGGGACAGACAATACACCTGTACAGAGAAGTCTGGGCCTGAGGTTGGATTTATCAAATGACTCCCTTGGATTTCAAGTTACCTGTGCCCACTCCCACACCTAGTGTCTTACTCCCTTCCCTTTAGACTGTATGCCTATGCATAGGGCCTTCCTCACCTCTTTGTACCTGTATTGATTGTGATGTTTGTTACTCCATATGTTCTATGTATGTAATTCATGTGATGTAGTTGTATAATCACAGTTACTTTACAGTGCTACGCAATATGTTGGCGCTATATAAATACATGTTAATAATAAAAGATAAGCCATTTACTAAACGGGGAGTTCTCTCAGTGGTGAACAGCCTATATGATCCCCTGGGATTTGTAGCACCTTTGACTGTACAAGGCAAATTCCTGTTAAGACAGTTCTCAGAGTCCATTTCAGACTGGAATGCTGCACTGCCCTCTGACAAACAACAAAAATGGGAGTTGTGGAAAGAATGCTTGCATGCACTAGACAGGATTCACATACCACGATGCTACACTCCAACATCCCTTTCTACAACTCAGAGGAAAGAAATCCACATCTTTTCAGATGCGTCAACTGAAGCCATCGCAGCCGTTGCTTATTTAATAATAGACTATTGCAATCAAGCGCATGTTGGATTTCTGTTTGGAAAGGCAAAATTAGCTCCAAAACCTGAGCACACCATTCCTAGACTCGAACTTTGTGGGACTGTGCTAGCCGTAGAGATTGCTGACTTTATACAGCATGAGCTGGATATTCATGTGGATGACATTCGATTTTACAACAGACAGTAAGGTTGTCCTGGGTTACATATACAACCAGTCAAAACGCTTCTATGTCTATGTCAGTAACCGCATTGAAAGGATTAGAAGGTTCTCTAAACCTGAACAGTGGTACTATGTTCCGTCTCATCTCAATCCCACAGATTGCGCCACCAGACCGGCATCTGGTAGAGTCTCTGCAAATTCTTCTTGGTTAACAGGTCCAGAGTTTCTGCTGAACCAGAATGAAGAAACTCCTACTCAAGACGTCTTCAGTCTCCAAGACCCTCATGAAGATCCAGAGATTCGGCTTGAAGTTAGTACCCTTGTCACCAAGTCTGAAAAGAGGACTGGCTTGGGCTGTCATCCCTTTGAACGCTTCTCCAGATGGTCAAGACTCGTTCACACCATTGCAAGGTTAGTCCATATTGTTCATTGTTTTCTTGCTGAGAAGCATAACACTGGATGTCGCAGCTGGCACATGTGCCATAAACCTCTCACAGCAGAAGATATTGTTCTAAGTGAATTGCTTGTGATACGTAACGTACAGCAGAGTGCCTTTAGAATGGAACTGAAATGTATACATGACAAGCAAGATGTACCAAAAAGCAGTCCCATTGTCAACTTGAAACCAGTAATTGATGATCATGGCATGCTGAGAGTTGGTGGTCACCTAAACAAGGCTAAGTTAGAGATTTCAGAAATGAATCCCCTCATTATTCCTGCCAATCACCATGTTACTACACTGCTGATACAACATTATCATGAAAGAATCCAACATCAAGGCTGACATTTCACTGAGGGCGCTTTAAGAGCCGCAGGTCTTTGGATAGTGGGAGCAAAAAGACAGATCGCTCATATAATTCACCATTGCATTAAATGTCGTAAAGCAAGAGGGAAACTGCAACATCAACAAATGTCTGATTTGCCGGTTGATAGGACAAGCACCGAACCACCGTTTACTTATGTTGGTCTGGATGTCTTCGGGCAATGGACAGTCACTGCACGTAGGACCAGAGGTGGTCATGCAGAAAGCAAGCGATGGGCAGTGCTGTTTACGTGCTTAAGTGTACGCGCTATACATATTGAAGTAATAGTATCCATGGACGCTTCAAGCTTCATCAATGCTTTAAGACGATTCCTCGCCATCAGAGGACCAGTAAAGCAAATAAGATCTGACTGCGGTACCAACTTCATAGGTGCCTGCAGAGAGTTGCAAATTGACTCTAATCCAGTTCAAGACTACTTAGCCAATAATGGTTGTACATGGATCTTTAACCCCCCTCATGCCTCTCATATGGGCGGTTCATGGGAAAGAATGATAGGCATCACCCGCAGAATATTGGACTGTATGCTTATGAACTCAAACTTCTTAAGGCTCACCCATGAGACTTTGGCTACCTTCCTAGCTGAGGTATCTGCTATTGTCAACTCAAGACCTCTTGTACCTGTATCTATGGATCCAGAATCACCTGCCATTCTCACTCCAGCAACACTTCTCACTCAGAAGTTTGGATCTGTTCCTAATCCACCTGAAGAGTCTTCTTCTGGTAACCTATATCTGAAAACAGTTGAAACACGTTCAACATCTGGCCAACTGTTTCTGGAGCAGGTGGAAAAAGGAGTACTTAACTCTTCTTCAAGCACGTAGGAAGTGGCAACAGGTCAAGCCAAACTTACAAATAGGAGATCTTGTTCTCATGAAAGACCAGAAGGTGGAAAGAAATTCCTGGCCCATGGGTCTGATCTCAAAAATCTTCGCCAGTGAAGACGGCAAGGTTCGCAAGGTGGGAGTGACCATCACAAAACAAGGCGATCCCAAGTCCTTCATCAGGCCTGCATCCGAGATTGTTCTTCTCTTACCCGTTGAGGAATGACATTTACTTGAGGAACTTTTCTTCCATTCAGTCGTCCATCTCCGGACTATTCCTAGCAACCAGAAAACTCCAGACATTTGGACTGTTTCTGTCCATCATTTTCAGTTTAAGTGCTTTCTTTGTTTTGCTTTGTCTTTCAGGTTCCAGTATTTGATTGAACATTTCATGGACATTCATGTTTCCATATATAGTGAAATCCTAGGATTTCAGACGGGGAGTGTGCTGTTCCAGCTTTTATTTCTTTCATTTAATTATAATTGGCTGTAACTGCATTATCTTATTATTACTGTTATGTAGTGCTGCCACCCTGTGGTCTCTTATTATGTGTCTCTGAATGTATTATGTTAATTTCCATTGCTTTGCTCTCCTCCCTTTGTGACATCACATCCTGTCCCAGGGTCATGTGTACTTCCTTTCTGTTACAGACATCATACCCGGTGAGAGGTGAGAGCATTTCATTTTGACCTCTAATATTCTCCAGCATTACCCTAAATTCCTGCATATGTTTTGCTCTAGGTAAATCAATAAATTACCAAAGCATCACCATTGTATTCTCCTCACTGGATTATCACATACAACTGGCACCCTATCTGGAAATATTAGTGAGTTCAGCTATCTACCATTGCTTGTACAGGGATTATCACTCACAACCAATCAGAGGTTTTCTCTAACGTACATCTGTGGCAGAATACCAGTCACCCCAGTCTTTCTTCTAGTGACCCTAAACTATCTGTTCCATTTGTTTTGCTATTCATGCACATTTCTAGGATCATAGCTCTTAGCAATCTGTTTTTCAGTTTCTATATTCATCCTAATTTTTTATTACACAGATTTTTACTTTTCCTTCTTGATGCTGCCTTAGTATCTTCTTACAACAGTTTGCCATATACTAAAGCAAAAATGAAAATGAATGGTCTTTGTCAACCGACTTAAAATATGCAATTGTATGCATTCCAGCTACCAATATATGGAATATATCTCCATATATCAGAATACTGCATCAGAATTGCTCAACTTGAATGAAATTCTAAATGGAATTCATTACCTCTTGGGAATTCACTAGATGATACTGAGGTTCATGCTGTTTGAGAGAAGTGTATTGTGACATACCATGGATTGGTGCTCTATGTTGTGTATTTAAACACTTGGGACAGTTTGTAATAAAAGTAAAGACACAGTACATTCTTGCTGTGTTTCACTAGGGAGAGTGATTTAAAAAGTTCTTGAATTGGATTTAAACTTCAAAGTAGTTTACAGATAGATATACATTTTTAAACAAACAGATTTTGACATTTCTGCTGGTGGAGGGGCATGGACTGTAGAATTCCCTCTGCAATATGCCAATTGTTTTGCATCTTGAGCTATGAGTTCTGTGGGGCTCATTAATATACTTTGCGCAGGGCAGATTGGTTCTCACAGTGAATATATTTGCATGGTTTTATTTATAAACCTGGATAAGAGAGTGAGCAAACATTGTTTTTCACACTGTGAATGTCCATAATAGCTTTTCACATAGGCCAAAAATTACAAATTGCACATATTTATGTGTACATTCTGCATTTGAATTCTGCCATGACTTTGTTTGCGGAGAAAATATTTGCAAAACAGTTTGCGAATTTAATTTACTGTCAACACTATTTTCTAGCACAACAACCTCACACAGTGGGCACACTCATGCAAACACCCCTCTCAAAATTCGAAAATGAATGTGCAATACGAATTTGCTTAAAAAATTGAAAGATGGGCACAGCAGTGCAATATTTTAGTGTTCAGGAAAAACCATGGACAGTACAACCGTTTGCGATTAAATATGCACTGCACAAACTTTATAAATGATCCCAAGTTGGTGCAACAAATACTAGTGCCCTATACATAAGTATCTAGGAAACCAAAGGTTTCTAAGTCCCTGCAAAACGGATGAAAACATGCACAAATATGAAATATGTTTTTATCTGTATAGCGTTCATAGAAACTTAGTACAGGTATGGGACCTGTTATCCATAATGGTTGGAACCTGGGGGTTCCGGATACCAGATCTTTCTGTAATTTGGATCTTCATACCATAAGTCTAATAGAAAATCATGTAAAAATTAAATAAACCCAATAGGCTGGTTTTGCCTCTAATAAGAATTAATTCTCATTGTTTGGAACAAGTACAAGGTACTGTTTTATTATTACAAAGAAATCTATTTTAAAAATTTGGATTATTTGATAATAATGGAGTCCATGGAAGACAGCCTTTACGTAATTCAGAGATTTCTGGATAATGGGTTTCCAGATAACGGATCCCATACAGCATAATAGCAATAATGCTGCCTGGACCCAGCATCTGAAACCAGTTTGACTTTCATAGCATTTCACTGAATTCTTGAATTCAACCTGTCCGAACTGGATAATTCTATAGCAAAGACAGTGAAAAACTGCAAAATGTGTAATAAATGTGCATAAAGTGTATACATAGCAACACTTTGACTGTCAGGAAAATGTTACTGTATTAATAAAGGGACACATTAAGAAATGCAGATAGCTGTATCCATTTATTCTGCTCTGTGGGGTGTTAAGATGTGCCAGACGTTGTGGATCTCAGAGAAATTCAAGCCAAGAATTTGCCTCTCCGCTGAATACATTGCCTCTGCTCAGGTGCTGACTGATGTGGAAGATTTTGGCGCTGAATCGCAACATGTTGCATTTCGTACTGAAATCTAATGCATCTGCCTGCATCCGACCTGAGAATTTATTCGAGTGCAGTCACATCCAGCAGCAGAGTAGCAGTGGAGGGGTGGATTCTGGGTCTCAAACTCAGAATCCACAAACTGAAATCATCAAATCCCGATTAAAACTTTTTTTTTTCCCAGTGCTGGAACAAATCACTGAGGCTAGTCTGCAAAAAAATATTTGGCCATGATTAATATAGCAAAAATGATGATCAACTCTAATAAGTAAATATCACATTTTTAATGTAGAGCAGTGTTTTCCAAGAAGCAGTGATTTCACCCAATATGTGGAAATAACTGAATGTGACTCAGATCTGGCCACTAGACAATGGTAAAATCAAAAAATCTGAATTGCTCAAGAAAAAAAATGTTTTGCTTCTCTAACCCCTATATGCTATAAATGGCACTAAGTTTGGCCAGGTGCAATAACCCATGGCAACCAATATTTAGTTTAAGTAGGTGACCAGTCTAATTTGCTCTATCTATGCCAACCTTTTCATTGCTTTGTGGGAGCAGTCCTACATCTATGGAGATAATCCCTTTTGTCAAAATATTGTCTATTACAGAGCTACATACTGTAGATAATCTAATATTAATCTGACAAGGTTTGTTATCTGAACTTCTGTAGGGCATTTCAACAATGATCTTAATTTGAGCTTTACCATGATATACCACCCCACTGATATTCAATCTTTGAATCTGTAACTGAGGGTGGTTCACCTTCAGGTTAACTTTTAGTGTGTTACGGCTAACTTTTCAAACTAGGAGCGGCACGGCCGTCTGGGTTGCCTGGGGCGCCTGGCAGGGCTCTGCTTAACGTTGATTGTACTCCTGAGTGACACTGCCTACATATATACTTTATTTTAATGCATATCAATTAATATGGGATCTGATCCAGTAGTTGCTGCATTTTGCTTAAATTTTACTCAGTAAGCGGGGCCACCTGTGGCTGGTAGACTCTCATTTACTAGGAAATAGGTCTAACAGGTCCACCTCTTCTGACTATGAAGTCTGTCTTGCCTATAGATGCTATCAGACCAAAGAGGAAGTTTTTGACTGCTGTAGGAGAATTTTCCTTAAGGCCCAACTTAAAGAACTATTGAGAAAATGTAAACTTAATATAAGCGCTATTATACTGAAATTAGACATGATCTAAATATAATCATTTAAAATGATGTACTGTTTCTGAAATAACCAAGATACACTTCATTATTTTCGTCTCTGCATCTGTCGGTCTTCATTCAGAAGTCAGAGTCAGATTTTGATTGACATGTGGGTCTAATAACAGGCTCCCTTTCCTAGCATTGTATTTAAGCTCATTCAAACTATGCAGTTTCATCAATGCCAAACACAATTTGTTTTTTTTATATAAGTGGCAAGGAAATCTGTCTGTACTCATTTATTTTACTAGCTAAACGCCAACCTGAAAATATAGAACAGAATATTACAAATAAAATATTTCAGCTGCCACTGCTAAATTAAAAAAACTAAGTACATTATTCAAGCAATTAAAGGGCAGTACTTATGATTACAAGTACATTATATAGATTTTTTTTCAAGATGGTTTAAGCTCCTTATAAGCCTTGGATATAATAAACTATACCTGTGAGTGGCACTAGAGATGATAGGACAGCCCTCTGAGCCCTCACTAAAGCAGTTCATAGAATAGTTCAAAACACTTATGAGCTTTGGGTTTTCTGCTTAAATGCATTAAATTATACGAGAGAGGGAAATAAATCATTTAATTATGTGTCCATTACTTTCAACAGATAAGAAAAACATGAGGTCTTGAAGGTTCACCAAAATAAGTATATGTTAGAAAAGCATTTGGTCAAGAACAAAGTACAAATTGAAAATCCAGGAGATTTTGATCCAAACACACAGAAAATGAAATTAGCCTAAATTGGTTGGTTTATTATTTTTACACTAGTATGCTTTTGCAAATATTAGAATCACAGCTCTATGCCAATTTTCAGCTCTGTGCAACAAGGGGTAATAGTCAACATTTTGATCTATTTTAAGCCTAGTATTTTAGTTTATATGTAACTAGTCAAAGCTTGGCCTCCTGCAATAAAATCTTTGGAGGGGCCTAGTGCAGAGCGATTCCTTCCCACTGCCTGCTCCCCCTCACTATCCATGCAGATATTAAGAGTAGTTGGGGATGCATTTCTATAGAGGTAGCAGACCCCATACCCCCCGCAACTGTATTGTCTACTTTCTCTATAGTTATGCCAATGGTTGATAAGCATTAGATTTACAAGGCTTCTACAGTTCTAATGTAACGGTACCTGTTGGAGCATGGCGGGGAAACGCGCATCCAAATTGGCACTTCCCGGGTGCTCATGACGTTATCAAGCTTGCCATGAAATTCAACTAATAAAAGGCGCATCTTCCTTTTCACTTTGCCCAATGCAAGGTCTATTTCAATAGCTCCTGGGTCTGTTGATAAAGTTTGATCTTTGTTCCTGACCCTTGCCTGTCCTGCTGCCTGTACTGACCACTGCCTGTTATTGACCATAATTCAGATTCTGATTCTGTACAGCGTTACTGTTTGGTTTTTGACACCAGCCTATGAAATTGATTATGCTTCTGTTTTCTAATCTTGTACTCAGGGCTGGATTTACGTAGCGGGCATCCCTAGGCACGCTGACTTTCGTTGCCTAGTCCCCTCCCTTTTATTCGCACAAATTTTCATCAGCACCAGAGCAATGGGGATTTGCACACGAAAAATTTAAAAAATGATTTTATTTCCTGCGCATCTCCAGTGTTTTTGAACCAATGTGGGTGTGGTTCGGCAGCATGCCACCCCCTAAAATCCTGCCGCTCTAGGTCCTTGGTGGCCTTTCCACAAATACAGGCCAGCTTGTACTGCATTGCCTGTTTGGTACTGACCCGGTCTGGCCAATGACTATGTTTTCCTGGGCTGCTATAGGCAGAAGAGTGAGCCGTGACCGGGTCCTTGGAGTTAGTTCTGGGTTTTGGATACCTTATGTTACATCTATGAGGAGTGAATGCTCAGTAGGAATCTGATCTTTGGAGATGTAACAAAAAAGGCGGGGCACAAGCAGTAAATATTTAATAAGTCACTGTGCTTGTCTAACTGACATACCATAGGTTCTTAATTCTAATAAAGACATTCCATTCTCACAAATGTTCTTGAATCTAATAAATAAAGATCCATATTTTATATAGATGTCATGTGATTTAAGATGAATGTGTTGGAATGCCCACTCCCACTTGTGTCTCAACTCCTTCTTATCTTTTGTGTTTTTTTTTTATAATTCTTTTTAAAAAAATAAAAATAAAGATTTATTTAAAGGGATACTGTCACGGGAAAAATTTATTATTTCAAAATGAATCAGTTAATAGTGCTGCTCCAGCAGAATTCTGCACTGAAATCTATTTCTCAAAAGAGCAAACAGATTTTTTTATAATCAATTTTGAAATCTGACATGGGGCTAGATATTTTGTCAATTTCCCAGGTGCCCCAAGTCATGTGACTTGTGCTCTGATAAACTTCAGTCACTCTTTACTGCTGTAGTGCAAGTTGGAGTGATATCACCCCCTCCCTTTTTCCCCCCAGCAGCCAAACAAAAGAACAATGGGAAGGTAACCAGATAACAGCTCCCTAACACAAGATAACAGCTGCTGGTAGATTTAAGAACAACACTCAATAGTAAAAACCCATGTCCCACTGAGACACATTCAGTTACATTGAGAAGGAAAAACAGCAGCCTGCCAGAAAGCATTTCTCTCCTAAAGTGCAGGCACAAGTCACATGACCAGGGGCAGCTGGGAAATTGACTATGTCTAGCCCCTTGTCAGATTTCAAAATTGAATATAAAAAAATCTGTTTGCTCTTTTGAGAAATGGATTTCAGTGCAGAATTCTGCTGGAGTAGCACTATTAACTGATAAAAAAACATGTTTTCCGATGACCGGATCTCTAAGTTTAGAATCTCTAATATAAAACGTTGCCAAGTAAAAGTATTTGAAGTCTGAGGTTTTTGGAGTTTTTTTTTCTCTAGTAATTGTCTTTGCCCAACTTCAGCGGTTTTAAGGCTTTATATTTTGATTTCTGTCCTTTTATTAAATGACCCGCAATTAATATTAAGGTTTTTACATTGCAATTTGTACAAGTACAAGTACAATTTTAGGTAATCAGTACAAGCATTTTGTATATTTCAGCAGAAAATGCATTAGTTCAATATGATGCTCCTCTAACTCTTGTGAAGTAAATTACCTCTATGTATTGGAGTTCTAATATGGTGCTTTTGGCAGTGTTTTGTTTCCTGTTTTTCAATTTGAGTCCAAAACAAATCGTTTGATATGGGAAGACATTGCTTAAATGTGTAAATGCCTTTTTTTGAGAACAAGATACAAAACAGAACGTCTGTTTAGAAAATTTCATTTCAGTTTTTAACATTCTTAACAGGTCTTTTACTTGTAGGTTTCCACTGTGACTGTCATTTATTGCCAGCAGGATAAACTTGAAATTTATTTTGCTAGGGTTTTAAACTCTAGTGTAAGTATTTTGCCACAAGCACAGACTAATATTTGGTTCCCTGCTGCCTGACTAGTAAAGCAAATAAGTGAGGTGCTTTAACTCATTATAATAATTAGCATGACTTGTTCTATGTAGTAACAGAATGGGCTTGTCTGTAAAATATGAGTTATTAATGTTATATATGCATTATTATTTGTATGTATGTATCTATCTCTATATAGATATATAGATATATAGATATATAGATATATAGATCTATATGTGACCAAATAAAATGGTAAAAAGGTGAGAGTTTTACCTTTACATTTCTCCATAGAGGGAGATGCAACCTTAAAGGGAGATGTTACTAAATAGAGAATGTATTCTCTGTTTAAATGATTTTTCTGTAAGGCTGTAGAGGCTTGAGTATTTTGGAAGGAACAGATTATTATTATTATTTTGTACAGTACAGTACAGCTGTACAGTATGGAGTTATTTACTAAGAAAATTGTCTCAAAAAAGTCTCCATCATCACACAGTAGGGTTGCCACCTTTCCATATGGCTGAGACCAGGCAGGGGGCAGACCTTGACTTAGAAGGGAGGTATTTACTAAACTCCGAATGCAAAAATCCCCCCAAAAAAATAGAGAATGTATTCTCTGTTTAAATGATTTTTCTGTAAGGCTGTAGAGGCTTGAGTATTTTGGAAGGAACAGATTATTATTATTATTTTGTACAGTACAGTACAGCTGTACAGTATGGAGTTATTTACTAAGAAAATTGTCTCAAAAAAGTCTCCATCATCACACAGTAGGGTTGCCACCTTTCCATATGGCTGAGACCAGGCAGGGGGCAGACCTTGACTTAGAAGGGAGTGGTTGTGATGTCAGGGGGCAGGAATATGATGCGGTGGGCGGCCAATCAAGGGAATCCTATCCGGTTTTCCTTATTTGCAGAACCGGTCAGGAAGTTTTGACCCGGGCAGCCCTTCAAAATACCGGGCTGTCTGGGTAAAAACTGGACAGATGGCAAACCTATCACACAGGGAGGTATTTACTAAACTCCGAATGCAAAAATCCCCCCAAAAAAGTGATTTTCTTCATAAAAGAAATCAGTTTTTGGTTGAAAAATCCGAAAAATCGTGAAAATCTGATTCTTTCCTGAAAAATATTCAGGAAAATGTAATAATAAATAAGCGTAAAAACCCAAGCGGATTCGATCTAAGTTTGTAGCAGAAAATGTTGATAAAATCTGACTTTGATAAACACCCCCCTATGTGTTTGGCAGTATGTGTATGGCTTTTTGATGTTTATTTATTTCTAAAATATAATATATATTAATACATATATTTTAAAGATGTTTTGAACAGAGTCAAAGTCTTAAAGGAGAACCAAAGCCTAAGTAAAGGTGTAGGCTAGAAATGTAGGCTAAAGCGTCAACTTTAAAGGCCTGGATCATTACTACTCTTGAGATGCTGAACCTTTAGGCTGGTTCAATAAGTTCAGTATATAAAATCTGGCATTTCTATCCATTTTCATTTTTTGGTTTTAGTTCTTCTTTTATTAGTTTAGTTCTTTAATATTATTGAAAACAGATGAGTATGATTCAGAAAGCCCTATTTATCTAAAGTCCCAAATTGGGCAGTGCTGACATTTTAGAAAAACTAGAAAAAAAAAATAGAAAACAGTTGCAAAAAGTCATTATTTGTGGTATACTGTTATGAAATAAGACTCAAGTATTTTTCATTTGGCTCTAGGCCTGCACTTAACAGGTGATTAATTAAAATTTGGATTTCAATTTTTTTCACAATTTTTTTCTCTCTAAATATTAGTAGATGTTTTGCATTTCTCTAAAGTTCTAAAAATTTGAGATTTATTTAAGGAGACATTTTATTTAACCATCAGATTCAGATATATTACTCATCCTTGCTCAAAACATTTAATGATGCAGAAAGAAAAATGTTTTAAAAGCATTTTATCTCCTAAAACTCTCATTATATCAGAGCTGCAGAGAGATGTTTACAGGTCAGAAGCTTGGCTGAAATGAAGAGTGGGAGTGTCTTTTCAATCTCCCACAGGAAGTGGTCACCGCACTGACTGACATGCTGAAGTCTGCTGTAGCAAACCCCTCCCCTCCCACCCTCTGTCCGGTGTGTTCTCAGCCTGCACATAACTGTCTTATGCTACTGCCTGATCATTCACTTATAACAATATACCTTAAATGTTCAACATAAATCAATAGATGTGATATTTTATACAAATTGTAATAGTAATGTAATAGTAATATTTTCTTTTATTTAAAGTACAAAAGTATGCTCCTGTGTTCCACAGAAAATAGGCATCACAAATGTACTTGCCCAACTGGACATGATCTATAGTCCATAATACATTGTTACACACTCTGCCTGTCCCTGCCTCTATTACATTATAAAATAGAAACAAACCGTGTACATATAGTATTTACTGTTATGGAGGTGGGCATTGAAAGTACTGTTTCTATTTTTGCAGATGATACTAAATTGTGCAGAACTATAGGTTCCATGCTGGATGCTGCCACTTTGCAGAGTGATTTGTCTAAATTGGAAAACTGGGCAGCAAACTGGAAAATGAGGTTCAATGTTGATAAATGCAAGGTTATGCACTTTGGCAAAAATAATAGAAATGCAAGTTATACACTAAATGGCAGTGTGTGGGAGTTTCCTTAAATGAGAAGGTTCTAGGGTTTTTTGTAGATAACATGTTGTCTAATTCTGGGCAGTGTCATTCTGTGGCCACTAAAGCAAATAAAGTTATGACTTGCATAAAAAGGGCATTAACTCAAGGGATGAAAACCTAATTATGCCTCTTATAGGTCCCTGGTAAACCCTCATCTGGAGTATGCAGTGCAGTTTTGAACTCCAGTCCTTAAGAGAGAGATAAATGAGCTGGAGAGAGTGCAGAGACGTGCAACTAAACTGGTTAGAGGGATGGAAGACTTAAATTATGAGGGTAGACTGTCAAGGTTGGGGTTGTTTTCTCTGAAAAAAAGGCGCCTGTGAGGGGACATGATTACACTTTACAAGTACAGTAGAGGACATTATAGACAAATAGCAGGGGACCTTTTTACCGATAAAGAGGATCACCGCACCAGAGGCCACCCCTTCAGACTAGAAGAAAAGAACTTTCATTTGAAGCAACGTAGGGGGTTCTTCACAGTGAGGACAGTGAGGTTGTGGAATGCACTGCCGGGTGATGTTGTGATGCTGATTCAGTTAATGCCTTTAAGAGTGGCTTGGATGATTTCTTGGACAGACATAATATCAAAGGCTATTGCGATACTAAACTCTATAGTTGTGGGTATATAGAATTTAATCAAAAGTAGAGAGGGGTGTGTGTATGGATGCTGGGTTTTCATTTGGAGGGGTTGAACTTGATGGACTTTGTCTTTTTTCAACCCAATTTAACTATGTAACTATGCAACTATTCCACAACATCAGCTGTTCTGAAACAATTTATGATAATGTTCAGAGAGTTGCCAGGTAAAATGCAGCTGTTCTGGAACAATTTATGATTAGGTGCAGGGAGTTACAAGAGAATAAATACAGCTGTTCTGGAACAATTTATGATGAGGTGCAGGGAGTTGCAAGGTAAAATGCAGCTGTTATGGAACAGTTTATGTTCATGTGCAGGTAGTTGCAAGGGAATAAATGCAGCTGTTGTGGAACAGTTTATGATTAGGTGCAGGGAGTTGCAAAGGAATAAATGCAGCTGTTATGGAACAATTTATGATCAGGTGCAGGGAGTTGCAATGTAAAAATACAGCTGTTATGGAACAATTTATGTTTAGGTGCAGGAAGTTGCAAGGGAATAAATGCAGCTGATGTTCTGGAATTGTGTAACATATAATAAAAGATGCAAGGAGTTACAACGGAAAACCGAAAAGATGTTGATTGATTTTTGTATACAACATAATACTGTGTAGAAAATAACTATGGTATTTACACTAACTGCTGATACATATTGCCCCCAGAAAAGATAGTAGCAGATTGTTTTATTTAGAAGTTTGCTTTTCTTCCCCCCCCCCCAATTATTGCAGGGCAAGGGAGAGGAACAAGCAGTGAAGGGAGGGGGGAGGGGGGAGGAAAACAAACAGGGCAGAGAGGGGGGTTAAATGAACAGGGCAGAGAGGGAGAGAAAGGAACAGTGCAGGAAAGGGAGGGGAAAAGGAGCAGTTCAGGGGAGGGAAAACAAGCAGTAAGGGTTAACAGATGTCTGCAGGGACAGGACTGAATGTGACATCACAGACACGTCCACTCCTCCCTCACTGGCTTGCTCAATAGCTTAGGCAGTAGCCAGTGGCTACAGAGTCAGATACTGGAAAGTTTTGGACAGGAAGTTGCAAAGGGGGAGGGCTGTCTGCTCACATAGAGCAGCTGCAATGCAGACAGCACAAAAACACCAGGTCCCTGGTTCACCTCCAAGCAGGATGTTACAACATCGTTCAGCATATGTTCCGTTCGTGTTTTTTCCTTTAATGGCATTCATGATTTTAAAGAAATATAGGGGAATGTTATTAAAGTCTCAAAGAGCAAATCTATTCGCACCAATAAGAATAAAAATCCACATCTCTCAATGTAATATTGTTCCTTAAACTCTTATTGAATTGCGAATTTTAATTGCGCACTCTTAAGAAGTGCTTGCAGGTGTTGTAATCTTTTGAAGCAAACATAACGACTTTTTCAGTAAGAAGTTTTATTATATTTACTGCGCATTGGAGCAAGCTATAAAATTTGCAAACGGTCTTCCACTGTCAGAAGTGGTTGCTAAACAGTTTCCGGGTTCGCAAAAGCTATATTAAATTCACGCAAAGCAAAATTTGTTCATACAAAGCCATAACTTTTCGCATTGCGAATAGTTTTTCCGTTAACGACTTTTATTACAAAAAAACTCTAAAAGCACTAAAATTTGACCCTTACTAAATAGGCCTCTTAATGCCCTTAGGTAAGGTCTTTGCACTCCAAATATAGTGCTATAACCTGCTCTTCTCACATGATTGTGTTCAATAGCATTGTATTCATAAGGGGTGGGCTGGGGGCAGTACATGGGCTTCTTTTAGAACTCTGTCTCATATGTGTGTCATTCTGATGTTTAAGTTGGGGAGTGACAAGGAACAGTGGGATCCTCTACTATGGCAGGCAGTAGGTACAGTTTTGTGTTTTAAATAGTGATGGGCGAATTTGCGCCGTTTCGCTTCGCCGAAAAATTCGCGAAACTGCGAAAAATTCGCGAAACTGCGAAAAATTCGCGAAACTGCGAAAAATTCGCAAAACGGCGCCGGCGTCTCGTTTTTGATGCCGGCGCCCGTTTTTGATGCCGGCGCCCGTTTTTGACGCCGGCACCCGTTTTTGCCGCAAATTTTCACGGGCGTTTTGTGAATTTATTCGCTGGTGGCGAAACGCGCAAATTCGCTGAGAATTCGCGCCTGGCGAATAAATTCGCCCATCACTAGTTTTAAATAGAGAGCTGCTCTTTGCACCCGATTAGTGCATTGACAGAGTTGATAAATTAACCTAAGTTAATAAGTTTTGTTAAGATGATCAACCTTTAAAAAAACATGCAAGCAATATTTTAAATGTATTATATAGCATATAATAAAGCACATATGGGTATTGTTAATAAATTGTAATGTAAAAGAGTATTTGTATATTCTTGCATACTTGAATAACAAAGGTTCATTTTATATGTACAGTAAGTGAATAAGTGTATATGAATTAATGTTTATAATTCCTCGTGATTTTGGAGGTCAGTTCACATAAAGCACAAATTGTCTTTCAGAAGAGCCATTGAGGATTCTTAAGACAAGAATGGGTGAATATTTTATTTAAAATTCATGATAAGAAGTCGTATGTCAAAGTTTGTTTACTGTATTGTTTCCCAACTCCTCCTTGACTAACAGCCTCATGAAAGTTCATGGAAATTCTCTCTGACCTCGACCTAGAGCTATATCACATTGGGGACCATTCTATGCAGGTTTCTTTTCATTTCCTAGAATAATAACTGTAAACAAGCAAGTCTCAGCTGTATATTTATATGACCCAGCTCCTTAAATGAGAAGCTATATTCAAACAGTGACCGTGCCTAGCTGGAAGAATTTATTTATCCAGTTCGGAACAATTGTTCTGGAGGTAAGTGTCCTTTTCTTGAATTGTATTTCTGGTTGATTTAAATTGCTATACATTATTCAAAATAGAGTTTAACACCTTAGCACAAATTGTTCAGTAAATCTGACATTTCCATTTTGAATTTTTCGTTATTGGTTTTGTCCCTTTTTTAATTTTAATGGCCTCTTGGGATTTTCAAGCTCAGGTTACATAAGGTATGTTTTATTCTGCTTAGATGGCTTTTGTAAATTCAGTAAAACCTTGAAAAAGTAAAAAGTCAGTTTTGGTTTATTTTGTGCAACTCTTGGAACCTATCCTATCCTCCCTTCCTAATCTTGAATCTACTCTGTAATTCAACTTAATTCAAATAGACTTGCAGCCAATAACAACCAATTGAGCTATCTAAGTCCATACTGACCTTACATAAGCAGATATAATATTTGCTACCATTAAAGCTGGGCACAAATAAAGGCACAAACCCTACAAGATTGTCATTATAATCATAATTATTTTTGTAGGCTACAAATAGTAACCTATTGGTTTAGGGCATAGTGTGGATTTTAACTTTTGGGAAGGAAGATTCCACCTTTAACAGTTATCAGTAAGGTATAGGCACCACCAAAAACATTCCAAACTACTGCATCTCAATGCAAAGTATAGTGTATTTACAAAGTGGGCAAACATAAAGCAAACTCCATGAAAACATGTATTTGCAAATGACCAAATGTTGCAGACTGTACAATTAATAAGTTTTACATCTAGACCTCAAAATTTGGGTTCAGCAACTTCTTCAATTAAATTCAGAAGTAAAATTCTTTCAGGAAAATAAGGGATTTATGGGTTAACTGTAACTGCTTACTACAGTTTATCTGAATTTGAAGTGCTTTGAATTTTAGCTGTTCTATTACATTTTTTCACAGATGTAGGGCTTAGCAGCCATAGGGAAAGTGCAACAGAGTTTGTAATATAGACATTTCTAATAGAAATAAACCAAAACTAAGATGTTCATATTGTACAGTTATGGGATTCTTTACATGCAGGAATACAGGATCCAGGATTTGGCCCAGTACTGGCATTATTTGTGGAATTCATATCTGAACACATAGGGAGGTTTGCAATTTCTTTCTACTTGAATAAACTTACAATTTAAAAAAAAAAAAAAAAAAACTTAACTGTTTGCTTATTTATAAAAAAAATCCATATGTAAAAAGAATAAAACTTAAATACCTAATTCTTTTGAGTTTATTGGCTTAAAAAACCTGAATTTGTGAGGTTACTCGAAAATCTCAAATGAAAAAAATGGCTTGTATTTTGCCTAGGATAACGCCCATCAACTTCTACATGAACTAGCCAGCTTTTATATGCCCGGGTTTTACATTCAAGTTTTTTGCTTAATAAATACAGTACCAGACATTTGTGTTTTTGAAGATATAATGTGAACTTGTGAGTTTTTGTGCAAAAGAACTCCAATCTTATACAATGTTGTGTAAGAGAACTAATGGCAAGTGATGAGATGTTTTAAAAAAATAAATAAAAAAGGGAAGAGGAAAAAAGGAAAAGAAAGGAAAGAAAAAGTGTGTTTTTGGAAAAATGCAAATAATAAAAAAGCCCGTCCAATCATGGCAAAAATTTAAATTCAGTGTGGGAATCCTCTTTAGCTCTGATATTTTTGTGTGTTTTCAAGCAAAAGCAAACAAATACCAACAATTCTAAAACCTTGAAGTAACTAAATATTTGACAATCTGCTAAGGACCAAACCCATTGACAGCTTTTAGATGGCGTAGTTTTACATTTGTGTCATTCGTGGTTTTTACAAAGACATTTTCATGTTTTAAAATGTCAATTGTGAAAAAAATATGAAGGTTAACAAATCAACTCAATAATGTTCTGTTAATACACAGAAAACTTTGAAGTATGACCTCCCATTCCCCATAGTGTCCTGGCAGACCAGTGATTAGTATTTTTCAACCAGTTGTAGGTTGAACAATCGAAGTGAAAACTCTATTGATTGGTATTACTGCCCAGCAAATAAGCCCTATAATAGGTTTTCGCTCATGGCCAAATAGGATATCTTTCTTTTGGCAAGAGTTTGGCAAATTTGTGCTTGCAGAGTTTTGTATTCTGATGTGATGATTCTGGTGTGATGATTCTGATGTGATGATTCTGATGTGATGGAAATTGTCTTCCTGGGCAGTAACCTATGGCAACCAATGTAATTTTTGCTTGCACATAGTATGCTGGAGTGGAGTTAAGTCGTGAGGCTATTCAGGGCCGGTCTTACCAACTGTGGGACCCAATTGGAATTATTGTGGTGGGGCCCCCTTAATGGAGTTTTGCCATAAGGCACAGGGTTCCAGGGCTGGGTGGCAAATAGTGACTGCTTTCCCTCTGTTTCATGATGACTACTCACTACATTTCACTTATTTATTTTTACTGAGTTCAACTGCATACACAACAAAGGAATCCATTTTCACAGTACAGGTATGGGACCTGTTATCCAGAATGCTTGGGACCTGGGGTTTCCAGATAATGGATCTTTCAGTAATTTGGGTCTACATGCCTTAAGTCTACTAGAAATTCATTTAAACATTAAATAAACCCAATAGGGTGGTTTTGCTTTAAATAAGGATTAATTATATCTTAGTTGGGATCAAGTACAAGTTACTGTTTTATTATTACAGAGAAAAAGAAAATCATTTTTAAAAATTTGGATTTTTTGGATAAAATGGAGTCTATGGGAGACAGCCATTCCGTAACTTGGAGCTTTCTGGATTTTGGGTTTCCGGATAAGGGATCCTATACCTTTATATGTAACCAAAGAGTGCATTTTAAAGAACTACCCTCCTGTTGTATGGTAAATAATACAGCGGAATACCTATGCTGCCATAGTTTTATGGGATCTATCTGTACAGACTATGAGCAAACTTAGAGACTGTTCCTGCTGAATTGTGCTTAGTACAGGGGAATACCTATGCTGCCATAGTTTTATGGGATCTCTCTGTACAGATTATGAGCAAAGTTAGGCGGCTGTTCCTGCTGAATTGTGCTTAGTACAGGGGAATACCTATGCTGCCATAGTTTTATGTACAGACTATGAGCAAACTTAGTGAGCTGTTCCTGCTGAATTGCCATAGTTTTATTGGGTCTTTCTGTACAGACTATAAGCAAACTTAGGGGACTGTTCCTGTACTGCTCACTATGGGAGAAATATTGAAATATTGAATATATAGATAGTTAAATATTTATTTTAGCTATTCCTAAAGCACAAAACCCATCCAAAAAATAAAGACACTGATGCAATTTAATTTATAAAACCAAAAAGAAATTTAGCAGAATAAACACAGTTGCCATTCCATGTATAATACCCCTAAAAGCAGCATTAACACAGTGGGAATTCCATGAATAAATAACCCAAAAATGCATAACAGAAGAATGGTACAAATGCAATTTTTGCTAGTTAGGAAAGGGTTACAATTCACAAGGCAGTGAGTGTAATTAAGATGATTTGTAGCCTTATGGAGCCAGCATTTTTTCTGCACTGATAGTCTGGGGAGAGAATGAATCTGCAGCACCATCGTCTACCATCCATAGTGCCTGTTAACTGAGTACAAACAAAGTATAATAGCGCCTTTCTCCCCTGCCTGCAATTGGCTCCAGTCATCTGTCCGGTAGCTGAGGGCACACAGGGCACATAACGAACGCTCCTTCTCCCAGTCCCACCTATCCCTGCACACTCTCTCAAACCCCTCTTAGTCTGCCACTATTTTAACTTACAAAGCCAGCGAACAGAAACAAAAAGAAAACTTACAGCCCTGGGGGCGGACTTCAGATCACTTAGTCGGATCAGTGTTACTGCGCACATCAGGTAACATTGGTAAGGGAGAAAGAAAGCACATCTTTGCTTTTGCTTTGGTGCGGCTGTGCGGGGCCCCCCTGGGCGCGGGGCCCGATTGGGCACAATAGGTCCAATCGGCCTAAAACCGGCACTGAGGCTATTGGTTACTGTACAAGTGCAGATTTGGTCATTATTGGTACAGGAGTCCCAAGCTGAATTCTTTTCAGAAAAATCTTACTCAACAGTAACTGCATTTTCTATTATTCAGGAAAAATTCTGGCAAACTTACTCTTCTACTGAGCAGAAGCATGGACATGCTTTGATGATATAGGAATATGTACCACAGTTTTACTTTGCTTATCACTCACCAAAGAGGAACAGTCCTCAAATGTCACTTAGGGAGACCGTAAGACGTTCAGATCTTGCAGCAGTGTACCTAAGGCACCGATAAATGCAGCATGAGATAAATTTGATTAAGTCAGTTAGCGTGAAAAAGTCAGAGTATGCTGTAAAATAACCTGCAAGATTTTCTATGGAAATAAAAGGATAGTTTATTGCTATATAGTCCAAATGCATTACTGAGAAAAATGGACAAATATCAAACTCAAACTAAGCAAACATTACAGGCATTTATTTTGTGTCAGTCTGTTCTGATACTTAAACCTGCTTTATTCTTTTACTGGAACACTGTGACACCAAAGGCTGAAGCATTTCAATTATTGTACAGTATATTATTGTCTGCATATTAGAATTCATATAAACAAGCATCTTTAGAAAATAATAATTTGTTTTAATGCCACCATCTGTTTACGAAAGAAAAATAAATTACACTATTGTAATTTTATAGCATTATAATAATAATATCAAGTAATTGAACCATGATCCAAATTTTGCATCCAAATGAACACAGCTTCTATGCCATTTTAAAGTTAAACTATTTAAAACAAGCAGCAGTAGAGTTGGGTTTTTCACAAAGCAATGTTTTATACACAAGATGATAATTCAGATAAAAATGGGTCTCCAATGGTAGCAAACCGAGTTCCAACATGCAAGACATAATGTTCTACAAAAGGCCATCAAAATAAAGGTGGTTCAGAGTAATTTTTTACGCTGGAGAAAGTCCTGATGGTTAATTGTAGTGGCAGATTCTATTAATGCCTTTACGAGTGGCTTGGATGATTTCTTGCATAATATCTTGAGCTATTTTGATCTTGTGATCCGTTAGTTGGATAGGAATTCTGAAATTGGTGTAACACTATTTTGGGCTGTCTAGACCAACTGGGTTAATGTCCAGCTAGGGCATTAGAGCATGGGTTACATTTGACTCTAACACTTAAGGCAGGGCCTTCACGGAGGAAATGAGGGTGTGGTATAGTGAACTACAACTCCCCCACAGGCTACTGTGCAATAAAAAGATAAGAGAATGGACCCAGGAGCTTCTTGCAGTAAAACAGGTAACAACAGTTTATTTGTCAGAGACAAAATGATCCACATGGTTACTTACAGTACCAAGAGACATTTGCAGAATAGAAATCAGCAGGTTAGGACAGTTTGATGAGACAGCTAAATGTGGCTCCCTGCAGATGTAGTCAAGGTAGTGAAGCAGACCCCAGGCAGAAATACCTCCAAAGTGGTTCAGATCCCACCCAGTGGAGTGGTCAGGGAGGAGAACCTAAAGCCTGACATCCTATCCACTGTGGTCCCTTCATTGTAGGCAAATCATACAGCCTGGGAAGCTACTCCCTGCTATTAATTGAGCACAAAGCTGCTCTTTCTATCTTCCCCTGCCATCTTACTCTCCTGGAGAGTACTATAACAGTTCTTATTCTGTCTCTAGCTGGCTTTGTTCACGGGGTCCCTGCTCCCCGTCTTAACACCAGAGGTTCAGGTCCCTCTAGTGCAAAATGGCTTTACTGGGCCTTGGTGTACCCAAGCTCAGTGGGAACATCCAGGTGGGTCAGACACCAGGAGCCAAAGAGAGAGATCCACCCCTTTCCAAGCAAGTGTGGCAGGAAGGTGTCATAAACCCACTTAGCTAAAAACTGAGATATGTAAATGATAAGCTATATAATAAAGTCAATAATAGTGCCACACTCACATTAAACTGCTTGTTGAAGCGTCGGGTGAACGGCTGTGTTCCTCTCTGCAAAGGTAAATTCCCACAGTATAACATAAAATCCAGCAGCACTCCGATAAGTGAATCAAATATTTATTCGTGCCACTAGCCAAGCGACGTATTCCAGCCTTGATAAAGGGCTTGATAAAGGGCTGGAATAGCCCGAAACATCACTTGGCTAGTGGCACGAATAAATATTTGATTCACTTATCGGAGTGCTGCTGGATTTTGTTATACTGTAATGATAACATAGATACATGGGCCCAGCAACTAGGGAGATGAGGAGGTATAGGGATTTAAAATCACAGGGGCAAATATAACATTAAAATGACCATATTTTATAGGCTGCAAACAGAAATTTGGCTACACACTATAACTCAATGCAAATGCTGCATTTTGTACCTGTGTGCCTACTAAGTCACCAGGCTGCCCACTGTCTCAATTGAATGGTCAGTGTCAAGCCTAGACATGTAGTTACCCTCTTGTGTATTGCAGATACTTGGGCTAATTTTCTGTGGGCAGAGTGTAAGTACTGGAATGTTAAAGAACACAATATTGCACTGCTTAAAGCCATATATTTAGCACTTGTGCTCCTGCCCATGGATGGAGCTATTCAGCTATACACCTTGTACTAGACTTGTACCGAATTGCCAGGGCAAAGGACCCTTGTGCTTCATAACTGCCTTGAGCAGGCAGGGTTTGTTTAGACATGAGTTGTTTGCCAACATGATGCAATTTACACAAGGGGATCCATAATAAATACATATTTTATGTATACAGAGGATATTTTAGGTAATCCTATTTATTTCGCTTTACTGGGCTTTTAATCTTGAAGTAATGTATCTCATGCACAAGACTGCCGTATCAAAGTGGCAGTTCAACGTTTGACCTTCCACTGATATCACAGGCCACTCAATGATCACACACTAACAGGCTCATATACTGTAGTACCTACTGTACATAAGCGCTTAGCTGATGTTGGAGTTTTCAGGATAACTTTGAATGCTGCACATTGAACATGTTCATATTGACATGTTGACACGAGAGAGAGAGAGACAAACTGTGGAGGTCATCTTCAAAGGTAGGGATCTTTATAAAACATCTGTACCTCTGGGCTGTACATCTAAGCTCCATTCAAAAGCTACATTAATTTTAACCTTTGCAAATACTATTTTCCCCTTGGGGTGTCTGCACTACTTTGAAGGGGGGAGGGGCAATACAATCTCCTACCTTAAGTAGACTTATTTTACGTTTGTGCAAGTCATTACTGGAAAACAGTATTTTCTTTTTCTTTAAAGTGGTAGTTCACCTAAATGTTAACTTTTAGGATGTTATAGCATGGCTAATTCTAAGCAACTTTTCAACTAGTCCATTTTTATAGTTTTTGAATTATTTGCCTTCTTCTTTTGACTCTTTCCAGCTTTCAAATGGGGGTCACGGAGAATACAAAATGCTATGTAAGGCTTTTTACAGCTCATCTTTCTATTTCAGCCTCATATTCTAGACTTTTATTCAAATTAGTGCATGGTTGCCAGGGTAATATGAACCCTAGCAACCAGATTGCTAAACCTGCAAACTGGGGAGCTACTGAATAAAAAGCTAAATAACTTGAGAACAACAAATAATTTGCAAACTTATTGCAAATTGTCTCGGAAAATTACTCTCTACATAATACTAAAAGTTAATTAAGGTGAATAACCCTTTTAACAATGATAATCTGATGCATTATTTTCTTGCGTCACTTGTTTACATTTATTATGCTTGAGTCAATTAGTAACTCATCCCTATGTGTTATAGTGAGTCTCCTTACTCTGTTTTCTGTGAAAGATTGTACTAATGAAGCTTGTTAGTTCTGTCTGGAAAGTTGTCATCTTTTAACAAATTATAAGTGTTGATTATCTCAAGTTAAACTATACCAAGTGTTAAATTGATCTTCCACACTGAGCATTCATATAACTGTTCACACCAAACATTTGGTAAACAGGAAATAAAATAAATTTGCCCTCAGCGAGTTTCATATTATAATTTAAGGGAAAGAACAGTGTTTTGTGAATTCATTTTTATTATTTCATATGTGGTAAGTTTCATTTTCTTCCATTAATCTCAAACAAAAAATATACAACCAGCATTTCGAAAAAAATCTAGCAGGAGTGTGCAAAAGGAGAATGCTACAGTATTACAAATGTGCATCTTTGATTATCTATGTCAAATTAAGTGCTAGGACTTCTGTTGCACATGTTCTTTTAACATACAATGGTGATACAGATGGTCCATAATCCAGAAACCCATTATCCAGAAAGCTCTGAATTACAGGAAATGTGTCTCCCATAGGCTCCATTTTAATTAAATAGTTCAAAATTTTACAAAGAGGTACCTTGTACTTGATTCCAAATAAGATATAATTAAACATTATTGTATTAAACATCCTATTGGGTTTAATAAATGTTTAAATGATTTATAGCAGACTTAAGGTATGAATTTCCAAATTACAGAAAGGCCCCTTATCTGGAAAACCCCAGGTCCTGAGCATTCTGGAAAACAGGTCCCATACCTGTATAGTTTTTTTCCATACGCCATATTCATCTTTCAAAGATACATTTTCAAACTGGCTAATATATACATTGACACTTATGTTGATAAAGAGAAAGTGAGCTTCTGTGTTGGAGTATGAATACATTGTATGTTCACTTTTTGCAAGGTCCTACCAAAGTGGTATAACTTGCAACAGAAGTGCATTCCCACATACAAGCATAAATCAATAATTTTTGTTTTATAAATAATAAAAGCAGCACATATACAAAGACCAGACATGGTTCTCCTGCAAGAATAGCAAGGTGTTGTGCACTACTGCACATGCCCAGACATAAAGTGTTGATCTTATTGGATGATAGTCTAACCCTCTGTTGAGCTCTGTATTTATGGTGAAAAAAGGATGTGGTCTACACCCTTCTCCAGAGGAAGAAGGAGTAAGGGTAAGTGCTGCTTTTGATTAGTAATAAAACAAAAAATAATTTCTGCTTAAGATTATTTGCCCGACTAGGTCTGTTTTCGATTGGACAGGTCTGTATTCGGCCGAATTCGAATCATAGGAATCGAAGTAATAGCGCATTAGTTCGAATTCGAATCAAAGTTTTTCCCAAAAATATACTTTGATTTTTCAAAGTCCACCAATTGACTCAAAATAGGTTCTAGGAGGTCTCCCATAGGGTAAAACAGTAATTCGTCAGGTTTTAGATGGCGAATGTTTGAAGATGAATTTTTAAAGAGACCGTACATGATAAATTTCGATATTCGGATTTTCAATTTTTTTTTCAAATCGAATTTGGACTATTCCCCAGATGAAGTACACAAAAAATAGCTGGAAATTCAAATTTTTTGAATTTGAAAATTCACCTCGACCTTTGATAAATCTTCCCCTAAGAGTTAACAATATTGTTCTTTCTTCGTCATTATTCCCAGCCAATCCATATGAAATGGAAAAATGGCAGTTTAAGGTGCATAACTTCATTAGATGTTGGTCTAAAATAAAGCAACAGTGGTGTAAGTCTCTTTTTAGCAGCTATTCTCCTACAAATCTTAAAAATTTCATATAGTTCTGCCTCGTTGTATTCTGTAATATTAGGAAGATTTGCTTCTCCCAGTACTTTCAGCTATTTTAATTTAGTTTTGCGGATTCTAGGCCATGTATTTCCATAAATAAAGTTTTGAAAGCTATTTAATTTAGTTTTAGATCCTACAATACAATAGGGCAGCACCTGTAATGGATTTAATAATTTCAGGAAAGTAATTATCCAGGAATGTTAGATTGACAAGTTTCCATTGTTGTGTGTCTTGTAATACCTTGATTATTGTCCTAATATTCATGTGGTATGTGTCTTTAAAGTGGTCTGGGATTTTGATGTTGGTTTTAGCTCATTTGAAGGGGTCTGGGTACCAGTTGGTGGGTGAGGTATGGCAAAGTAGGGCTTCAGATTTTTCCAGATTCCAGATTTGAAAACCGGCCACTTGTCTAAGTATATGTATTGTAGATAAAATAGTAGGTATTTCTGATTGTGGTTGATGAATGATAAGATATCACCAGCAAATGCTACTACTTTCAAGCACATATGGTCTATTTGGATTGCCTTAAAGACACAGTTGCTTAAGAGATGTTTCATTATTGGATCTACAGCTAAATTGAATAGCAGAAAATTGTCAGAAACTTTCAGAATTAAGGTTATTGGCAGTTATGAAAGTAGTAGGTGTGGAAGATGAGGCTTTTAAATATGTGGAGCATTTGTATCCCAAAATGTTGAAATGTATGCATGTGAGTTTCTATTGAAGGCTTTGTCTGCAGTGTGGTTTAATAACATTCCATGCTTTCTGTTTTTCCAGGTTACATTGGTAATGTGCGAGGGCTTGCCTTGGACCAATTGTTGGTGCTAACCTGGTTATCAGTAAGTAATCTTCGAAGAATTTGTTCTCCATTGTTTGAATTGTTTGACCTCCATTATTATAGTTAATATTTTAATGTTTTGGTTTAGCAAGAATATGGGTCTGTATGAGGTAGGTCTCCACCCTCCCATGGGATAAGGATAATTCTGCCTACACTGCCTTCATGTCACAACGCCACTAATGATGGGCGAATCAAATTTTTTTTTGCCGTTTCGCAAATTATTTGGCAAAGCAAAACGGCAACAAAAACGCATTGAAGTCAATGGGCATCAAAGTTATATTGTCACGCAATAACAATTTTTGACTCAAGCAACAATTTTTATACAATTTTGTCCAAATGCATTAAAGTCAATGGACGTCCAAATAACTTTGACGGGCAACAATTTTTTTTTTTCTTCGTGCCGGATTTTTCACAGGCGAATTTTCGATGCAGTTTCGCAAAAACATTTGCTGCTGGCAAAACGGGAAAATTTGCTGCGAATCCATGCCTGCCAAATTTAATCAGCAAAAACTTCCTATTTCCCCTTGATTCTCTACTGACTATGAATGCCTCGTGTTGGCTGGAGGGGTCGGCACCTCTCCAGACAATATGAAAGGAGGAACTACCAGACACGGAAGGCCAGTGTAGCGGGGAAATCCCCTGCACGTTTATTTTGTCATATGATGTAACATTTCGGGGGCGTGCCCCTTCTTCAGACGTTACATCATATGACAAAATAAACGTGCAGGGGATTTCCTCGCTACACTGGCCTTCCATGTCTGGCAGTTCCTTCTGCCAAATTTAATCACCCATCACTAGATGCCACCATTTTTAATTGTAAGGCTATCAGAATGCGCAGTTATACCTAAACTGTATTGTTCCATGTATTGCTCATTAACAACTGCATTTGCCACTGGGCTTCAGTTGGTTTGCAAACGTACACCCTTCATTAATGGTTCTAACATTCAGAACACACTCTTTGCATTTATGTGTCTAGAAAGTGGCGGTAACGTTAGCTTTCCCGCTGCAGCAAGCATTACAATGCACAATGGAATCTCAGATGTCATTTTGATGCCCATCACCAGAAATTACAGAATATTTTGCTAGTGGAATTTGGGCCAATTTACATGAAAGCACAAGTGCAATTGCAAGTATTTTGATTTCAGACATAATTTCACCCAGTGAAACTCCCCCTCTGAGTCACAATAACTTTACATTTTGGGTAAAAACCTTGACAAATTGTGTCTGAAATTGCACTTTACACACTATACGATCCTTATAGTTATAAGATATTGCCTACATGTTTTATAATCCATTGTGCTGTCACACTGACACCAGACTGAATTACTGTAAATACAGCTTGAGACTGGGACTCCTTTGTTATTGTAAAATTTCTCCATTATGTATTCCATGTAGCTACGTCTTTCCAAATTTTGCATTTTCCAAATGCTAGCATGTTTATTTAATATGACCATTTTTACTTAAAATTTCAAAATCTGGGGGAATAAACAATTGTTGCAAAGAAATCAGAGCTTTCCGAGATGTAACTTTCTGAGTACATATCCTCAAGTTATTTTCACAGCATCAGAACAAATATTGGCCTTTTCAGAAAAACTCTTACAGCCCTGACATTACATGGAGTACTTCTAAAAGGCAATTTTAGGGTTGGAGTGACATGTAACTTTTGTACAGAACCCAATGACCTTTATATTTGTCCTGTAGCCTACAGCAGCAAATAACACCGAAAACTGGAAAATGATTGACAACCTATTACTTATCATTTTGTAAATAATTCAATAAGTGCTTTCTTCCAAGCTGTGATTTAGTAACATTAAAGCCCCTAAAAAAAGAACTGCTCTTTTCCAAAGTTATTATTTCCACTGCACCCGTCTCTAGCGACTTTACAATAAGCACTTTGAATCTGATTTATATAAAAATGGGAAAGAGTGCCAATTAGATGTTGCTTTGTGTGTTATTGAATGCAATTTTGATCCTTAAAATTGTGTTCTTTCACTTTATGTACAGTTGTATATTTGAATGGAGGTTCAATACACACAACTTCTGCTCAGAGCTAAATATTGCTTAAGAAATCTCATTTTATGTTTGCACTTAAGGAAAATTTGAACATTAATATTATTTTAAGTCAGGGGCTTTATTGCTACCATTTCTGCACATGAGCAAAATCAAGGGAAAGAAAAACAATTTAGGAGATACTGTATGTTATGATATAGCTTTTAGATTACTGGGTTCACTATTCCATATACAGTACATTCTTTTAAGTTTTGCTGTAATGATGTCCAGTTTGTCTGCTTCCCTAAGCCATTTAGTTTATGATATTTACATGCACAAATATCTTCCCTGTTGTTTAGTTAGTGTTTCTTTAATTAAAACTCCTGTAATGAACAAGAGCCATCAACAACCTGTAAAATACAGTATATCCATATAAATAATGCTTAGTAAAGATTGGAGCAGGCACTGACAGATCAATGAGCCTATAGTTTGTCAGGACAAATTATGATTTTGCAACAAAGTAATATGTTTCATTTATTTGTACACTAGACATTCTCAAGCTGTAGGTCTGGGGCATGTGCAGCTGGACCCCACATTTCTATTGGTGAGCGTTGCTTGTTATTAGAAGATATGCACATTAAATGACTTGCTTATTATATTTTATCCAATATCCTTGATTTCCATGACTGAGACTTTTGTATTAAAAAAAATAAATTAATCACTTTAAAATATGATGAGATTATTGGCCACCTTGCAGGACTGTAACTAGGGGTAGGAAGAAGAGGCATTTACCTTGGGTGCAACGCTGGAAGGAACCAGGCAACTAACTCCTCTGTCACCTACCGCTAGTCTGGACCATGTCCCCTCACTGGCTGTTGGCACCCCTACTGGTGTTCAAAATCATGTGAATGCCTGTTCACACACGTACAACCTTGTTTACGCATAACTGAATGAGATCAAGTTAAATAGATCACTCTAAGGGGCAGACTTAGCAAGTTTCGAATTCCGAATACATGGGAGATATTTTAAACACCCATTAACTTGCAGTTAGACCGACTGCAATTTATTAAAAAAATTTTTTTATCAAAATAAAGAAAAAAACAATAACATTTTTTGTAATCGGATGAAAAGGATTGACCCACAAATTCGAATCGAATTTGATTTGTTTTTTTTTTTCTCTAAAAAAACTTGATTTTCAGGAAGGCAACAAATCGATCCCAGGACGTCCCCCATAGGCTAAAACAGCAATTCGGCAGGCTTAAAGTGGAGAATAGTCAAATTCGAATTCTTAAAGGACCAGTGCACGATAAATTTAAAAATCAAATTTAAATTTTTTTTAAAAAGATAATGGATTATTAACAATTCCCTAGTTGAATTTGACAGTTTTGGCCAAATAAAAACTTAATTCGAATACAAAATTTGAAATTCGAGGTTGAAAATTCAAATTTTCACTTCGACCCGTCATCAATTAATTTCATCAGTCATCTGCGGAGGAGCAGCATCAGCATGTAGGCAAAAAGGCTTATAGCTCACTAAACTGACATTTATGGGAGCGGCAGTTAATGAGATGCAGTACATAAATGCAACTTGCAACAGTAATGTTTGGTAATCCACTGAGCTTTCATGGTACGTTTTCAGTAAGCATAAAGTTTTATCCTGAGAGGCTTAAATAACTACAATGATGAAATACTCTTAATGCCTTTTAGCTTAACATTAATTAACACATAAATACATTATTTATTGTTATTAGACACTAATCCATAACGTTAACAGATTTTTGCTTTCATACTGACAAAATATATGATCAGGTTTCTTGCTTTGAGATTATTATAGCAGGATAGTATTGGCCACTGCCTGAAATGTAATATACTGTACAACTGTTGGAAATGATGTGATATGCATCAAACTGATCAGCTTATCCTCTTTGCCAAAGGCACGTTCTGTCTCTATGACAGGTTGTGTCTACTGAATACAAATGGAAAAGACAAACTAAAACATAGCATTTTTTTCAGCAGTTTAAATGAGAATTAGGAGTCACTTTCGATCATCATGTTTAAGCATACCAAGCCAATTCCTATTCTCACGCTCATCATTTAAATACTACTCAGATCTTTTAGGGAAGCCACTCTCATGAACATGAATTTGTGTGGTTTGTTTTTTCTGTGTATAATAAAACACAAATAACTGTTTGGATTTTCATGTACCTGTCCTTGATCTGTAAAAATTGCCACATGTACTACCCCACATACTGTAAATCTGTTATTGTGGCGTGTGATAGCTAACCTGTATTTTGAACACTTATGACACTGTGATTACTTATTATATTGGTTTGTTGAGTTTATTCACTTTTTGTGCCTGGGCAAGAAATAAAGTGTAATGTCGGCAGTGAGAATTTCAGCCATTGGTGTATTTTGCAGTACCAACGCCAGATTTATTACATATTGTTCTTAGATATTAGGAGTTGGGTGTATTAGGGAGTAGTTTTGTATATGAAAATATTGTGACATAAAACATTGATTTTGTAACCATGGTTAATTAAGCTATATTGCTATACACTAGTACTACCTATAAAGCCATATTTAGAATTTGTAAATCTCTTTATTCCCAAATATATGTATCATGTGAGTGGGTTACATTACTGTTTTTCGGGATGAAACTCAGAAACGGAGTGCTGTTTGCAGGGACAACTCCGCATTTGTTTTTTTCTCCATTGGAAGCAATGTATTTCTTTTTAGCAATGGAAAAGGTATCATTGTGACTGGAGTTTTTGACCTGATGGATATTTTATCTGCATTTGGTCACTTGCCTATCTACAATACGGATAATGGCAGTGGAGTATGTGGCCCCTACACCCTTTAATATTTTAAGTCAGACATGTCAACTCACCTGTACTATTCCGGACACACCCTGATTTAAGGCTCCCTCACATGATCAGTGTTATAGGCACCAGGAGACCGGTTATCCATCTTCTGTGGAGTGCTGTGGCACGCCTTCTAACACAGTTCTTGTTCAGATGTGCGCATGTACAGTGCCATTGATGCTGCACTGTAATGTCAGCAGATGTGCTGATGTGACTTTTGCTGCCAAATTTGAATATAAATAGTGTTCCCATGCTTGTTTTTGTTGCAGAAGCTGGCTCTGAGTTTTCAAGACCCTCGCTAAAGCTGAACATAGATGCAAAGATTTGAATGTTTGTTCAGACTATCGGACAGGTTAGAAAATTTCTGTCAGCTGCCGATAATATCTCTGCATGTATTGCTGATCTGATGAATTCAGTGGGAGACTATCAACAGATTTTGTTGGACATAACTTTTGTATGATTGCTGGCAGGGGCAGAAGATCGTCTGATCTGTTCTTTTATTACTTTATTTGATCTGAAAAGTTAGTGGCAGGTTGGGCGATGGCACTCCTTCCAATAGGAAATTAAATCTGCACGTCTATGGCCACCGTAAGTCCTTTTTTGACGTTGAATTGTTGATCCCTGCCTCTTACCCTTTGCCTGACCTTGACTTTGTCTCTGCCTAACCCCCTGTGTATCGTGTTTCTGGATCCAGCCTTGGCCATCTGCAGGATCCTTGTCAACATTTCAGCAGAAAGTTCCGGGACCCCAAAAAGGGCGTCGGTGAAGACTGGTGTTGACAGGGATGTGCCAAACTTGCATTCTAAGGCTTCCTTACACTACAGTCTGTACAGTTACCTACAGTATCAGGTCCTTACCGTAATACAATCAGGCAGGCACTCAAAGGACCAGTCCTCCATACAGATGTGTAAAATAATTATATAGTTTATTCAGTGCTTATGGCATAACCTTAAGCGTTTCATATCTTCACAGATACTTAATCATAGCGATGATTAAGTATCTAAGAAGATATGAAACATGCAAGGTTTGGATCCGCTCCCTTAGCTGAAGGTTCGGGGCGGTGCACCTGGACCTCCTCCCCCTCTTAGACTCTGTGTTTTCAGAAATATCGATTAACACCCAAGCAGCCGTTGAGTAAACAAGTCTACTAAAAAAAATAAAACATTAATTAAATGTAATAGGATTGTTTTGGCTCTAATAAGGAATAATTATATCTTGGTTGGGATCAAGAGAGAGAACGAACATGTAGTGGGTGATCTGCTTTTCTCTGCCTGCATTTTATACAGAGAAAGGAAGATCTGCTCCCACCCGCTCCTCTGTGCTCTGCTGGCAGATATGACATTGGCCTCTGTACAGCAACACTGAGTGGATTTTTAGCACAAAAAAAAGCATAGTTCACAAATTCGTGCTGAAATTCAGTTAAGTGTCGCTGCACAGAGGGAAATGCCCTCCGTGTCAGTGGAATTACAAGAAGGAGCAGATTGTCTTGTCTCTGCCTGTGTACAACAGATAAAAAGGCACATCTACTATGTGTGCCATTAGCCATACACTGCATGACTATATCAAATGATGAGCATAAAAAAAACAATGTTACACAAGTAATGTGATATAACCAGCATTAACAATACTGAGCTGACAAGATGCTACTATAGTGCAATTAAAGTAGAGGTAGGGGATCCATTCTCAAGAAATCTGTTATCCAAAAAGCTCTGAATTACGGGAAGGCCATCTCCTGAAGACTGTTTTATCCAACTTTTACAATATTATTTATTTTATCTCTGTAATAATAAAACAGTAGCTTGTGATTGATCCAAATTAAGATATAATTAATCCTTATTGGAAGCAGATCTATTGGGTTAATACATTTTCTATTTTTTTTTTTTGTAGACTTTGAAGTATAAAGATCCAAATTACAGAAAGACGACCCCCCCCCCCAAATTACTGAAAACTTCAGGTCCCAAGCATTCTGGATAACAGATATCAGTCCTGACTGAATAATCAACAACCAGTTCTGATTGTCAGAATCAGCAGTAATGTATATTACTTTTGGAATACCTTAACATATTTGATCTCCACCAAATAAAGGGCGATCATATCCACATACTCTTACTAGCAAACTGAACTGTGCTGCTGCAGGAAAAAGAGTGCCTGAAACAGAACCGTTTGTGCCAAGTCAGTCCTTTGTCTTTGGACTGAAAGCAGAATGAGAGCCAGAAACCTGTAACAGGAGCTTCTCCACAGCAAGGTGTGACCAGTATTTCAGGTAAATTCATTTGAGGATTAGCAGTATAATCAGCATGTTTAGCAAGAGAACCAAAACTGGAGACAAACCCCAGACCTTTCTTTATACAGGGTCAGACTGGAGCATTGGGGGCCCACTGGGATTGCAAACCAAAAAGCCCTCCTAGCAGTCATCGGGGGCCCCCTCCCCACTTTTACACTATGCACCCCCCGCGCATATACCTGCTTATTTATTATTTTTTATTTAAAACCTTTATGATCCCACAAAGAGAAATCATCACAGACAATTAAGGGAATGAAGGTTCCCCCATTTCACAGTGCATACAGATGGGCATTACACATATAAATATTTACAACATGCAAATATACAGTAGTGCAGTAGTGATGTCCAAAGGATTTATCACACTTATTAAAAACAAACTCATAACTCAAAATTTAGGGGCAAATTTATCAAAGGTCGAGGCGAGTTTTTTTTGAATGAAAAAAAAAAAAAAAAGATTTGAGCTATTTTTTGTGTACTTCGACTAGGGAACAGTCCTAGAATCGAATTTGAAAGAAATTTCGAAATATCGAATATTCAAATTTATCATGTACGGTCTCTTTAAAAATCCGACTTTGACCATTCACCATCAAAAACCTGCCAAATTGCTGTTTTAGCCTATGGGGGACCTCCTAGAACCTATTTGGTGGACTTTGAAAAATCTAATATTTTTTGGGAAAAACTGTTTTGAATTCGATCGAACGCTCAATTCCTTCGATTCGTATGATTTGAATTTGGGCTGAATTCGGACCTATTCAACCAAAAAAAAAAAAAAAACTGACTTAATTATGGTTGGTCTTTTTTTAATTCGAATTTCCAGCATGATTAATTAATAATATTAATTAGTTTAAGTTATTTTGGTTTATCTCGGCCTTAATGGTAACCCTTTAATGGCAGACACCAGTTCCCTACTTATGATGTTGTTATTCATAGTGAATGCTCTAATGCAGTGATCCCCAACCAGTAGCTCGCGAGCAACATGTTGCTCCCCAACCCCTTGGATGTTGCTCCCAGTGGCTTCAAAGCAGGTTCTTATATTTGAATTGCTAGTTTGAGGCAAGTTATGGTTGCACAAAAACCAGGTGTACTACAAAACAGAGTCTCCTTTAGCTGCCAGTCCACATAGGGGCTACCAATAGCCAATCACAGCCCTTATTTGGCACCTCCCAGGAACATTTTCCATGCTTGTGTTGCTCCCTAACTCTTTTTACAATTGAATGTGGCTCACGGGTGAAAAAGGTTGGGGACCCCTGAATGCATAATAATTTAAAAGTTGTGTTGAGTCTGTTGTTTCTAAAATTAGAAATTCCTTTAAAATGTCTTTTTATGTGTCAAATAAAATTTTTTATTACACTGAGCACAATTACTTTTTCTGTCACCCATACAAACATCTGCTCATTACATATGACTTCATAAATTTAGTGGACAGATTGGTAGCAAACACAAAATGTTCTGAATACAAATAGCTGAGACATTGCACATCCAAGTTATTCAAGTAGAAAACACATTTCCATGCATTTAGTTTCAATAATAATAATAAACCGCTCTTGAAAGAGTAAAATCATTTTGAGCAATTTCAAAATAAAATGTACATTTCAAAAGAAAAATGGTGAGAATAAATGGATGATGCACTTACAAAACAACTCGCTGTCTAGTGGTTGCATTCTTTACTTTTGTACTTACATATATTAAGCCAAATGTGAGCAAACATGGATGAAATCCAGAAAAATCACAATGTAACATTCACCAATTCATTTCAGGATAATGTGATGGAAGCAGAAGTATATCATTGTGGTAAAATACTTTTTTTTTCCCAGGATTTGTATTATTTTGGTGTTCAGTCTTGATCTTGGCCTGCTAGTGAACCTTGGTCTGCTAGCTAGCTAACTAGAACCCTTTAATATTTTCTTCATGAAAAAAAAATCTCTCATGTTTGAGAGATGTAAGGGTTATTTATCAAAATCTGAAAAGTTTTCACTATTTTCTGAAAACTACTCAGACTAAATCTGCACTACTTATCAATAAATGTATCCAAAAATTTCTTGTACGGCAAAAAACGTGATAAAATCGTGAAAGAAATCCGAACTGTACATATTTTTTAGATTCGAAAACGGTGACTTTCGAATTTGACGCCTGAGACCTCAGAGTTTTTTTGGATTCAAAGCCGAAAACCACAAAATCCGCAAAGGAGATCAGGATATCAACAGGACATCTGCCATTGACTTCTACATAAACTCGGCAGGTTAGAGTTGGGAGTACTTTTTTTATTTTGAACTTTTGACACCATTAGGGTTTTTTTCCTATGAAAAAAAAAAATGTTTTTCCCTTTTAAATGTCTGACCAGAAAAAATTCAGACTTTGTTAAAGAAAAAAACCCTTAATGTTCAAGTGAAGTATATGTGAAATATTTCATACATAGAGATATCACATCAACTAGTGTGACAACTTCCCCTAAGGCACATCCAGGACCTCTTGCTGGGCCCTCCTTTGTGTTCTGTTGTGTTGTGCTGTGTTATTGCTAGTGAAAGTTGTATAAGAACCAGTAGCAACATACATGTAATATGGATATAGACATACTGCAGAAGACAGACAAGCTGAATTTCTATATCCCTGTAACCAGAGTATATATTTGTTTTAGGTAATCTATTGGTTCTTCACTCCCATTTACACTGTGCAAATTCCTCCAGAGAAATCCCCTGCCAGCCCTATATAATTAATAGTCTCCTGGATTCTCCTGCTTATCTGTGGCAATACATTTGGGATCTGTCTTTTTTTTGATACCATCACAGAGTCCTTAAATAACTCATCCCTTCCTTACTAATTGCTTTAAATAAATGAAACACAAGCAGAACCTGGAAAAGGAAAAAACAAATAATCAGTGCTCTATGATCCAGAAATGGCAAAAGGGCCCACCAGGAAAAAGTCTCATTGCCTGAGCAGGCCAGTCTTAAACTGACAGTAATAAAAGCTATTTAGCTATAAGTGTAGAGCAGTGGTAGTACCTACAGCAGGTGGCAGGGGCTTGGAGGGTTAATGGAGAAAACTAATTTAGGTTTTCTTTGAAGGTGAGTTTTTTAGTTAATAGTGCTGAGCATGCACTTTATACAGTATGCAACTCTACATGAGTTTTGAGCCATTAAATTCATATATTAGTACAGGTATGGGACCGGTTATCCAGAATGCTCGGGACCTGGGGTTTTCCAGATAACGGATCTTTCTGTAATTTGGGTCTTCGTGCCTTAAGTCTACTAGAAATTAATTTAAACATTAAATAAACCCAAATAGGCTGGTTTTGCTTCCAATAAGGATTAATTATATCTTAGTTTGGATCAAGTACAATGTACTGTTTTATTATTACAGAGAAAAAGGAAATCATTTATAAAAACTTGGATTATTTGGATAAAATGGAGTCTATGGGAGACAGCCATTCTGTAATTCAGAGCTTTCTGGATATCGGGTTTCCGGATAAGGGATCCTATACCTGTATATTGATGATAAGTAGAATCAATAGGGTAAACTAAAGCAAGGCAGGATAGGATGACCATGTTACCAGCCCCAGACCTATAAAAACATTTAATTTGAAATCTGTCCTCCATTCTTCTGATACCATTTGTGACCAATATGATGCTGAAATCCACTAAAAAACTGCCCAATGGCCTCAAGAACAATTGTTTCTAATTACTCTTCTGTTAGACCTTCCTTTGTAAAGTGATCCAAAAGTCCTAACTAATAAAATATAAAAAAACATTAATGCACTGTACACTTCCCATTAATGGGAATCTGTAAAGTTGTGCAAAATATACAGGTATAGAAAAATACTAGCGATGAGCGAATTTATTCGTCAGGCATGGATTTGCTGCGAAATTCTATACTTTGCCACCTGCAAATTTTTTCACGAAACTGTGGCAAAAATTCATCACTGAAAATTTTGGCGCAACGAAAAAGTCACTTTGACAAAATTGGCGCAGAGACAAAGTAGCGTTAAGAAAAAACATTCATTGACTAATGCATTTGGACAAAAAAGTTGCAGAGACTAATGTCTCTGCGACAATTTTAAGTCGCAGTAAGAAAAGACACCACTGAGACAAAAAAGTTAGCATAAGAAAAATGCCCATTGACTGTAATGCATTTGGAGGGAGAAAAAATCGTTGCACATAAAAATTGTCATACGTCAAAAAATTTTGACGCCCATTGCATTTCAATTTTCAGCAAAGTGAAACGATACAGATTCACTCATCACTAAACAATACATAAATGTGTAATATCTGGTGTATATGAAGACATTTTACAGCCATAATCAGCAGTAGTAAATTAACATAACAAAAAAATAAACAGATCACCAGATGGCAAGTGTCATTTACATTCCGTAAGGCTCCCTATCATCTGCCGGCATTAATAAAAGTTAATTATGTTCCTTATAATAAATAATCCTAGTTTTGAAATACTGAAATAAAATAGTTTGGAAGGCAAAATTTATTTCAAAATTGTGTGTTTCTGGAATGTCTTAACTATACTTTATATTGTAACTATACTTTATATTTGTGTGTATTGTATTTTTATACTTATTTGTACTTATTATTGTAATGACCCCCGGTTCCTTCTACTAATTTATTGTTCTGTTGAACAGTACTTTGCCCTCAAGGAGTGCTTTACAAATAAAAAAATATACATACATATATGCCTTTTAACACAGGGATACATTAAAACAAATACAAATACAAGATTAATTTTGCAAACCTTCATTTTACTGTATATCTGACACAAAATAAGAGATTTCATTAGAACAAACTGGTTTAAAACACTTTAGTTCTATGGGGCGAGATGGGATACAAATAAAAATGGTATTAACTAGTGATTGGTGGAATCTGTGCGAAATTCACAAAACGGCGAAAAATTTGTGAAATGCATTGAAGTTAATGAGCGTGAAAAATTATTTTTACGTGCGTCAATTTTGATTCCTATACACATGACTATTTGGTTCAAATGCATTAAAGTCAATGGGCGTCCAAATAATTTGGACACGCTACAATTTTTAAGTGTGCAATTATTTTGATGTGCGCCAATTTTTTGCCAGCAAATTGTCGCTGCAGTTTTTCGAGTTCATTCGCTTGGGCGAGACACGTAAATGCGCCACAAATTCTTGTCTGGCGAATTTATTCGCCCATCACTACTATTAAGGCCATACTACTAAAATCACATTTGGATAAAAAAGACTTGAGCGCAATCACACCTTATTTTAATTTCATTCTCAGATTTCCATAGATAAGGCATTTATTCCTCATTGTGTAAGGAATTACACAGTAAGTAGGGATGCATCCACTTTTTTGGATTCGGCCGAATCCTTTGTGAAAGATGCAGCTGAATACCGAACCCGAAACCCTAATTTGAATAGGCAAATTAGGGGTGGGAAGGGGAAAACATTTTTTAATTCCTTGTTTTGTGACAAAGACACGCAATTTCCCTCCTGCCCCTAATTTGCATATGCAAATTAGGATCTTGGTTCAGCCGGGCAGAAGGATTTGGCCAAATCCAAATCCAGCTGAAAAAGGTCGAATCCTGGCCGAATCCCGAACCGAATCCTGGATTCGGTGCATCCCTAAAAGTAATCAGTCTTTAGTAAGGATTAGTCAGAGATTTCAGAATTTTAACATAATTCAGATCCATATCTGGCATAAATAGTAGTTTTGCATGAGGTTTTATATTTTGTTTTCCATTAAATTATTTTTTGCACTAAACCAAAAATATCTCTAGGTTTAGAGTTAAGAAAAGGCAGATATTTAGAGCAGCATGTAGTTATGTGAATTATATTATTTTTCTTCCATTTGCAGTAAACTGCTATTTCTACCTTTTAGTGTTTAAAAACATTTTTTTTTTTTTGCTGATTTCAGAAAAGCCTTCTGGTAAATAATCTTCCATTTACATTGAAGTCAAGTTGCTTATAAATGTTTATTTGTAATCAGTATCTTCAGTCTGCATCCAAGAAGACTAAGAGGTGCTTTGGTTAAAATAATTTCATCATGAACTAGGAATTCTGCCACCTGCAGGGAAAAGTGCAAAAAACATGGGGCTTGCAGCAATTTTTAGCACTTTGCACCCTTCTCTGCAGTTAGTAAATGACCTCTACAGAAAGACGTCTGCCAGGATAGCAGTAGGGTTGGCACTTTTTTACTTTTAATAAAGAGATTTACGTATGGGCTGGGGGGTGATATCGAAAGGGGGCGGTAGTGAAGGGGCAGGTCATGGCATAAATGGGACAGGAGTAAGACACAAGTGTGAGGGCAATGAAGAATTGAAGAGTATTGACCCAACTGAGGATCAAAGGCAGATTTTAGAGTGGATTGGGGCTTAAAGGGCATGTAAAGGCAAAAAAATAAAATCCCATTTTTACTTTCTTTAATGAAAATATACTTTTATTAAAAAATCTGTACCGTTTTTATAAGAAACCTGACTGTATGCAGTGAAATTCTCCCTTCGTTTACTGCTGTGGATAGGAATTGTCAGATGGTCCCTAACTGCTGAGCAGGGAAGCAATCATACTTATGAACAGCAGGGGGAGCCCCCGCCTTACTTCCCAGCCATGCAGAACTCAAGCAGCTTTGTTTATGAGGATCCTTAAGCAGCCCAGACCACACTGAGCATGTGCACTTAGTCTTAGTCTTAGTCTTGCAAAGATGTTTAACAAAGTTATAAAATGGTGATCCCCCTGTAGCCAACTTTGAAAGCATAAATGATTTGTTTGATTAGGCTTGTGGTGCAATAAGTTCATGTTTATATTTAGTATACAAAATACAGCATTTCTAGCCTTATTCTACTTTAGACCTTACATGCCCTTTAAGTGGGTGGGCCATGAGCTCAACTTTAGAAGCCATATTCCAATATATTTCACTGATGAAATCATGTGTTTTAATAAGGCTTTCAAAGGATGAAAGTTGATAGTTTGAAACAATAAAATATCATAATTTGGAGTGCCTATAATATTCTGTAGGGATAAACTAGGGATGCACTAGGGATTCAGATTTGGCCCAATCAGCATTCCTGGCCAAACTGAATCCTTACAAGGAAACAAGGAAATATAGTACCTAATATGCATATGCATAATTTGGTTAATTAGGATTTGGCTTTGGTTCAGTAATCAGCCGAATCTTTCATGAAGGATTTGGGGGTTTGGCTGAATCCCAAAATAGTGGATTTGGTGCATCCCTACGATAAACAAACAATTTCACTCAATGGTTTTGCCACAAAATTTGTGGTTTTGCCAGCAGTGAATATTTTAATAAATACATAATGATACAGCCGGTTTCTTTGAAAAAAAACTCAGCTGTCATTATAATCCACCTCTTGCCTTCCACATCAACCTGTGTGATGGCAGCCAACCCCAGGCCTCCCCCAGTCCAGATTAAAAAAAAAATAAATTGTTCTATAAAGAAAACGTATAGCACACTGGAAATAAGCTTCTCTAAAAAGGCAGGGCAATATACAGTACATGATATTGAAGAGCTAACTGCAGTGTAATTCAGCCTTTCTGGTGACTCTTTTTGGCAAGATTTCACACTGAGTCTTTCCACGGTTCACTCATCATTATTCCTTTGTTAATAGCAAAAGATTATTAGGATATCTAGCCCTGGGGTGCATAGCTACATCATATAGGAATCCTAAATATTGGGATTCAATGTTATTCTCACAAGCCTTATTCTGCCTTTCCTCTTTTATCCAGGAGTGTGACAGGGTGAGGTACAGCCTCAATAAATCAGTCTCAGTTTCAAATTATCTAAATATGCTTCTCTTACTGGGGCATTAAAAAGTTTGCCAATTACAACTAAACTGTATCCATATGTAACTATGTAAATAAAACCAAGAGATGAATCATAGTTATGTTTTCATTGATCACCTCTTCTTTTTGTATCATGCCGAAAGAGAAAACTACATTGGATATTTTCACTTATGTATAACGAATGTGGGTTCTACAATGCTAACACATAATACTAAATAATAAATACACTCTGTTTTAATGACCTATGAAGCATCGAAATCATTGCAAAGGAAACGTTTTGTTTTATTATCTACTGTAAATCATTTCTACCAAGATTGTCAAAACTTGTCAACCCAATAAAATGCCTTTATCTGTCTTGTGTTCAGCCTGAGAGAAATGTTTTGCTCACATCCTCTGGGGCTTGCCACATCAGAAATAACCAGCTTTTTATATATCTTTCTTTTACATTGAAGAAGTTGTACCGCTGAAACAAAACAATACAGCTGAAAACTCTTTTAGGAGCTGTATCCATGGAAATAACACACCATTTCATGCAGCCGTGGCATACCTTCTGCATATTTTTAAAGAACATACCACTAAAAGCATACATTAGGTTTTCATTTAAAAAAGCAGCTTTTCATTGATGGAAGAGATATGCAGCTCTTGATTAGCCTTCTGTATTTATCCATGGAATAAAAAATAATACAAATGTTGAAAAGAAAACAGAAAAGGCATCAGACCTTATGATATTGTTCCTCCGGAGCCTCGGTTTTATTTGAGTCTTGAATGGGCCTTTTTCTGATACAATAGACTTTAGTATTGTCAGTATAACAATGAATAATGGATAGTATGTACCAAGCATAGATAGTAAGTATCGTTACCATGTCTCATAGTAGCCTGGGTCTGATAGAATGTATAGAATTACTTTAGCATTATTGGAATAACCTTTAATTGTATGCTATGCAATAACAGCCTATTGTTACTCTAATCACCTAATACAGTTAGCCCATGTTGGTTAATATATACTGTGCCTTATTATTGAAGTCATGATTACTATTATTATGCTTTATTTAGCTAGATTCGTGTGGACAACATTGTTCTCATGTACCCTTAAGTACAAATGTAAGCAATGCTCCAGCTCTTAAAGGAACAGTTCAGTGTACAAATAAAAATTGGGTAAATGGATAGGCTGTGCAAAATAAAAAATGTTTCTAATATAGTTAGTTAGCAAAAAATGTAATGTACAAAGGCTGGAGTGATCGGATGTCTAAAATAATGGACAGAACACAACTTCCTGCTTTGCAGCTCTCTAACTCTTGAGTTACTTAGAAACTTTAAGGGGGCCACATGGGACATACCAGGGAGTTAACAATTGATCCATAGCATTTAGCTCAGATTCAAAAACAAACAGTTATGACCCATGTGCCCCCCGTCAAGTCACTGATTGGTTACTACCTGTTAACCAGGGTAACCAGTCAGTGTAAACCAAGAGAGCTGCAAAGCAGGAAGTAGAGTTCTGGCTATTATATTGGCTATTATAGCCAGCTAGTTAGACATCCAGTCACACCAGCCTTTATACAGTAGATGGCATTTTTTGGTAAATAACTATATTAGAAACTTTCTATTTACCCAGTTTTTATTTTTATACTGAATAATTCCTTTAAGCTGTCTGAGCTGTTCTTCACGTTATAGACAAACAAAGGCATATGGCAGAGAGCAGCTGATTGAGTAATACACTGTCTTAAAACCATCAAATATAAGGGATACGGGGCACCCTGCAATCATATATAATGATATTAGTAGTGGTCAAGGAGTTTTAAGACAATTTAAAGGCACAAGGCTGCAGGTAATATTTAATATTTGCAAATTTTTCTGAGATTCAGGTGCACCAGCCCCAGAGCTAGGGGAGCAGAAATATGTATAGAGAACAGCAAAAAGATGGCACTAAAGGAAGTCATAAGGGCATAAATAAAGTAGAAACTATTTATTAAAAGAAAACATCTCTGACAAAGCCTTATACATTTTGTGCTCAACTTATATGAATCAGTTTCAGAAGATAATTGTCCCAAAAAGAAGGTTTTTTTTTTTTTATTGAGATGATTCTTTTAGTAAAAAAGCCTTATTTTTTCAACAGGAAGATGGAGAAATAGACCATGTTTGTCTGGAGCTGGTTTCAGAAAGTGATATTTAATTTATTAATTCAATAAACTGAAATTAAAATATTTTTTAAGTTTTTTCCACTGGACATTTATTCCATAAGTGGGTATTGCACCAATAACTGTCATACTGTATGTAAATCACCAAATGCAAAATATAAATATTTTGTGACCTAAATTGGGTGGATCAGCAGCTTCCTCACACTAACAGAAAAATCAAAGAACATATTCTCTGCTCCAAAGTAGAGTTCTATAAGTGGAGTTCTAAAAGCATTTTTGCTTCAAATGATGGAACCTGGCTTATGTAGACTTTGACTTGGACTGGCCGTCTTTGTTTCTGTGCATTCAGACTTATCTCCTGGTGAAGCACATACACTGGCTTTCTGTATATACAATAATGGGAACAGTTTGGTGTTATTGATAAAAAAATTGTGTTATTCTTTCATTTTTTTGCCAACTACTTACCACAGAGCCCACCCATTGGGAAGAAAATTAGCTAAGGTGAAGAACAGCAGTTAACAGCTGATGGCACAAGAATAACATTTACTTCACACACCAGGTCTGAGCTACATTTTATTTGTAATACATGCCAACACAATCCAGCTTTCCACCTTTATCCATCTACTAGAATATAATAAATAACATTCTTGAAAAAAAAAAAAACAGAAAAGGGTTTGTATCTAAAGATACTATATTTATATCCACACCTGTTTTATTGAAGTCTTTATACAGTATGAATTCCCCATTTTAGAAACAACTAGCTGTAGCATTGTCAGTATAACAATGTACTGTGTGCAATAACCACAAATAAAAGAAATGTTAATATGCCCCCGATTCCAAAAATAAGTTGAAGAACAGATATTAAAGGGGAACTCTGGCTTCCAAACCAAAAACTTGATAAAGATGCCCACATAACACAGAAACCCCTAATATACCCATCACAGTTACCAGTTTCTTCAAAAAGTATGAATAAATGCCATTTCTATGCTGAAATCCAGCTGTTTAACAGTTCTTCTCTTTCTGCATCATTTGAAATCCTGGCAGGGAAGAAGGGACTAAAACACTAGTGTTACAAATTGTAACAACGTCTCCACAGCTTACAGACAACATGCAGGAACTACATAACCCACAATGCATTGCACTGTGATGTCAATTTCCTTCACGTGTAATCACGTGTGCATGGAATTGTGGGGTTTGGAGGACAGATGGCTGTTGATACAAAGTAACAGTAGTCAGCCAGCTCAGTAAAGTAGTCAGATAGTAAACAGATTAGCAGGAGAGCATATAGACAATAGGTTTCACTATAATATAAAGCGACTGTCTCATATAAAATTAATTTTAAGGAACATAATTTAAGAGATCTGTTAACAAAAATTGCTAATTTACTTTAATATAAGCACAGGCATTAGAGTTGAAATAAACCAAAGAACCACCCAGGAACCGTGAGAACATAAAACATCTTGCATATAATATCTAGTTGGAAACAAACTTCCTAATGCTGAAAGAAAGCTGTGCAAAGCCACTGAGCTACCTTTAGAAGTAGGACCTGCTTCTGCCACACAATAAAAAATGTAAAATTAACAAGATTAGATTTATAAAATTAATAAGATAGAGAGAGAGAGAGAGATAGAGATAGAGATAGAGATAGATATATATAAAGATATAGATATATATATAAAGATATAGATATATATATAAAGATATAGATATATATATAAAGATATAGATATATATATAAAGATATAGATATATATCTATATATATATATATATATATATATATATATATATATAGAGCCGGAACTAGGGGTAGGCAGAGAAGGCACGTGCCTAGGGCGCAAAGCTGAGGGGGCGCCAGGCACGCACCTGTTCTCTGCCATCCCCCTAGTCCGGTCCCTGGCCGGGGTATGCGCGAAAAACCGGAAGTGCGCATGCGCACTTGTATTTTTTTGAGAGAGAGAGAGAGAGAGAGAGAGAGAGAGAGAGAGAGAGAGAGAGAGAGAGAGAGAGAGAGAGAGAGAGAGAGAGAGAGAGAGAGAGAGAGAGAGAGAGAGAGAGAGATTTGAATTATTGACTTGATGTATTTCCTTGGAGTGCTGTCAATCCCTGCATTAGATAGAGATATCTCTATATCTCTACACATACACAATTTTGTGACCACAAAATACATATAGACAAATACAAGAGTCCTCTGCACTCAACCCATTATCAATATATTTAAGACAGACATTTTGTGCATAGTGCTACTAAAAAATGCCTTACCCTTTAAACAAAACAAGGATTGTTTGTCCATATATTGCAATATATTTAAGCTGGCCAACTACGTCAAAGTCATCCCATATCTGGCCAGTCCTATGCTCAATTTTCATCTGACTCATTAAGAATTCAATTGCTTCATTATACATTTTACAAAGGGACTAAGTTTCACCTGCAACTTACTTGCTGCTTTCAAAGTAAATCTCCCAAACTTGGCTGCCCTTTTATTAGACACCAGTGGGATCACCTGACTATAGTTGGGAAGGGTGGGAACTACAACATGGAGCTGGTCACTGCTCCTGTATAACTATAACAAACAAGGGAAAGTTGTGTTCACCACTCGTTTTTAAAACCATTAGGCTGGGGTGCAATGAGGCTGTGACCACAAAATACATATAGACAAATACAACAGTCCTCTGCACTCAGCCCATTATCAATATATTTAAGACATAGACATTAGTGGTGAGCACAACTGTTCCTTGTTTGTTATAGTTTATCTCATATGACACTGTGTTAGTCTTTGAAGCCATCCAAACACACATATTACTATGCTTTTGAATATTGTATAATTAGAATATAATTTCATTGTGCAGCCACAGAAATCTTTCAGTTTGAGATGAAATATGGCCGATGGCAAAAAATGGTTTGACAGTTTTGCTTAAAAAAAAAAAAAAAAAAAGGACTGATAGTTCTGCTCCCTCCTAATTCTGTATGTACTGTAATTTAGAATATTAACTGCATTACTATGGCATTTTGTCAAGTTATTTTACAAGTTCTGGGAAATGCCTGAAATCATCTCATTTAAATATATAGATATTATATGAATACATTCATATTATTGATTTTTTTCTAGATGCATGTTCAATTGTAATAGATTTCAGACTTAGCAGAGTCTTTGATTTGCTGCAAAAAAGCAAATTATAACAATTCCAAATTCGTCTATAGGTTGTATTTGAAGATGTGTTAAGTGATGCCACACTGGAGAGCTAATATCCATGGGATGGACATAGAAGACTCATCTGAAAATATACCTCTGTGCTCATTTAGAGGTCACCCTGCATATTATGGGGGCCCCAGTCAATGTTTGAGAGATACAGGTTAATGCAAAGGACCACAAATCCAATCTATATATAAAGGAATACTATGGGGGTTATTAATCAAGGTCCGAAATTCTCTCAATATTGGCTGCTACAAACTCCGATCTAAGCTGCTCGGGTTGTTAGCGCTTATTTATTATTACATTTTCCCGAAAATTTGCTTTGCGGTAAATACTCAGATTTTCACAATTTTTTGTGGAGGTTTCACCCGATTTTCACGATTTTTTCTGAGTTTTCACCTGAAACCTGAAAACTTCGGGGTTTGCCACGAGACCCATCGCAAATCAATAAAATCATTGGGAATTCTCCCATTGACTTATATGCAACCTCGACAGGTCTGAGATGCCGGGATTTCGGATTCAGAGTTTTCCAGCCTCGATGTTTAATAAATTCCGAAAAATTTGTGAATTTTTAAAAGCGTGATTTTTGCATTCGGGGCTTAGTAAATAACCCCCTAAGATTTTATTTGCAAATAGTACTGATTTGTACTGTTATTGTTTACAAGTACCAATGTAACTTTAAAGATTAAAACATGAAATTTATTGATCTACTCCAAAACACAAGCTTGTGGCTGCTTAAATGTGACTTTTGTAAAAAATAAGACAATTCAGTTTGAATTGGATATGACTTCCTTCCTTTAATATTCTAAAAGGGATCACATAAATATTTATATTTCTGACCAATCATTATGAAAGCAATACAGATTCACCTGTGTTTTGGTAAGAAATGTGGTAGCCTTGGTCAGATGATGGTATATTTAAAAACAGAAAATCAGAAGGATTTAAGACTAAGATGGAAGTGACAGGTACTTTGGAAATAACTGGAATCAGAAGGAGTTATTGTAAGATACAAGAATAGCTCAAGATGCAATCGTTCTATAAATAACATTTCAAATAATTTTTGCTCTGAGACAATATTTATTACAACCATACAATATATTTTTCGTTAATAACAGCTATACATTTTTATTTTAATCTATGAATAGCATAATTTACTACAACTATAGTAACTATATCCGGTCACTTTACCATACAAAGAATTACCACCGTGGATCATTTCAATTTAGACCTTTGATATTGTGTTGGTTTTTTGTTGTGAACCAGCACAGTCCCAGTTCTCCAAGCCCAGAATATACTGACATTTTTAAAGAAAGTTTTAAATTGTTTTGATATAGTAACAGTGTCCAGAGGAATTAATTAAACCCTATGGAGTGAGCGATATTGATTAATGGGATCACAATTTTGACACACTTCAATTACTCATAAGGTTAGCGCACAACAATGTGCACTCCATCAAAATCCCATACTCAGGGGTTCAAATTTTACACACTGCTGTCACAAACATACAATATCAAATCAATAAAGAGGTAATGAGGGAAACAGTTAAGACTTTTGTTGTGCAAGGACAAGCATTATGATCCAAAATCTCTGGGCAACGTCAGAACTCAACTTGCAATATCAACATAGTACATTTAGCTGGCAGGTATTGTTTTTTTTCCCTTTTAAATACACATAATAAATACACATAATATCAGAGTTCTTGAAGTTTGTCAAGTTGACTTTTTTTCATAAGAGAAACAATTAAATATATAGACTAAAATAGACCTCAAATGAAGGAAAAACAACCAAATGAAATCAACTGATACCAAATGCAGTAATAATTAAGTTGTGCATTAAGAAATACAAATCAATATACTGATTACAATTCAATTTCAATTCTTTACCTGGATCAAGTGAAGGATACAACATTTCTCATCGGTATAAATTAACATTTTCAGGATATCAGTAGTTTCATTGTTTCAAATCTGAAATTTGTTTAGAAATTACTTTAATAATATAGCATATAAAAGCTTTTTTAGTTCAACAATGTTGCAACGTTAATTTATGGACTGGGCTTTTTCTACAAATAACTGTAGCTAAAATGGGATCACTAGAGACTATACCAAGTGTTTCAGAACATTCACAATCTACAAAGATTTTCAAGCTCCAGTTGTGAGTATCCTGGGTGTCTTCTGTATTGCTGCAGTCAGGCCTGCTACAGGACAAGTTTAATAAACTACTGTGGACATTGTTATAAAATATGATTTTATCTTAGTATATATAGTTCCTTGTTTTAATGTTATTGTTATTATTATTATTGACTGTTTTAAAGAAAAAAAATGTACTCTTGTAAAATTGTAATTCTAGGAAACATTCCAGTGTGCTGAAATTGCAAATCTTTCGTGGTTTTACGTTATTTTTAAACACAATTGCTGTTGAAAGCAGAATTATTATGTTTCTTTTCTTTACACTTGTGTTTCCATCTGTGAAGAAGCATTCAAGACTTTATTTCAGTTACTTTTTTGTTTTAGGCAGAGGACCAGCAGTGCAGAAAAGATGATATTGTGTTCAGTTATATTTACAAATAACTTTAAAACCATTAAATTCTTAATGAAGATTTTAATATATATTGGAAAACCACTTTGATTTTTTTTTCCACTGGGCAAAATCTCACCTTTAAGTCTCATCATTTCAGTTTATCATTACATCAAATAAAAATGGCCTTGATATATTATAAAGACAATATACTGTATAGCTGTCCAACAGGTCAAAAAAAGTATACTGAATTTAGAGATGCAGTTTTGGAGTCAGCAAAACCATATCTAAAGCCCTCTAATTTATATTGTCAGGAGGAAAATATCTAAGAATTTGGGTCTGCAAGGACAAGCACAATGATATGAAACCTCTGGGCAACATGCAGTAATAACGTTAGAAGTTCAACTTATAAAACAAAGTGAGTTTAGCTGGTAGGTGTTCATTTTTAAATACAATAGTTGTGTGTCAGTTTAGCCAGCTTGATCTGATACTTTGTTTTCTCCATAGATTGTAAAAAATAAAATCTGAAGGCCAGACTGCACCCAAGAATGTGCAATCAAAGAAAATCAATATACTGATATATCAATGCAGTCTTCCTTAAACAAATACCTTGAGAGAGAGATTATAATTAATTTATTTATATTTATATATATATATATATATATATATATATATATATATATATATATATTATATATATAATATATATATATATATATATATATATATATATATATATATATATATATATTCTGGCCACAATAAAGTTCTTGTAAGTGATAACACTTCTTATTATATTCATTATTCATATACAGAAGGCAATATTTCTCATCACCATTGTTACTAGTGATGGGCGAATCTGACCTAATTTCACTTCATCGAAAATTTGCAAAATGGGGAAAGATTTGTCTATGGGTGACATTTTTTTTGAAATGCAACAATTTTTTTCACCCATTGAAGTGTATGTGCATCTTTTAAGATATGTCTTCCGTGAGGGCAGAGGTCATTGATTTTGGAATAAAGATGTGTCAGGAGCAAAATCCTGTATATAATGAATATTGGTGGCATTAATACTAAAGGACAGTGTTCGGGCTGCAGATTTTTGGAAAAGGACCTTGGAGTCAAATTGGCATGTGGATATTCACAAAAAAATGCAAATGCAATACTGGGGGTCTCCAAATCAGCCACACAAAATACAAAAGAAGGTATTTTAGACCACTTTTAATTTGATAAAGATAGGCCTGAACCCCAATGGAAAATATAGCAGAAAATATATTATTTACCAGGAAAACAAAAAGAAAGTGACTGACAATTTCACAATTAAACGCAATTAATATTTACCAGCATTGCTTGCAGACACTAAATAATGTACAGTATATTGTTTTTAGGGTTCCGTTATAAACTGATTTGTTCTATACCTTTGTACCATTTCATCTATTTTATGGCACTTTTTTCAGCTCTGTATTCATTATCAATCTTCCCACTCATTCTACTGTTCATTTTATAGCTCGGTTGCAGTTTATATAATGTTTTCATTATTTTGTAAGTCAAGTATGGAAGGATTTGATTTCCATTAGAAGAATACTTATCTGGACAACATAATTAATGTTATTACAGTTTCTAATCTGATAATAATTTGGACAACCCATCGCCACTTTCGTTTAATTGGTTTCGATGGCAGGATCAATTAGTGTGCGAGTATAACATTGTTTAATAATGAAAAGAAAGCAGAATAATAGCAAAACTAAGAAAGAGTGACAAAAATAATTTGATAATCTTATTTTGCCAGGATTGTTTGCGGCATTACTGGGCTGTGAGCTGAAAATGCACTAGTTGTACAAGTAGTTGCAGGATACAAAAACATATGCTGTACACATTTGAGATTTGTTGAGTTTTTAGACATTTATCAGTTGATTCAACAGAGCTGAGCCAGAACACAAATGCCTTCAGGGCTTGGTGACTTGTGTCAAGAGGATTTCCTCATAACCTTTAATGCTTTCCCAGATAAAATGCAGACTTTCTTTCTAAATTCTCCTAAAAAATTATTGACAATTTTCAGATGAAAAGGAAGCTAACACAAGTGCAGCCCATTTACATAAAAACACATCCTATATTTGCATTGTTTCTTTTGTGAGAATAATAAAATCCCTAATTCTCTACACCAGGGATCCCCAACCTTTTAAACCCGTGAGCAACATTCAGAAGTAAAAGGAATCGGGGAGCAACACAAGCATGAAAAATGTTTCTGGGGTGCCAAATAAGTGCTGTGATTGCCCATTTAGTAGCCCCTTTGTGGATTGTCAGCCTACATTGAGGCTCTGTTTGACAGTGCATCTGGTTTTTATACAACCAAAACTTGCCTCCAAGCCTGGAATTTAAAAATAAGCTCCTGCTTTGAGGCCATTGGGAGCAACATCCAAGGGGTTTGAGAGCAACATGTTGCTCACGAGCTACTGGTTGGGGATCACTGCTCTACACCATAAGGCTGGAACTACAAGGTGCATATCCTTCCAATCCAATGCGATGAGAGGAAGCGCAGGCGTCACTTCGGATGCGCCAAATCTAATGTATGTAATTCAAATGTCGCATCTACAAACGGATTGCATCTGTCACAACACGACTGCTGGATGCGAACGATGCGTCTTCATTCGACAATCATGTTGTGTCGGATGCAATCAGTTTGTAGATGCAACATTTGTATTACTTACATTTGATTTGGCACATTCTGACATGACGTCTGCGCTTCCTCTCATGTCGGATCGGAAGGACGCAAACCGCGGATTTCCCTCCTAAAAGTTTGGCGGTGGTTTTTATTGGCTTACTAATGTTATGGGTCACTAGACTAGGGAAAATGTTGCTTCTGTTTCTGAAATTCACCCTAAAGCATCTGAATGCAGAACACAACCAACTTGTGATAAATTCAAAATAATGGCCTGCCTTTTACAGATTAGCAGTAGGATGTTGTCTGCCCTTTTGCTGAATGCGCAATTCTGCAAATAATAATGAAAACATTAAATTTAAGCTTGAAATTTATTTTATAAGGAAATTAATTTGGCTTTCCAGCGTGAATTTACCACCATTGCATTTGTCTATAGAATTAAGGACATTGTTTTTAAAATGCATGTTAGACAATAAATAGCAGAAAACACATTTATATGATATTTAGCACAAAATACATCTTAGCTGGAGGCGACGAAAAACATAGCCGCACAAACTTGTAGGTTTTAGGTTTCCAATTGGGTGGTAATAATTAAGCAAATACATTTCAGTTGCTGTAGTTTGCAATGAAGTGACATTTGGCAGAGAACAACCTTTTTAAAGTTCAAGAGCTGCATTAAAAGAGGGATGATAAAGGGCATCATTAGGTGAAAACTGTTACTCACAATTTCAATTACTTAGCTACACGAGTGGCTGTGTGAAATAATAGACACAAATCATTGCTGTCGAAGTATCCATTCAGCTGACTGGAAAGCAATTTAGAATCAGATTCTTGTCATAAATTTCTGAATGTTAAAACAAGTGTATATGTATGAGCAGTTTGCTGTTTGCTGGTGTAAAGCTTCTGAGGAGGATTTATTTGTCAAGAATGATGTGCCGGGAATTTTCACCTTATTAGTCTGATGTCGGTCTCATTAGCATTTCTGCAACCTTTTCTGGGGATTTAGTCATAAATAATGTATTTAACATAATCTCCCATTCTAGATTTTAATGTTCATTCAATGTAATTTGTCAAGTTTAATTAGCCCATTGGAGGATGTTGTTACCTTATCAAAACACGAGAAACGCAGCAAATATGGGCTTGAGTTATACTTAAGCTACAGAGCACGGTGATTATACCTGTAGTTATATTATAAACAATTACACAATATAGTTGATTTGAGTATGTAATTCAGTAGCTAAAGATGCATAATGTGTCATTTTGCTACTTGATATGTAACGGCAACGAAAGCCCAGGTGAAACTTTGGGGCAGATTTACATATAATCGAATATTGAGGGTTAATTAACCCTCGATATTCGACTGCCGAATGTAAATCCTTCGACTTCGAATATCGAAGTCGAAGGATTTACCACAAATAGTTTGATCGAACGAAAAATCGTTCAATCGAACGATTAAATCCTTCAAATCATTTGATTCAAAGGATTTTAATCCATCAATCTAACGTCTAGAAAGCCTATGGGGACCTGCCCTATAGGCTAACATTGCACCTCGGTAGGTTTTAGGTGGTCGAAGTACCTAAAAAAAACATTCGAAATTCGAAGTTTTTTTTTTAAATTCTATTCTTCACTCGAGCTAAGTAAATGGGCCCCTTAGGGCTCTTACACACGGCCGTTCCGACCTGCGCTCCCCTGCATTCCGTTTGTTGGCATTCAGCCGCAGGGGAGCGCAGGAATAGACGCAAGTAATGATTTGAAATGGGGCTGTACTCACTCAGGCGCGTGTAGGCGCCGAACGCAGGAAAAATGCAGCATGTTGCGTCTGAACCTGCGTTCGGCGCCTACACGCGCCTGAGTGAGTACAGCCCCATTTCAAATTATTACTTGCGTCTATTCCTGCGCTCCCCTGCGGCTGAACGCCAACAAACGGAACGCAGGGGAGCGCAGGTCGGAACGGCCGTGTGTAAGAGCCCTTAGAGTGCATGGGTTTGTAGTAGGATAAAAGGCACACAGATTCCTCTTAGTAAGCCAAATGTTTTATTAGCCAAGTGCCTGGAAAACTGCTCAAGCTTTCGGGACAGCCTCTCTGTCAGATGTTCATAGTTTTTTTTTTTTATACGTTTATAAACAGCTAATATATGTGTAGGATTCGGCTTTGCCTTGCGAAAAGGAATATGTGTGTGCCTCATTCCTTTTTTGTGCTGTTGTGAAGTTCGGCTTAGGCGTAGTATGCACCAGTGCTCCATGGTAAATGATAAAAGTTTGTGCATGAAAGTATTATTTTGAATTAGGACAAACATGTTGCTATTAAAGGAATAATTTCAGCAAAATAACCAGTGTTTACTTATATAAAGAATTATGTGAACTCCTCAATATAGTGAAAGTTAAATCTATGTCATTAGAACATGATAAATTGCCCGACACATTTCGTGACTAATGGGGCACTTACTCCCTTTTTCGTGTCTTTTGTTATGTTAGTCCCTACCATATAAGGGCAGATTTCTTAAGGTTTAAATGGTAAATTCGAATTTTCAAGTTGACTTTTTGGTCAAAACTCACAAAATTGAGTTGGCAAAAATCCAAACTCGAGTTCAAATTTGAATTTGAGATTTATCATACCTCAAGCCTGGAAGTCTCAGGGCAGGTGCAACAAGCAGATCTTTTACAAAGTATTTCAAAAAAAATTTCCTTTGGTAGTATAGAAACAGTTGAACCTGTATCAAGCATCAAGTTAATGGAGTGCCCCTTGTCAGCAGAAGCAGTACGGCCACTGACAGTGCATATAAATGTGTCTGGAATATGTGTCATCTTTATCCACACTTAATACTGTGACATTTGTAGTAGTGACTTCATGAACATCTTTAGCAGAACTATGGCAGATCTTAACAAAATGTCCTACTTTTTTGCATTTGTGGCACTGTATAGCTTTTGCAGGACATGTAGCCTTATTTGCAGTGTGTTGTGTTGAACCACAGCGAAAGCAGTATTTTTTATATGTATTTGCTGCATGGTTTTGCAGTGTAGGTGAATCCCTTTCCTTTGCACTGTATTTTGCCTGTGACTGTGCATTATTAGGCCACAGTGCTGAATTCACAGTCTGTACATTCCCAGCAGTTCCCTCACTGAGAGTTTTAGCCTCTGCCACTGCTGTTTCAATTTGGCTAGCAATTGTAATAGCCTTTGCAAGGGTTAAATCCTGCTCTAGGAGCAGTCTCTCTCTAATGCGAGGTGAGTTTGTTTTTTCCACTATTTGGTCTCTTAGCATTTCATCTGTTAGATTCCCAAAGTTACAGGTACCAACCAGCTCTCTAAAAGCTGCTATAAATTGTTCTGTGGATTCACCATTACTCTTGGCACAAAAAAGTTCTTTATAGCAGTAAGAGCAGTTTCATAAGTCTCATCATGTAATGGTAATGTATAGAATATACGCTGTCCCTCTGCTCCCAGGCAGTGAATAAGTAAAGCACGCTTTCTAGTAGCAGAAATCTCCCCTTGGCCAGCAGCAATAATGTAATTTTCAAACATACGGATCCAAGCAGTAAAAGGTATGGTAGGCTCACCAGGGTTTGGGAGAAAAGATGCAGGCTGCAGAGGTAGAAGAGACATCTTGTCACCAATTTGTTGTGTTTTGGTAGCTGAGGATGAGTAGAGTATAACAGTGCTTTATTAGCAGTTTCATACAGCCATTACAATACAGTAAGCAACTCTTAACACCACAAGCTGTATAGAAAGTAGGCACAGTATAAGTATTGAGCACAGTGACATCTACAGGCCATTTGTATGAACACCACAGAACAACCGATCAGCAATTAGAATTCAACAGTTAGAAAAACAAGGATCTGAGTGGTTGCTATGAGCATCATCTGTAATGTTTCACTCCACTTTTTACATTATAAATAAAGTTTTGTTTTTATATAGTGTCTTATTGCTAAATTGCTCTACGATACTTTATTTGCATTTGGTTCTTGTTTATTATTTATAATTGATCCTCTATTTAAGTTTCTCTGCTTCTTTAATATGTATACACATTGCACTTATACTATGGGGTGCCGTTTGTCCTAAAAAGATTCTGTATACAAAATTATCCCTAGCACAGAGAATGAATGTCTCTCATGGTATATACTGTAAGTATTTGTGACCATGTACAAAGATAAAAAATATACAAAAGCCGTATTTCTATTAAAGAATGAGAACAAAATCTAGTTAGTGCACAAAAGGATGTCATTATATTACAAACCACATTCTGTACATTTTAACAATCAGAAATGTATACAATCCATGTAACAGAAGCACTTATGTGTAGAATTACTTACAGAATGAATTATGTAAAAAAAGTTGGACAGACTATATAAGTGTAACTAACTAGTTCATGCCAAGCTATTTTTTTATGACAAAATAGATATTTGTGACAGAAAGCAAGATTTTATAGTACAGGATTCATTCTTTCCACAAAATGAAAGCTCAGTTTCACAAAACAGATAAAATATCCATTCTGTGAAGCAATACTGTCAGTCACATTACTGAACCAATGAGAACAAGCTTATTGCCATATTACAAACAAGATGAAAAGTTGCCAGCTCTGCTCCACATGGCTGCATCATCTCGAAGGCATAGGGGCAAATTCACTAAAGCGCGAAGCAGCCAACGCTAGAGCAAATTCGCCAGCATGACGTCATTTCGTTACTTCGCCGATTTACTAACGGGTGCTGGCGAAGTGGACCTACTCTATTCACTAGCGAAGTGGACCTACTCTAATGCTACTTTGCACCCTTACGCCAGGCAAAGTTGCGATATGGCGAAGGAACGTAACTAACTTGCACATTTTACTTGAACGTTACCTCTTGCGCCAGACTTGCCTGCGCCAGCTCAGACCAGGCGAAGTGCAATAGAATAGATGGGCTTGCTTCAAAAAAAGTTGAAATTGAAAAAACGCTGGCGTCTTTTACTTTAAGGGTGACGGTATGAAAATTAGCGTAATTTTTTTGGGGGTACCCTCTTCCCCCCTACATTTCCCAACATATGGCAACTCAACGATACAGTGGGCACATGTGTAGGGCAATAGAACACCTTTATTTTATTTTTTAAAGATTTCCTGGGCTTGTGTATTGTAAATTAGTTGCTGCAGCTTATACGTCCATTATATTTTAACTTGGCGCCGTATGCAAATTAGGCATCACTAGCTTAACTTCTCTTTGCCTGACAAAGTAACAGTAGCGCAACTTCGCTACCATTCACCTCCCTGAGTGCAACTTTGTATTTTAGTGAATTTGCGTAGCGCTGGCGAAACTACTCCTGGCGAAGTGTGGCGAAGCTGACGCTGGCTCAACTTCGGATCTTAGTGAATTTGCCCCATGGTATCTGGCCTGCTATAGAGGGCGCCCTCTAATGTTCCCTGTGCTGCATAGCAATAAACAAACAAACATTTCTTAAAAGGGCTGCTGTTAAACACTACAGGTTCCTAATTGGAATTTCTTACAAATGGCTGAGAAATATAATGCTGCACTGATAATAGAATATAGAGAAAGAAAAGTATGCAAAACATAAATGATACTTTAGGTGATATGGCTATTCTTATTGTGGTAACCTGCTTGTGTTGGCATTTTGGTTAAGGGCATTTCTGCTGTTTTGCCATTGTCTTATGACTCATATTCCTGTTCCTGTTCCCCTCTTCCTGTCTAAGCTGAGCGCAATAATGGGGCAACACCTACCTGCCATGTTGTATTAAATGTACCAGAGGTTCCTGTACTTGTCTAACTGTTTTACATGAACTAACACAGCAGAATCATTTAATCCACTACCAGCCAGTTTATCACAATTATATCTTGCAGCCTAACCCATCATAGGCCTAATATCCCTTCAATAAAATCTGACAAACTGAGTCGGTAAAAAGCTTTGTATACGATTGTTCCAGTGTCTCCTCCTAGCTGTAATCTTGCACCAGTTAGCTTTTTGCACTCTTTATAATGTGCTTAGCTATACTTCAACTACAATATAATAGTCAGAGACGTGGGACTGATCTAGGGTTGCCACCTGTCCAGATTTCACCTGGACATCCCGGATTTTGGAAGGGCTGGCTGGGTGAAAAGTCAGGATTTCCAAATTAGGATATTCAAACAGGACACTGAAGTATTATGACAATCGCCGATTGCCACATAATCAGTCCTGCCCCTGATGTCACCTGCACTGCCCCCTACATCACCGGCCTGCCCCTGTTTATTTTTGCTAAATAAAAAAAAAAAAAAAAGTGGCAACACTAGACTGATCATATGCCAAATATTCTCTATAGTATAACGAGCGGGTCTTATGAGATGTCTCAGTTAGCTGTAGCTCAACTACATAATAGTTTTAGACACAGATGTGGGACTGATCATGTGCACACATTTTCTATACCGAATTGAGGCAGGAAGTGGTCATCAGCCTCTGGGCCAATGATACACATTATGCATAAGCAAATGTAGACACATGAACTTTTGCCCAACTAGAGAACAAGGAAGTGCAGGGATTTAAAAACATTGGGAGCATTAACCCTCTGGGTCCCTACACAGACTCTTTATCTTTGATTTGGGCTTGAGGTAAATTTTACTTGCTTTTTCCTCTAGATTATGATTGGACAACCTGTAGCTCTCTGGCTGCTGCCAATACCTACTATAGATTTTGGGGTCCCCAATAATACTTGCATGTGTTTAGATTGCATCTAGAAAATAGAAAGCAATTTACACACCTTGGAGCAATATTGTTTTAGAGAGTTAGTCACAAACAGATAAAGTCCACATATGTGAACTAGAGAAAAAGAACTAAGGTGGAGAAAATGCCCCTAATAAAAAAATATGCAAAAGAGCTAGCCTGCCTATATAAATGTGAGTATGGGCTGGATTTCATTTAGAATTAATGTAGTTTGAAATTGAAATGAGTCTCAGTTTCTGCCTTTAGTAGATCTGCTGACATTTTCAGTGTGATCACTGCTGACAATGAAAAAAAATATGATGGGAGTAGAAAATAAGGGAAAATTGTATCATACTTACCGTAATTTTCCTTTCATGAACAACTCCATGTCATAAGTAATGGGATAGCCCCCGCCCCAGTGCTCCTGTCAGAAGGACCCTCCTCAAAGCTTTAAAAGCCCAACTCCACCCCCCAATCCGGTGTCTCATAATAGGCTTCTAGGAACTACCGAAAATGATTGGGAACTATGACATGGAGTTGTCCATGAAAGGAAAATTACGGTAAGTATGATACAATTTTCCCTTTTCACTGGACAACTCCATGTCATACGCAATGGGACGTAGCAAGCTAATATCCCCTATGGGAGGGTAATTATTCCACAAAAGAAACATGGCCAAGTGTAATCTGTTCTAGATAAAACTCAGAAGAACGAAACCTCTACAGGTGAACAGAGAAACACCTTGTAGAAAACATGTGAGGAAATGAATTGCCAAAGAAAAAGAAAAAACAGGACTCTTAAGAGGCAAACCCCACACCAAAGTAATGATACGAAGTGTGAAGCCAGCATGACACTTCCACCTGAAAGGAGACAATTACCTCCGCTGAAAGAGAAGTTAAAAAGAAGTGGAAAGAAATCCAGAGTAACACTCCTACTACTTACCAGCGCAGTTGGGCCAACCGTGTACCAAACACAAGAGTGCTCAGAAGCTCAAATGGCTCAAAAGCATGATACCTGCAAAAGATGACTTAGTAGGGGAAAGAAACATTCCATGAAAAACAGGGTTTTTTTGTGTTTTGTTTTTTACAGCCACATTGATGGTGTGTACCTAATTTTACAGCCAGCTCTATATGACAACCATTAATATAATATAGCCCAGGGGTAAACCCTCAGTGAGCTGATTGGTCCCCTATTGTGCTTGAGGCAAGCTGGAAAGGTCTGTGCTATGATATATCTCCTAGCAAGGCTAGGAGACCGCTGAGACAACCCAGTGCATACAAAGTAACTAAATTTGCACTGACTGCTGTGCCCACTGTCTTCTGGACTAAGGTCAGATAATGAGTTTAACCCCCATAGCCAAAGTAAGAGATCCTGATGAATATCATACCAATTATGTGAATAGACCTTGGTTTATCATCAGAACATACGGAGCCTTTACCGCTCCCAAAGGAGTAATAAGTTATCCGCCCAAGACTCAAGCTGTGGCAGTATTGGAATCCTTGCTGAATCTATATCCATATATACATTCACAATAATATCCAGATTCCATATACCCATATCTAATATATATGCATACATAAATATATACACAGATATACCTACACACACAAAAGGCAGGAAACAGTATATCACTCTTTTTCAAAATAAGCACACATAAAGTCCACTCATAGACACTTAATTAGTGACTTCCCTATGGCTGATTAGTACTGCTCCACCAGCCAACAAGTGTGAATGTAAGAACTATGGACCACATATATCCCAATGGTTGTGGCCTGCAAGTCAGCTGTTATAATATTGCAATTGTATAACCTGCTGCATTAGCGCACAGGTGCCGTATAGCCGTTTGCATTTAACCAGAACTGGACACTACTCTCAAACCAGTGTATACACATACCTATATTGATCTTTGTGCTTCACAAGTATACGATCCTTTATACTATATAGCCTTTGTATGAGTCAGAATTGGCCTCAGCCAAATCATTTAGACCAGATATATGTTTACATCAGTTACCACCTTTAATGCATCTATAATTTATATATTGGTTGGATCATACTTACCGTGGCACTGTCCCTTAAGCCATTATTGACTGCTGTATATAAGAGTATAACACTTATCCCCTGCATAGCTGCTGCATTTAAATAAGCTTTTACTGCATATACCTGACTTGGATCCCACATTTAGGGCTAGTCCACACGGGGAGATAGCGACGCGTTTGCGGTCGCGGCGACAAAGCGCCGCGACAGTCGCCGCGACCGGCACAGGCGACAGTTTTGTATGGGCGCCTATGTAAAAACGCCTGTGCTAACCACACGAGGCGATGCGCTTTTCAACAGTCGCCTGAAAAAGCCTGGCGAGGCATTTTCAGGCAACTGTTGAAAAGCGCATCGCCTCGTGTGGTTAGCACAGGCGTTTTTACATAGGCGCCCATACAAAACTGTCGCCTGCGCCGGTCGCGGCGCCTGTCGCGGCGCTTTGTCGCCGCGACCGCAAACGCGTCGCTATCTCCCCGTGTGGACTAGCCCTTAAGCCAGTCTTAGTTCCTACATTGATCAAGTGTATGATATTGAAATAGCTTGCTTGCAAGAGTAATCCCTACTTATAACTTGACTTGTTATATAAAACAAACATGACACGGGCCACTGGAACAGTGACCTACGTATGTTACCATGCTTACATACCAACCTGGAGGCTGTATAGGCACCCTCTGAAAAGTGCTTTAATCCTTCCCACACCAATCACTGCACTGTTTAACCCATACCTCAAGTTTGGTTGTTATATTAATTGGTGTCTAAAACAGAGAAATGTAAAACATGTACATTTATATTTGGTTATGATCTTTGTCAGCCTCAAATCCATTGGAAACATATACATTGGTTGTAATATTTAACAGTGGCAGGACCAAAGAAATGTATAATATGTCCATTTGGATACAAAAGCCAGGTCCAAAACCACTGTAATGTTTCCACATATACATACAGTTTGGTTGTAATATTGAACAGTAGCAGGACCACAGAAATGTATAACATGTACATTTATATATTTGGTTATTACGCCAATTCCAGAACCACTGAAATGTTTCCTCCTACATTCAGTTTTATTGTAATATTAAGCAGTGTCATGACCAAGAAATGTATAACGTGTACATTTATATTTGGCTATTAAAACCAGCTCCGGAACCACTGAAATGTTTCCACATATACATTCAGTTTGGTTGTAGTATTTAACAGTAGCAGGACCAAAGAAATGTATAACCTGTGCATTCATATATGATTATTCCATTACGCAGACTCTGCCAAAGAGTCAAGAGGCCAGTCTCTCTGCCAATTCCCACTACCCAGTATGCACATATATACACACGCATACACTGGCTGAACAGTGTTCTGCCCCCTACAGCATTGCCTTAGCTTCTAAGCTAGTACATGTTAATTTAACTAACAAAACTTATAATAACAGAACAGAGTTATAACACACAATCTTACCTGATGCTTCTGAAAATCACTCTGAGCTGCTAAGGGAAGGAGTGGGAGGGGAATCTACCTGCTCATTAACTACACCTGACACTGACCTCCAGAGTAATTATCTAATTACCTACAGCTGCTGCTCACAGAACCTGCAGACCCACCTTGTCTGTTCATACAGATCTGGTGTCTAATAAAAGGGCAGCCAAGTTTGGGAGTTTTACTTTGAAAGCAGCAAGTAAGTTGCAGGTAAAACGTAGTGCCTTTGTATAATGTATAATGAAGCAATAGAATTCTTAATGAATTAGATGAAAATTCAGCATAGGACTGGCCAGATATGGGATGACTTTGACGTAGTTGGCCAGCTTAAATATATTGCAATATATGGACAAACAATCCCTGTGTTGTTTAAAGGGTAAGGCATTTTTCAGTAGTAGTATGCACAAAATGTCTCGGTCTTAAATATATTGATAATGGGTTGAGTGCAGAGAACTCCATTCCCCCAATGGCCTATCTGGCCCATCCATTCTTAAGAGTTAATAGACTCCAACATCAGGATGGCATTTCCAGCTAAGCCTAGTTCTTAACTGTTAGCAGAAAAAAGGCCCCAGGGTTTTTTTTTTATTTATTACCTCAGCCTTGGGAAAGACTTGTGAGGGAGGCAGCTGGCTCTGAAACCGAAAAAGAAAATAATACCCCAGTATAGGGGAAAAGGAGAAGGAGGACATAAGGTTCAAGCCGCTAACCACACTCCCCAAGGCAAACCTGGGATTCCAACAGATTAACCTTATCGAACTGCCACCTCCCTCTCCCATACGTAAAAATCATAAGGGGTGTAGGGGCCATACACCCCAATGCCGCTGGATGCATTTTAGACATGCCCAGGTAGGCACACAGATGGGGGTACATAACACCTGCTGCCAGACAGGTTATAATCAGGCTGGGAAGGCACATGGATCAAGGACAAACCAGTTATATAAGCCACAGTAACACTGTGCCTACCTGATCCAGATGATGACTTCATACATGAGGTAAAGTGCTTAGGGGGAAAAAGATCACAAAGACCAAAACCCCAGTCCCTAGGATGCTTTCCAGAAAGCCCTAATGCTTCCCCAAGGTTAAAAAAAGAGAACTATCTATTGGTCACTCCCTGACCAATGACCAACCCAGATGATTTCACCAGTAGGTAGAGCTTTGATGCAGGAGTTGGATGACCTGTGAAGACAGCTGTAGGGCCTCAGGACATAGAGCTAAGTAGCCTCTGAACCCCATACACATATTTTAAGCACAGATTATCTGTCATTTATATAACTACAATGTATTTACACAGGTCTTTACAAATATCACACATCATGTACATCAATCTCTGCTCCAGTGTAACTTACAATCAGGAACCATTTAACCTACCTGTATGTTTAGAGTACCCAGAGAAAAATCACACAGACATGGGCAGAACATGCAAACTCTTATGCCAAACTGGAACTGAACTCAGGTGCCCCAAGTGAGAAATGCTGCCTATTAAACCACTATGCTGCCCTGGTGGAATAAAGAATATTAAAGTATTGGTCATAGAGTGCTGAAAAATGGAGTAGGAGGGTTTGTGGGTCTACCCTCAAGGTCTTGTGGGCACTTGCCAATAGCTTCACCATTGGAGAAAAATGGTATTTTATTCTGCTCTCATCCCCAAGACAAACGTCTTTTTTTGCAATTGTAATTAGCGATACAGAAATCCCTTCATCTCTTGTCAGCACATAGTGGCAGCTATTCACACAGTTGTTAAACTTGACTATTGATCTATTTTGGCCCTGCTACTGATAAAAGAGTTGGGTTTGAGAAAGAAGTGCATTACATTGCGTTATCAGTTTGTCATTTTGTCAGTTTTTTTTTAAATGGGGAAGTGTAAAACTGATGAATTTTTTATTGTTATTTTCTTTTTCCCCCGTTAAAATGATCCCTATAAGAGATAGGTTGACATGGTGGGAACACAAAGGGAAGATAAGTGGCAGCTAAATCTATCAAAGGGAGGGGTAAGGATAAAAAAACAGAGCAACAGATGCTGTACATATTATGAAGGGAACAAAGTGAACATTTTACTTGAAATGCATGTTGTGTATGCGGCTTCTGTGTTTGTGAGAGAGAAAAATTGGGTTGATAATGTATGTATATATAAAAGCTCATGAACTCTGCTCTGTGTCACTAATCTCTACATGTCACTGCATTTCCTTAGCCCACCAACTCAGAGGAACGGCATTAATTTTTCCAAGACAGCAGGAGTAGGATTACAGCAAATTTAAAGATAAAAAAAAGTATTTTAAAACTGCAACCAAATACATTTACGGGCATATTTATTATGCTGTGTAAAACAAAATTGTATAAAAAGCTGTGTAAAATAAATGGTGTGTTTATCAAGGTGTATGTAATTTTACACCATGTGAACACCAGATATCGTTTGTCAACACCCGTCGGATGGCCCCACACACGGGCCAATAAGCTGCTGACTCTGTCTGTCAGCAGCTTTAATTGGCCCGTGTATGGGTGCCTTAAGAACAGCACTCAATAGTAAAAATCCAGGTACCACTGAGACACATTCAGTTACATTGAGCTGGATAAACAACAGGCTGCCAGAAAGCAGTTCCATCTAAAGTGCTGGGTTTTCTGAAACCACATGACCAGGCAAATTTACCTGAGATGGCGCCTACACACCAGTATTACAACTAAAAAAAAAAATACACTTGCTGGTTTATGAATGAAATTTTATATTGTAGAGTGAATTATTTGCAGTGTAAACAGTGTAATTTAGAAATAAAAAACGACTCCATAAAAATCGTGACATAATCCCTTTAAGTCAATGTCAACAACTAAAGCAATGGAAATGAGTTACTGCTGACTAATACTGTTTTAGTAGGTGAGTGTTTGCAATCAAAAACCACAAACAAAGTTGCAGTTAAGGCCTATTGGTTTACTACTTTAGGCAAGTCAATGAATTTAACCGAAACTTTGTGGTCATAGAGCAGCTTCTTCCTTTTTAGAGCCAGAATTCTTCACAGCCGCAGGGGACAAGTTTTGCTCCCATTTCAATTATTTTTGAAGTACACTGGGGCTTCAAATACAGCCTGATGCCAATCACTGGATCTGCTTCATATTGATTTTTTTTTTAAATGTTTTTCAAAGGTTACAGTAACTCTTTGAAGAGGGTGATATAACAGTGATACCGGGATGCATGGATAGAAAAGAGTCAGCACAGATAAAGCTGTTAAAGTGAAACCATTGCTGTTATGAAAATCCACTAAATTGCATTTGATGTTTTATAAATCTGTTTCACAAATAGCTCATTTTTATTTTACAGTTGTATATGTAGTTAACATTTTTGAGTTCCTCCAACTAACACCAACTTGCAGCTGCAACCAACACATTCATGCTGGAAACCATTGACAAATCCCCTCTGCTGTAAATGGCTGATTCCAGCATGAGTCGACCAATGCACTACTGACTAAAGGTGGCCATACACGGGCCGATAAAAGCTGCCGACAGACCGAGTCGGCAGTTTATTGGCCCGTGTATGGGGGCCCCCGACGGGCTTCCCCGATCGAGATCTGGCCGAAAGTCGGCCAGATCTCGATCGGATGGGGTAAAAAATCCCGTCGGATCGCGGCCGCATCTGTTCGTTGATGCGGTCCCGCGATCCGACCGCCCGTTTGTGAACGTGAAGGATCCGGTCGTTGGGCCCTAGGGCCCACGATCGGATCAGTCCGATATTGCCCACCTCAAGGTGGGCATATCGGAGGGAGATCCGCTCGTTTGGCGACATCGCCAAACGAGCGGATCTATCCGTGTATGGCCACCTTAGCATCATGGCTAAAGTGTTAGCAGTATGAATAGATTAATAAAGATCACACTAATAAACCAAATCTTTATCTGACTCACAGGATTCTGTTATTATTATTATTCTTTAGGAGCTGACATATTCCACAGTGCTTTATTATTTTATTTATTATTAATTATAAATAATTCGTCCCTGTGCCAGTAGATCTTTAAAATTTTCATATAGTTTCTATCTAAAAGTGAAAACCACAAGTTAAATAAAAATGTAATTATAAAAATATTAAAAATATTTCAAGTGCTCTTAAACAGGGGTGTTTTTTAATGCGTTCGATGTATGTTTAAGATGTAGGTATGAACACACCTGAATGCAATACAGTAGCTAATTGTTTCCGTTAAATTCTGCCCAATTGCTGAATTTTCTTGCATTTGACGGATGTTCAGAAAACAAAAGAATAGAGGATCGCATTTGGGACTGAAAAAAAATGCACCAGTGCATTTAAAAATGCATATAAACACAATATATGTGTTATTACACATTTAGGGGGAAATGTAATAAAATTTGCAAAGAGAAGTTATGAATTAAAATGTGCATGTTGCAATATAATAGTCTTCATTAGGCTTTTATTGCATTATGAATCTTAATTGCGCATTGTGAACCTTTAACACCTGCTTGAAGATTGCTTTTAGAGCAAACATAACAACTTTTTATTACATACACTGCACACGACACTATCTCAAACTGAAATTCACAATTGCTATCCTACTGTGGTGTGAGAGGCAAAGTGTTCAAAAAAGCAACATTGTTCACTTTGCTAACATTTATTCACATTGAGAATGAATTGTGAACGATTTCTGTGTTAACAACCAATATTACATTCCACCATTAGCATGCTATTAGAAATGCAATAAAAAAGGGCCTATGTGTAATAGCCCTAAAGACTCCAAGATATCAATTTATGGTGGGAATGATGATGAACCTAATGCATGTGGATGCTAAATTATTCTTGTTGTTTGGCACCAAAATTAGATTTTGAGCAATTAAAATTTCCCCCTACATCTATGCATTCCTCCATCCTTGGCCTGTTCTCTGTAAGAAATGGCTGCCCTGTGCATAATAACTTAATAAGCAACCCCTCCGGTATTGCCAATGGCCCAGCTATACTGGAACATATAATGTTAGAAGTACAGGCTAATATAACCACTGTCAAACTCACATGCCCGATTTCAACTTATTTATTAATGAAAATCGGTTTGGGAAAAAACCTGATAGTATTTAACGAAAGCCCGAATCTTCAGAGTTTTTCGGACTTTACCTGAGAATTTCTTGAGTTTTTTTTGTGTTTTTTCCCCGAAAACCATCATCATTTATTTTTTATTGTTTATTTATATAGCGCCAACAAGTAACGTAGTGCTTTACCTTAGTTTATAACAAACGGGGAATAAATGGTAAAAAACAAAAAAGGGTTTACAGAATACAATAGGATTTAGAGGGCCCTACACACGTCACTTTGAGAATGGTTAGGGGACAATTGAGACATTAGGATTTTAGAAATTTTGAGATTTATGATACAGCAATGATTGATTAATTGAAGTACAGTGAATAAGCTTCTGGAAAGTTTCTGCTTTCCAGAGAAATGCAGAGGCCCGAGAAAAGTCTTGTAGATGAGAATGGGCAGAAGTGATGAGAGGAGAAGCAAGTCGAAGGTCAGAAGCAGATCGAAGGTTGCGTGAAGGAGTGTATTTAGAGATTAGAGATTAAATATAGGGAGGGGTTTCATTATTAAGGGCCTTGAATGTGAGTGTTAGTGGATTGAATTTGATTCTAGAGGAGATTGGGAGCCATTGAAGGGACATGCAAATGGGAGCAGCTGATGTTGAGCGGTAAGATAGATGAATGAGTCTAGCAGCTGCATTTAGAACAGATTGGAGTTGTGAAAGGTGATTTGTTGGAAAACCTGCGAGGAGTAGGTTGCAGTAATCAAGACTATGGATGGGCGAATTTTTTCGCCTCGTTTCACCGAAAAAATGACGCCCATAGACTTGTATGGAGAGGTGCGTCAAAAAAAAATAAATTCGACACACGACAAATTTTTTTGACGCCCATAGACTTTAATGGGCGTCTGTGACATTTCGCCGGTGGCGAATTTTTGGCGAAACGAAACGGGTCAAATTCGCCCATCCCTGATCAAGACAGGAGATGATAAGAGACTGAATAAGTGCTTTGATTGAGTCTGAACTGAGATATGGTCATATTCGGGAAATTTTGTGCAACTGTATACAACAAGATTTTGCAAGTGTTTGTATGTGTGGCGAAACAGACAGATGTGAGTCTAGGATAACTCCTAGGCAGCGTGCCTGTGTGGTTGAATGAAAGGTGTTGTTGTTTACAGTGAGTGATATCTAAGGGACAGGGAAAGATCTTGGAGGAAATATGATGAATTCTGTTTTTGAAAGATTCAGTTTCAGGTGGCGCTGTGACATCCAGGAGGAGACAGCAGAGAGACAGTCTGTAAACTTGGGAAAGGACAGAAGGAGAGAGGTCAGGAGTAAACAAGTAGAATTGAGTATCATCAGCATAAAGGTGATACTGAAGTCCAAATGACTGAATAAGTTTTCCTAGCAAAGTTGTATAGAATGAGAACAGCAGAGGGCTTAGAACGGAATCTTGAGGAACTCCAACAGGAAGAGGGAGCAAAGTAGAAGTAGAGTTAGAGAGCGAAATGTTAAATAGGTGGGTGAGTGCAGGAGAGAGTGTATCAGATTGGATAAAGGAGGCAAGAGGGTTTGGGTCAAGGGAAAAGGTTGTGGGTTTTGAGCAGGCTAGAAGTTTGCTAATTAGTGTTGCAGGGGTTAAGGAGTGCAAAGTGGATGTGAGTGGACTGCAAGTTAGTTTTAGATTGCTGTCAGATGGTATGCTCAGTCTAATGAGATTTTTTCATTTAAGAAATGAGCAAGATCTTGGGCAGTTATATTAATTAACATTAATGGGTGGAGGGGGGCATAGGAGTGAGTTTAATGTGGCAAACAATTGCTGCGGTTAAAAGGATAGAGTGGAAATTAAAGAAGAGAATTACTGTGCACTTTAGCTATTGATAGAGCTCAATTATAGCAGGAGAGCATGCATTTGAAGTGGATCAGTTCATGACAGCTGATCTACTACATCTTCTAAGGTACCACATTAAACTAGTGTGCCAGGGTTGGGGTTTAGCTGGTTGACTGTGACGGGTGGTAGAAGGAGCACGAGAGTCGAGAGCTGTTGAAAAAGTATTGTTGTAGAGAGAAGCTGCCCTATTTGGACAGGAAAGGTTGTTAATATGAGAGATGGGTTGTGCTGCTACTGTTAATAATTTTTGTGGATCAAATGCGTTAAGGTTTCTGTATGTGTGGGTGGAGAGACATGGTTGTGATAATGCAGGGGAAAGTGTTATCTGAAAGGTGAGTAGGTGATGGTCAGATAGGCGGTAGGAAGAGTTAGTAGGGCTGGATGGGTTGCATGAGTGGCAGAATATAACATCAAGAGCACGACCATCAATGTGTGTAGGTGAGTCAGTCCATTGAGAGAGACCAAATGAAGTAGTTAGAGAGAGAAGTTTAGAGGTGGCAGGAGAAGCAGAGTTGTCAATGGGAATGTTGAAGTCACCTAAAATGAGAGCAGGTGTCTCGCTGGAGAGAAAGTATGGAAGCCAAGCAGCAAAGTGATCCAAGAAAGTAGAGTAGGGACCAGGGGGACAATACATGAGAGCAACCCACAGAAGAAGAAGAAAACAAACATATGCTATGGACTTCAAAAAACTGAAGGAATGAGAAATTGGTGTGGCTAGATTTTGAAACCTACATTTGGGGGAGAGAAGAAATCCAACCCCACCACTGTGACGAGTTCCTGGTCTAGGGGTATAACTAAATGAGAAGTCTCCATAGGAGAGGGCAGCAGGTGAAGCAATGGGAGACATGTTTTAGGGATAGCTAGAAGGTGAAGAGATTTGGATATAAAGAGATCATGGACTGCTGTGAGTTTATTTCAGATTGATTGTGCATTCCAGAGAGCACGTGAGAAAGGCAGAGAGGTTGCTGGCTTTATGTGAATAAGGTTTGCAGGATTATAAGTGTGTAAGTTCTTAGAGACTGGAAAATACATTGTTAAATGCTTGAGAGTGGGAATAGGTGAGGGTAGGAATGAGGGTAGGATTTTTTAGGATTTTCGGGCAAACCATGATATCTTCAAATTGAGATTTGCGCCTCTCTTATTGATTTACAGGACCTTCACAGGTTTGAGATGACAGATTTTCCGATTTTTGGAGCATCGAGGTGTAGTAAATCTTGTAAAATTTAGATTTTTTCTTTTCAACAAAAAATTGCAAGTTTTTTCCCCAAAAAGTCCAACCAGATAAATTTGAGGTTTAGTAAATAACCCCCTAAATATAGCTTAAAAGATACAAATTGAAATAGTAAGACATCAAATCCAACCATTGTCTGCTATTGTGCTTCTGAAATTTACTCTTGTGTGATAGCATGCATGAAATTGGAAGACTTTATTTTTATTTCATTTTCTCACATGAATAATTGTCTATTTTTGTTCCCTAAAAAATAAAAGATTCCTCTTTTTTTCCACTTTTTACAGATGAGCTTTCTAATTTTGTCTTCAATGAATAGGGCTCAATAAAAATGCTTTGTGTAACTAAACTTCACAGGATGGTATTCAAGTGCCTCTCAAAAGATCATCACTTCACTCATACTGTCATGCAATTTGCAGTAGTATCTTTATAAAGAACAACTATAGATATAGATATATAGATAAAGATGATATAGATATTAGTATGAAATTACAAAACACCATTTATTGTAGAGATGAAATAGTTAACATTTCCCTGTTTTTCAGGAAGACCTATAGAAGTGACCTATGCACTATGGAAGGGAGGTATTGTCATTAGTCCATTGTTTTTTAGTTCTTCATCTTTGGACTCCACTTGGAACATCAGGTGGAAGTAAAGGGAGGCCTTAATATTGTAGAAGAAGTTCTAAGGTGAGATGGCACCTAAGGGAAATCAGGGTACAGGGTTCAATACTGATGACTGAGGATTAATTATTGATAGAGTAGCTCAGTATAGCAAACTCTTGAAGTGATAGGCCATAGGAGTTAGTCAACAAGAGCAACCAATTTGGAGTTAGTAAACCCCTGAGCAACACTTGCCTGGTGCAGGGACCAATTGTGACTGAGGATTAATTATTGATAGAGTAGCTCAGTATAGCAAACTCTTGAAGTGATAGGCCATTGGAGTTAGTCAACAAGAGCAACCTTGTGTGCCACCAAGAAGAAGTAATGTGGAGTTAGTAATCCCCTGAGCAACACTTGCCTGGTGCAGGGACCAAGTAGAAAGGGATTTGTCCTTTGAGAGTAACTAGCTTAAGGGTTATACATGTAGTGAGACTCAACATTGACCTTCAATCTCTTTCTACCTCAATTGAAAAGTATGTTGATTCTACAAGTTACTATTCATGCACTAAATCTATTGTCCATAGTTAATAACCACTGGCAACCAATCAATTATGTTTTCTACTAGTACTGCGTTGGTAGTTTAACTGCGCTATCCTTACTTCACTACTTATTGTCACTAACCAGGTCTGTAACAAATAATTAGTGTAGCGATGACAAAGTTGGAGCAAAAGAATAGAACACATTAAAAAGTATTGTTAACTTATTACTTGTGTTTTGAAAAACACATGTTCACTTTACAGTATCACAGGAACTTTCAAGTACAGGTTCTGAATGTTCTGTATGACTTCACATTCAAGTATTCTAGGTATCTATAATTTTTTTACCATTATGATGTCAATAATGGCCAAGTTGAGCAGTACTACTTGTCGTACTCATGGCAGTACAATAATGTAACTATAAAATATTGTGTTCACATTATTTTGACCATGTTACACTTGTATTTATGAGAAAAGAAAGGAAGATAATACTGACTTATACATCCAACATATTACCAAATGTTTTTTTTATATTTTAATGGGTCTTTCTGACTGGCCACCATGCAGGATAGATAATGATAGAGAATATGAAAACATGTTATGTATTGTACAGCATGTGGACAATAATTTCAAAGCAATATAAATTGCAGATGTAGAATGTTTCACACAGCCTTTATTGTTCAGTGGTGGCTCATGAATGGAATTTATATAAGTATACAGATTTGAAAAAGATGCCATGAAATTTATTACACCATCTGTGCCTGGTGATAAATAAACATTTTTAGGCAAGCACTGGCTTCACGTAGTGCCCACTGTGTATGCAGAATTCTACTCATTAATCAATATGTATTGGTGAAGCAATACATTATTTCTGATGCCTGCTTTTCTCTCTGTTCATATCTGGTATGTGTCTGTCAGTCCTACATTTTGCAAGTGCCAACCAGGTTACCTGGGAGTGAAAAGCCATTCCTGGGACCTTTAAGATTTCCATTTTGTAAACCGGAAATTTTGCTTTTCTAGTGGAGGCAGTGATGCACCCCTCCCCGAGGTGCAGGAAAAGGTAAGCAGTGGGGGGCAACATTGCAGGAGATATCTCAGACGGCTCCTGCTTTAGAATCGCCCCTGCATAGATGTGCACTGTAGAATTGGAAAATAAGATTCCTCCAGAGATACAATATGGTGACACAATATAATTATGAAGAGGGTCAAGGTTCAAAGTGCAAAATATTAGTACAAATGCACCTTCCTTCCAAGACTGCAGTGACCTCAATGTCTACAGTTAGTTTAGAAAAGGTATATGTATATATTCATATATGCAAGTGTAACAGAGCACAACTAGCATGGAAGGAAGGATGCAAGTGCAAAAACATGGCTTATTGTGCCCATATGTTTCACTTTGTACCCTGTCAACCATGCTGTAAATTCCCCTTATGTGTTTCCTGTAGTACCCCCAAACAGTGGGAATAAGGGGCATGGCTATATGATTTGTCACACCAAGATTTAAATTGGATACTTGCTTCTTGATGTTTTTAAAACCGGAGCATGGTGTTATGAAGGTGATTTCATCAATCTGTAACTAGCTTCCAAGAGGCTTGAATTTAAGGAGTATGAATACCTGTTGAATCAGAAGTGCTCAGAATAACCCTGATAATACCCTAATACTGATCCAAGGGATCGCAATGAGAAAACAAAACAAAGAACAGGAAAGAAGAGACTCTGCCAAAGAATTAGCAGAGTTGAGACTTTTTGCAAAGAGTAGTGAATGGGCATAGTAACACAAGGTGATTACATTTGCTACAAGGACCAGCACAAAGTATAATGGGTCCAGTAGAATATCTGAACATTTCCATGAACTGCCTTCCATAAAAAACTAGCACCTGTAAGGGAATCTCAAGTAGGCAGCAGAGACAGCTGTATAGGGTGCAAATATTTTTGAAAAAGAGGGGAGGCAAGTCCAGAAAATGTGTTTATTGTGTTATGCAAACAGTACACTATTTAAAGGGGAACTCTGGCTTCCAAACCAAAATTTGATAAAGAGGCCCACATAACGTAGAACCCCCTAATATACCCATCACAGTTACCTGTTTCTTCAAAAAGTATGAATAAATGCCATTTTCTAAGCAGAAATCCTGCCAGTTAACAGTTCTTCTATTTCTGCATCATTTGGAATTGTGGGGTTTGGAGGATGCAGGCTGAGGACAGATGGCTGCTGATACAAAGTAACAGTAGTCAGCCAGCTCAGTAAAGTATAGGCATGAAAAATAATGACAATATGACCAAATTGAGGAATATGTGTATGTTGCATTAAGAGTAGACATGAGGTGGCAACACGTGATTGGTTTTAAATTTTTGGGGAGGGATCTCCTGGGGTATAAATCTTGTGACCAAATGGAACAACAGTAATGCCTATGAATAAGAACCGGTGGGTACGAAACGCGTAAGGCGGAACATCAATTGGTCTGTATGCTTACTTCTTAATAGTTATGCTAAATAAAGAATAATTTTTTAACTTTGAAAGAATGTTTTGGAATATATTTTTGGACTTGATATATGTGCCCTTTTGAGCTGGGGGCTATATTCCAATGTTTTTGGCCCTTTTTGACAGACCTTTATAGACTGCAGCAGTTGGTCAGTAATTTTAGCTCTGTAAAGTAGTCAGACAGATCAGCAGAAGAGCAGGGGTTTAGGCTTAGGGAACTGTTCCAAACCATTAAAAATCATGAAAAGTCTGCATATTTTTTAATTCATATATATTGCAAAGTTGCTTGAAGTTATGTTTACTTTTCAAATAGCTCAAGTTATGTTTGTGTGGAGCACCCCTTTAAGGGGCTCATCAATAGTTCAATTTCTCTTTACCCTCCTAGTTTCATCTGGTCTGTATCGACAACTACATCTTCCAAACAAGGGTAAAGGTGTTTTGGCTCTTACACAGAGCTACCCTTGCCTTGGATGTCAACGATCCTTAACTTTGCTTAACGATCCTTAACTTTTGACGAGTATACTATATTACTGGAGATTAATACAAATGCATACATTGCTACAGATTAGCTGAATAACAAGATTTCTTTTCTATATAATTTGTAGTTGAAGATATATACAGTATATATTAATGATGGGTGCCAATGTTTCCCATGTACATTTTAGTAGCCATTAATGGTACTTATAAGTCAAGACAGACACTGAAAATCTAAGAATTTATAGAAAATAACTACACTTTTTAGAAACCAACCTCTGGACTGGAAAGACTCACTCCAAGTGTATTGTCTCCCCAACCTAGGGGCAAAGTAGGAGAACCATGACACCCTCATTGATTTAACAACAATGAGATGGGTAAAAGCTTTTAGAAGATTTAAAACTAAATTTTATACTCTATTCCAACAATGATTGGCCCTTTACCTGCAAATGTTGTCAAGTCACATTGCAAAGCATACTGGACTCATACTGGGTGATTCAGAATCTGGTTCTTTGTGGTTTCCAAGTTGTATGTATAAGTCAATGTGGGTGACCATCAGGGGTTGTACATCTTTGAGAGGGCCCATGACTAAGTGCTCCAAGTGGGTGCAAAACGCATAGGGCGGATGGAGATGCAAATTATACATTTTTTAACTTCGTACAAATGAAATGGATACTTTTTAACTAATTTTCTCTGGTCCTGTGGATCCGTCCGCCGGTTGGCCCTGCTTCTTCTTCATCCCTTTGCCGTACCGCTCCCTAAAGCTGGGGGTCTGGGGCTGGTGCACCCGGACCACAATTACTATTTGGTGAGTCGTTTACAATTTATTCTGGGGCACCTTGTTTCTCCTAATATTTGTAGCTTATCTAAATGGCCCCTTTGTTAAGGAGCTTCATGCTAGAATGTTAGAACTAAGTGAACTAGCTAAGTGTGTCAGATCAGAAACAACTTTTCAGTGTTTATATGCCAGTCATGCAACTTTTATTGTTGTTTTTGAAAAAAATTCCAGTTTTATTTCATTGTTGATAATTACTCTTCATAATTCTCAAGGCTAAAATTAGTTACAGACAACCACAATGTCTGCTGTCTAGAAGATCTAACAATACTTCTTTATAATTTCAGCCTCCATAGCCTGTATTCAATCTGTTGCAACAGTGCAAACTGCTTTTTTCTCCTTTGAGAGCAATTATGTGTTTTGTAAGATTTAATGGTGACAAATATTGGATATTGTGGTACAGGTGCAGTCCATCCTGTATATTACATATCAATAATATCAGGCAGTTGATTTATATTTTTCTCCCCAAGCAATGTATCTCAGTAGTTGGTGTACTGTCCAAAAATAGCTTGTATGATGACTTGAAGGAAGAACCTTCTTTGCAATATTATTTTAGGAAATGGTAAAGAAAGCAACACAATCAAAATAAATATTTCGAGGATATATATTGAAAACACTTGTTCACTAGTTTTAAATCAGATTAGAACAACTGCATTTTTACTATGGCTGACTTTGGTGTGGTTTTAGGAACATATTCACAACACAGTTTATGTTTTGTTTCCAACATTTTTTAATATGTTTCACACATAACACTTTGCTACATAGGGGTAGTCATTTTTAAAATTAATTTTTCACAAAAACATTTGATATATCCTTGTCCACGAGGAACCTATTTTGCTTACCTTTGCCCAATGTGGAAATCCTTGTCAAACAAAACAGTGGAGTCTTACTTATATTCCCCCTGTAAACCACAGTATATCAATTTGAAACACTTTACATTAGTCTTACAGAATACTCTTTGTACAACTCCAACTAAAGCAGCATAAGGTTTTTAAGACTCTGAAAAGACACTACAGTTCTTGCTTGATTGCATTTGTATTTAAAAGTATGTGTTTGTGATACAAAGTGTAATTTCACCTCAAGCAGAGTATATTCCTATTCACCCTATAAATTTAACTATAATCTTGGACTCTCTTTAAAATTTTTCCACCAGCCCAGTTTCTAGTGTGTGAAAAACAGAATAATTAAAGATTACACGTTGTAAAACATGTATCCTCTTTTTCCTACACAGAAAATAATGTCAAGCATTTTCCATCCTTCTTAAGCCTATTATCATCTATAGCTCAAATTGAACCTAAAATGCCTCAGTTGCTCAAGCAAGCAAAGTCAGTATTAGCATTTCTGTTAATCAACTTAGATGTAGATGCAGCAGAGAGTCCTTTGAAATTATTGATACTATACAACGAAAAATAAATGCTTTTTGGAATATTTGTTTAAATTTTAAGCGATGGTTCCCTAATTTTCGGGCTTTCTGAAGGGGTTCCAGAAAAACATATAAGAAATTTGGCCTTTTCTGTCCTATATTTTCTTAGATCTGTGATATAGGGATGTTTCTATACCTTAGATTTGAGATATCAACCAAAAATGTTTGAAACTAAAATCTCTGGATTTATATAAATCCCCGTATTTATATAAAAAAAAAACATTTAATACAATTAATCTAAAACAGGGTCATGAGGGTGTTACCTAAATGCAAAGCACTCCACAGCCTAGTTTGCTCTTGTATTCAAATATCACCATTAATTGTTCTTTTCTTTCCACCCATCTTCTACTTTTGTTCTTTCTCATTACCTCCTCTTATATTTACCTAAATGACTTAACATAGTAACATAGTAGATTAGATTGAAAAAAAGACACACGTCCATCAAGTTCAACCTTTTAACTTTTTTTTTAACTTGCCTAACTGCTAGTTCCCCATAGCAATGCCATAGCTCTGAAACTCCCTTTCTTACTCAATAAAAACTTTGATTTTATTTCATTTTCTTTACATATCCTCTCATAACTCACACTTTCGAGGAGTCATTGGGGATGCCTAACATTTTGGCACCCCTCAGTAAACATATCTTAATGTGTCCTTTAACCTATGCTACTTCATTTTTTATTTATTTAACCTTTTTTGTAATATTACTAAATAAAGTAAATATTTAAAGCACCTTATACACAACAACATAATAGAAGTAATCATTAATAATTGTCACGGTCGGCACCCAAGACCAACACCCAACCAGAACAAATGCCAAGCACCCTGGTCTCGGCTCGTACTTCACCTGTAGTGTGACTGCCTTTGGCCTTGGGAGGAGCCCTCGGCTACTTGGATGCCACCAGGAATTAAATGAGAGGTGCAAGGCTAGAGGTTCTGGGTAGGCAGAGGGGCACGACTGTTAGCAAGAGTCTTAGGCCGAAGGTCGCGGTACAAGACATTAGGCAATAGAGTAGTCAGATCAGGCCCGGTTGGGGCAGGCAGAGAATAAACATATTCAGTAAAGAAGGTTAGCCAAACAACACAGGTCAGTGTAGCGGGGATCTCCCCTGCACGTTTATTTCGTCAAATGATGTAACGTTTCGGGGGCGTACCCCTTCATCAGACATGAATGAATGTCTGATGAAGGGGTACGCCCCCGAAACGTTACATCATTTGACGAAATAAACGTGCAGGGGAGATCCCCGCTACACTGACCTGTGTTGTTTGGCTAACCTTCTTTACTGAATTCGTTGGGAGAGGCGCCGACCCCTCCAGCCAGCACCAGGCGATTACTCTCAGGAGAGACGTAGGGGAAATTAGGTAACTGTGTTGCTGCAGAGAATAAACATAGTCAGGAAGGCAAGGGGTCAAACCAGGAAGTCAATCAGAGGGTTGACCAGAAGGGGTAGTCAGTATTCAGGCAAGGGTCAGGATCTAGAGGTCAGAATAGTCAAAAGCCAGGCAGGGTCACAACAGGAATCAAACAGAATATCAGATAGCAATAAGCTCAGGAACCACAGGAAACAGATCCTATCACAGGCAAGGTCCTGTAGCTTTAATAAGCTATTTATACTTAAAAATTTTCACGCCATTGCACGCATGACGTCATTACGCCAGCGCGCCCGCGTCAATATTAACACCAATAAAACTAAATTCGCACCAATAAAACTAAAAATCCACATCTCTCAATGTAATATTGTTCCTTAAACTGTTATTGCATTGCGAATTTTAATTGCGCACTCTTAACAAATGCTTGAAGGTGTCGTAATCTTTTGGAGCAAACATAACGACTTTTTCAGTAAGAAGTTTTATTACATTTACTGCGCTCTGGCGCAAACTATGAAATTCGCAAATGGTCTTCCACTGTCAGAAGTGGTCGCTAAACAGTTTCCAGGTTCGCAAAAGCTATATTAAATTTGTACAAAGCAAAATTTGTTCGCGCAAAGGCATAACTTTTCACATTGCGAATAGTTTTTCCGTTACCGACTTTTATTACATTCCCCCCCATTGACTTTTAACTTACATGTTCACATGCCATATACAGAATTTCCAGTTTTCCAATGCCAGTGTTGTGCTAGACTGCAGCTGTTCTGTTACCTTCTTATACATACATATATATATTTCAGAATATATTGTGTGTTGTGTGTATTTATATTGTTGTGTGTATTTATACATTAATGCATTTCTGATTACATTTATGTATTTGTTGTTGACAGCAGGGAAATAGTGAATTCTTCTTTTAATAAATCCATTTTAAATACCCTAAATGCTAGGGTGATAGGCTTTAATATCCTCACAATAGCCCTTTAAACATTCTATAAGTATGTAGGATGATTAAAAGTAAATTATGAACATAACACCCTTACTTTAAAAGGCTTATAGCAACAATTAAACCCTTTTTTAAATCCACTTACTTGATTTAATTATGTTCTAATACATTGGTAATGATTGCTTTTTGTGTATTGCCTGCCAATTAAAGCTCACAATTATTTACAAAGAGACCATTAATCACAAAGTAATAATTAAGTATAAACAACAGCTCTGGACATAAAACACAATGCAGTTAACAATATAAGTATACAGTATGAGACAAAAGAAAGCTAACATTGTGATATTTAGTATCATTTATCCTTTTGTGGTTGAAAGATCTCAGAGCATACAAATAAATGTAAATGTGTTGTTTAATTTTCTGGGAAAAAAATCAACAAATTTATATGCTCCATATGAGACACTGCATGATAAAAATATACACTTGCTTTATTTCATAATAAATGATAAGATGCAACTTTCAGTTGACAGCTAGTTTCCTACACAGAAGCATTTATTTGTCAACGACTGAGTAAGACGCATCATAACATCTTATCTTCCTAAAGAAAGGAAATTGCCAGGAGATTCTCTGGGATAAATGTAAAAAAAACTCTGTGTCAATAAGTTAGAACAATAAAATCTTCTTGGGTGGCTATAAAATTAAATGGAGCCTGTTTCACCTTGCATCCTGTCTCCAGATTGAAAAATCGTTTGGATGAGCCTCAGTGGTCATTGGTGTCGTCTCTATCTGATCGCTCTGGTTTTATGAAAAATATTTAACTTGTATAAGTGATTTCTGCTTCTTTTTGCAAAAAAAGATAAAAATTGCAAAAGGGGAAATCTTTTGCAAGCTACAATCAGAGGACTATCAAAGGAATGTATTATTGGCATAGAGCAAAGCAAATTTGTGTCATCCATCTGACAAGCATTAATCTGAACATTTGGAGGGCTATTTACCAATTTTTGAGGTCAGGGGAAAAAAAATGTGCACCAGAACAAAACTGCAGCAGAACTTGTGCAGCTTTTTTCTACAGGCCTAGCTTAAGAAAAAACCAGGACAGAATATTCCTGTGTGCATTTTGTTGCAGGAAAAAAGCTGCACGACAGAGAGAATCACATTATCTCAAATGTTTTAATAAACTGGCAAAGCTGCAATCATTATAGCACAGACATATTAAAGGACCAGTAACACCAAAAATGAAAGTGTTTTAAATTATTGACAATATAATGTACTGCTTCCCTGCACTGGTAAAAGTGGTGTATTTGCTTCAGAAACACTACTATAGTTTATATAAACAAGCTGCTCTGTAGCCATGGGGGAAGCCATTCAAGCACAGGATACACAGTAGATTACAGATAAATTCTGAAGAATCCCATTGTATACTACAGAGTTTATCTGTCATCTCCTGTGTATCCTGTGCCTTTTCTCCTTTTTCAGCTTTGAATGGCTGTCCCCATGGCTACACAGCAGCTTTGTTATATAAACTATTGTAGAGCTTATTAAGCCAACACACCAGTTTTACAGTTGCAGCACAACAGTACTTTATATTACTTTATATTACTTTAAAGGGGACCCGTCACCCAAAAAAAAATTATTTAAAATCCTATTTTATCACATTAATCAAGTAAAATTAACTTTAATTACACTATAAAAATTATTTGAATCTTGTTCCTTCGGTCGGGCAATTCATAATCATAGCAAACAGACAGGAGCCATTTTGTGGACACTGTTATTAAGACAAGCCTTGTATCATCTCAGAATCTTGTTTGTGCACCAGAATGGGGGACCTGATGTCCATCCCAATGCCCTGGCTACACAATTAAATGGTGAAGAGAACAGGGGAATGTGGGGAGAGCAGTGACATCTAGGAAGTGCTGAATGGAAAGTGAAAGTAATTGTCTACCCCACCTCTATGCGTAAGGCATAGAGGAGGGGCAGACAATATTTGATTGACAGCTGAGATGTTTACATGAGCTTACAACAGCTATGAATGCTTTACTAAAAAATAGAAATTGGATTTCATGTCTAATTGAAAAAGTACTTTTATTATATAGATGTTTGTGTCTGTGTGACAGGTCCACTTTAAAACACTTTCATTTTTGGATGTTACTGTAACTAAATGTTGCCGGCTGGCGTGCTATTATTTAAAGGGTTTAAAAAGGTGCTCAACAATATTTGCTTTTAACATACAAGTTCACGAATTGGGTAGCGATATTAGAAGTAGCAAGAAGCAGCCACCAAGTTTGGACTAATTTTATTGTTTCTGTTTAAACAATACTTTTAATACTACTTTGTACATTGTTGCACATTGTACTTTTATAGCAGTACTCTCTGTGACAATGTTATTGTTATTCTTACTTTATCTTTCTATTCAGGACTTCTCATATTCACCTTCTTGTCTCTCATTCAAATCAAGTTCATTTAGTTTAATGCACTAGCAAATTCAGAATATATTATTTAGCCCAATAGCTCAATAGCGCAACACACACAATATATTTAATTTTACATCTTTTACCACCTTTCTTCCTTTACAAAGTTATGGCATTCTGAGGCAGGGCCGGAACTAGGGGTAGGCAGAGTAGGCACGTGCCGAGGGTGTAAAGCTGGGGGGGGCACCAGGCACGTAGCTTCTCTGTCGCCTGTCCGATCCCCTCTTTCCCCATCTCTCTGCATTATTTCTCCCTCTTTTTGAGCTTCTGCGCATGCACAAGCACCAATCCGCACATGCGTGCACGAGCGCTGAATCACGCTTGCACACGCTCAGCCGTCGCTGTGACCGGCCAGGTTGCCTAGGATGCCTGGCCGGCTCGGCCTGGCTCTGTTCTGAGGTATTATTGTTGTTGTTAATATTGGTATGCAATAAGGATTTGCTCTTTTGTCTCTGTAAGACACTCATCTATTATTCTACATATGCACCCAATGCACAGGGATGTTTTAATAAATTATAATTAATATGTTATCACTGTTTTGCCTAGATTGTGGTATAGTACAGCTGTTGCTGATGTCATTACTGTGAAAAAATATAACATACAAAAATTGTACACTGTGATGTATAAACTGTAAGAATGTGCTAGTGGTAGCATCATATAACATACAGGATTCATTTATATAAGTATATAAAGAAGGGAAGGTCTTTGAAAAAGATAACAGACCAATCTTCATTATTATAATGAGTTCTCTTTTTGTTTAGGTTTAGGTTTGGGGATTATCTGCTCCTTTTAGTTCGGGTAGAGGATAGAGGTGTGGACAGTCGGCTTTTTAGTCTGGCGTAGGAGGAATGGAAGCCAAATTGGACATACTATACTGTAGAGAGACAAATTTAAAACTAGCTGTCTATTGGGTGTCGGTGGGATTGTTTTATTATGTTCCATCCTCACATGGGTGGAAAGGGAACGCAGTCATTTGGTGGTGGGCATTACAAGCGGACCACTCCAAAGCAAATTAAACTGTTTTATTTTGTTAGTTTAAGATTTGTACCAGGTATTTGTTTCTTTACTGTAGGTCTTGTTAAATATATATTACTACAAACCGTAAATTATTGCACTTCAATGCATCTTGGGGCAAAGGTAACGGAACCGGGACTTCCTGAGTCAGCAGGAAAAGTTAACCTCCTTGCTCTATACAGATATGGACTGAACAGCAGGTATTGCTGCAAATTTCCGCGTTTTGCTGGCGGCGAATAAATTTGCGCAACTCCGGTGAAAATTCTCCAGCGTCAAAAAAATTTTGGACACGCATTGGAAAAGTTGTTCGCGTCAAAACTGCTGTGTGTGAACAGTATTTGGACGCCCATTACAATTGAATCTGTTTGGGATTCGGCTAGGATTCTGCCTTTTTCAGCAGGATTTGGATTCGGCCGAATCCTTGTGTCTGGCCGAACCAAATCTCAATTGTAATTTTCATATGTAAATTAGGGACAGATAGGGAAATCACGTGACTTTTCATCACAAAATAATTTTTTTCCACTTTTTACTTTCCTGACCCTAAAATTTGCATATGCAAATTAGGATTTGGTCCTGTATTCGGCTTAATCACGCACCAAATTGTGGATTCGGTGTATCCCTAATATTTATAAAGTGTCAAAAAAAATCTATCACTTAAAACATTTCCCCCCAGAAAAGTAAGACACTGTTAAGTCTAATACCGCAATCATGCCTCTGTACTAATATGTGAATTCATGCATCTTTACCTTTTGGGGAATTGTCAGTACAGACAAGCCTTTAGAAGACAGATGCAACAAGAATAAAAGCAATCTTTCATGTCATCAGATATACTGAGGCAGTAAAACTAATAAGCAGAAAGGAAGGTGAAATTGAAGCAGATTTGAAAATGACAGTTTAATGAAACTTGTGTAAAGTATTAATCAGACAGAAAACATTTATTTTCCGACAACATTAAATGAAAGGTGGACTGAAAGCGCTGAGGTCATTGTACTGCGTATTTAAGGTGAAAGAGTTAACGTTGCTAACCATATTTTTTATCCCCCATTAGACACGATGCACTTAAACGCTGTGGAGGGAGGATAAAAGGATTTGTATATGTTACACATAAATTAAATATGACAGCATTCTTTTTCAAAATAATTATATTAGATACTCTGAAGGTAATTTTGTGGCAAAGGCCAAGGCATTGAGGCTTGGTTTAGTATTGTATGATGCAATGCTTTTAAGCAAGAGCAACTTGTTTTTATAGGGGCTTTAGGACAGCTATTTTTCCCTTAGGTCAATAAATTCAGCTTTGGTAATTGGGATTGCAGATTTCAATTAAAAAAAAAAATCCCTAGTGAGACATAAAAAGCTTCTCTTTTAAATTACTTTTCCGTTTTTTTTTTCTTTTCTGTCCACAAAGACTAGGTATGTCTCAACACAAAGAGTATATACATTGTTTAATAACTGATACAGAGTCCAGTGTACCTGGAGTATGTCCCATTCTGTATGCACAAAAAAAAAAAAACAACCCCTCAAGTCCAAAGTAGTTGGAAGAAATTGTATTGTTCATAGAGTTCACACTTATGCTGTGGCTATTTGGAAGTCCATTGCATGCTTTAATAAATTGCTCAGATTTAAGTCTTCTGCTGATTGGTCCACTTGTTTCCCACCAAGCCCGCACCGAATATTAAAGAAACTTTGTTTCGTACAATATGATTGTCGCCTTAAGAGATGCATGACGTATGCCTCTATCAGTATAATAATTAGTTGCTTTTTTTTGTAAAATACCCCATTCCTAAAAAACTCTACAGGGTGGGTCTCCCCCTAGTATGAAAAGTTCTAGCAAAATGTGATCCTTTATTGTCTGTCAGGGAAAAGCATGTCATAGATCGAATATAAGAAGATGAGAAGGTACTTAGACTTAGACTAATGAAACATCAGGCTTTAGTCTCAACAGAGAAACCAATGTTTTTAAACTAATTTTAAAAAGTTTGCTTTTTAATATGAGGAACTGGAGTGCAAAACATCATCTTTTTTGTCTTGGATGTGAAAAGCAAAGGGGGCTGCATAGTCTTCAGTCAAAAGTCCATACATGCTCCCCCAATCTAAGGTCACAGAGACACCAGAAGCACCAGAATCAGTAGTGGTACATTGAGGGAGTCGATCTCAGAATAGGTGCACAATTAAAATCCACAATGCAATGACTGTCTAATGAAGATGATTACATTTCAAAATGCAAATTTTTATTCTTCCCTTGCAACATTTTTTCCGTTTGAGACTTTTGTGTTTGCATTTTCCCCTTAGAATAGAATATACAGTTGTCACGGTCGGCACCCAACACCAGAACAAAACACCAGGCACCCTGGTCTCGGCTCGTGCTTCACCAGTAGTGTAACCGCCTTTGGGCCTCGGGAGGAGCCCTCGGCTTACCTGGATGCCACCTGGACTTAAACGAGAGGTGCAAGATGAGGGTTCTGGATAAGCAGAGGGGCACGACTGTAAAGCAAAGTCTTTGGACAGAAGATCGTAGTACAAGGTGTTTAGGCAAAGGAGTAGTCAGATCAGGCCGGGTCGAGACAGGCAGAGAATAAACGTTATCAGGCAGGCAAGGGTCAAACCAGGAAGTCAATCAGAGGGTTTATCAGAGGAGGTAGTCGGTAATCAGGCAAGGGTCAGAATCCAGAAGTCAGAATAGTCAAATAGCCAGGCAGGGGTCAAAAACAGGAATCAAACAGGTTCAGAATATAGCACAAGGCTCAGAAGCACCAGGAACAAAATCCTATCACGGGCAATGTGAAAAATCCAAACTGTGCCTTTAATACTTTTAAATTTCGCGCCACTGCGCGCTGACGTCACACGCCAGTGCGCATGCGCACATAAATCAGGAAGAAACGCGCCGCGCGCGCCCTAACCATTCCCCATTTGCGGCCCAGAGGAGCAACGTGACGGGTGTCCCCGCCGAGGGGGCTGCAGGCGTCCCTGCAGACCCCTTCCTGCTAGACCACCAGGTAAGGTTGTTACAACAGTACTGGAGCTCCACATGGTCTTTTAGGTGAACGTAAAAGCTTTATTCACAGTCACTAGCACAGCTCCTCCAGTTCTCAGTAGTTAAAATTATGCCCTATAAAGAAAATAAAAATAGTACAGTCTACAGTCAGGCCCGGATTTGTGGAATGGCCACAAAAGCCCGGGCCTAGAGCGGCAGAATTTTAGGGAGGCAGCATGCTGCCCAAGCACACCCGCATATGTTCAGAAGCCCTGGGCATTCGAAGGAGATAAAATATTTTTTTAAATTTCCTGTGCACCAATCCCCTATGCTCCAGAACCAATGATGAATATTTGCACATGTGCCCAAAGGAAGGGGAGGGGAAGGGGAAGGGGGTGATGATTGGCAGTGAGCCTAGGGACGCCTGCTATGTAAATCTGGTCCTGTCTACAGTGAGCTCCACAGATCTAGCATAAGCTATATGAGTAACCTTGGTCCACTCTGAGGCAACAGACCTAAAGTTCTCCAGCATTCTTCACCCTTATATTCTTATACCACCTTTAGCAATGACCCTTATATCCAAGTTTGGTTATTCATAATAGGGTTCTATGCTATGGTTGCATGTTACTTCTATTGCAGGGGATAGTAGATGCAGTTGAGTCTGGAATAGAGAAGACCAAAAAAAAAAAAAAAAACCCCACAGGACTATAGAAGAAAATAATTAATTCTGAGATCAACAGGCTGGGGAAAAAATTCCGACAATAAAAGGATGTAAATAGCCCATCCTAAATTGCACAATTCTGTAAAATGACAAGCCTTATGAACAGACATCACAAGGGAAAAAAGGATTATGAAACAAGACACGGTTTCACAACATTTATCTTTTCCAGCCACAAGTAAAACCATGAACGATATTTAAATAATGCCAATTAAAAATACAGTAGTATGTAGGGACTTTATAAATGAAAGAGCGCTGCACTTTCACTGCAGACCCACTTTTAGGACCTGAGAGTATGAAGTCAGTTGAAACAATCACAGCAATCAGCAAGGTAAGTATGCAGTAGAGACATTTTGGCATGTAGCAGGCAAGCAACAATAAGAAAGGCACCGTTAATTATCTGCTTACTTTTTTGAAATGCACTTAAACATTGGGTTTAGGGTAAATCCAGGGAAGCCAGCTATTTATAAGTCTAAAATTTAACAGGGGAAAGTCTGAATTGCTGCATAATAACGTCTCAATCCAGTTGGAATCCCAACACCTGAAGGAACAGCAGCCACAGATCAGATGGATGTTAATATAAAAGGTATGACTTACTCTATATTAAATTGGATATAAGTAGAGTCCCAATACAATATCTAAAGTGCCTAAGTGTGTAATAAACAGCATTAACAATGAAAATTTGGAAAGTATGAATAAAAACTTGCATTTAGACATGTAATTAGAAATGTAACAATGTTCATAAACTCAGGATTTTAATTGCACAATGCAAATTTTAATTGCTTTCTTGAATGTTTTTGGCCCTCATTGACGTTACCTGCCCAGTACCACACACACATTAGAGACACACAAAAATGTTTAGATACTGTTACTGCCACTCTGTTGTTAAAAGGCTGCAGCATCCCCTTAATCACTTAGAATTCCTTCTCTTCCTCTAACCCACCTGCCCCCTCCCTCAGGAATTTACTTTGGCTGTTGACTCATGAGCATGCTCAGTTCTTCTCAGCTCAGATTACTACACACACAGTCCAGTCGAACAGCCACTACAGATAAACTGTAGAAACATAGAAACTGTAGCTGTCTGATCCTATTCTTTTCTCCTAAACACCTCTGCTGAGCTCAGCTTAACCATTACAGTGCTCAACCCCAACAGAATGTTTCATCAAAGTATGTTGTTCCTATGTAACCTGCATTCTGCATTGCATGAACTTCACAGCATACATGTCCTGTTTGCACATGTCAATATTACTGATGATGTGTAAGAGGGAAAATGGCTGCCGGGTAAAAGCTGCTATTTGTTTTAGGAAAATGTGATGGTGCTGGCAAATGGAGTACAAATGACAGAGATTGTTTCAGTGCATGTTACATTATGCAGGGAGGGTCTATTGTTGCTTAGCAAAGTGATGTCATGTTTGACCTGTAACTGTCAAGCTCTGCTGGGATTTGAGTCAGGGCCATTTGGGTTTCTGGCTCTGTGCCTTAAAGGAGAACTAAAGAATAACTAAAGAAGTAGGCTAGAAATGTTGTACATTATGTTTTGTGCTTCTGTCAACCACAGCTCTGTAGCAGTAAAGATATGTGTCTCCAAAGATGCCCCAGTAGCTCCCCATCTTCTTTTCTGCTGATTCACTGCACATGCTCCATGCTGCTGTCAGTTTATTCAGGGAGCTACTCATAATATACAGTACACATAGAATAGAAATGTCACATTATAAGGCTGATTAGTAATTAATACAGATAATTACTACATGGCAGCACAGAAACCAGTGCAACTAGCATCAGAATTTAATAATCAGCCCTGTAGCATCAGCTTATATTACAGGCCAACACAATTTTATGCTTGATCATTTGTGACGACCCCTAAGCTTAGCTTCTTAACAGTTGCTCAGAGACCACTGAATAATTCACTATATACAATTAGGGATGCACCAAATCCACTTTTTTGGATTCGGCCAAACCCCCGAACCTGCCGAATACCGAACCAAATCCTAATTTGCATATGCAAAATAAGGGTGGGAAGGGGGAAACATTTTTTACTTTGCATGTACAAATTAGGATTCGGATTCGGTTCGGCCGGGCAGAAGGATTCGCCGCATCCGAATCCAGCTGAAAAAGGCAGAATCCTGGCCGAATCCCGAACCGAATCCTGGATTCGGTGCATCCCTATATACAATTTAGCATTTTTAGCCATATTCGTTTTTAGGTTTGCAAGTAAGTTTACATGTATCATTTCTATGGACTATGGATGGGCAGCCTTTTCCTTTTATCAGCATCAGCCCAAAGAATAGGTCTAGTGCAGAACACATGTTATTTTTAAATTAAGAAATATATTTTATTTGTCATTTATTGTACTAAAGAAGAAACTGAATTTAATATCACTTTAATATCACTCAAATTGCTGTCCAACCTTCTTTTTCTGCCTAAACACTGTTTAAGAAGGAATTGGTAGTAGCGCAAGCTGCTAAATAGGGATGGGTTTGTTTATAAAGAACATTTTTAATAAATCACTCTGTTTATAGTGGGAGAGGGGGGATGTACTAATTTTCCATTAGTACATATAAAAATAAACGAATAGGCACAGTACATTTTTCACAAGGTCCTTATTTATTGTGCTCACATTGAGCAAATGTGTATATACTTAAGCTATATAGTTCTATTCTAGAGCAGAACCTCTGTTTTTCCAACTGAAAACTGTTAGTGTAGACAAATGCAATAGCTTCTAAATTAGCATTGCCTTGGGCACCAAAATGCCATGACATGGGCTAAAGTGATTGCTAATGGTATAAAACAAACATAATAAAAGCTCTGTATCTAATTTTAAAAGTTTAACCATATCCGTTTTCTTACAGTAGATCAATTTGTCAATCAATGATGCAATAGCAGATGTTGGACACTTCACAGCCTTTACAAAAGGTTAGAAACCAGTTTTAATGATCAGTTTGATTGGCTTGGTAATGAGAAACACTATATATCTACTGTATAAAATAGATTCCTTGTCGCATTAAGCTTAATGTAAATTTAATTAAAATGAGATTGAATTAGATTTCATTACATTAATGATAACTGGAATAAAAGTGAAAAAAAAGTTGAGTTAAAAAAGTTAAGTATCTTGATAACAGAAATAATATTTTGCCAATATTTTAGCATTGTCCTAATTAAAAACACGTTTAAATCTGCAGCATCTAACAGATGCTGGAATGAATGTTTAACAATTCATATATGGTGGTCCAGTCCTATTATCACTGAATTCTGGAATGATATAAACCATCTGTTGCAAGAAATCAACAAGGAAAAGCTGTTCTGTTATTCTGGCCTTTTTAAACATAATGCTAAATCGACATACAAACTTTTATGATGTCATATTCTTAAAAGAGAACTAAACCCTAAAAACGAATATGGTAGAAATGTTGCATTTAATATACTGAACAATTCAGGCTTTCAAAATTGTGTACAGGAGATCACCATCTTGGAACTTGTGAAGAGTGCCAGTGACTCTTGCACATGCTCAGTGTGTTTCTGGGCAGCTGTTGCAAAACTAAGCTCAGGGGTCATTGCAAGTCATGAAGCAGAAAATGAAGTCATAAAAGCTGATCCTACAGGGATTATGCAATTTTGATACAAATTGCACTGTTTCCCAGCTACCATGTAATCTGAATCTGGATGTATTAGACTTGTATTGTGACATTTATAATCTATACAATATATTGTGAATCAGTCCCTAAATTCAGTTTGGCAGCAGCCCAGAGCACGTTCAGTGAATCAGCAGAAAATAAGATGGGGAGCTACAGGGGCATCTTGAAAGGCATTGAGCAGGTACTACCCCTCCAAAGCAGTTCTGTATATCTATGCTACTTGTTACCCTCAAAACAAATTAATGTATAGCTGCTCTTCTGAGCATTTTCACAATTTGTATTATTTTTTTTTTCTAGTTTTCAAGATATTAGAAGTTTTTCACTGCTAATACATGTATAATGAAATTGAAACAATAGCTTCTGCTGCCCAAACTGAGAAACATATTTTGATGTTGCTCTGCTGAGAATAAGCAAAGATACAGCAGATGGCTCTTCTTCACTCTTTGCAGAGCAAAATCATAAAACTTTCCTCATTTTCTTCTAAAAATGTATCCAACTGCCAGGCCACTAATGTCTTGTGTTTAAAATGTCTTGTGTTTAAAAAAAGAAAATTATGTGAATTACAAAAGTGCCCAAAAGAACTCATTGAGCCATATTACATTAATTTGTTTTGAGGATATACTTTTTTTTAAAAGCCAGGAAATGGGAGCAGCCAGAGGGTTACAGTACATACATAAAAAACAGCCAAATATAGCATTAATTCAAGCTCAAAATAAACACAATAAAAAAAGAGGAAAGCACTTTTTACTAATGTTCAGCCAGCCAGAACCAATACAACTGACAGTGAGAACAAAACTGGCACTCTGGAAAAAAGTAATAAATCTTTATTTCACATGGTGGGCAAATACTAAGACTGACGCATTTCATGTTACTCACAGGCTCACAGTACAGTTTGAAAAATAAAATAATTCTATAATTATCATCTAAGCAATAATTATAATGTATGCCCACTTGGCCGACCCCCCTGGTGCCAAGGTCGTACCTGCTTACCAACTTGAGTCCCGAGTCCCCTTTGCAAGGTGAAAGAGTACTGGGAATGCTTCTCTAGCAGTGCCTCCACCTAATGGGATCCGGGAATACACCTGCGTTGGCCCCATTAGGACAACAAATCAATAACACTTTTTTATATAGCAAATATAACTTTTATGAAAATTTAAAGGGGAAGTAAAACTTTACAATCACATTTATAAAAATGCCCACTACCCTAGGAACCTGTAGCAGTCCAGTCCTGGTAATTCCCTGCCAGGAAAAGTCCCACACTACTCCATTTTGGCAGCCCAAGAGTCTCAATCCCTTGTCCGATAGAGCAGCGGTCCCCAACCTTTTTCACCCATGAGCCACATTCAAATGTAAAAAGAGTTGGGGAGCAACACAAGCATGGAAAAAGTCCCGTGGGTGCCAAATAAGGGCTATGATTGGCTATATGGTAGCTCCTATGTGGACTGGCAGCCTACAAGAGGCTCTACTTGGCACTATACTTAGTTTTTATGCAATTAAAACTTTCTTCCAAGCCTGGAATAAAATAAGCACCTGCTTTGAGTACACTGAGAGCAACATCCAATGGGTTGGAGAGCAACATGTCACTCACGAGCTACTGGTTGGGGATCACTGCTCTAGAGAGTACCAGTCCTAGGTAGCGCTACCTGTCCATATTCTTTCCCGCTGGAAAGTATTTGCTCCCATATGGCAGGCACACAAACAGCCTGTTTCCCTAAACAGGAGATAGCTGGATCCTCATCCTTTCCTACCTTCCCTAAGGTAACACTCACCCCAAGGGATTCACACAGAAGGTAGACTCACACAGAGCTGGCAGGAATCCACAGCAATGAAGTCTTTAACTCCAGGCTCTCCTAGCCGAGCATATCAAGGCTTAAATCCTTCAAGTATTTACTCCCAACGCTGTCTATAGTGTGAACACTCAAGACATCCATTGCTTAACTGCAGCTCTCAACACTCTCCATAGTGTGAACACGAAAATCCAGCAATCCAAACTTCAAACCCTCCCGGTCGAGCTTTCAGGCACTGGAGGATTCTGCCCAACCTTGGCAGGCCTATCGAACTCCCTTTTAGCCTACATTTTGCTGGATAGGATTCACTATCTCCACAGTGAAACAAGGTTCAGCAGCAATCCAGTAATGATGCAAGATCAAGATCCAATTCAAGAATGGCTGTGTGAGCACATGGCATCCCTTTTTATAGTCCAGTGATGCAGCAGCGACACCTTGGGGGTCATTTATCAAGGTCCGAATTTATCTCAATATTGGCTGCTACAAACTCCAATCTAACCCGCTCGGGTTTTTAAAACTTATTTATTATTACATTTTCTGAAAAATTGCGGGAAAAGCTCAGATTTTCACGATTTTTCCGTGAATTTTCCCAGAAAACTCCGAAAACATTGTGAAATTGCCCGAAACCCCCGACACAACCAAAATCAATGGGATTGTTCCCATTGACTTTTATGCAACCTCGACAGGTTTGAGATGCTGTGTTTTTATATTCAGGCTTTTTAGCCCTCAGTGTTTCATAAATTCAGAAAAATTCGTGATTTTTTAAAAGTCCAATTTTATAAAAGAAATCACAAATTTTTCGGATTTCAGGGAATTTCGGGTATTCGGAGCTTAGTAAATAACCCCCCTTATGTCATCCTCCAGAATCTGCCATGCTGCACCAGCACAAGGGCTCTGCCCCTGCTAGAACTCCAGGAAACCCCACTCTCAAGCCAAACAGGGGAGTTCCCAGACCATAAGGTCTTAGACCGTAGAATTAACACTACGGGCCCCTACAATAACTTGCAGTCAGTGTTGACTAAAAAAGTAGATGAACTTTCTGTTGCTGGAAAGTTTGTACTGCCAGCATTGTTCTCCACATGCTGCCTTAACTGATGTCAGAACATCAACGACTGTCACAGGGGAAGCCAGGACAAACTTTAGCCTTTAATTATGAAATTGTGCAAATTGTTTAAACAAGTAAAATGGGTTTTTGGGTTTTTTTCCATGCGGAGAACCTGAAAATTATTTTAGAAGCCCTTTTAAGATTTTTTTTGCTTAACAACCCTTGAAGATTTGCATACTTTATTATTATACAAACATGTTTTCAGTTTATGATTTGGATTACATTCTACCTTTTAAAGTTTAAAAAGACTGTTGTGTGTTCCAATTCTGAAACCCCAAAATATGGCAGATTTTAATCAATTTTGCAAATTTCCTTTCAGTGACACTGACCTGGGTACTTAAAGGGGAACTAAAGTCTAAAATAGAACAATGCTATAAATGCTGTATTTTGTATGCTAAACATAAATATGATCTTACAGCACAAGAAGCCTAATAAAACAAATGATTTATGATTTCAAAGTTGGCCGTTATGCTTTTCAAACTATGTTAAATATCTTTGCAAGACCAAGACTATGCACATGCTCCGTGTGATCTGGGCTTCAGTTGGGAGGTTAAGCTAAGGGATCGTCATAAATTATCAAAACAGCACAAGTCAAATAATATCTGCCATAGAAGCTGATACAGCAAGACTGATTAATAAACAGAATATGCAGACTGTGCTTAGTCTACAGATACAAATCTCTGCACGGTCGGCAGCTGCTCTACAGGGAAACAAACAAAGCTTCTCGAGTTCTGGGAAGTAGGCCCCCCCGCCATTTGAAAGTATGATCATTTCCCTGCTGAGCAGTTAGGGACCCTCCAAAGTTTCTTATCTGCAGCAATCAGAGCACGTAAAACGAAGGGGGGAATTTTACTGCATACAATCAGGTTTCTTAGAAAAATGGTACACATTTTTCAATTGAAGTATATTGGAGATAGATTTCTTTTCATTAAATAAAGTAAAAATAATAATTTCTTTTGCCTTTACATCCCCTTTAAGGGACATTTCATGTCTTGTAGATAGATAGATGATAGATACACAGACAGCTACATATAAAACATCATACATACCATTTACAATATTGTTGAATTTAAATTATCTCTAAATTGTTGTATTGTTGTAGTCAACCCCCTTTTTTAAAAAAAATAAAACAGAAAACACTTTGGGCTTTATGAATAAAGATCTAATAAGGTTTTCCAACAAGAACAGGCAACACTTTTTCTTGTTAAGCAATAGGGGGCAGCAAAACATTGCAATGAACTTTAAAGCACTAACTAAGCTTTGTTTTTAACATAACGCTCAGTGCACTGCTTTTGTCACAGTCTTGCCTAATGGAAATGAGTTAGTGTTTAATTTAACCAGTTCCCTATGAACAGTTTTAATAGACACATAAAATCAAACTATAGATCAAATGTATATGCAGTTAATCAGAAAAAATTACAAAAATGTTTTGTTTCAGTTTATAATATCTTATACCATTTGAAAAAGCTATTGGTTGTTTAACCAGCTTTCTATGTGCTAAAATTTCAGTGTGGATGTAAATTGTTTAATTTTCAGAGTTGTGACATTCATAACCCCAGAAATGACATTAATGTGTAATAAGTGCAAGTCAACTGTATGTGTAGGTGCAACACACAAAGGTCCTGGGAATAAAACCCCCTTCAGGCAGATGTTAATCCCAGGGATCCATTATATTTATACAGGAACAGTGGTCAGGGTGTTGAAGCACCCACCCTTTCAGCTACAGTCAGGTGATCCCAGTGGTGGTCAATTAAAGGGCAACCATTTGGGATTTGTAAACTTGTAAACAAGCAAGTTGCATGTAAAACTTAGTCCCTGTGTTATATGTAAAATGTAGCAGTAGAATTCTTAATGAATCAGATGAAAGTGAGTGTAGGTGATAACTTTGACATAGTTGGCCAGCTTGAATATATTGCAACATGTGGACAAGGGGAGGGCATTTTTAGCAGCTTAATGTACAAAATGATAAAGAGGCTTATTTATTGAAGGTCGGATTTTAGGTTTTTGAAACCACGACTAAACTCACAAACTCTAAAACCCTGATTGTCCTTGAATTTATTACAGAAATTACGAACGACAAAAAGCATTGGACGATGTGGTATAAAATACAGATACCTCAAAAACCTCTAAAAATTAGACAATTCCTAGCAAAAACTATATCTAAAAACCTCTAAAAGTCCAAACTGATTTAAAGGGGTGGTTCCCCTTTAAGTTAACTTTTAGTATCACGCAACTTTTCAATTACATAGTATGTTAGGTTGAAAAAAAGACACACATCCATCAAGTTCAACCTTTTAAATCTATATATAATCTGCCTAACTGCCAGTTGATCCAGAAGAAGGCAAAAAAAACCATTTGAAGCCTCTCCAATTTGCCCTAGAGGGGGGGAAAATTCCTTCCTGACATCAAGATGGCAATCGGACCAGTCCCTGGATCAACTTGTACTATGAGCTATCTTCCATAACCCTGTATTCCCTCACTTGCTAATAAGCCATCCGACACCTTTTTAAAGCTATCTAATTTACTAGCCAGTACAGCTAAGTTCACATCTTCTCAGCTCTCACTGTAAAAAACCCATTCTGAATATTTAGGCGGAACCTTTTTTCTTCTAATTATAATGGGTGACCTTGTGTCAGCTGGAAAGACCTACTAATAAATAAAGTATTAGAGAGATTATTATATGATCCCCTTATATATTTATACATAGTTATCATGTCTCCTTAAGCGCCTCTTCTCCAGCGTGAACATCCCCAATTTGGCCAGTCTTTCTTCATAGCTAAGATTTTCCATACCTTTTACCTGCTTAGTTGCTCTTCCTTGTACCCTCTCTAATACAATAATGTCCTGTTTCAGCGCTGGATACCAAAACTGCACATCATAAAGGTGGGACCTAACCAGCGCTCTGAACAGTGTTAGAATGACCCCCTCCTCCCAAGAATCTATTCCCTTTTAATCCAGCTCACCTTATTTGCCCTTGAAGCTGCTGACTGGCATTGTTTGCTACAGCATATTTTAGTATGATAATGTTGGCACAGTTTTATAATGTTGACCCTAAAAGTGTATCACAGAAGATAAGGCAAATGCCCATGTGCAATACAATAAAGCTACATGTATTTTGCACAATGGACCATATATTTGTATCTCTATATCTACTGCAGCAGGTTTCTAACTGTAACTGAGACCTTTTAAATAGAGCCTTGGTATTTATGGGTTGGAAAACATGAAAGCACATTAGTGTAATCTGACAAGCTAATTCTCAACTTGCCCTTGTTGATACATTTTTGAAGATTCTGTGTAATGTTATCTCTCCGTTCACGTTTATTTTTATAGTCTTCTTTCACAACGTCATATTTTATTCAGTTTATTTACCTGCTGCTTCTTTGCAGTTTTTCGCACTCTGTTATTTTGCTTAGATTCAACATGAAGCTAATCATAAACAAAAACTTGTCACTCATATTAATATCTGTACTGTGCTCTCAGCCACTTTACGTACAATTTAGACTAGTAAATGGTGCCCTGGAGAATCCAACTTAATAAAACGTAACTTTTGTTTGATTCATGTAAAAACAATTTAGTACTTTATTCTTTTTTGAAATTCAAACCTTTTATTCAGTTCAAATAAAATGGGTTGATACAGCGGGGGCAAGGCATCCTGTAATTGACTTTTAAAATACCTATGAGTAGCAACTTGTTCCTAACACACATATCTGAATTGTTATTCTCTTCATTTAATCTTTTATTGTTTGTTTCAGAAACTGGTATTTAGTCAATCAGTGTTATGATAACTTAGCAAATTGTCACTTAACAGGGCTCATTTACTGCAGCCATAAAAAATGGACACCATCATTATGTAAATTGATGCAGGAGAACCCTAGAGGGATAATTCCAGGGTTCCCACTTTAGTTACATAGTTACATAGTTAAATCGGGTTGAAAAAAGACAAAGACCACCAAATTCAACCCCTCCAAATGAAAACCCAGCATCCATACACACCTCCCCTCCATACATTCACATAAATTATATATACTCATATCTATGCTAACTATAGAGTTGAGCATCACAATAGCCTTTAATATTATGTCTGTCCAAGAAATCATCCAAGCCATTCTTAAAGGCATTAATAGAATCAGCATCACAACATCACCCGGCAGTGCATTCCACAACCTCACTGTCCTGACTGTGAAGAACCCCCTACGTTGCTTGAAATAAAAGTTATTTTCTTCTAGTCTGAAGGGGTGGCCTCTGGTACAGGGATCCACTTTATGGGTAAAAAGGTCCCCTGCTATTTGTCTATAATGTCCTCGAATGTACTTGTAAAGTTTATCATGTCCCCTCACAATCGCCTTTTTTCCAGAGAAAACAACCCCAACCATGACAGTCTACCCTCTTAATTTAAGTCTTCCATCCCCCTCACCAGTTTAGTTGCACGTCTCTGCACTCTCTCCAGCTTATTTACAGTATATCCCTCTTAAAGACCGGAGTCCAAAACTGCACTGCATACTCCAGATGAGGCCTCACCAGGGACCTATAAAGAGGCATAATTATGTTTTCATCCCTTGAGTTAATGCCTATGTTTATGCAAGACAGAACTTTATTTGCTTTAGTAGCCACAGAATGACACTGCCCAGAATTAGACCACTTGTTATCTATAAAAATGCCTAGATCCTTCTCATTTAAGGAAACTCCAACATTGAACCTAATTTTTCAGTTTGCTGCCCAGTTTTTAGCATGGTACCTATAATTCAGCACAATTTAGTATAATTTGCAAAAATAGAAACAGTACTTTCAATGCCCACCTCCAGGTCATTAATAAACAAGTTGAAAAGCAAGGGACCTAGTACAAAGCCCTGTGGTACTCCACTAACACTGGTCCAATTAGTAAATGTTCCATTTACAACCACTCTTTTTAGTTTATCTTTTAGCCAGTTCTCTACCCAGGTCCTTAATTTAACCAGTAACCTTCTGTGTGGCACTGTATCAAATGCTTTAGCAATGTCTAAGTAAATCACATCCACTGCCATCCCAGAATCGAGGTCCCTGCCTACCTTCTCAAAAAAAGAAATTAAGTTAGTCTGGCAAGATCTATTATGCATAAAACCATGCTGGCACAAACGTATTATAATTTGCTATGAAGTCCAGTCTCCTTTATTAACCCTTTGAAAAGCTTTCCTATCACTGACGTCAGACTAACTGGCCTATAGTTTTGAGGATGAGAACGGGATCCCTTTTTGAATAGTGGCACAACATCTGCAATTCGCCAGTCTCTTTTGGCACTATGCCAGACCTCACTGAATCCTGAAAAATTAAGTAAAGAGGTTTGGCAATTACAGAGCTAAGCTCTCTAAGTACCCTGGGGTGAATGCCATGTGCCCCCGGACCTTTATTTATCTTAACATGTTCTAGTCTCGTTTGAATTTCCTCATGTGTGAACCATGCATCATTAGTTGTATTACTAGAATTGGGACTATTAAGAAGGAAACCTTCATTAACTGGTTCCTCATTTGTGTAGACGGATGAAAAATATGAGCTTTTTTTTTGTTGTTCTCATCAACCGGCTGACCCCCTCTGATATTAAGGGTCCCACCCCTTCCTGCTAATTTTTTTTACTATTAACATATTTAAAAAATAATTTTGGATTCTTTTTACTGCTTGCTGCAATATACTTTTCCATATAAATTTTAGCTTACCTGATTGATTTTTTGCATGATTTATTGGCCTTCTTGTACATTATAAATGATTCGGCTGTCCCAGCTAACTTGAAAGCCTTAAAAGCACGTCTTTTCTTACCCATTTCAACACCAACGCTTCTATTGAACCAAAAAGGATTTGCTTTGCAACCACGTTTCACTTTAGCAGTAGACACAAGCCTACAAAATAATGTGCAGATATCATTTTGACGGCAAGCAATCCTGAAATTTACTGCACAATGACGTACAATTTCTAAAAATCTGCACATGCAGTTGCACACTTTTTTAAGCATCATGCAAATGCAGTTATTTTGGAATTATGAGAAAAAACCCCCACTGCATTTGTGTAAAAATAAAGCATACATACATAAGGTCTAATACATACAGGGAAATTAAAGTTTAACATAAGCTTCATCATACTGAAATAAGAAACTTTCTAATTATAATCAAACATTCTTTACTGTGTAACAGAAATGCTGGGAAATTGGTTGAAGGGGTGTATGTATCATCCAGATTTCTGTCATACTGTTTTTAAGCAACCAGGTAAATGTACATTTTTTCACGGGTCTGTGGCTAGCTGTAATAGCCGGAAAAAGGACCCGGTTTACAAGAGTATTGGGCGGGATCCGAATCCAGATGGACAGTCTGGGTTTGCCCAACACCTGGGAGAGGAACAGGTGTTTTCTCTCCTTAAGTAGGGAAGGGATTGTGTGTCTCTCTCTCTCTCAATCCAGGGAAAAAGAGCAAGCAGTGCAGGCCTGTTAGAGAGCCAGATTCATGTGAGTACGTGCTGTGCCACAAATACTGTTTTCTGTTAGGTGCTGGATGTTAGATCCTCACCTAGTTAGTTAGAAGCTAATTGTTTAGTTAGTGCCGGACAGGCAAGGTTTTATTTTCATTTTTGTTTGTTTTGATTCCTGTCTTCCTGCCAACCAGACAAATAAAACTGGTTGCGCCAGTTGCACATTACCAGCCAGTTTTGTGTTGTTTTGCGTGGACTCCGTCTAAGATGACGACCCTATTACCTCAAACGGTTACAACTGTTTCAAGTTTAGCTTCACTGTTCTTCTCTCATCATCTGTTTCTTTTCATCCTTTCTTCATGCAGAAGTTGGGTGGCGAATTTGGACAGTTAGATCCAATTTAACTTTTAGGGGACATGCCTTTCCTAGCAGTTGTATAAGAGCTCACATAACTGATTCCGGCAAACAAATAAAATAACTCTTACAAAATAACTGACTTTGGCACAAATCCTACATATATTGAGACAAGAATTTCTGGTGATTTAAAACAGTGAGTTCTAATATATTTTCTAGGGAAAAGGAGCCCCCTAAAAGTATATTAGATCTAAGTGACATTCAAAATCAGACTCCCAACTCTTGCATGAAGAGAAAATGAAGAGGCAGATGCTTATAGGGGGATAGTAAAGAGTAACTTGATTTCAGAAACCGTACAACATTTTTAATTTATTCATATTTAGAAAAGTGATGAAGCATATCTTACATTTCCATTTTTGGCATAGTTTCGATTTAACATTTCAAACAGAACCTGAACTGAACTACACGTCATACTTCTTAACTGTCTCATACTTGTAGAACTGCCGACAATCTGTGGTCAGGAGGGGTAGTTTATGACACACTAGAACTAATTCTAAGTAACATTAACTCCAGAGTAAAATTTAATTCTTAAAGGGATTTTATGATGTTTTTATTTCTTAATTACATGATTTACATTACAAATAATTCACTCTACTACATAAACATTTTATTCCTGAACTAACAAGTGTATATTTTTTCAAGTTGTAATATTGGTGTGTAAGCAGCTATCTCGGAACTGCTTTCAGATAAGCTATTGTTTCTCCTACTCAGTTTAACTAGAGGAGTCACAGTGAGACTTGGATTTTTACTACTGAGTGCTTATCTACCAGGGAGCTGTTATCTTCTGTCAGGTAGCTGTTATTTGTTAACCTTCCCATTTTATTGTTGGATGGGAAAGGGAGGGGTTGATACCACTCCAACTTGCAGTGCAGCAATAAAGAATGACTGAAGTAGGGGAAACTGAGAGTATGTCTAGCCACATGTCAAATTTAAAAAATAATATAAAAAAAATCAGTTTGCTCTTTTGAACAGATTTTAGTGAAATCAAAATTGGTATCAGTTATCGGTTGTGCTTATTATGCAGTGCACATAAATCCTCTTTATCAGTGAATACATACTAAGGAAATAATACTCCCTGGGAAATATTATTTAACATTGGAGATAAACACCTGTGATGTTGCCCATAGCATCCTATCAGCACTCTACTTCAACAGGCACTTACAAGTTAGAAAACAAGAGCAAAGATCTGATTGGTTGCTATGGGCAACATCACCGGTGATGTTTGTCTCCAATTTTAATTAATACACTCCAGTGTACTGTGGGGTATATTTATCAAAGAGTGAAGTTAATAGTGAAGTTCCGCCACTAGAGTGAAATTCCGCCACTCTCCATTCATTTCTATGGGATTTTTATAGGTGTATTTATCAAAGGGTGAACTTTCACTTTCACCCATCGATAAATACGCCTTTCAAAATCCAATAGAAATGAATTGAGAGCTGCGGAATTTCACTCTAGTGGCGGAACTTGATAAATTTACCCCATATATGTCACTTGGTTGGTTTTACAGTGTAAGTCCCTGCAAAGCATAATGATTCAAGCCTTAATTGAAGTTACTTTTCCACTTTTCTTTGCAGTGCTTGGGGTAGCTGCAAACATGACGCAACAATAAAAATGTCACTCACAGAAGTATGCATGAATTAGTGCACTTCAAAATACATAGTTTCTGTGTATGTTCTATGCCAACAGTTCTTGGTTATGCCGCTCAGTCTTTTATCTCCCAAAATCAGTGTTGCACCTTCCTGCCTGGTGTCCTTTGTAACCTCCTTAGCTCAATGTGTTTCAATTGAGATTAGACTTCCTACAAGTATTTATGTCCAATTTACATATTATTGGAAATGAGACATTGTTTAAATAAAGTGCCACTAATACTGTATGTCACTATGACCTAAGTGTCCCATGAACACTTTTTGTGTTCCCTTTTTTCACAGTAGACATTTACTAATGCGTTGAGCAAACAGAGGATTACTTTATGCTGATAACATTTACATTTTATAACATTTTACATCATAAAAGGACCAGTTATGTGAAACATATTAATAATGACATTGTAATGAATGGTCTTGCTAACCCTATACAGGTATGGGATCTATTAAGCTCCAAAACACAGCACTGTTGTTTCCATTTGGATCCAGTTTAAAGAAACAATTCTTAATTTATGATAGATTTGTTATTTTCAGTACTCCTGAAATAATAGCTTGTCCTTGATGATAACAAAGCTTGCATAAATCAATGTTGAACAATCCTGTTGGCATTTGTGATGATCCACATTACTGAAAGGTCCCTCATTTGGTTGTGAAGATTCTCATTCATTCAGGTTATATCTGTAGAAATAAGTCAAATCAACTGGACTTACTGTGTTTTTTTTTCTTTCTTGAAGACATTTTATCAGTCATCCAACTGGCTTTCTCAATTCAGAATGACTAGTAAATAAGAATACCCTTGAATGTTGCTACAATCAGCATAATCTGTTAATCATAATCAGCAAGGGTGTTATGAAGTTAGGTGTTGATAGTATTAGTATGATTGGAGCCAGGCCCGGACTTTGCTTTTTGGGCCTCTATGTGGGCTGATTGGGCCTCTGTGTTCCGGAAATGTCAGGACTAATTTTAATTCTCAGTCCGGACCTGATTGGAGCTTTGAGGTGTTAATAACCCTTACAGGGAGAGGTGCCAAAACGGCATTGTATGTGGCAGACAATTGATGTTGCACCCCTGCCTCTATATACATTTGTTTTTTTAGCTTTTACATATATAGCTTCTTTAACACCTCTTTAACACGGTTGAGTCCTGAACATGGTTTCCTTAAAGATTACTTAAATCAGAAACCTTGAGTCTTAAAACGGCCACCCCAATATTTTAAGGCAAGGGGTTTTTATTTGGTGTTTAAAGACAGGATATATATTTATTAACAGCTACTGTTTATTTTACTACTATGAGCAGTTAAGACTGCTTGGAATACCAGCAGCAATACTGATCTCAGATTACAGATCAGTTATAGAATTGTCTTTGGAATTCAACAAAATGATTTGCCCTCAAAACAAATCATTATTGGATGTGAATACTAATACACGTGACGGTGCCATTAAAAGTGTAAAAGCCTGTGACTAGTGAGTACATATTGCATTGCAATGTTCTGTTCTAATTGCCCAATGGAGAAGCAGAGCAGTGATTTTACTTATTGGGTATGGCAAAAACAAGTGTTTCTGTGTTACATTTGTTGCACAATTTTCAATTGGCAAACACATTGAATCGCAGTCCTGAAAACATCTTATACAGTTAGGCCTGGAAACTCTTTCATTGTTATCTGTTATCTTGAAATCAATTGCACAGCCTGGTGCACTGATTAATGACTGCAGCGCGTTCTACAGAATCTGACCCATCTGGTCACTGAGGAAACCCACTCCATGGACTTCTCATTGATTTTTGAAGAACTTACTGCTAGACAGAGGTGACCTCACAGCTTATACCTGGCTTGATATTTTCAAAAATTGTTATCTCTGATGTACTCCAAAAGGAATAAATGTAACCTTAGAACTTGCTCATGCCCATATTTATTTTTAACTTAGAGTTGATAGACTATGTGGATAAAACTACTCCGCAATCAAAGAAAAGAACAGTATTTCAAAAAGCAGGTCTGCTAAAAAAATAGATGTATTAAAGAAAAATGGTATAAAATATGAACTTTAGGAAAAATGTATAGCTTGGTTGGGCCTCATGAATTATACAGAGCCAGGGAACCCTAGGGTTACTATTTAGTTCCATTTGCCTTACACACCAAACATCAGAGTTAGCACTCTTCTAGTGTCTCAGGGATGAAGAAAATATCCTTCAATTGCATAGGGCATAAAAGAAAACAATATTTTGGCCTTAGTCACAGGCTATTTACATATCTCCAACAGATCTGTTATAAAGAAAGAATAATAATGCAACGGAAGAAAAGCTGAAGAGAACACTCTGGCCCTTCAGTGTTGTTAGGGAAATGGTTATTGAAATGTATAGTATATTAACATAATATAATACTCTAACTTTTTGACCAATGTGATTTTATGCAATTCTGTTGAAAGCATACTAAGGGGGTTATGTAAAAAAAGGCGCTAAGTTTGCCCAGGAGCAGTAAGCTATAGCAACCAATCAGAAGGTAGCAGTTACTGGTCACCTGTTTAAAAGCAAACATCCTATTGGTTGTTAAGGGTTACTGCTCCTGGGCAAACATAGTGCCTTTTATTACATAACCCCCTAAGTGATTTATTAAAAATTACATTTTATGTTTTTGTTATACAATACATGCTCTATACAGATGCACTGTAACTATATTTGCTCAATTTTGCATCAAGTATAACAGACATTCGTTTACTGGTAGTGATGAGCGAAATTCTTTGCCAAGTTTCACCGCGAAAATAACACCCATAGACTCGAAGGGGTATAAAATTTTGTTGCACGTGAAGAAAAAAAATGTTGCTGTCGATAGACTTCAAAGCATTTTGGCGACACTTTCACAAATTTTCTGAAAAAACATTCAGATGCGTCCTGCACCATTCACTGGTTCTGACTAGGGATGGGCAAATTTGACCTGTTTCATTTCGCCAAAAATTTGCCTCTGGCGAAATGTCGCCGACGCCCATTAAAGTCTATGGGCGTCAAAAAAATTTTGTTGGTCGCTGAAATTTTTTTGACGCGCGTCTTTTTATTTTGTCGCACAACGACATACAAGTCTATGGGCGTCATTTTTTCAGTGAAACAAGGCGAAAAAATTCGCCCATCCCTAGTTCTGACCAGTTTTGTTGTATTTGGCCATAGTATATTGTTTGGGTGCCCAATGGCCCAGTACATTTTTATGAAGATTGGCAATACTGCACACCAGAAAGTTGGAGTGTATATGCAATAGGGAGATTTTTAAACCTTAAGTCTTAGCTAAGTATATGGAAAAGATAAATAATTCTGCTTTTAGGGGAATTCTGTTTAATTCTTGGTCACATATATGTTTGTTGTAGGGGTACAACTTAATGTATTGAAGAAATTCTGATCTTCTTTTCCTCTCCAAAATCTTGTTTTTCTTGTGTAGTTGATATTCTCATATCTTTCCACTAGGGTTGCACCTAATCCTGTATTTGATTTAGGATTCGGCCAAATTTGAGCCTTTTTAAGCAGGATTTGGCTGAATCCAAGAGCCTGGGTGAAATAAATCTAAACCCTACAAAATTGCAAAAATTTACTGGCAGTGCGCTGGCAATTTCCAGGTTTGGATTTAGTTCAGGATTTGCCCAGATCTGAAAAGAAGGATTCGGGATTTGACTGAATAATAGGGTTTGGTGCATCCCTAATTTCCACAAACAGGGTTATTGGCCCCCAAAGATCCAAGCTTTTTAAACTGTTGTTTCAAATCATTGTTTTACTTTTCCACTTGCTGTGCTTACATACTTGATAAATACAGTAATCACTGGGGATCATTCAGTGACACTCAACACATTTTCTCCACTGGAGTTGCCCATATCAATTAGCTTTTATCAGTCTGCTACAGGATGAATGCTGAAATAAAAGCTCTAATTGCTTATATCTGTGCTGAGGCCCAGTGTTCCTCCCTGTTACATAAAATCAAATACCAATTGCTGAATTATTATTGTTTTTTTTATGGCTGCACCAAGGCACCTTTTACTTTGGATGAGTGCTTGCTAAGGGACTGCAACCAATGGCCAAGAATAGCCTGTTAAATATATCCTTATAAATTATGCATAGTGATGTCATCAGTTACAATCGATTTTTAGAGATGTCACTGGTGCCACGTTACTCTCTGAAATGTGTTTTGTGAGAAATATGAGGATATTAACAGTCATCATCTCACAGTTCCATTACTTGCACAAAACCACTTGGTCTTTATAAGGCCATGGGCCTCTGTCAGTCTTAATAACATTATATTTTATAAAAGAGGGTATAATATTTCCTCCTTTATAAGCAGTAGATTGAAACAGTATTAACATTGCTCATTCTGGAATACTCTTCTCTGATGCTCACCATTTTTCCTGTTTGGCTTTCAAAAGGAGCCTAATGCACATAAATACATACATAAATAAATAACCAACATAATTGTTAAGTGCACAACACCAAAATAAAAGCTTGTAAATGAGAAGGTTGCATCTGTGTAGAACAGAGCCTTTTAAATTATTTATGTCACAGTATATATAAAAGATATATCAAGATGAAGGACTGAACTCATAAGGAAATGTTTACAGGTTTAATAAATGCTGATTATTCTGCCCTTGGGCAATGCTGTCACAAAACACAGTAAACTCGTGTGTGCCTTTAACAAATAATTAAAATAATAAATTAAAAAGTGGAAATAACAATGATTTTGATTAATAATGTATTCCCAGTGGCAGGCATATAAAAATTATGCATACATAGGATTTAATCCTTAAATTATTTTGCATTAGAGAAGGCATTTCTGGGTTGGGGGTTGGAAAGGATAGCAAAGGTATAAACAATCAGACTCTGTTTTTCTTTCACTTCTGTTGTCTGTCAATAAGTTGTAATTATATTAACACGGGCATGCAGATTTAGAAACACTTCAGTATTTATTAACAATCTGAAAAATTCTTAGCTTGTGGCAATGTGCTGTTGTTTCCAGGAAAGAGAGGTACTTGTAGGTAGGGTTTGAAGGGTCCAATATACAATGATGTTTTTTAATTTGCTTTTATAGAGGATCAGGCTAAATGAAAGGAGGGGCATAAGGTGTAGTTATGAAGCTTAGTAAAATATTTTACTCCAGAAAATGGTGAAAAATGTTCTGTATTAATAAAGCTGCATTGTTGCTCATAACTGTAAATAAACACCTTGTATAGTGATAGAGGATATAATTAATTTACACTAAACTAATACTGAAAATTAAACCTGATTTTGTCACATTGGTGGGTTACACTGCTATTTTACACCACTTCAAACCTGATGTAACCTATTTAATTAATACATTTGTGCAATAAAGCTGCCCATAATTTTATTCACATGAACTACAAAAGCAGATTCAGTAATTAGGTGCTGAAAAAGAGTCACAAGCAACCCATACTAACCTGGGTTCTTAGTAAACAAAAATGAATGGAGGATGCTGGGGTAACAGAACTCTGCTGCAAATCTTCCTTTATTGGGAGTGTATCAAACACTACATGTTTCGCGTAGACATGCCCTTTGTCAAGTGACACAGAGTTATTGGTGCCTGGGCAGGAGCACAGGAGGTACGTGCAACGAGGGTGTACAATTTTTGCCAAAACCTGCTAAACCTGTTTCATTGAATTGGACTGTTTAACCTGGGTTCTTCTGGCATTGGAACAGGATAATTTCATTCAAAGTGGAAGTTGAGTGGATATGATGACACAAATGAGAGAGACACTCAACCGAGCTTTGATATTGTGGTCTTTATACAAATGGCCTGTAGGTATCACACAAGAATTATACTGTGCATACACAGTACTTTCTATACTGCTTAAAGTGTTAGAGTTGAACTTCCTGTTGAAATGTAATGGCTGCATAAACATGCTAATAAAGCACTGTTATACCCTACTCATCCTCGGCTACCAAAACATAAGAAATTTGTTACGAGATGTCTCTTCTATCGCTACAGCAGCTGGCTTCCAAGACCTGGTGAGCCTACCATACCTTTTACTGCTTTGACCCGTATGTTTGAAAATTATTGCTGCTGACCAAGGGGAGATTTCTGCTGCTAGAAAGTGTGCTTTACTTATTTGATGCCTTTGATGCGCATATTCTATAAATTACCATTACCTGATGAGACTTATGAAACTGCTGTTACTGCTATAAAGAGTGGCAAGAGTAAATGTGGTTGGTGAAAGATATAAGTTCCGCCAATGTGGACAACGTAATGGTGAATCTACAGAACAATTTGTAGCAGCTTTGAGAGAGAGCTGGTTGTTACCTGTGAGTTGGGAACCTAACAGATGAAATGCTAAGAGACCAAATAGGGGAAACAAATTCAACTTGCATTAGAGACTGCAGAGGCTAAAACTCTCAGTCAGAGAACTGTTGGGAATGTGAATCCAGCACTGGGGCCTAATAATGCACAGTCACAGGCAAAATACAATGCTAAGGAAAGGGATTCACCTACACTGCAAAACTGTGCAGCAAATTCAAATAAAAAGTACTGCTTCCGCTGTGGTTCAACACAACACACTGCAAATTATGCTACATGTCCTACAAAAGCTGTACAGCGCCACAAATGCAAAAAAGTAGGACATTTTGCTAAGATCTGCCGAAGTTCTGTTAAAGATGTTCATGAAGTCACTGCTCCAAATGTTACAGAATTAAGTATGGCTAAAGCTGGTACATCTATTCCAGACAAGTTTATATGCACTGTCAATGTCAATACTGCTTCTGCTGACACTTCATAAACTGTGTGCTTGATACAGCATCAGCTGTTTCTATACTACCAAAGGATGTTTTCTTAAAATACTTTGCAAAAGATCTGCTTGTTGCACCTGGCCTTAGACTGGTCAGTTACTGAAAGGATCCAATTCCTGTGTTCGATTGCTTGCCAGTAACTGTACAATTTGAATCAACTACTGCAAAATGTGACTTTACTTGTGAATAAGGGTACTGCTATACTTAAAAAGGATCTCCCTGCTGCATTAAACCTATAATTAGTTGATGGTCTCATTACTACAGCACCAGCGCCTGCCACACAACCAGTTTCTAAAACTTCCCCACAAAGCAACACTTCAGTGGGTTGAGCAAAGAACTTTGTACACAAAGTTAAGTTGAGACCAGATATAAAACCAGTACACCAGAAAACAGGTGATTGCCCTACTCTATAAGGCTGTCTCACAAGAACTAAAGAAACTGGTAGAGCAAGATGTGATCGAAAAATCAGAATCCTCCGAATGGGTTTCACCAATTGTTGTAACAATGAAGAAAACTGGAGGTATTCGATTGTGTGTTGATCTCCGTGAACCTAATAAAGCAGTTGTTATGGATAGTCATCCATTGCCACACTATATTTTCAGAACTCCGAGGAGCAAACTTCTTTTCCACCCTGGAAATGATTACTGCATGAGGAAAGCCGAGACCTCACTGCATTTTTTACCAATGATGGCTTTTTTCAGTTCAAGCATGTACCTTATGTTCTGAGTTGTTTTCAAAAAATGATGTTTTTTATACTCCATGACACACATGGTGTACATTGCTACTTGAATGATATAATTGTCTACGCTCCAACTATGCATCTTTATGACAAGTACCTAAAAAATTATCTGAAATGCATTGAATCTGCAGGAGTGAAACTGAACCTTTCCAAATGACTATGCTTCAGTTGTGGAGCCACTTAGAGCACTTCAGTTGTGGAGCCACTTAGAGCACTACTAAACTACTGGTTTGGTCAGGGGCTGCTCAACATAGCTTTGAAAAATTGAAATATATAAGAACAGTTAATTGTGAACAGTCCAGCTCTAGCTTTATTTGATCCTGCACTACCCACTATGGTTACTACAGCTGCTTCAGACTATGGCTTTGTGCAGTTCAAAGATCCATGCTGATCATGCAGAGAAAACTGTTGCACTTGCATCCAGAAAGCTTACAGAGGCAAAGCGTAAGTATTCAACTGTTGAAAAATAAGCTCTAGCAAGTGTTTGGGCAGCAGAAAAATGGAGAACCTATATATGGGCTAGAGAATTTACCTTATGCACTGATCATAGCCCTTTAATTACACTGCTTGCAACAAAGTGACTAGGGAGAGCTGGACTGTGTATAGCTAGATGGTCAGCAAGGCAATTGAATTCCAATTACAAAATACAATACAAACCAGCTTTAAAAAATGTTACTGCTAATTGGTTGTCACTTTTACCTGCAGCTTCTGATACACTGGATGAGTACATAGTTGTAGCAATGACCTGATATTCTATCATCTACAGTCACAGCTGCTGATTTTAAGCAACCTTTTCTCAGCATTTGGACATTTGCTTTGAAAGATGTCCAGGACATCTTACAAAGCACATAGCCAAATGCTGAGAAGAAGCTCAGTCCTGATTTTCAACCTTACTTCAGGATTAGACATGAACTGTCCTTAGTAGATGGCTATGTTGTCCGTGGAGCCCACCACTTACTGGTACCAGAGACCTTGCGAGAAAAGCTCATACAACTTGCACATGAGAGTCATTAAGGAATTGTATGTACAAAACAAAGACTACAAGAACTATACTGGTGGCCAGCAATGGATGCCGATGTGGTAACTGCCATTCATTTTTGTGTTACTTGTCAGAATCATGACAAAACAGCTATCACACTTACACCACTACTTCAGCCAGTACAATTTCATGATTCAGCATGGAAAAAACTTGCTATTGATATTTTGGGTCCTTTTACAGATTCTCCTATAGACTGCAGATTTGATAACCTTGATAGACTAAATGGCCAGAAATTGCATTTGTTTCTCATATAACATCCGCTACAGTTCTGTCTACAGTCTTCAGTAGAGAAGATAATCCAAAGGAGTCAATATCAGACAACAGACCACAGTTTGTCTGATCTGAATTTGAATTCATTCTGAGAGAGAGAAATATTGCACAAAGGAAATCTTCAGTGTATTACCCACAAGCAAATGGAGAAATCGAGCAATTCAACAGAGGTCTGAAAGAAGCACTACAGACAGCAAATCTTACTAGGAAAACTTTGTAAATATTTACAACAAAGTTCCTACATACTGTAACTACAGAGCAACACGCCATGCAATAACCCAATCATCTCCAGCTGAATTATTACATGGCAGACAGATGCACACTAAGTTACATTTTGCAGACAAACTTCCACAAAATTTTGCCTACAAAATTATCTACTGCTGACATTGGCAAACGTCAACAAGCCAAATGCAAGGCTTATACTGACAGAAAACTAAATTTACTACACCACTTAAAGTGAGATGTCAGCGAGGACCATACACATATGAACTGTCTGACGGATGCATATGAAATGCAAGTCATCTTGCTTCTGTTAGATATGACTTTGGAGAAGCTCCATTTGATGAAGGACATTTTCCTACTTATGATGCCAACTGCAATAGACCTGAAGAAAGTGAACCTACCAGACGTACTGAGAGAATCAGAAACTACCTGCATGGACCAAGGACTATGTGATGCGAAGAATGCGAAATATTGCTTCAAGATGCATACTGTTTAATTGTTGCTGTTTATTACATTTGCCCAAATGCGTTCCTACTATAGAGGTGTTTATAAAAATGGCCTGTTGGTGTCACTGTGTGCAAGAGTTATACTGTGCACACACAGTACTTTCTATACTGCAAAAAGTGTTAGAGTTGAAGTTCCTGTTGAAGTGTAATGGCTGCATGAACCTGCTAATAAAGTACTGTTATACCCTACTCATCCGCTGCTACCAAAACATAACAGATATAATGCTTGTCCAATAAATCATCCAAGCCACTTTTAAAGGCATTTATAGCATCAGCCATCACAACAACATCCGGCAGTGCATTCCACAACCTCACTGTGCTCACTGGGAAGAACTACCAAAGTTGCTTCAAATAAAAGTTCTGTTCCGGACCCCCCCCCCCAATCTGTATCTAATGTACTTATAAAGAGTAATCAGGTCCCATTGCAAGCGTCTTTGTTCAAGAGAGAATAACCTTTTTCTTACTGAATTGAATCTGGCCCTTTGTCTGTTAATTGGTGATGTGACCTAACATGTATGGTTTGTTTGTGTGAACCATGAATTGTAGGATCCCAGGGGGCAGCCCTAATGTTTTAAAATTGCAAATTTCTATTTAGAGTTAACCAATGGCACATACTGCATAAAAAAGTATAGTGTTATGAAAATGGTTTATTTACAGTACATAAAGCATGGTTTTATTCAATAAATTTACATTGTTTAGGGGTAGAGTTTAATTTAAGGGAAAGCGCGCTGCGCAAGTGAGATCAATTCATGGATCAGGCAGGTCTGAAAATTTAATTTGCCAGCATACTACATCTGCCAGTTTATGGTGCAATGACAGATGAGGAAATGAAGAGGATTCACATTTCCTCTTCACATCTTGTTGTTGCACTTGTTGGGCTTGTTGCCCCAAACAGGGGGGAAACTAAAAATGAGGCCATACTGTGTATGGTATAAATGTTAGTACAGCAAAAAACAAAAAACAAAAACATTGCTGCAAAATTGTACCTACTTTATCATTTTTCCCTTTTTGTTCATGTACTCTCTTATATTTGTTATATTATTTGCTTACAGCTCAAAGATGTTGTGATTTGGTGTATACAAATGGAATGTACCCAAATGTTCATGCTGCTTGTAGGCAGGTACAATACTACTGGAATACCAAGATTAGGAAAATAGCCAGCAAGTTCTTGCAATGGATGAAAGAATAAAGAATACATGAGCAAATCTTAGCCTGTTGAGTTTCCATCTCTCTGAGGGCTGTTTTCCAGCAAGATAAATGTAAAGCAACTAGAAGATTCATATTTCTTGCAAAAGTCCCAAAGTATGCACAGATCTGCCTTCATATTATACAATATATTATGATGTGTGTGCAATAAAGTATGGTTCATTTCAGTTTATCAGGCCTGATGTGGAACTGTTTGAATTGGAGATGAAGGAAAATGATGAGCTTGAGGGAAGTTATATAAAAAGTACCAGCTACTGAAAAATAAAAGCATAGAAATATACAATACTGTAAATAAGAATTTATTGAGATTTCAATAAACCTGAACCATTTTTTTACATTTTTGTTAAAGTTTCTTAAACTTTGTTGTATGAACATTGAATTGTTTGTTCTCACATCAAAACCACTGGAGTTTTTTCTTGCACCAAATGTATTGGAGTTAATGTTTGTTCTTGCATTTTTTATGCCAAACGCAGTGGAATCAACAGGAATATTTCCTTCGCATTTTCAGCCAAAGTTTTTTCAATCAAACTTGTTTTGCATTTTTTTCCAGCAAAAAAAAACATGATTTATTTCCTGACAAAACACATGGCAAAATTCTAGTGCAGATCAGTGTAAATTTTTGATCACTTGTGGAAATTGTGGTGCGAATCTGTACCAGGCACAATAATTTGCTCATCCCTATGCTCATATGTATGTTGTAACTTAACTGTGGCAATGTGTTAGTTTTCCATTCTCTGCTGTGGAATAATATTTCAGCATTATTTCAGCATCATTCTGTGCTATAGTTTACAATTTAAAGGGGATCTATCACGAAAATGAAAATGTAATAAAAGCTTCAGCATACTGAAATAAGAAACTTTCTAAATACCATCAATTAAATATTCTCTACCATTTCTGAAATAATCAAGTTCATTTTCACTATCCCTCTCTCAGCATCTGTTTCTCATTCTGTCTTCATGCAGCAGTTGGGTGTCAGATATTCATTGACAGTTAGACCCAATATATCTTATAGGGGGGGCTCCCTTTCCAAGCACATGAATTAGAGCTCACTCAAATAACTGATTCCAGTACAAACAAAATAACTGCCTTTTGCACAAATTCTGCATGTAGAGAGACAGCATTGCTGGTGATTTTAATAGAGTAAGTTCTAATACATCTTCTAGGCAAAAAGAGCCTAGATGCGTTTTTTTTTCTTATGGTGACTTTTTTTGTCCAAATGCATTAAAGTCAATGGCCTTTTTTTCTTTAGGTGACTTTTTTGTCCAAATGCATTAAAGTCAATGGGCGGTTTTTTTTTTGTCACAGTGACTTTTTTGTCGCACAACTTTTTTTTCGCAGTGAATTTGCTGTGGCAATGTTTTGCCGCAGTTTCGCAAAAAAAAGAAAAACGCAGATGGCAAAATACGTAATTTCATAATGAGTCCATGCTTGCTGAAAAAAATCACTCATCACCAATAACTAACTATACATCAGACCCCTCTGTCATGGGGGGGGGCAAAGGGGCCTGGAACACAGAGTCCACTATATGGTAGTTGGTCATCTCCATTTGCAGTGGGCAGGCCTGAAGCGCAGAATATTTTTATGTAGGGCGCCTGGTACAATCATGGGGGTAAATTTACTAAAGGGCGAAGTGGCTAACGCTGGTGAAAATTCGCTGGCGTAATCTCAAGGAGATAGACTTTTGCGCAACTTTGCACTCTAACGCCAGACGAATTTTCGGTCTGGCGAAAGAGGTTTACTACGCAAATTCGCTAAGTTTTTGATTTAACTGACCGTTACCTCTATCGCCAGACTTGTCTTCGCCACCTCAGACCAGGCGAAGTGCAATAGAGTAGATAGGAGTTCCTCAAAAAAAAAATTTCTAAGTCCCAAAAAACGCTAGCGTTTTTTCCTATTTAAAGGGTGATAGACTGAAAAAGATCGTAATTTTTTTTTTTGGTGTACCCTCCTTCCCTCCTACATTTGCCAACATATGGCACCTAAACTATACTGTGGACACATGTGTAGGGCATTATAACAACTTTATATAATTTTATTAAAGGAAAACTATACCCCCCAAACAATGTAGGTCTCTATAAAAAGATATTGCATAAAACAGTTCATATATAAAATCCTGCTTCATGTAAATAAACCATTTTCATAATAATATACTTTTCTAGTGGTATGTGCCATTGGGTAATCCTAAATAGAAAATTGCCATTTTAAAAAATAAGGGCCGCCCCCTGGGATCGTAGGATTCACTGTACTCATAAACATACCAACAAACCATACATGTTAGGTCACATGAGCCAATGAACAGACAGAGTTGTGTCTTTTGCTTCCACACTTCTTCCTGTTGAAGTATTTCTGGTCAGGTGATCTCTGAGGCAGCACAGAGACCATCACGAAATGGTGGCTCAAGGCAAGAGATGTAAAAGGGCAATATTTACTTAAATATATATTCCAGTTTGGTAAGATTCTTTAATATGCCACTTAATATGATATGAACTATCTACTGCTTAAGTGTTCATTTTGGGGGTATAGTTTTCCTTTAAGGTTCTCTGGCCTTGTGTAGTGTAATGTATTTGCTGCAGCATATACGTCCATTGTACTTTAACTGCACGCCGTATGCTAATTAGCCAACACTAGCGTAACTTCGAACTGCTGAGCGTAATTTTGCAAGCATTCAGTACCCTGTGCGCAACTTTGTGAACTAGCGTTATCCAGGCGAATTTACCCCTGGCGAAGTGTTGCGATGTGCGCAAAGCTTGAGCTGGCGAATTTTTTCAAGTTAGTGAATTTGCCCCATGGTTTGCTACTGAATGGAGATAAGTGTATTGGTGAAAAGAGGTAAATCCTGATACTTATAAGAAGAAATATAAACAAAACTAAGCATTAGTTATACTGAACAGTGAAATCTTTCTTCAATTGTAATTATAAGATTATCTTTTGTATTCCCTTTTTAATCATCCCTAGGGTATTTATTTATAAAAGTATGGGATCTGAATTATGGGAGGGTCATAGATACGTTATAGAGTTCATTTTAATCAAATAATTAAAATTTTTAACATGGATTTCCTTTTTTCTTCTGTAATAATAAAACAATCATACTGGGTTTATTCTTTCAATTATTTTGTAGTAGACAAAGTATGGCGATCCAAATTATCCTGGTCCTGAGTAGTGATGAGTGAATTTGTCCCATTTTGTGTCACTGAAAAATTTGTGAAATTTCTAAACAATTTGCAAAACGTATTGAGCTCAATAGACAAAACATGTGTTACATGCAACAATATTTGACTTTAGGTTTTTTGAGTTATGTGGCTATAGTCTTATTTACCCTAGCAACATGGCTGTGGTTTGAGACAGAGACTGGAACATAAATAGGAGAGGGTCTGAATAAGCAGGAAAATAATAATAATAAAAAACTATAAAAAAAATAAATAATGATGGCCAATAGCAAAGTTGCTAGGAATAGGTCATTCTATAACATTCTACAAATTAACATAAAGATGATCCACCCCTTAAAAGTAGCATTGTAACTTTTTGTTGCTTGCAGTATCATTAAGGGCTATTCCACACGGGGAGATAGCGATGCGTTTTCGGTCGCGGCGACAAAGCGCCGCGACAGTCGCCGCGACCGGCGCAGGCGACAGTTTTGTATGGGCGCCTATGTAAAAACGCCTGTGCTAACCACACGAGGCGATGCGCTTTTCAACAGTCGCCTGAAAATGCCTCGCCAGGCAAACGCGTCGCTATCTCCCCGTGTGGACTAGCCCTTAAAGTAAAGTGGCCTTAACTTAGTGACCTTGAAACTTGAACATGAGATAGATGAATCTATCTTTAAAATGGATGAGTCCAGTGAAATCATTTGGAGACCCTCGTTCTCTAGATATTATCTGGAACATATTTGTTAAAGTTAGGTTTCCTTTGTAAATCATGTTTATACGCATTGATAGAAGTGCTTCTAATAAATGAAAATCAAGCTAGGAAATTATGTTCAAATGGTACAGTAGATTTTCTATTCCTTAGTGTTAATGGAGAAACCATCTCTTTGATCAATAACGACAATTTTTATTTCATTAAAAATCCACAGGCCAAACATTTCTTTTTCAGATTGTAACAAATGTAAGAACACAATTTAAATCAACAGAAAAAAAACGAGGCACAAATCAACAGATATAAAATATACAGATAAGATAAAATATAGTAAATTGTTTTTTCTTATTCTATTTTCTTCTTCATATGCCTAGCATTAAACTTGCTAAATAGGCCGGTACATTTTTTAGAGAATAATGTCAGTCCCCAGTCCCAAGGTAGAACTCACTCCTTTGTTGTACCTAAGATATAAGACTAAAAAAAAACAATCATTTATTTAGCCACTACCATAAGAAGCTTTTAAAAAAAATGAATTCCATGTTCATCTGACTGTATTATTTGAAGAAACACAAAAATGATGATGACAGACAAGCTGTCTGTCAGAAGATGTAATTCCATAAGCAAGAGGTCTTTTTTGATATCCTTCTAGTGTACCGTGTCTCAGATATAAATTTGCTTTTATCAGAATGGCAAGCTTTTGTAAGGCATGTCTTTAAATGGTCTTGTCGGCATACTTGCAAGTATTAAAATTGTACATCTTTGACAGTGCGCATTTGTCGCAGACCAACAAGGTGAAATTCTTAACTCCATTAAATCCTCTTAGATTCTCCTGTCCATCATGATTTTACCAAAGTCCAAAAGCTAAATCAGAACCAAAGATTTGTGGTGCAATACTTCTGGGAACGCTAAGTATAACTGTGCACCGCCCTGTTATACTTGGGTCAGAAGGGCAGACCGCAAACTCTGGAACAGATGAGCAGTGCCTAACAGTTAGATCCTCCATAGACTGGCAAGAAGCTCTCTTATTTCAGTGAAGATTCCTCAGTAAATCATGCTCTTGCATGTGGCAAGCAATAAGAAGCCTAGAGAGCAACCATAATGTTGTCCTTTAAGCACCAACTATCCTTGCTATAAAATGCTTTATTTGTGTTTTGATCAATGACACTGTGTCTCATCTCAGCTGCATTTTAGGCATTTGACTATGGTAAATTTCCATATTTGTGTGTAAAAACAGAAAGTAGAAGAAGCACAGATATAACATATCACTGAGCTTTATTTCTTATCTGACTCACATGATGCCCAACACACACCATCCATTTCCATGGATTTCTATTTTGTGAAGTGTCAGAATTTTAAATAAAGCACCATCCAATAAAGCATCCATACTTAACGTGTGAGGAGATAAGTGCTGTATTGTGCTAAGTAAATATGAGGAAGAATAAATACTTTTTGACCAGTCAGACTGTTGTCTGTAACTGGAACAAATATATCTTAAGTGTAAATGCATTGTTATTCTGCAAAATTTTCACCAGTTCACACATTACTACCCATGATCTGCATTTCCAGCATGTCTGTTCCTTTGGCTGGAAACTACATCAGTTGCAAGTGTGTGTACTGTGTGAGCACAACATTCAAAATTACCCATCAGCAAAGCAGGACCAAATGGTGTTATAGTGTAAAGTGCATGACTGTGTATGGAATCTGTTATGCAGAAATCCATTATCCAGAAAGATCCAAATTACAGAATGGCCATCTCCCATCTCCATTTTATCCAAATATTCCAAATTTTTACAAATGATTTCCTTTTTCTCTGTAATAATACAACAGTAGCTTGTACTTGATCCAAACTAAGATATAATGAATCCTTATTGGAAGCAAAACCAGCCTTTTGGGATTATTTAATATTTACATGATTTTCTAGTAGACTTAAGGTATGAAATTACGGAAAGATCAGTTATCTGGAAAACCCCAGGTCCTGAGCATTCTGGATAACAGGTCCCATACCTGTACCTTTTTCCTGTTTGCACGTGTTTTCCCTGATCTCTTAAGGCAGTGATTCCCAACCAGTAGCTCGCGAGCAACATGTTGCTCTCCAACCCCTTGGATGTTGCTCCAAGTGGCCTCAAAGCAGGTGCTTATTTTTGAATATGTTTTGGTTTACAAGTTTTGGTTGTATAAAAACCAGGCCAAAACTGCCAAACAGAGCCTCAATGCAGGTTGACAATCCACATAGGGGCTACCAAATGGCCAATCACAGCACTTATTTGGAACCCCAAGAACATTTTTCATGCTAGTGTTGCTCCCCAACTGCTTTTACTTCTAAATGTTGCTCAGGGGTTCAAAAGGTTGGGGATCCCTGTCTTAAGGGCTGCTGAGTCTGCCTACTGGTGCAAATCAAATCTCTTGAGACACTGAGGGAGATATTTATTATGATAAAAACTAAAAACATTTTTTTTTACTATAAAATTTGAATTTTTATTTTTAATTTTATTATACCCTGAGGATGGAAAAAGTCTGAATCTGAAAATCTGTCATCTCAGATCTTCCTAGGTTGTATATAAGCCAATGGAAGAAGTCCCGAAGATCTCCTGATCTGCGCTGGGTTTCGTGCAAAATCCGAAGATTTTGTGGTTTTCGGGCACAATCTGCAAAAAAAATCGGAGTTTTCAAGCAGAAAATCCGAAAAAGTCGTATAATTCGAATTTTTCCCAATTTTTTTGAGTTTTTTCCCGCACAGGAAAATTTCGAGAAAATGTATTACTAAGGGGAAATATCCCATTTGGGTGGGGGTATATTTCAGAAAATGAGATAAATTCAGATTTTGATAAATAGCCCCCTAAATCTTGCTACCCTGACATTTTGCCCATTTTGACCTTAGGTCTTGCATTTCTTTTTGTTTTGAATCTGACTATGCTGGTTGCCACCTACCTCAACCCTTGCTTGTTTTTGTGTCTATGTGTCTTTACTGCTGGCTTTTATGGTTCTGTTAGACTCACAAGCATCCTTCAACTGATCGATCTACCTGATCTATTCCTGTGCTAAATTTGTCTCAGTGGGACTAGTAGGCCTTTATCTACACTTTTTTTGCACAGTGTTGTGCATTGTAAATTACTAGGGATGGGCGAATTTGACCCGTTTCGTCAAAAATTTGCTGCTGGCAATATGTCGCCAACGCCCATATAAGTCTATGGGTGTCAAAAAAATGTTGTCGCGCGCCTAAATTTTTTTGACGCACTTCTTTTTATTTTGACGCACAACGCCATACAAGTCTATGGGTGTAATTTTTTCAGTGAAACAAGGCAAAAAAATTCACCCATCCCTATAAATTACCTCTAGCATATAATTGATGAGCATGGATTTTGTGGCAAATTTAGAGAGAATGTAGGTTCTCTCTTGCCTGATGTTGGAACCACTCCACACCCCTGTGTAAAAGAAGCATGGTAAGTATGTTGGAGGAAGTATAATAGGCATATATAGGGGGAAGCAGCAAGGAGATGGTTTACCTACAGTATCATCCTATTCACAAGGGAGCCTTAATCCAGTATTGATATTATTTTCAGCAAAAAATTACATTTTACATTTTAAAATGAATTTAGAATTTTGTAGTCCAATCCAATTTCATAAGTTTCCCTGAATACAATGAAAAGCTACAGCAATTTCTAGTTTAAACAAATAACTAAATAACTCTGCATGGTATATTAAATGGTACATAAACCACCATTAAAATGAATCACAATATTTATATCCTTCCTAGTATCATGTGCATCAGCCCCTTACAAGAATGAATAAACTGTTCCTTACTCCAGGGGGTATAATTTAAAATACACATAAAATGTGCTACAGAAATATGATTTTCTGCGCCACTTTTTATACAGCCCATCGCCCTATGATCTGCAACTTATCCCAGGAACTTATATGCTGATGTAAAGCTGCAAGTAAAATTTAAATAAAAGTTTGTGTAAGTCTATGGAACTAGCATAGTTGCTAAAATTATTTACGATATGTAAGTTCTACAATTTTACTAGCTCCTCTGCTTTTAATACCAGCTTACTAGGCTTTAGTAACTTTGTTACTTCAACTGTCAGTTATTATGTAAAATACAAGCATAACCTCCAACATAATGCTGGCATATGCACTTTTACAAATAAAGCAGCCAGGGCTTTTAAATATGGAATTTGTGCCAAAGGGAAAGCTCAGTATTATTTGAAATGCCCCACATTTATAAATATATGATACATTTTACTGTAAGTTTACACATTTTGGACATAAAATTAATTTAATTTCTTTATAAAAATGCTCCCATGTGTATTACTAGTAAAAATAACAAATATATTATAACGGTGAGCAATATAAGTGTAAAAGGAATATTTAGAAAATTGCCATCAAACTGGCATTTATTTTCTGATAATATCCATCTGTTCTTTTTGCTAGTGGGCATTTGGCAAAGTTACCTGGAAATATTGCATACATCAGTTAACCTCATCCTACTTATTCATTCTAACTGTGATTCAGTTGTGTTCTACGTTAAACTCTGACATTCTCAAACTGTGTAGATGTGGGCCAGTACCCCTCCTGGCATTTCATCATTTGGGCATATTTTGTTCAGGGTATATTAAAGTTTAGAACCAAGAGAAAGTAACAAAATACATATTTAATTAATTGCATTTTAACCATCAATTTAAATAATTTGTATATATATATATATATATATATATATATATATATATATATATATATATATATATATATATATATATATATATATATATATATATATATATATTGTAGTTATTGTGGTGTAATGATGCACTATGTAAAAGCATGGTATCAAACATATTTGAGTTAGTTTTTCAATTCAAATTTTCAAGATTTCTCAAATGCAAAGATCACGAAAATCTGAATTAAAAAAACCAATTGAGATTCTATAGAAGTCAATGGAGGATGTATCTGAAGGAAGTCTGATGTTTGCTTTTGGCGGGGACATTTGTAAAAACATTATAGTCTATAGTATTTTATAATCTAATTTTTAAACGCTATTACAGGAAAGCCCTGGAGCTATAAGCACAGGGGGTGCATGACAAGGGATCCAACCAGCAGTCAGATTACACTGGTTTATGTTTAAAGATTGGCAGATGTAGCTGTGATTGGGTGAGAAGGAATGAGTTAAGGCAGGGGAAATCTGGGCTGGGGGTGGAGAATGAAAGATGTGATGTCAGCAGAAGAAGCAGTTCAGTTCCTTATCTTCTGAGCAGGTAGAAACATCCCACCCTTTCCTCCCCAATTTTCGCATATTTAGTGAAATTTTGGGAGTTTCTCTTCTTTATTAGTGATGGGCGAATTTATTCAACAGGCGCAAATTCGCGGCGAATTTGTACGATTCGCCGCCGGCTAATAAATTTGCGAAAGTTCGCCGGCGGCAAAAAAAACGGGCGTCGGCGAAAAAAAACGGACGCCGGCATCAAAAATGAGACGCCGGCGTAGTTTTGCAAATTCGCCCATCACTATTCTTTATGTTGTCATAATATCTATTAATGAGCAAATGTGGATGTTTATACTGTGGTTTCGGTACAGTTAAGGTGGCCATACACGGGCCGATAAAAGCTGCCGACAGACCAAGTCGGCAGCTTATTGGCCCGTGTATGGGGGCCCCCGACGGGCTTCCCCGATCGAGATCTGGCCGACATCTCGATCGGATGGGATTAAAAATCCCGTCGGATCGCGTGCGCATCTGTTCGTTGATGCGGTCCCGCGATCCAACCGCCCGTTTGCGAATGCTAGGATCCGATCGTTGGGCCCTAGGGCCCACGATCGGATCAGCACGATATTGCCCACCTCAAGGTGGGCATATCGGAGGGAGATCCGCTCGTTTGGCGACATCGCCAAACGAGCGGATCTATCCATGTATGGCCACCTTTATACAGTATAAACATGGGGGCTTGCATGTTATTATTCATGTTAAATGAATGTCAAATGCTTGATCCAGGGAATATTTCCAATCACCATTGGGGTCAAGAAGGATTTTTTCCCTCTTGAGGCATAATTGACACTGGCTTCAGGCTGGCTTTTTCCCCTTCCTCTGGATCAATACAGTAGATAAAGTAAGTATATGATAATATATTAAGTTTTATTTGTCACAGCAATGGTAGGAACTTGCCAGAGTAATGCACAGGTAAGTTTAGAAGAGTGTAACACAAAATGGTTTTCTCAGTGGTCCACCAGTAGTTTTCAGGTTGTCAGACTCTTCCACAGACCAATGGAGTAGCCATCTCCAACTCAGTAACATAAGCAAATAAGGAAGTCTGGAGAGTCTTAGAAAAGTGTGTAGTTTTTATTTATCGCACTACATGTTTCGGACCCAACAGGTCCTTCCTCTGGTGCATGTTACATACAGTGAAAAAACAGCTTTTAAACCCTCCATTACCCACAAGCCCCACGTGACTCTACAGCTCCATCTTGTGGCCAGTAGACAGTATTGCAACAGTATTTTTTACACATGAATACTATGTAATCATCTATTCATATTGAAACACCAATGACAGTTCAAGTAGTTCAATGATACAGTTACATTTTTGTTTCAACTTTGTTTCAACAGCTTTTAGGATAGTAATAAGTTATTCTCACCATAGTGGTTTAGTTTTAGTGTCCATTGTATCAGTGCCATCTTGTTCGAGACAACTGTAAAAAATATACATTTCTTTGTTAGGAAATTAAAGATTTAGAACAATGCATTAATTCTCAATTACAACATTTTATACAGACTCAATCAAATCATTTTCACAGAAAGCATTTAAGGCTCCATGCTTCATTTATCCCGAATGGTTCAATACAGTTCAATTTGTCCATTCATCTAGCCTCACATTGTAACAGTATTCTCTTTCTATCTCCTCCTCTTAGGGGGTGATCTATGTGTTCGAGAACCATCCACCTGAGGCTTGCTGCATTATGTTTAGCTTCAAAAAAATGTTTCCCAACAGGTGTTTGTGTTCTCTTTTCTGTTTGGTTGTAGTTAGTGATTGATCTTTTATGCTCTCCTATCCGAATCTTTACATTTCGGGAGGTCTGTCCCACATAAACCATACCACAGGGGCATTTTAGTGCATATATTACCCAGTCAGTGTTACAGGTAGAATAGTGTTTTATGGGAATTTTTTTACCATTATGTGGATGGGTGATGAAGTCCCCTTTTATTATAGAGTTGCAACAACTACAGTTAAGGCAAGGGAAAGTGCCATTTTTTGGGGTGCTGAGGAACCTTGTATTTTGTTTTTTCACACAAATATCAGCTTTCACCAAATGGTTAGAGATGTTCCTGCCTCTTTTATAGGAAAAGAGTGGTTTCTCACGAAACAATCTCCCAAACGTATGATCTTTACTTAAAAGTGACCAATGTTTCTTAACAATGCATTCAATCGGTTTACTTAGTGCTCCATATTCTGTTACAAATGGGATCCTTTTGTCCCTTTTAGGTATACTTTTTTTCTGTAACAGCGTTGCCCTTGGAACTCTTAGCACTTCATCCCTTGTTGTACACAATATGTCATAGTCATAACCTCTTTCGGTAAATTTCTTTATCAATTTGTTGGATGCTACAACATATTTTTTGTCATCAGAGGCGATTCGCCTGATGCGTAGGAACTGTCCTTATGGTATGCCTTTTATTGTGTTTGGGGCATGGAAGCTATCGGGCCTAAGTATATTATTCCTTTCCAAGGGTTTGTTGTACAATTCTGTTGCAATTTCCCCTTGTATGTTGCTGACATTCACATCTAAATAGTGTATACTGTCCTTGCTGTACTCAGCTGTGAATTTAACTGTAGGATGTTGTTCATTTAGGTATGCCAAGAACTCAAGTAAGTGGGGTTCACTGGAATTCCAAACTATGAACACATCGTCCACAAATCTGAAATAACACACTATGTGATCCCTGTATTTAGTGTTTTCCAAAATCAGCCGGTTTTCAAGTATGCACATAAAAATGTTAGCATAACTCGGAGCCAAATTACTTCCCATAGCTGTGCCTTGGGTCTGTAAATAATAGGTCTCGTCAAACCTAAAATAGTTCTTCCTCAATACTAGAGACATAAGCTCCAGGAGGAAGTAGACCTGGTGGTGGGAAAGTTTTTCTGTCAGTAGCATTTGTTCCGTACAATACATCCCCTCCTCATGTGGGATTGAGGTGTACAGGGATTGTACATCTATGCTACACAGTATCCATTCGGGACTAATTCTACCCAATGTTTGTAAACGATTCAAGAAATCAGTAGTATCTTTTAAACATTGTGGTATTTTATCCACTATGCTTTGGAGAAAAGTGTCTACATATTGTGAAAGTGGTTGGAGCACTGATCCCATACCTGATACTATTGGGCGTCCCGGTGGTTTGTCAAGCTTTTTGTGTACCTTGGGAAGTATATAGAATACAGGGATGCGTGGATGTGTAGTGATTAAGAAGTTTTTCGTTTGTTCATTAATCAAGCCTGATTCAAGGGCCCCAAGAACTGTATCATCTACACATTTTTTAATCTCCCATGTGGGGTCATGATTAATACAGGTGTAGTGGCCCGGGGTATTAAGCAATCTTAATGCCTCTTCAATATAGTCCGTCTTATTCATCACGACTATGCTTCCCCCTTTGTCTGCTTTTTTAATAATAATCTGTGTATTTAATTCCAGTTTTTTAAGTGCCTCTCTTTCAGCTCGGTTTAAGTTACCCTTAGTGCTATGCATTTTCTTACTCCTCTTGTCCCACAGGCTTCCCACCTCATGCAATACTACATTCTCAAATATTTCCAGGTTTTGTGAGGTAATGTCAGGCAAAAAATCACTTTTATTTCTAAGGGTTTCACTCTTATGGGACGATTCCCTAGAGGACTCAGTATCTTTATGCATAAAACACATTTTAAGCTTTAGGCGTCTTATAAATTTGTGGAAGTCAATTTTCCAGCCAAACAAGTCAGTATTGTGTGTGGGTATAAACCCTAGTCCCTTGTTCAGAATAGCAAGTTCAGTGGCAGTTAGGGTATAATCAGAAAGATTAATTACCAGGTTTTTTACCTCATTCAATGGGATTGGTAAAACTGCCTCTGTGCTGGTCTGCGTTGGGATTTCCTGGGTAGATATCCGCCTGCGACCCCTTCCTCGTGAACTCCTCTTGTTCCTCGCCAGTCCGGTTCTCTCCTGTTCTGCTGCCTCTGTTCGCCTAAAAAAGGCCTCTGCGATCCTCTGTAGGGCTGTGTGCTGCGTTCAGACTCTGAGCTGAACCGCTCGTCTGAGTCACTCTCAGTGCTGCAAGGAGGAGGCGGGGTCCGACGTGTGTAGAGCTGCTGGGGAGCACCGGCTTCTGGACGGTGTCTCGGCAGACCAAAATTGCTGGAACGCGTTTGCTGCCTTGGAGCCTTGCCAGCTATACACGATTCCAGATGTGTAATCTCTGGTGTCCCGCTCAAACTTCTTCAGCTTCCTGGCGACCGTCTCTCTTTTCAATCTTTCTATGCTGGTATGGATATCTTTTAGTATTTTTTCGTATTCTGGTTGATTCTGTATGCTTTGTTTAGAAGAGGGAGAAAGGAGGTTTTCTCCTGTGACTGCACGGTGGGTAGATTGATACAGACACTACTACTGCTTGTGCTAGGTGATAGCCTGCTTTGATTTCCTATCATTGAGACAATGCAGAGTCAGGATAGACAGCAGGGCTGCTGAACTTCTCTCATGGTGGGAGATGCAGCTCCTGCTGGAAGCAGAGTTTGGGGCCATCCCTTCTATAGGCAGAGGCAGCCTAATATTCATTGGTGGATATAATGACATAGTGCTGATCTTTTGGAATTTCGGCTTTAAATATTGCCTCAGGGTGAGACTGGCAAGGTCCAATTTATTTGATAAAATGTGAATAAATGCTGTGGCCATTTGACACCATTTCTGGTTCCTGGTGTTTCATTAAGGTATGTAACAATGGGGTTCAGTGAGATGGCTGAAAACAAAGGGTCAGTTGAGTGGTCACCTTGTCAATACGATTAACATTTATGTTTGTACTTAACTGTGCTATCAAGACATAGTCATAGTTAGTCATAGCCACTATCAAGTGTGACAGTGTGCACACTCATTTTTAAAAATGTTTGCTGACCTTTTGCAGTAATAAAATAGATCAATGGATCAGTGCTAATGTTCTGGTTTACAATTTCAAAGTATATTTTTTGGGAGTGCTGGGCACCTAGGTGTCAAACTTCCATGTAGAAAGAAGTAGAGAGTGGCATAGCTGCATGGAACATGGAGTAAATCATAACAATGTATCAAAATAGAATAGCCTGGTTTTGAATGTTAATATTGAATACTGTATGGCTAATTACTTTTAGATGGTATGTATCCATGATATAAAATGTTGTATTAAAAATTATGCTGCTCAGTTAGAAATGGGGGTAGGTTGTGCAAAGCCTCTTGAAGGCTGTGACCAATTTATATTGTTTTGGCAACTGAGAAGCCAGAAATGAAGGCAAAGCTAAAAAGTCATGAATGTATGTGTAATACAATGAAAGTCTTCTTTAAAGTACTCACAAGCCTCATGCTACACACATATTTGCCTTAAAACCAACATTTAAATATTTGAACCCTCACTTCAGAAATTAAGAGACATTCAGCTTACTCCTTGACCAACTATGCTCTGAACCACCAGAGTCCAAATTTGCAGAGAGAATATGTTTTGTACTTGCATCTCATCAATGCAAGATACTGAAGAGATAGAGAATAACCAAATGAAAGAAATATAAAAACTGCAGAGGGCATGCAAAGCTTTGCATTTAAAGGGCGAAGGAAAGGTTAAATCACCCCTGAAGTGATTGTAATCAATTGTAATCAATTATCTGATATCATTGCTTGCTTAGAAGAACCCCTGGCTGGTGCAGTTTCTCCTATGGGGGGGGGGAATGTACCAGCTGTCAACAGCTTTATGTACAAAGGCACCTGTATCAATACTCGGAGGTGCATCAGTTATTATCAGGTTCCTCTCAAATGCTGATTTAAATGTGAAAACATGTAGGAACTAAAAGTTACAAATTTTTGTAAACCAATTGGCATAATATTTCAGTGTAACTACATGAACTGTACCTTCATACAGTGAGACGTTCTTCAAACCAAGTCAGCTCTCTACTACGGTATATGGCCGGTATAATATCATATATTAAAAAAATGTACGTTTTTTACTATCTCTCTCAGTACCAATAGAGACAGGCAACAACTCCAGCAGGGCAGTTTACAGTTTAATTTCATGGAGGGAATTAAATTCCATCCTGACCCTAAACTTGCCAATGGCATTCAGTTGCTATTACTACTGATGGCATCAGAATCAGACTGGGCAGGTGGAACACCGGGAAAAAAACTCTTGTGGGCCCTTGGCTCTTGTGGGCCCTGCCAGCCCAGATACGCACCCTGCACATCTGTAGCTTTTCCTGACGTTGCGCAAGATGGGTGCTGGTGTGCTCCACCAATGAGGCGGGTTTCAGCACCTGATGCACTCTGCGCACTAGTGTTTCTGCCGACAGGTAAGCCAGTGAGGGGCGGCACAACACTCCTTCAGAATCGGCATTGTATATGCGCGGGGTGGTGCGTCGGCATGAGGCGGGCCCAACCAATGAGACAATAATTAAAGGTATGGAAACATAATCTTGCCTCTTTTTAGGTCCCTGGTAAGGCATCACTTTGAGTATGCAGTGCATTGCAATTTTGGATTCCAGCACTTAAGAAGAATATAAATGAGCTGGAGAGAGTGCAGAGATGTGCAACTAAACTGGCAAAAGGAATGGAGGATTTTAATCATGAGGGTAGATTGTCAAAGTTGGGGTTGTTCTCTCTGGAGAAAACATGCTTGAGAGGGACATGACTACTCTTTATAAGTACATTAGAGGACATTATAGACAGATTACAGGAATCATTTTCTTGCATATAAAAAAACAAAGAACCAAAGGCCATCCAATTAGATTAGAACAACAGAGGAACATAAGAAAAAATGGCCAATGACTTTAATTTATTTGGAGAGAGAAAAATGGCTTGGTGCGTAAAAATAATTTCGAGTATAAATGGCCATTGACTTCAATGCATTACGCAAAATTTTGCGAATGTTTTGGCAAATCGGGACAGATTCGCTCATCTCTATCTAGTAATTCCGTACATTTTAACAACTTATCTGTGTAATTCAAAGTTTACTTTATTCTTTTTTTGTGATATGTCTTGTCTTAAATTGTAGGATTAGCAGACTATAACATAGTTTACTTTGTTTTGACAGAAATAGAATTAAATTGACAATTGCAAAGAAAATGAAAAGGCAGTACACCTGGAATTCACACAGAAGATTATGCAAGCGTATCCAGTGTGTAATCCAATCTTGAAACATTGAAGTCACTTAGGTTGCATAATCCTTTTTTAAACCTGCAATCTTATAGATGCTACTGAAACAAGATTATTTTCCATCTGTTTTATTTTAATTTGCGCCACTTTGAATGATTTATTATTATGTAAATGACACATGAATATTGAATTTTGATGGACTCATTTTGAAAGATTAAGTCCTAAACTATTAATGAAATGCATTATTTGAAAATGCATCAAAATTCTGAGTATAGCTGGAACAAATATAAATACACAAGATCAAATTGATTTCATTTCTAAAAAAAAGTGGAAAATAGACAAAAGACAATATTATGTATTTACAATAGTATTAAATGAAAAGCAATTAGTAACCAAAAACCTATGCCTGTGTTGCCTACAGTAGTAGAATAATATATAATGTGAACTATGCGTTTAATGTAAGCAAAGTAAATAAATACAATGTTCTCTGCTTGTTGTATAATTTATATATATATATATATATATATATATATATATATATATATATATATATATTATTTATATGTAAATATATACGTTTATTGTAATTTTAAAATACATTTTGATAACTTCCTTTTTATCTACTGATTCTATAGAATATAAGGCCTGCTGTCATAAAAAAGTTTTATTCAGCTTCAGTTTATATACCACTAAAATGCAAAATAAAAGGCTTGATGTTAAGGCTTGATGCTAAAGATGTCAATTTGGTTGTAGTAGCCCTACTAAAGGGCACCTCACTGGAGGTGTGGGCTAACAGTGCTTCCACTCCAGTTAGTTAAAACAATATCAAGAGGGAGCCCATGTAGTCAAGCAAAGTGTCACAGCTCTTGATCTTCATGGGCACATGTATACTGTCTTTCAAATGCCCATAATGAGCAAGCTGAGAGAGTGTGGCTGAACATAGTGTCCTGCACTGGGAGCTCTCTCACAGTGGGAATTTATTAAAAAAAAATCAATACAGGAGGTAAAGAAGTTCCTGCCCAAAAGAGCTTACAATCTAAAAGGAGAAGAGGATGATTTCAAACATAAGGCCCTTTTGATACATATGGGATACATGGATCTGGAGAACTGGCAACGCTAAGGGGGTTATTTACTAAACTCCGAATGCAAAAATTCAGAAAATTCTGGATTTTTTTTTATAAAATCTGACTTTTAAAAAAAATCATGAATTTTTCGGAATTTATTAAACCCCAAGGATAGGGATGTAGCGAACGTCGGAAAAAATGTTCGCGAACATGTTCGCAAACTTCCGGGCAAAAATGCGAACGGTTCGCGAACGTCGCGAACCCCATAGACTTCAATGGGAAGGCGAATTTTAAAAGCTAGAAAAGACATTTCTGGCCAGAAAAATGATTTTAAAGTTGTTTAAAGGGTGCAACAACCTGGACAGTGGCATGCCAGAGGGGGATCAAGGGCAAAAATGTTTCTGAAAAATACATTGTTGACACAGCGCTGCGTTTTGTGCTGTAAAGGGCAGAAATCACACTATGTCACTCAGGTGATGTTTCTGGACACGGAATGTGAAAAAGCTCAGACAGCTAGGTGGCACTTGGTTAAAGACTGGGCAAACAATGCCTGCAAGGGCAACGTATACAGTAGTGGATACGGAATATATTATTGCTGCTTGAAAAACGCCACTCAGGTGGTGTTTCTGGAGACTGTATTATTATTGATATTTAGACAGAATGTAAACAAGCTCACACAGCTAGCTGGCAGTTGTTTGAAGAACACACTGGGCAAATAATGCCTGCAAGTGCACTACTATTGGTGCACTACTATGAAGAACAGCAAACAGCACTGGACACGTTAAAGAACAGTAAGATAAGTAAATAAAAAATATGTATATGTATATTAAAAAAAAAAATTACTCTGGTTGGTGCTGAACTACTAGGAGCAGCACACCAGTCCCACTCCCCAACACAGCTAGACTAATAGCACTGGGCTCTTATAGTAGCAAAGTAAAAAAAACAAAAAAGAAAATAAAAGCAGTCCTTACAAGGACTATTGGGTTACAGGCAGCAGTCAGCAGATGAGAGATCAGCAGCAGTGCCCACAGCAGCTACATACAGAGCACTGCAGTAGAAGGTAGATTACTAGCCAGCAAAGCTACCTAACCTAAAATGTCCCTCAAATCCCTGCAGAGTTCTGTCCCTACAATACAGAGCAGTATCAAGTAGATTACTAGCCAGCAAAGTTACTATCAACTGTCCCTCAAATCACTAACAGCTCTCTCCCTTACACTAGCTCTTCCAAGCACACACAGGCAGAATGAAAAAAACGCTGCAGGCTTCAGTTTATATATGGAAGGGGAGTGGTCCAGGGGGTGTGGGGTGGTCCAGGAGGGAGAGCTTCCTGATTGGCTGCCATGTATCTGCTGGTCTGGGGTGAGAGGGCAAAAATAAGCGCCAGCTAAGGCGAACCCAAATTGGTGAACGTCGCGCGACGGCGGACGCGAACACCCGATGTTCGCGCGAACTAGTTCGCGACATCCCTACCCAAGGACAGAAAAGTCCGAATCTGAAAATCCGGCATCTCAGACCTATCGAGTTTACATATAAGTCAATGGGAGAAGTCCCAATGATTTTTTGATGTGTGCTGGGTTTTTGGCAATACCAAACCAAAAAGTATTCGGGCAAAAATTCTGAGTTTTCGGGTGAAAAATCCGACAAAAAATCAGATTCTCGTGATTTTGTTGGATTTTTTCCCGCAAACAAGATTTTCGAGAAAGTGTATTAATAAATAAGCCCAAAAAACCCGGCCGGAGTTTTTTTCAGAAAATATTGAGATAAATTCGGACTTTGATTAATAACCCCCTAATGGGCCTATTTATTAAATATCAATTTTTCTGGTCGAGCTTTTAAAGGGGAAACTTGAATGTTTAAAGGAAAATTAAAATTTTTCGAGATTTATTATGCTCTGAAGCTGCTAAAATTTTTAATCTGAAAATACTCCGGCTAAAACCTGTCAAAATCATTTAGAAGTCAATGGCAGATGGCCCCTTCAACAATTGAAACATGTTTTATACCTTTAGGATTCTTGATAGTTTTGGGCTGTATATTTATATTTATTGGTAAATTAAGAGGATTCGGGTTTGTGAGTTTTGAATTTTTTTTTAATCCTAGAGAGAAATAGTCGAGTTTTAGTATAACCCCCCACGGTGACTGTTTACTCATTAACAATTAATAAGTAATTGGGTCTACATTTTCTATTTTCAAAATGGCTTTATGTTTGAAATAGTCTCTTTTAGTCTACTAGGAAATATCTGACTGTGGTAATCATTTACATTGTTATAGGAGGGGCCCCCCTTTAACTGATGCTTTGTTTTATTTTTATGGGGTAGGGATGTTTTAAAGCAATTGGCCTTTAAGAATAAAATGTATACATTTTATATTTTTACCTACATTATTTTGAACTGAAAGTTCCAAGTTTAACCTTGTGGTATATAGCTGCAAGTACTGTTTGGTGTTTATTACATACAAGGGTGAGACTCAATGCAGATTGATCTTGCAACTTAATAAGATTGATATAGGTAACACACAGTTTACCTTTTATCAGGTTATTTGTTTTATTCACAATGCTTTTAGTGCTTAAGGAGTGAAAAGCAGGGTCCAAGGGTCCTTTATGGTTGTCTTTGCACGTACAGAAAAAAAAAAATATATATTTTACATAATAATTGGTTAATTGCCAATATATATTTTATTTTCAGATGCTAGAGAGGCAGATATAATATACAGTACACATGTTCTATTTATATAATACATAGAAACATAGTAGGTAAGGTTCAGGTCCGGACTGAGAATTAAAATAGGCCCTGGCATTTCAGGTACACAGAGGCCCAAACAGCCCCCACCAGCCCACTAAATACTGACTTTCTATGGGACCTTATAGCAGCCCCTCTGGCATTTGCCACAACCCACAGATTGCCAGTCCGGGCCTGGTAAGGTTGAAAAAAGACAAGTATCCTTCAAGTTCAAACTGTGCTAAGTTGCCTTAGAGGGGAAAAAAAATCTTCCCGACTTCCAAGCCCCTGAACCAACTTTGAATTAAGAATTTATTTTAATAAACCTGTAATTTCTAAAAAGTTATCCAATCCTTTCTTAAAAACTATCTAATGTTTCTGTCATAGCAAAAGTCGTTTTTAATGGAGCCACACCCTCAACCCTCATCTTTTTTACTAACGATATAGCTAAAAAAATTGGAATCAGTCTTTGCTTGGGATTCAGTTTTTCATTTTTTAGTTTTGCCTTCCCTGATTTACAATACTTGTAGTATTTTGGGTACTAAAAGAAGCATCTGCCCCCACTTGTATTTCTTAAATGCTGTTTTCTTCATTACTATTAACTTCTAATTTAAGATATATGGAGACCTATTTATCAACAATCTTATTTTAGTGGTTTTAGAGGTTTTTGAAACATGACTAAACTCACTTTCTCTAACAAATGTCATGAAATGTATTAAAATATTTCCGAACTGAAAATACATGAATGGGAAAAGTATTGAAGACTGAGGGGCTCATTTATAAACACTGGGCAAATTTGCACCTGGGCAGTAACCCATAGCAACCAATCAGTGATTAGCTTCTTTCAGCCAGCTGCAAGTTCAGCACTGAAAGCAATTATCTGATTGGTTGCCATGGGTTACTGCCCAGGTGCAAATTTGCCCAGTATTTATAAATGAGCCCCTGAGACTTTTTTCTATTTGTTGCACAATAACTGTGACTTTTTCATATTATCACACAAAAGCCAGCATCACTAACTGAACCTCTTCATCCTAGAATCTGTGAATAGTTTAATCCATAAAGTTTCAGTCCTCTCATTCTCCTCCACAACTTCTTCCTTAAAGGGGAACTATCGTGAAAATGACAATTTAATATAAGCTTTTTCCAAATACAATCAATTAAATATTCTGCATCATTTTATCTTCATTCTGTCTTCATGTAGGAGTTGTGTGTTTGATATGCATTAACAGTTAGATCCAATATATCTTATAGGGGGGGAGCCTTTCCTAGCAGATTAGAACTCACTCAAATAACTGATTCCAGTACAAACAAAATCTAAAAAAAAATACTTTTGCACAAATGCTGCATGTAGAGAGACCAGATTTCTGGTGATTTTAATAGAGTGAGATCTAATACATCCTCTAGGCAAAAAGGAAACCCCCTATATTATATACTGGAGCTATCAATGTATATCTGACACCCAACTCCTGAATGAAGACAGAATGAAGAGAAACAGAGAGAGGAATAGTGAAGATGAATTTGATTAATTCAGAAACAGTACAGAATTTTTAATTGATTGTATTTAGAAAGTTTATTATTTCAGTATGCTGACGTTTCTATGAAATTTTAATTTTCACGATAGTTCCCCTTACTATGGTTTCAAATCATACTAGGTTTCAAATCCTGCTTAATGTACAGACATACATCTCCCTGTTTTCTATTTCCCATAAAGGTAAAGCCTTTTATATTTAATGCTCAGTCATGAGGCTCATTCAGCCATGCATATACTATTCTAATTCTTCTCATTCATGTTTACTTTTTGTTGGTGCTAGCACTTTAATGCTACACTACAAGCAATGGCAGTACCAGATGGAGTATTCACAATACATTCTATAGCTGCTAATAGCATAGAGCTGCTTAAATGTTAGGGGACTAATTATAGTGCTAAAAGGAGAATATTTCCAGTTCCTTTTATTGCTTCTCACTTAGATAAGGTGATGTTTACGGAATACTGTTCAGTTAAGGAACTCTAGGTTATTAGGCATCTTCTAAGTGAACGCACACAAAAAAAATCACCTTACAGCTTTTAGCTATGCTCGTTACTTTTCTTGAAGGTTGCTTGTGATCGCTTTCAGTTATTGGGTTGGCATGTATGAGAAAATTAGTCCATTCATGTCTTTGGGATATTATGTGACAAATATTTTCTGCTTTCCAGGTAATAGCTTATTCGCACTCATCAGGGTTTTTTTTTTTTCCAGAAATGAAAGATAATGAAACATAATGAAATGCTTGGTGGCCATATGGATCAACTAACAAACAGATCTTTTAAATTAAAATTCATGGTAAAGCTCCCTTTAACAGTGTCTGAATTGCAGTAAGATTAACATAAAATGACGGTGTTTCATGTGTGCTGCATATGTTAAAAAGGTTACTATCAGTTAACTGACCTTCAAAGATTCTCCATTGACATTGCAGGCAAATACTACTCCCATTCAATCCACCCTTGGATATAAAATCAGGTGATATATATTATGGGCTTTGGCAGCTCAGGTGTGACCTAATGGAATCCCTGTTATTTAAATTGATTGATTTTTTATAAATATCTGACCTAATTATGATGAATTGACTTTAGAGTAAATTCTGCATTAAAAAGTAAAAAGTAAAAAGTGGTACATAAAGGAGGCTAAATAAAATATAGTAAATTTTATTTTAAAATACATAAATATACATACATAAATAAACAGGCAGCACAAACTCAGAATTGGAAAGGAGCCCGATAATAAAAAAATATTTATTTCACTCCTTTATAAATATTTCCGTTAATGTATTGCTAACTTGGACATAAACATAAGGAAACCTTAATATGCATACTGGCTAAAACTCAGATTTGAATAGGCTTCATTCCAGGTCAATGTGCACATAATTAATTATGTTGTAAATGTTAAAATACACAAAATCCCATATTCTGTATATTTTAGTTTTGTAAATATTAAAAAGGCAAAACAGACAGTTTTTTTCCATGGAGCTGAACTGATTTATCCAAATCCATTAAAAGACAAATTTGGTTTTATTCCATTCTTTATTATTTGTATATTTATTAACATATGAAAATGTAAGAAGGCCTATATGCATTCTTTGACCAATGAGCCAAAAGTATACACAACCCTCTTTTTCCATAGTTTGTGAGATAAATAACCTCTATATAATATATTCAGGAACTTACTTCGGAAGTGACTTGAGGAGTAATAGATATTTAAGATATAAGGTAAACAATTTTTCTGTAGTAAGGTCTGGAATTTGATATAACCATTTTGTTATACCTCTCTTAAAATCCTTACCTGATAATGGATTTTGTAAGACTTTATAAACTCTGCACCTAACTACATCTCATCCCTTGTCTCTCTATATGTTCCTGGCCAAAACCTCCTCTGCTCTTAGAGCAACCGCTTGGTTGTATCCCCCACTACTACTGCTGTTTCCTGCGTCAAACCCTTCTGTCTTGCTGCTCCTTATATTTGGAATGCTATTCTGAATCTCTCCGGAGAGAATCCTCCTTTTATATCTTTAGAACTAAACTCATAGACTACCTCTGTGAGCACCACAAGCTGGGAACTGGCACTTACTGTATATGACAGTGTAACACACTAACCTTATTATTAACACACTAACTACTTATTATTTGCAATGACCCCTTGTTTGTTACTGCAAATTATTGTTTTGCTGTACAGTGCTTCACCCTCAAGGAGTGCTATACAAATAAAATATATGTACATACATATTGTAATTGAGTGGAATAGATAGTGATTTGGTTTGTCTTGTTTTGTTTTTTTTTGTGGTGGGATAGTGCAAATTACTCTTTGTGTTTTATGCCTAGCTTGTAAGCATGAGAAGAAATCCCAAGATATTAAGGGGTGTTTTTCTTTAAGATCTGAAAGTAAGTAAACATTTGTAGTGGTACACATGTGGAGGCCCATTTATTAAAGCTCAAATTTTAGTGGTAATAGAGATTTTTGAAACCAAAAATAACATCTATTTCTATAAAACCATGAATGCCATGAAAGTTACTAAAAGGTCATTATAAAAAGCATGAATAAAAATAGGCACTGAGCAATCCAATTTCAATTTCAAGCAATCCTTGAAATTTCATGAAAATGAATGTTCAGATCTCTGAAAACCCCTTAAACTATGAACATGAATGAAAGACAGTTTTTTGCAAGAAAAGAAGGGCAATGTCCAATCATTCTACATGACCTAAATAGCTTTAACTTGGCGTACTTTTGTATTTGTATTGTATTTCATGGATTTTACACTTGATAAATAACCAAAAAATTGTGCATTAAAAAGCCTGAATTGAAGAAACCTGTCAGGTACTCACCTCGTCGAGCAGCGCGTCCTGTGCGCTCCAGCGCACCCTCTGCGTTCCAGCGCGTCTGTGCGTTCCAGCAGCAGCACAGTGCAGCTCAGTGACGTCATCACAGGGCGTCGCGGTGCCAGCTCCAGGGATTCAGGCGGCGCAGCAGGATGACGCAGGCTACACCATTTAGCCCAACGCAGAGGACTCTCAGGTGCTCGGACATCGTAGTTTCCTAGCTACACTCTGAGTAAGTGACTATTTGAATTCTATTGAACTTGGCTTTTGACTCTGCTTCTGTATCTCGACCATTCTGCTGCATTAACCCCTTGTACTTTGCTTGGATTGATTCATTCTTGCCGACCTTGCCTGCTGTTTGATTACTCTGCTGAATTAACCCCTTGTACTTCGTTTGGACTGACTTATCGCTGCCGACCCTGCCTGTTATCTGACTACCCTACTACATTAACCCTTGGTACTTTTGCATGGACTTTTATTTACCGTTGCCAACCTTGTTTGCCTGGTTGACCATGCTCCGAATTTAACCCCTGGGTATCCAGCCTTGTGTTCTCCAATCTGCCTACTGGAACATCTTCCTGATCTCTCAGTGTCGTGTGGTTACGTGGCCTAACGTCTTCGCTTAAGGCAAACATCTTTTCTGCTGGACGCTTCGCCAGGACCTGTTATGGCTGACGCCAAGGTGCTTGCTGAGAACTTCTCTTCTGTGACTACAGATTCCTGCTCCTCACTCTTACACTACTAATCTCGTATTTCTCTGTGCTCCCTGCAGTCACGTTACGCAGCACCTGAAGTTTCCCTACAAGATCAAAGTATCCAGTTCTCAGGCTCCCATACCTCACCTTCACTAGCCTCCCTCCGTGCCTAATTGGGGGTTGTACTTGTGAGGGGGCTGTAAGGGTTGTCTTCTTCTACATCAACGGTTCCTCCCGGATCGGTAAGTCTGACAAAACCAAAGTTCACAGTACATTCTTAAATCAGACCCTCAGTATTTCACCTAAAATAAAGCAACCAATTAGACATTCTGAACCATTCTCTTTCCAACCCAACAGTCAAAATTAGGATTATAGCAATATTTCTTACTACTGGTGACAAAAGGAGAGTGGGGTGTATTGCCTGCAGATCATACCAAAAATTATTCAATTTCCAAGTCCAGAATTAGGTACATAATAAAGAAAAAGACACCAGGGACATAAGATTGGTGGCCTTCAAGCTGTTACTGAATGCAGTGATTTTAAAATGTCCCCATTAAACATATGACTTGTTACCAATGCAGAAGTTGAATGTACTTAAGACACAATGATGTACAGATGAAGCCACTTTAGTATGTGTTTAACACAGAATATCGAAACGCATTTAACTCATTTGTATGATAAATTTGTGTAATTACTCCTAAATCCACAAGTACCAGGTACATTTCATTATCCACAACACTGGTGTTCCGTTTGTATAGCAAATTCAAAATGAATACTGAGCTTTCACTGTGGATGCTTACTTATAAGATAGTGTCCATTTAGAAGTAAGGCTTTTATTTCTTATTGAGCATCCACAGGTATTGGATTGCAAATATCATCAAACTCTACGCTACCAATTCAAGTCTTGTTTGTTAGTCTGCAAACATGCAGAGCTAGTGCCCAGTGTCCACTTGCATTATGCTATTTTATATAGAGCATCTCCTAACAGAGACAACACAATGCCAATGATGCCAAATAGCATTTGCCTAATTTGCAGGCATGTGTTGAAAGTGTTGAAAATTATGCCAACCAATGCACAGACTGCAATGGAAGTGTAAAGTTGTCAAGTGACATGACACCTGCTCTGACATCACTGTACCTTGGACAAGTGCAAAATGTAAATATAAATTTGAAGTCAAACCTGGCGTCCAAATCCACTTGAAATAACTATCTCTTGATGAATGCTGAGATACTGGTTTCTGACTCCTTGCTCCCTCACAATTTTTTATCTCTAATTCAGTGTTTACTAGGATTCTGAATTAACCCTTCTAATACCCTGCTATCAAGATTTTGCCTAATCTGCCTGTTTCATCTTTATACCCAACTTCCTCATAGAGGTGGTCTGAAGGCTTGTGCAGGTGAAGCAAGTGTAGCACTTTTTGCCTGCCCTGTGATAACCATAGCAAGCGGGTCGGTCTGTCTGGCAAATATCCATTTATATAAACACTTGAAACAAACATTACACTTATGTAACCCTTTCTTGACCACTGTAGAATTGACTTACACTCACTTAAAAAGTGGTTAACAAAAAGTGTTCACAATCCAGCAGCCTGAATTCCCTTTGCATATGTGTGAAAGATACTGGGATTTAAGTGCTGTGCCTCTAACTAGTGGTACTGAGGACGTACACCTCAGGGGAATTCCACCAGGAAAATAAAACAAACAAATCTGCAGTAACAAAGATGAACTTTATACAGCAAGAAAAGTAATACACATTAAATGCAAGTATGACATATAAACCCTGCACTGATGAACCCGTGTGGTAAATCCAACCCTGGCAAGACTTTCCCAGGATACAGTCCCACACTCAACTCTGGGTGGAGAAATTAAATTAAAGTAGCATTACCTGCCCCAAAGTACCTCTTCTTTGGATTTGGTAGTTGCTCCCTCATATCAGGCACACGAAAAACACCTGTCCTCACACAGAGGACCACATACTCGAACCTCCTCATAACTTCCCTCTGGCGGATCACTCACCAAGGACCACCATGGTTGGTAAAGGCATCTGCAGCATCTAAACAGAAATCTCTATTTATATGGCTAAGCTCTAAGCTTCCAAGCCCCTTTAAAGTAGTCCAGTCACTAGACATTTCCTTTACTCTATAAACTGCCTCTCTGTCTGCTGCCTCTGGGCTCCAGACCTCTCCCTTGCCAAGTTCCACACGGTTAATAGCCCCTGCAAGCCCACCCACCCTGTACATTTGGCTCCAAACTCAGGCTCTTCCTGGATCCCCCTCTTTTCCCTTATGTCCTTAAACCAAATCGGTTTGGCTCAAACCAATCGGGTTACTCCCTTGTCTGTAACCAGGCTAGATGATGTCACAGGCAGAACAGGGGGAAGGATTGTCTTAAACTTCTAAACACTTACTACTTCTAAAGTAGTAAGTAAATGAACATCAATACATTATACTATTTTACACAAGGTCCAATTTACACTAATGGGCAAATTCCCTAAGTGGCGCAAATTTGCTCGCGACCAATTCGCAACACTTCACCAGGCGTATATTCACAGGACAATGCTAATTCCCTAAGATGTGAAGTTGCATCCATGGTGCCGAATGCTGGCGAAGTTGTGCTACTCTTACTTCGGCAAGCAAAGCGAAGTTGCGCTAGTGTTGGCTAATTTGTAAACGGCGGGAAGTTACATAGTTAGTTACATAGTTAAATTGAGTTGAAAAAAGACAAAGTCCGTCAAGTTCAACCCCTCCAAATGAAAACCCAGCATCCATACACACACCCCTCTCTACTTTTAATTAAATTCTATATACCCATACCTATACTAACTATAGAGCTTAGTATCACAATAGCCTTTGATATTATGTCTGTCCAAAAAATCATCCAAGCCATTCTTAAAGGCATTAACTGAATCAGCCATCACAACATCACCCGGCAGTGCATTCCACAACCTCACTGTCCTGACTGACTCAAATGAAAGTTCTTTTCTTCTAGTCTAAAGGGGTGGCCTCTGGTACAGTGATCCACTTTATGGGTAAAAAGGTCCCCTGCTATTAAAGTGAAAGTTAAATGGACATATATGTGGAAGAAAATACACTACATTACAAAAGGAACCTTAATAAAATAAAATAGAGTTGTTATAATGCCCTACACATGAACCCAGTGTATAGTTTATGTGCCATATGTTAGGAAATGTAGGGGGGACCCGGTTACCCAAAAAAAAGTGGCGAAGGCACATCTGGCTCAAGAGGTAACGTTCAGTAAAATCCGCATCTCACTGAATTTGCGGAGTTATGTCTGTTTGCCAGAGCAAAAATTCGCCTGGCATAAAGTGCAAAGTAACGCTAGCATCTATCTCCTTCAATACCAAAGTGACGCATGCGCTCATTAGGGAATCAGTGAAGTTATGAAATTATGTCACACTAGTGAATTTTCGCTACAGTCAGTCAATTCGCCCCCAAGTCTCTAATAAACAAGTGCCCAATGAATTGGGGAAAACAGTATTACAAACAGAAAATGGCAATTACAAAACATCAAAGGATCTTTTGATGGGGTTAGTGCAGAAATGGTACTTCAGGTATGGTTTTCAGATTGTATTGTATTGCATAATAAAGGAGAGGATTGTTTAAATGGGGAGGTAGGGACTTTTTTCCTCAAATGCAGGAATATATTGTAAGTTTGGGGATCCACAACAGACACTTTTCTTCTCTTTAAGGCAGTTTATTTACAAACAGGGGTGATCATTTCAGGATACAAATGATAATTTCAGGATACAAAACACAAATCATAAAAATGAATCTTGCCCACTAGGTGCTACCTTCACACATTTGATGAGTTCCCTCACTAAACTGGACCCCATGTGGACTACCATCAAAAACACATAGGTTGGGGTCACCCCTGTACTCACAATACTTCCTTTTTGGGGATTGCTCAGCCTCCTGGCTTTTCCTCAATGCCTCACTTAGACAATCTCTCAATCTCTGTCACTTGGTCACAGGCTCCCTCTGCTCCTTGTGGTGGCATGCAGCACCCCAGTCCCTCTGGGAGTGCATTACACAGGCAGGTATCCTTCCTGCTCTGTGCCCTGCTCAGAGAGACCTTCCTAACAGCCTCACTAGAATATATACCTTTCCAAAGGACAGCCTTCCTGTGGAAAGTGAGCTCCAATTAATGAGATAGTCTACTGGATCGAAGTACCTGGCATGCCTGTTTCTTTCTTTCAGAAAAATCCTTTAAACTGAGAAGACCTACTATGTTTGGTAGCATCTCCCTTGAAGGTTATGTCTACCTCTATGAAGAACGTAAAGGGAAAACTTACCTTTTTACCAGTTTCTACTATATATATATATATATATATATATATATATATATATATATATATATATATATATATATATATATATATATATATATATATATATATATATATTTGTAATTATAAATGAAAACATATCTAATTTTAAAAGAAGACTGATATTTAAAAGGCATTTTCTAAAAATATTGCCATTGGGAATAGATCATTAAAAACACTAATAACAAGAAAAAATTACTACAAAGGCTAAGCCCAAAACTTGCCTCATTTGGAAGTAAACCACTGTGAAGCAAATAACTGCAATATTGTACAGGTATGGGACCTGTTATTCAGAATGCTTGGGACCTGGGGCTTTCTGGATAACATATCTTTCCATAATTTGTATTTTCATACCTTAAGTCTACTAGAAAGCCATGTAAACATTAAAAAACCCAGTAGTCTTGGTTTTGCTTCCAATACAAGTTCACTATATCTTAGTTTGGATCAAGTAAAAGGTACTGTTTTATTATTACAAAGAAAAGTGATATACTTTTTAAAAGTTTGGATTATTTGGATAAAATGGAGTCTATGGGAGATGGTCTTTCCATAACTCAGAGCTTTCTTGATAACGGGTTTCCAGATAATGGATCCCATACCTGTACTGATGATCTTTTCAATTGTTCATCTAATTTCACCATCCAAGTGGTCTTAAATTGTATGCATTTCCTGTATACAATATCATAACTATATACATAAAGGGCAAATCATGCTTTTTACATCAAGTGGTTGTATTTTGTATCTTCTAAAGATCAAAAGGAATAATCTTTTCTTTTATTAAATTTGGTTTCTTTAAAGTATTCAGACTATCAACAAATCATAACTGTGCAAATTGTTGGAATGTATAATCCATAACAATTTGAACCCCATGAAATTGGTTAGACAATTTTCACAATAAAATAGTAAAATTTTAACAAAACATATCAATTTAGTTGAGTGAATAATCTATAAAAGATAACCTCTCTATAGGGATATCCTATGAGAGCCATGCATTGTTTGAATTCCCTATCCAGGTCTTAACCTTGGCTCAAACCAATCTTAAAAACATACTGAACGTCTACAGAAGAAAGTTTAATAGGACAGCTGTTTCCATAACAACAAATGGGTCTTGTATAAAGCATAGTGCTTACTGGTAACTGTACTTCACAGCAGGTTAGAGCAGTTATTCAAAATTACAAGCAGCATGACACTGAAAAAAATATATTAACTCAAGGGGTGTAGAGACTTGTACTCCATATTCAATATGTGTAAATCATAAATATATGCCAATCTGGAAAGTAGTTCAATAAATATACTCTACACATAACATTTGTAAAAATCCCAAAAAATCTGCATAACATTATTTATTTTTGCTTTTCCAAGAAACAAATGACACAGCTGTGACAGGTGGCATCATCTCGTCATTTTAATTTTCTACGAAAGTGCAAAAATCATTTTTAAGGTCTGTAATTTTATTAATTATTCATGTTAACATTTTTGTATGTTTTTTGTTGTTTTTCCAAGTGTGCTTATAACTCTATATGAGATATAATTTGTCTTTTCAAATGTAATCACTGTTGTTACAGTGTGTATGTTAAGTTTAATAATTATGGCTATGGAAGAAAGAAATATTTTCAATTTTAGCAGAATGATACACTGGTACAATGATACAAACTGGGAACTCTTTGAACCTTATTAGAACCTTTTGATGGCATCTTATTTTACAGTGGTAGTATGTCAAAGAATTTGTTTTTCCTTTATCAAACTAAAACAGATTTTCTTAAAGTAATACCCTGCAATTACGAATTAGCCATTTTAGTTATGTTTAAACATGCTGCCCAATACCACCCTTCTACCCATACACATGGGTCATTTATATCACAAGCTTGCTATAATCATGTCCTGCTTGGGGTGGAGGCAGACAAGAATCCATTACTTGAAAAGAACCATGTAAGAGCCAATGCCCCAGTCAAAGCCCTAATTTCAATCCAATTGGCAATGTATTTAATTATTTGAAAATAGTGGTGTCACCCAACTAGATTGAACAAAATGGAACAAATCTATCAGGATGCAGGAGCCATAATTACTTCTGAACAATGTACCTAAAGGAATAAAGGTATTTTGGCTGCAAAAGGTGTACAGTATCTACAAAATATTAGTCTGGAAACAACATAATGTAGAAAGATAGGTTGAAAAAAGACATCCATCCATTTTGTTGCCTTTTATGTCTGTACAAAAAGCTGCCAACTGCTAGTTTACCCAGATAGAGGCAAAATATCCTTCTAAAACCTCTTTAATTTGCCCAATGGGGGGGGGAGAAATTTCTTTCTGATTCAAAGATGGCAATCAGACTGGTCTGGTCCCTGGTGATTTAATACTTAGGGGCCGATTCATCAAGGGTCGAATATCGAGGGTTAATTAACCCTCGATATTCGACTAGGAATTGAAATCCTTCGACTTCGAATATCGAAGTCGAAGGATTTAGCGCAAATTCTGCAATCGTACGATCGAAGGATTATTCCTTCGGTCGAACGATTAAATCCTTCGAATCGAACGATTCAAAGGATTTAAATCCAACGATCGAAGGAATATCCTTCGATCAAAAAAACTTAGGCAAGCCTATGGGGACCTTCCCCATAGGCTAACATTGAATTCGGTAGCTTTTAGCTGCCGAACTAGGGGTCGAATTTTTTTTTAAAGAGACAGTACTTTGACTATCGAATGGTCGAATAGTCGAACGATTTTTACTTCGAATCCTTGGATTCGAAGTCGTAGTCGTAGTCGATGGTCGAAGTAGCCCAAAAAAACTTCGAAATCCGAAGTTTTTTTACTTCGAATCCTTCACTCAAGCTTGATGAATCGGCCCCCTACAGTATGCCTAAATGTTCAGGAGAATCTGGACACGTTATATTTATTGGACATAAGTTATATCTGATCCCTGTGGCCCATGGGAACTGTAGGTTTACATTTGGTTTTGGGTCAATCTTTTTCTGTTTCCAGACCTGCCACTTTGAGCCCCTGAGCATTACCTTCGGCGAGCCCAACGCATTGGTGACATCAGTGGCTAGCCTCAGTTCAGTTTAAAGTAAGGGTCTGTGACCTTTGATGTGTGAAGGTTCCCTGGAAGCGGGCTAGGATGTTTGTATTGTAGTTTTTGTGATCCACACATTACTAATAAACACACTCACATAATTTATTGCCTATGATTAGGGATGTAGCGAACCGCCGAGTATGTGTTCGCGAACGCCGTTCGCGAACACCGGCAAAAAATGCGAACAGTTCGCGAACTGTTCGCGAACTGCGAACATCCGAAAATCGTTCGAATCGTTCGATTCGAATCGAACGAAAATCGTTCGATTTTAGCGATCGAATGGTCGAATGGTCGAACGATTTTGACGCGAACATCGCGCGACGTTCGCGAACTTGCGGCGGACGCGAACAGTCGAAGTTCGCGCGAACTAGTTCGCCGGCGAACAGTTCGCTACATCCCTACCTATGATAAATATCATGCAATATAACTGTCCACATAGATAAATATCATACAATTTAACTGTACGTATGTAAACAGATACATTTGAATACAATGCCTCATATTTAATAGGATTTAATAATATATCAATAACATAAAATTATATAATTCTCTTTCCCAAGAAGTAATAGCATAAAGGTAGAAATGATCCAGGGAAACACTTCCAAACCATTGCAAAAATATTACCAGGCATAGTGACACACAGTATATGAATGGATAGTAGTGAATACATTCTACATTAAGTCCAAATGTCATCTTTGCGGACTGTGCCCTCTGATTCTATTAAATCTTGGCTCCTCTCTGTGACGGGTAATGTTATCTAAGGATTTACTGCCACTTTCATTTTCACTTAGGAGAAAATCTAATCATACAGACAATTTCTCACAATGGAAAACAATGTGACGAGCAGAGTTGAAGCTCCTGTTGTTGTGACACGCATAACTGAAGTATGGGATTTCCTATTAATTTTGATTAGTTATCTGTTCAAAACAGTATCTTGCTGAAATCTGAAATAAGAAAATGTTGGACTTCAAGAAATGCAAACTATCTAAGACACGGTCACTTTTGTAGTTGTAGTGAAAGTTATTTTAGTTGTGGATCTTTCTGACAGATATAATAATTTCTGTTAGGAAGGCTGAAAAACATACTAATTGCATAATTCAATCTTTGCTTTTCAAAAATTTCAATGTCTTCAGAAATGTGATTGTGTTCTTTATTTTCCTATTAAATTTATCTTATAACAAAATATTTGTAAGTCCTGTAAAAATAAAAATAGTTAAAATACACAATTTAAAATAATATATATATATATATATATTTTTTAATGTTTTATTTATTTATAAATCAAACAATTAAAAAACACCACCATGGGTGGTAGAAATCACTATATAAAAGACATAAGCAAATGTATTCACTCTATTAGCTGAGGAGCAAATCCTTGTGTCATTTGACTTATGGCCTTGGGAAAAATATGGGTTTTCCCTGTATTTTTCATCTATGTACTGTACATGTATAGCCAGGTAAGTAAATTACTGTTTTTGCAGTCAGAACCTGAACCTGTTACCTGTTACTTCCTTTCTTTAATCTCCACTCTGTCCTCTAAACCGCAGCTACTGTTTGCCACATTTAACTCACTCCTATGCCCCCCTCCACCTCCTGTACCCATTAATGTAACTGCCCAAGATCTTGCTCATTTCTTTAATGAAAAAAACTATCTCATTAGGCTGAGCATACCGTCTGACAACAATATAAAACTCACAACCAGTCCACTCACATCCATTTTGCACTCCTTCCTCCCTGCAACACTAGATGAAGTTAGCAAACTTCTAGCCTGCTCAAAACCCACAACCTGCTCCTTTGACCTCATACCCTCTCGTTTCCTTCATCCAATCTCTGATACACTCTCTCCTCCACTTACCCATTTATTTAATCTTTCACTCTCTACTGGTACTTTTCCACCCTTATACAAACAAGAACTAATCACTCCTACCTTAAAAAAACTTCCCTTGATCCCATCTGTCCCACTAACTATCATCCAGTTTCCCTTCTTCCATTCGCATCCAAATTAATAGAAAGGCTTGCTTACAAATGCCTGATCCAGCATCTGACTCACAACTCCCTTCTTGACCCCCTGCAATCTGGCTTCTGCCCAACATACTCAACTGAAACTGCACTCACCAAAGTAACCAATGATCTTCTACTGGCAAGGTCTAAAGGTCACTATTCCATACTAATCCTTCTAGATCTCTCTGCAGCCTTTGACACAGTTGACCACACACTCCTCCTGGACATTCTACACTCAGCTGCCATTCGTGACACTGCTCTTTCATGGTTTACATCATATCTGTCTGACCTCAAGGCTCTGTTCTAGGCCCTCTGCTGTTCTCGCTCTATACAACCTCGCTAGGAAAACTTATTCAGTCGTTTGGACTTCAGTATCACCTTTATGCTGATGACACCCAACTCTACTTGTCTACTACCGATCTTTCTAATTATGTCCTTTCCCAAGTTACAGACTGTCTCTCTGCTGTCTCCTCCTGGATATCACCTGAAACTGGACCTTTCAAAAACAGAACATATTATATTTCCTCCAAGATCTTCGCCCTGTCCCTCAGATATCACTCACAGTAAACAACACCACCTTTCATTCCACCACACAAGCACACGGCCTAAGAGTTATCCTAGACTCGCATCTGTCTTTTTCACCACACATTCAAACACTTGCAAAATCTTGTCGCATTCAACTGCACAACATTGCCTGAATACGACCACATCTCAGTTCAGAATAAACTAAAACACTGATTCAGTCTCTCATCATCTCCCGCCTTGACTACTGCAACATAATCCTTGCAGGTATTCCAACAAGTCACCTTTCACAACTCCAATCTGCTGCATTTAGAACAGATTGGAGTCACCTTTCACAACTCCAATCTGTTCTAAATGCAGCCGCTAGACTCATTCATCTATCTCGCTGCTCAACATCAGCTGCTCCCATATGCATGTCCCTTCACTGGCTCCCAATTTCCTCTAGAATCAAATTCAAATTATTAACACTCACTTTCAAGGCCCTTAATAATGAAGCCCCTCCCTATATTTCATCTCTGATCTCCAAATACTCTCCTTCACGAAACCTTTACTCTGCTTCTGATCTTCGCCTTGCTTCTCCTCTCATCACTTCTGCCCATTCTCGTCCACAAGACTTCTCTCGGGCTTCTGCTTTTCTCTGGAATTCTCTGCCTCGAGCTGTCAGTCTTTCTCCTTCTTTCAAAACTTTCAAGCGCTCCTTAAAGACCCTCCTGTTTAAAGAAGCTTAATCAATGTACCTTAATCAATCATTGCTGTATCAAAAATCACAAATTGTTTCTATAAATCCTAATGTCTCAATTGTACCCTAACCTTTACTTTGTAAACTCTAATTTGTAGGGCCCTCTAATCCTATTGTACTCTGTAACCCTTGTTTGTTATCCACCATTTATTCCCTGTTTGTTATAACTAAGGTAAAGCACTGTGTATCTTGTTGGTGCTATATAAATAAATGATGATGATGAAGATTCCTGCTGTTAACAGATGGGATATGTAACTATGTAAAGCAAATTCCTTTCTTGGACTGACCCACACACACAACATATGAGCTAAACATGTAAGTGGAAATGCACAATAACCACCATATTACTTACAATACTCCTGGTATTTTCCAAGTGGCCTACTTATGTTAAAAAAAAATCAATGTGTATAGCATTGTCATGACACTAAACCAATTCTTGACCTGGTAAAATTCCCATTTATGAACATACAAAATAGAAATGCTTATTGAGTAGTACAACCCTTGGAGGATTATTTATCAACATTCTAATTTTAATGATTTAGAGGGTTTATAAACCATGACTAAACATATGAATGTCATGGCATTTATTAAAATATCTGAATATAAAAAATACAATGTGCCAAAAATATGAAAATCTCTAATAATTACAGTACTACCAACAATTCTGAACCTATAAAAGTCCAAATTGAATTTACTTGCTGCATTGTAATAGAAATTTTGAATTTTTAGAGTTTTTGAGAAATCGAAAGAACTTATATGCGGCTGACTTCTGGGGGCACATTTACTTAGCTCGAGTGAAAAAATACTTTGAATTTCGAATTTTTTTTGGCTACTTCGACTTCAACTATGACTTCGAATCGAACGATTCAAACTAAAAATCGTTCGACTATTCGACCATTCGATAGTCGAAGTACTGTCTCCCTAAAAAAAACTTCGACCCCCTACTTCGCCAAGTATAACCTACCAAACATCAATGTTAGCCTATGGGGAAGGTCCCCATAAGCTTTCTAACAAATTTCTGGTCGAAGAAAAATCGTTCTATCGATGGATTAAAATCCTTCAAATTGTTCGATTTGAAGGATTTAATCCGATCGAACGAATTGCGGTAAATCCTTCAACTTCTATATTCGAAGTCGAAGGATTTAACTTCGAAAGTCGAATATCGAGGGTTAATTAACCCTCGATACTCGATCCTAAGTAAATGTGCCCCCTGGTGTCACGTATGGCACCCTATATCCAGATCCCAAGCTAAGCTCCCTGGTGTAGGCTCTCACTTCTGCCTTTAACCGCCGCCTTTCACCTCAGGAGGAGCCCTCGGCTAATTGGATGCCACCAGGTCTTAACAGAGAGAGGAGCAAAGCTAACAGTTCTGGACAAGCAAAGGGGCACGATCTTCTCACCAAGATACTGGAAGAAAGAACACCACCAGGAACAAGCAGGCCGGGTCAGCACAAGCAGATGCAGATGTGCTGCAAACTAAATTCCCTTCTTATACTTTTGAATTTGGCACCATTGCACGCTGACATCAGACACCAGCGTCACTACGCCTTTAAGAAATGAGCGTGCACGGCACACGCGCCTTAGAGGAAGCCAGCACCACTAAGGAAGGAGCGGCGCAGCGGGCGTCCATGCCGAGGACGCTGCATGAGGTAAATTCCTTACATCTGGTTAGTGTAACCTACAGGTACAAAGCCTCAAACAGCACCTGACTTCTATGGAGCATTTCCATATCCACAGCACAGCTGGTTCTCTTTACTCATGGGGCTTTTAAAATCATAGGGGAAAATGTATTGAAATTCACAGAAAAAGATGTGCACAATTTAAACAAAAATCCACATTTTGCAATGTAATATTCTTCATGAGACACACATTATACAGTACATGGTGCACTTTTTTGCTTTAAGGTGGTATGATTTTTTTAATATCAAAAATAATTTTCGAGTAAGGAGTGTTATTACATACTGGTGCACAATGGGGCAAACTATAAAATTTACAGTCTTTCTTCCACTGATGAATATAGTCACTAAAACATTTTGGGTTTGTAAAAGCTATATCAACTTTTATTACATTCCTCTGATAGTACTTTGTTCATATTTTGTTAGTTCAGTTTTAGACAAGCCACTATTTCTGATTTTCTCAGATTCACTTTCATCTAGTATGGTACATATGGATTGGAGAAAAGCTGATGTCATTCCAATATTTAAAAAGGGATTACGATCTCAACCTGGCAATTATAGGCCATTACATTTGACATCTGTGGTGGGCAAATTATTTGAAGACTTATTAAGGGATTTCATTCAAATTGTGTCCTAGTGAATGGCATTATGATCAGCATGGCTTTATGAAGGATAGGTCATGTAAGACAAATTTGGTTGAGGTATGTAAAATGCTGGACAGTGGGGAGGCAGTAGATCTATTTCGTTTTTGCCAAATCGTTTGAAATCATGCCCCACAAATGACTTCTTTCTAAACTAAGGTCTTTTGGGCTTAATGAAGTCGTTTGCACATGGAGTGGAAACTGGCTACAGGATAAGGTAAAGAGTGCCTTTTTTTGCCTTCCTCTGGATCAAATGGCAGTTAGGCAGATTAAAAAAAGTTGAACTTGATGGGTGTGTCTTTTTTCAACCTAACGTACTATGCTACTATGTTACATATAAATGCACTCTCCCTCTTCATTTTATTCTTTTTATATTCTTTGAGAAATAGAATGCGAGCAAATCATCCATGTAATTCAAAACAATATTTTGTATGAAGAAATAGTTATGCTTTTAAGTGGATTGTGAGGAATTGCAAGTTGACATACAGACTCGCAATTATTGGAAAAAATATGTTACCATTAAGTTATTGATTAAAATTATAACTCTACAGAAATTTGCAGAGACTTAAATGAATTATAGAGTTAATATACATTACAATAACATTACATACAATAACATTACAACAATTACAATATATTCACATAAGAAGTTGGTGTTTGGAGAATATGTTATGCTTTTGTTATTACCTATTCTTCCATTATGACTTTAGAATGATTTTGGCACTTTGCATTTTGCAGAAATAAACCTTAATGCTGTTTAGTATTATTTTATAAATGAAAACTGCAGCATTGTTTTCATACAGTCTTTCATACCTGCCTGGTTAAACAGATTGTGCTGTTGAATTAACAAAATATAATGAAATGATCAAATAACTTTTACTTTATTTATAGAAATTGTATACTTTTTTGTTTTTATTAAATATGTCTTCCAATTCTTTTTTTTTTAAAATTGTTAATGTATTAAGGGAATGATATACAATGCATTGTAATCTAATGCAGAAAACATTTTTACTGTGACAAACTCTATGTTAGTACTTGCCAGGATAGTCCTTCCCACCTGCTCCCTCCTAAAATTTATAAAAGACAAACCACACCTACCGACATCTTTTTGTCCTTCTTTGCTCCCATGAGAAACAAAATTTTCTTTTTAACCTTGGGAAAGCATTAGTCCTGCCAATAAGGCATCCTAGGGACAGTGGTTTTGGTCCATGGGACCTTTTTTGTTCCCTAGCACGTTACTTTATGTCTTGGAGTCATCTGTGTTTGAGCTCCTGGTAGGTAAGGCACTGGTGTTCACAGTTTGGTACCCCATGTCTGCCTGTGTATAAGTTGCCTTCCTGTATTGTTGTCAAGTGCCTGCCCCCCCCCATCTTTGTGCCCTCCCAGCCAGTGGCAGTGGTTTATGTGGCCCTACACCCCTTTTATTTTTAAAAAAACACAAAGTTTTTTGCTGGTGGCAAAACTTAGAAATTCGCTGTGAAACCTTACATGTTGAAAAAAATGAGCTCATCACTTCTTAGGATCAGTCTGTAATTCAGCATAATTAGTGTAAGGGCCTGAGTCTTATGGCCTCCTGTTACTTTTTGTTTTCTTTGCCCCCGGTGCAGGGGACATATTTGGAGATCAGTTTGGTTAGAACAGATCTGATTGCTAGGCATCTGTGTATATTTTCTTTAGGTGTTTCTGATACATGCATCACAACACCCTCATAGGGCCTTGTAGGCCTGCGCTTATTTGCAAAATTTGAAACTGGCCATGTCTACAAACAGGCTTTGCATCCCTACTAAGTGTTTTCTTACAGATACCTTGCAACATGCACTTCAACCTCACATACCTGTGATGGATGCTTTAGGTCAAGTAGGGGAGTAAGTGTATTACACTTTGGTGTTGCCATATGCAGGGGTGGCTTGATTCCTCTCTTCTGTCAAGTGGTTATGTTTATTCCACTCATGTAGTCCTACATTTTCCTCATTCTGCTGGGTTGCTGGCACCTCTCTCATTAATTATTATACAGTCTGTACTAGTAGACTTTTTCTGGGGCTTGATCAATTATAGAAGTTAAATGATTGTGGGCTCTCTTCTATGTTATGACATTCCAATTAGAGCCTATTACCCTCCCATTGGGGAAAGAGTAGCTTGCTATGTCCCAGTTAGTACTGACATGCAATTCAACAAGGGAATATGGAAAATTGTGTCATACTTACTGTTATCTTCCTTTTCTGAATGAACTCCATGTCAGTACAGCCTACCCCTTTTCGAATATTATTTAGTACTTGATATTATTTGGTATTATATTCCTGATATAAAAATACCCCTGTGCATACCTCCCAACTGTCCCTTTTTCCATGGGACAGTCCCGCTTTTGACAGCTCAACCCGCTGTTTGCACTTTAAATTCCCGACCTTCTGAACAGCTAGAGAAAAAAAAAGGTTCTAACCTCCATGGAATCATTTGGGGGGCGGAACATACAGAGTGGTGCTTCAGACAGTGTCTGAGAGGTGTGCCTGGATGGGCTCTTAAAATTCTAAACTCCACCCTTCCCCCCCGCTGGTGACTGGAGGAGTTAGTCAGTGTAGTGCCGGGAGCTTCAGTAGGAGCGGACTGTCACATAGCACCATCTCACGTGGATGGTGGATTTAGGGAGGAGGTTGGATGCCCAGGCAAAAAACTCACTCCACCATTGACCTGACATAAAAGTTCCAGGAGCAGGTTCTTCTCTCTCCCCACTAGCCCTGGGCCAAGGCTGTAGCTCTCCAGGTGTTGGTGCTGGGAGTTGTAGTTCAATAGCCTGTGTATTGAAGCCAGTTGCACTACAACTTACTACATCCCCTTAGTATGGACTGCAATACAGCTCTCCCTGCCCTTTTAAAGTGAGCAGTCATATTTGTAAAATGAACATGGTAATCAGGGAGTGTGGCCACAAAAATGGGCATGACCAAAAATTTTTTGCCGCGCCCCTTTTTATTTAAAAAATGTTAGGAGGTATGCCTGTATGAGGGGAGAGAAACAAAGGAAATCCCAAAGGCTGTGATATGACTGCCCTCAGTGGCTCAGCCATAATGTAAGGGATTCTAGGGCAGAGGATGCCAAATGTTGGCATGCTAAACCATAATAATACAATGCTTATTTACTATCTTACATATTTGTTGAGCTATAGCAGACTAAGGGCCCTGGCACATAGGACATTTTGCCACGTGTGATAAATCTGCACTTCAAAATGTCCCTGTTTTCCTTCCCACTGGCAGTGATGTAAAAATGTTGGGTCGATCCACACATGGTCCGCATATGGCCGCTATGGCCAGCATGGTAAAACCATTTGTTCATATGCTTGGAAACTATTTAGAGATCGGGTTGTAACAATTGGGGTGTAATAAAAGGGTTCCTTTTTTTCTACCAAAAATATAACATTGGCAGTAGTAGACATTTTCAATAAATATTAATACATGACTTACTTTGGCCTTAAGTCAGCATATATTGAATTGCATGATGCAGAGTCTCTAAACAAATCTTATATCTTCCCTTTTAATGTGGGCAGAGTATGTATATGTACACACTGAAATATTAAATCGCAAACTCACTGATGTTACCTTTCAAGTTAAAATATTGTGTTTGAATGTGTGACAAGCACACCTTAGCTAACTTGCATAGAAATTGAAATGCACTATGGGGGTTATTTATCAAGGTCCCAATATCTGAACCTCGAATAATTTGTGGTTTTTGGATGAAAAAAAAAAATATGAATTTTTTGAGATCTATTAAAGTCCTAAAAACTCAGAATCCGAAACCCCGGCATCTAAAAGCTCATGAGGTCCTGTATAAGTCAGTGGGGAAGGTCCCAGTGTCTGCGCTGATGTCCGTACCGAAATCCGATGAGTTTCTGGTTCCTGCGAAAAAACTCAGAAAACTCTGATTTTTCCGTAGATTTCTGAGTTTTTTGCGCAGAAACCAAGAACAATTCAAAGTTTTTGGGAAAAGCTCAGAAGTTTGTCCGACCCTATTTTTTCTGGCTTTTTTCTTCATAAATAAGGACCATTCGGGCAATCGGAGTTGCTCGGATTTCTAACTTAGAAATACTAACATAAATTCAGACTTCGATAAATAACCTCCTAAGTGCAGGGTTCTGTTCTTTGTGTTTCTAATTTGTTCATTAATGGCTTGGGGGAGGGCATTATAAGCAATGTATGTGTGTTTTCAATGACACAAAACTATGCAGGCTAATTAATTACATCAAAGATGTGGCATGTGAATCTGCTTAAACTGGTTCAATATGGTTGGCTAAGTAGCAGAAAAGGTTCAGTGTTAAATTAATGCTTGCATATTATTTAAGACTTAATAATATGCAAGCAACCAGTACCCAAAAGTACTTGAAGTCTATGGGTGTCATTTTTGAGGTGAAACGCTGCGAAAAATTTCGTTCACCACTGCTAACAAAGTGTGGTTCGATATTAAAAGTAGTGTAGATTAACAGAAGGGGAAGGTCATTCTTTCCCTTTAAGGCCCCATCTAAAAAAGTGCACTTTTGGTCTCCAGTGCTTAAAAAGAATATTAGTGAAATAGAGAAAGTCCAAACTAGAACAACTAAAGCCGGCCATAGATGCAAAGATCCAATCGTTTGAATCCTTGAAAGATCGGACTTCCCCATCTCCCGACCTGCCACTAACCATTCCGATCAAATAAAGTAATAAAAGAACAGATCAGCCGATGTTCTGCCCCTGACAGCAATCGTACGAAAGTTGTGTCTGACAAATGCTGGTGTCAGTCTCCCACTGAAAATCGTACGATCGGCAATACACGCAGAGAAATTATCAGCAGCCGACAGAAATCTTTTAACCTGTCCGATCGACCAAACGACCGATCTCCGTGGGATTAAAAATGTCGGGACTCTCCACATGGTCCGAAAATCATACAAATCCTCGATTCGTACGATTGGATCTTTGCATCTATGCCCAGCTTAAGCTGTAGGTCTCAGCTATGAATAAAGATAAACCAAGCTGATATTGTTTACATTGGAGAAGAGACGTTTGATAGGAGATTTGATCACTATGCATAATCTGTAAAATAAATTTTATTCAACAGTAGATCCTTTTAGTTGATGTGAGGGCGTCTATTTAGATTAGAATAAAGGAGGTTCCTTCTGCACACATTTGTTTTACAGTAAAAGCTGTAAAGTTGTGTAATTCTCTTCCTAATGCAGTTGTACTGGAAGATACTATACATTAGATTAGTTTCAAGAAAGAGATGAATGCCTTTTTAGGAAGTAAGAAAATAAACCAGGTACTGTACACTGTTGTGGTTGCCCTCTTGGTGTCAATGGCACCAAGAACCCTGGAGGTACTGCATGGTCCAATGTGGATATACTGTAGCTTCCCAGTGTCAATAGGTGCAGTTGTGCAACATTCATCAGAAGAGGCATGATGGACTAGCTAGAAACCAAGCGGAGTACAATAGGCAATATACTCTCTCCATTGTGTTCATTTTAGTGCACCCAAATGACTGGGCACGTAAATAAAAGATCTGCATAACTGTATGATTTTATATATATATATATATATATATATATATATATATATATATATATATATGTTTCATATTTGTAAATGTAGAATTCTAGGAGAACAAAAATACACTTTTGTTAAAAAAAAGTCAGCAAGGATAAAACTTATCATTATAAAAGTAAATTAATAAAAAGATTATTTCACAATGTCTGACAGGGTAAAAATAACAAGTGAAATGAAATCTGTTACAATTCAGCCATTTTTCAGACAACTGTCATGTTTTCAAACCTTATTGGTAATAACTTGTTCCAAGAAGAATTATCATGGTTGACTGCATCCTATCACACCTTTGGATCAGGAAAGTCTAGCTAAAAAGTACTTGTGAAACATTTTGTGATTATTTAGTAGCTTGCCTGATTGAAGAAGGCTACGGCAAAAGGCCTCTTATTTGTGTACCAGAAGCTTTGAAATGTGCCTCAATATATTGACCTTGAGAGATTACCGTGACCTTCAAATTGTTCAACCATTACTGAAGTAGGCTTTTCTGGAATTTGATGATAAGCTTGTGGCTTACTAGATAAGACTATGTTATCGCCTTTGGTAAGAATGTATCGAGATACTGATATGTCATGTCTGAAATTTGATTTAAAACAGAATCACTATTATTGGCATTTAAGTGTCATATGGTACCTGCCACATTATTCAGGTTTTTTCAAGTTTTGATCTTTTTAAATCATATATACATATCACAGTATTTTTTTTGTTAATATAAGTGATAACTGCAAGAAGTTTAAAGCTTACAGGGTACATTCAATAAAAGTCACAAAAAGAAATTGAATTTGCACATATACACGTTGACATTGTTATATTCTTCAATACGCTGTATTGCATTGCAGATTTTAATTGCAAATTGTGCACTTTTATGGCATGTTTGAAGTGGCGTAATCTTTTGGAGCAAACATAACTTTTTAAATAAGACATTTAATTGCATATACTGCACACAGGTGATTAATATATTATTCCCAATCTTCCTTCCCCTGTGGAAAGTGGCCGCTAAACAGTTTTCGGGTTCGCAAAAGCTATATTTAATTTGTGCAAATTAAAATTTCCAAGCACAGAGACATACATTATATATGTTTATATTATATACATTTTCGCATTGCAAATATTTTGCCCATGACCGACTTTTATTACACTTCCTTATATGTTAAAATTTATAGGACGGCCTGTCCCCCATAATAGTATCTACCCTTCTAACTGTAATTGCCCCATTTCCACAATGTTCTTTGCATGTGGAAAAGGTATTGCAGTATGAAATGTCTATTAAATGCACCTAAATACATACATACATGTTACAAATCTTACTTTGCTAGTTGATACAGCATATATGGTGCAAAAAATCAAGAGGGAATATCGGCAGAGCTGGGCAAAGTACAAAAAAAATACTGTGCTATACTAAAATTATATAAATTCAAAGGAGGGAAAGGCAGTTCTTCCCATTCACAAAGGACTGGATTAGAATATGTAGGGCAGTTTGGACGGAAGAGTGATTAAATTGATTAAGGGATTGCAAGGTCTGAGTTTTACAAAAAGGATGACCACATTTGGGTTTTTTTAACTGGAGAGGAAGTGCTTAAAGGGATTCTGTCATAATTTTTATGGTGTCATTTTTAACATTACATTAAACTGTGTACATTGCAAGTAAGCCATTCTACCATTTAAAATGTTATTCTTGAACCAATAAGGTAACCAATACGTTTAAAGGAGAACTAAAGCCCTTTAGTAGTGATCTAGTACTTCCAAATATGCCCCAGTAGCTCCCCATCTTCTTTTCTGCTGATTCACTGCACATGCTCTGTGCTGCTGTCACTTACTGAGCTTAGGGACCCACTCACAATATACAGTACACATAGATTATAAATGTCACAATATAAGGCTGATTAGTAATTAATACAGATGCTTACAACATGGCAGCACATAAACCAGTACAACTAGCATCATTAATAATCAGCCCTGTAGCATCATCTTATATTACCGGCCAATCTCATTTTCTGTTTGATAATTTGCAATAACCCCTATGCTTAGCCATAGATGCAGACACTTTCCAAGATGGTGACCCCCTATGACAGGTTTGAAGTCCTGGATCATTGGTTAAATTTTTAGCCACATTACTTTTTAGGGTTTAGCTCTCCTTTAAATGGCACTATACTTTCTTGTTCAATAAGAGTTCAGTGTATATGGCTTGTTCTGAACATACTTTCTGTCTACTGAACATTGAAGATTGAAGCTACTGTATCTGGTTCTTGTAAAGTTAGGCTAATTAGATTACCATCAGAAATCCATTATACAGTGGGATTATCTGTTGAGTGGTATTATCCAGCAAGTTTTCACAATGTATGTGGCAAATGTCTGTGCACATGCTGTACAAAGTAATAAAAGACACTAAGTTTGTCCAACAGCAATAACTCATAGCAACCAATCACCAGGTAGCATTTACTCGTCAACTGTTAAAGGGATACTGTCATGGGGAAAAAATGTTTTTCAAAATGAATCAGTTAATAGTGCTGCTCCAGCAGAATTCTGCACTGAAATCCATTTCTCAAAAGAGCAAACAGATTTTTTTATATTCAATTTTAAAATCTGACATGGGGCTAGAATTTTGTCAATTTCCCAGCTGCCCCCAGTCATGTGACTTGTGCCTGCACTTTAGGAGAGAAATGCTTTCTGGCAGGCTGCTGTTTTTCCTTCTCAATGTAACTGAATGTGTCTCAGTGAGACATGGGTTCTACTATTGAGTGTTGTTCTTAGATCTACCAGGCAGCTGTTATCTTGTGTTAGGGAGCTGTTATCTGGTTACCTTCCCATTGTTCTTTTGTTTGGCTGCTGGGGGTAAAAAGGGAGGGGGTGATATCACTCCAACTTGCAGTACAGCAGTAAAGAGTGATTAAAGTTTATCAGAGCACAAGACACATGACTTGGGACAGCTCTTTGCTCTTTTGAGAAATGGATTTCAGTGCAGAATTCTGCTGGAACAGCACTATTAACTGAACCATTTTTTTCCATGACAGTATCCCTTTAAAAAACATGTATCTTATTGGTTGCTAAGGGGTTACTCCCAATGGGCAGCCTTAGTGCTTTTTATTACATATAGAGGTTTGTGCAACCTGTGGCCACATCATGTTCAGTTTGTAGCAATTTTAAAAAGACAGTAAAACAACAGCAACTTTACTTACAGTAAAAAATCGCAAAACCAGCTAGCTAGCAGTAATATCAGATGATAATGTAAATGTTGTCTAATTTAATAAAACACTCTTGCAAAAAAAGAGCTAAAGAAAGGCTGATGGGGAAATAAGTCTAGTAAAACAAGTAATTAAGTCATTTAGAAGTATACGACAAAGTAAATAGACCAGATCATATCATTAATTAAGTTCCATGCCTCCCTCTGGTTTCTAGCTAAAAACACACAGAACAAGGTCACCAAAGTAAAATAAAGGGATAAAAACTCATAGGGAGGATTGTGCATCGCAATGGAGCAGAAGAACCATACCATGAACATGTGCTGATTCAAACAATAAGTTTTAAAAGAAAGAAAATAGCCTTAGATATTCTGAAAGTAAATAAAATATATACAGATAATCATAAAGAAACAAAATACAGGTATGGGATTCCTTATCTGGAAACCCTTTATCCAGAAAGCTCAGAATTATGGGAAGGTTATCTCCCATAGACTCCATTTTAAAACAATAATTACATATTTTAAAAAATGTTATTATTTTCTTTATAATAATGAAAGAGTACCTTGTACTTTATCGTAAGATATAATCAATCCTTAGAGGCAAAACAATCCTATTGGATTTATTTAATGTTTAAATTATGTTTTAGTAGACGTGGAGGCCCATTTAGCAACAGTCTCATTTTAGTGGTTTTAGAGTTTTTTAAAACCATAAATAAACTAATTTTCTCTAAAATTATAAATGCCATGAAATTTAAAAGATACGAAACCACATGACCAAAAAAAAACCAACTCTGCACTGATGCACTTAAAAACCTCTAATTTCAAGTTTTTCAGGCAGTTAAATCTCAAAATGTCTAAAAGTCTTATATAGCATCTTCACAACTTTGACTTGGCAATTTTTTGTATTAGAGTTTTTCTTGTTTTTTACACAGAAAAATCCATGAATTTTAAGAGATTTGCAAAAAAAGAAAAAAAAACTCAGACATTTAAATGTTAGTAAATAGGCCCCTTAGGGGCACATTTACTAAGGGTCGAATATCGAGGGTTAATTAACCTCGATATTCAACCAGGAACTAAAATCGTTCGACTTCGAATATCGAAGTCGAACGATTTAGCGCTAATACTTCGATCGAACGATCGAAGGATTATTCGTTCGATCGAACGATTAAATCCTTCGAATCGAACGATTCGAAGGATTTTAATACAACGATCGAACGAATATCCTTCGATCAAAAAAACATAGGCAAGCCTATGGGGACCTTCCCCATAGGCTAACATTGAGTTCGGTAGCTTTTAGCTGCCGAACTAGGGGGTCGAAGTTTTTCTTAAAGAGACAGTACTTCGATTATCGAACGATCAAATAGTCGAACGATTTTTCGTTCGAATCGTTCGATTCGTAGTCGAAGTCGTAGTCGAAGGTCGAAGTAGCCAAAAAAACACTTCGAAATTCAAAGTTTTTTTTATTCGAATCCTTCACTCGAGCTTTGTAAATGTGCCCCTAGAGCAGTGGTCCCCAACCTTTTTAACCCGTGAGCCTCATTCAAATGTAAAAATAGTTGGGGAGCAACAAGAGCGTGAAAAAAGTCCCTTGGGGTGCCAAACAAGGGCTGTGATTGGCTATTTGGTAGCCCCTATGTGGACTGGCAGCCTACAAGAAGCTCTACTTGGGACTGTAATTAGTTTTTATGCAATTAAAACTTCATTTCAAGCTTGAAATTCAAAAATAAGCCCCTTCTTTGAGGACCCTGAGAGCAACATACAAGGGGTCGGAGAGCAACATGTTGCTCACGAGCTACTGGTTGGGGATCACTGCCCTAGAGTATGTTGTTCCAAATTATGAGAATTCCCCTAATCCAGAAAATCCCATATCCCAAGAATTCAGGCAGTATCTGTGTAGAGATAAGTAAGGATTATTGTGCAGGAAATCTATACAGGAAATTAAAATCTTGTATATTTTTCCTGTAAACAACCAAAAATGTAGTGATACAGTAAAATCTCTATTTTAAGTTTTCCTGCTTTTTACAGTGAATATTTTTGTGGTCCCACAAATTTACAATGCATGATGTCTGCCTTTCATGTGCTGAGATGGATCTTTTGAAGCCAGGGGGCCAAGACTTCTGCCCCTTCTGTCCTTCTACCAGAGCAGACTGTTCCCACCCGGGGAGCATCAGGCCATCAGTTCTTATAGTACTGGCTGTCATGGTCTAACGCCTCTGCTACCTCTTGGTTGCATACGCTACACATGGGCACCAACACGCTATGGCCTTCTTCAGTTATCTTTAGGCCTCCCCTTATGTACCTCTGGATGGTCTTGGGTCAGTGATCTGCACTGGAAACCCCTGGAGGAACTGTAGGCTCTCCATGAGGGCAAATGTGCCAATCCCTGACTGAGCACAATCGCCCATGTCCTAACACAAATCACAAACTCCTCATCACGGCCACAGTCTGCTTATAATATCCTTCCTGGAATTGAACCAGTGAACTGTTGTTTTCAAGCTGTCTGCATTGCCTCTACTATATGAGCAGACAACTAAGGCTATCCTTGTATTTGCAAGTAGCATGGCTTGTTTCACCTGTTGCTAAACTGGCTACAGGTAATCAGTTTAAGCCATTAGGTTGACTATATAACCTCCTGCTCTGCACTGACTCATTGCCCAATGTGGTTACTCTCTTGATCTGATTTACTGTTCCTGACCTTTGCATGTCCTTGACCATGCTGATTCCCTACCTGAACCGACCTTGTCTGAATACTGACTACCTTTCTGTATTCCGATTCTGTACTGCACTGACTGATTGGTTATTGATCCTGCCCTGTTTCACAACTACTCTTACTCTTACTCTTTCCCCGTTCCTTCTTTCACATGTTCTGGTTCTCTTGCCTGCCCAGAACCCTCGCCTTGGTTCTCTCGCTTTAAGGCCTGGTGGCATCTAATTAGCGAAGGGCTCTTCCAGACATGAAAGGTGGCTGTTATAGGCAGAATCATGAGCCGTGACTGGAACCTTGTCGTCTGTTTTGGGTTTTGGGATATCAAATGTGACACTTCCCTTAGTAGCACAGCTATATCTCATCTCTAAGGTAGACCTGCTACTGAACTCCTAACTCTCCTAGTCATAGCAGGGTGCAGCCTCTGGCTCTGCAGTCTGTCTTGCCTTAAGATGTTATGAGGCCAAAGAGGAAGTCCCTATCTCCACCTTATTTAAGCTCCTAAGGGGGAATTCCCCTTCAGACCAACCTTTAGGGTTGGTGCCAGCTGCTGGCTGAAATTAATATTGCCTAACTATTTACATTTTAAATAAAAATTATATTTCACCTCCTTACAGCAAGAGATGTCACAAAAGAATGCAGGCTACTTATACATAGATTAATATTAATTTATCACCAAATGGTACGGCTATCACTACAGTATATTTTCAAGCATAACTACAGTATGTAGAATGTCAATCAGACATGTCAGTTTGGTGTTTCACTTTATATGGCATGTCTATAACTATTGCAATAGGTTCAAAATGTTTTCTTGTTTGCAGCAAGGTAATACCAGTGCCTTGTATAGGATAATTATGAGACCACATAACTTCATAGAATTTTTAAAACTTCTAAATAGCTTTGCCCATGTTTAGTAAGAACAGCAGAGAGCAAGACAAGATTATCAGAGTGAGACAGAGTGTATCGTACAAACTGCAGTAGCATCAAAGAGCCTGGGCAAAGAGTAAATCCCTTATATAAGTGAGAAGGAGAAGGATAAGACAGTAGTTGTAATGATTGTCAACTGGAACATTGTGTGATGTGAACAGCAATACATATTATATTACTATTTGTGCTTTATATGATTTATAGAAACCAACAATTTGAAATAACTGATCTCTGAATTGGCACATGCTGGGGCATACTGTATATGTGACATACCATATAAAGAGTTAGGATTAAACAAACATTTGTTTAGCAAACAAAATGTATCAAATCTCTCTAATAAATCACTGTCATTGTGAGTAAATACATATATGTTAATCGACTATTGTATTGATTATAATATAAAGGTATTTATGTTTGTGTTTCAGAGCACAAGCTTGTAATGACATTTCAAAATGTAAAGGGACCGTACCACTAGGAATGATGGGTATTTTTTCTAAGACTTTAATTCTGCCTCCTTTTAACATGTGCTTTGTCCTTTTAACATGTGCTTTTTTCCCCCATCAATTGCTGCTGCTGCCTAAAAATACAGATATTCTCAGTTTTTACCCTGATTTAGCCTGAAAAAGATGGTAGGAGTTTGGGCCTCAGCCAGTGTAGAATAATAGCCTTTTTTGCACAGTACAGCAGTGTCTTAGTTTGGGCAATATCTCCTCGATAATCCCAAATATGAAACCTTCAGGAGAAATAATACTGTCCAGGACTTTTCATCACTCTTCAAAATTAGGTAAAATTGGTATTTAGTTATCATAATATTCAAGATTAATTTTACTTTTATGTCAAAGAAATAAGGCATTCTACATATCTGAGCTGAAAAACATAAAGATAATCGCAGTGGATAAAACATAAAATATATATTAGGAAAGACAAATCCAATAAACTGCAATGTATTCAGCATTCAAGATTGAATGATCACATTTCATATCAGCCATATTCTTGAACCCGATGAACTATTTTAATTATGGTCTGGGATTAGCAATTCATATTTGCAGAAAATATTAGTTTTAAATCCTCACTTGTTTATTTTCAGTTACTAACTTTATTTACTGTTTCATACTAAAACAACTATCATTTATCTACAAATGAAGCAAATGAAATGACTAATCAGAAGCAATAACGCTAAGCCTGCTGTATGTGCTTGAATTAAAAAAAAGGGATTAAAAAAAAAATTATTTAGGAAAACTGGTATTGAGCTAAATTAAATATTATTAAACGTGTTTCAGCTCTTCATAAGATATCCACAGATGCTGTAACATAAGATGAAATGGACTAATAAGCTAAAATGATCTTATTTTTATGTTAAAAAGCTAAAACAGAGTTGTTGTGTGTGAAATGTATTGTAGAATTATTATTTTAAAAGGTAGCTTAATGTGCATATATAATGCACATTATGTGCATAAATATGTTGCAATAATATCAAATTAATTAAATATATATTAATAAAATACACATTCTTAATTATGTATTTGTAGATAGTTATTTTATGCATGTTTTTACTCTGCGTTCCCTTCACGATACCTCTAGGTCATTACTGGCTCTATTACTATGATCCCCATATCAATCAGGTCTGAGCAATATTAACCTCCCTTCAGCAAGACAATTGACCTAACCTGTTGGTGCTAATAGTCAGCTGTAATGTCATTATCACTCCCCCTTCAAGTTTATTGGCATATGCAGGGTTTTGCTGAAGTAGCGCTGCAATGAGTCAGAACTGCTGCAAACAACCTCTCTAGTTTTAGCTGCTTTCAGGAACATAGAGGTGTTAAATTAGACAAACTTTATTGCACACCGGCCTAACAATAATATATCAAACAGCGGTACATTAAAAACAATTTAAATAATTAAAGCAATAACCCCCAGCCATGGTATATCTTATGCATATACAATAACAGAAGTCCAGTAGCACCACAACAGGAATCACAAAGTGGCTGAAGCACTGACAAACATTTACTATCTCAAATGTGCATAAATAAGATTCCTGTGTATAACATCATGGAACATAATGAGAGGTTACAGGGAAATAAAATTTATTCTCATGTCTCCTGGTGCACGCACATCTAAATTATAGGATCGACATTATACCATGTTTGTGTGGTGTTTATACAAATGGCCTGTAGGTGTCACTGTGCTCATACTTATACTGTGCATACTTCCTGATGAGCTTAAAAGTGAAAGTTACTGTTGTGTAATGCCTGCATGAGCCTGCTAATAAAGCACTGCTATACTCTACTCATCCTCGGCTACCCAAAACATAACAGATTGACGACAAGATGGTTCTTCTACCTCAGAAGCAGCCTGCACTTTTTCTTCCAAACCCTGGTGAGCCTACCATACCTTTTACTGCTTGGATCCGTATGTTTAAAAATTACATTATTGCTGCTGACCAAGGGGAGATTTCTGCTGCTAGAAAGCATGCTTTACTTATTCACTGCCTGGGAGCAGAGGGACAGTGTATATTCTATACATTACCATTACCTGATGATACTTATGAATCTGCTCTTACTGCTATTTCATCAACAGATGAAACAGATGAAATGCTAAGAGACCAAATAGTGGAAAAAACTAACTAACCTCGCATAAGAGAGAGACTGCTCCTACAGCCGTATTTAAACCTTGCAAAGGCTATTACAGTTTCTAGTCAAATTGAAACAGCAGTGGCAACTCTCAGTCAGGGAACTGCTGGGAATGTACAGATTGTGAATTCAACACTGTGGCCTAATAATGCACAGTCACAGGCAAAATACAGTGCTAAGGAAAGGGATTCACCTACACTGCAAAACCGTGCAGCAAATACAAATAAAAAATACTGCATTCGCTGTGGTTCAACACAACACACTGCAAATCATGTTACATGTCCTGCAAAAGCTAAACGGTGCCGCAAATACACAAAAGTAGGATATTTGGCTAAGATCTGCCGTAGTTCTGCTACAGATGTTCATGAAGTCCCTACTACAAATGTCACAGTATTAAGTGTGGATAAAGATGGTACATTTATTCCAGACAAGTTTATATGCACTGTCAGTGTCAATACTGCGTCTGCTGACAAGGGACACTCCTTTAACCTGATGCTTGATACAGGTTCAGCTGTTTCTATACTACCAAAGGATATTTTATTGAAATACTTTGCAAAAGATATGCTTGTTGCACCTGCCCTGAAACTGGTCAGTTACTTAAAGGATCCAATCCCTGTGCTTGGTTGCTTGCCAGTGACTGTACAATTTGAATCAAATACTGCAAAATGTGACTTTTACATTGTGAATAAGGGTACTGCTATACTTGAAAGGGATCTCTTTGCTGCATTAAACCTACAATTAGTTGATGGTCTCATTACTACAGCACCAGTGCCTGCCACACAGCCAGTGTCTAAAATTTCATCACAAAACACTTCACTGGGTTATGCAAAGAATGTTGTACACAAAGTTAAGTTGAGACCAGATGTAAAACCAGTACCATTCCCTGATTCAGCATGGGAAAAAATTGCTATTGATATTGTCGGTCCTTTTACAGATGCTCCTATAGATTGTAGATTTGCTATAACCTTGATAGACTATTACAGTAAATGGCCTGAAATTGCATTTGTTTTTCATATAACATCAGCTACAGTAACAACTTTTCTGTCTACATTCTTCAGTAGAGAAGGTAAACCAAAAGAGTTAATATCAGACAACGGACCACAGTTTGTCTCATATGAGTTTGAATCCTTTCTGAGAGAGAGGAATAGTGCATAGAGAGTGCATAGAAAATCTTCTGTCTATTACCCACAAGCAAATGGAGAAATCAAGAGATTCAACAGAAGGCTGAAAGAAGCACTACAGACAGCAAATCTTACTGGGAAAATATTTACAACAGCGTTCCTACATAACTACAGAGCAACGCGCCATGCAACAACCCAATCATCTCCAGTTGAATTATTACATGGCAGACAGATGTACACTAAGTTACATGTTGCAGACATCAAACTTCCAAAATCATCTACTGCTGACATTGTGAAACGTCAACAAGCCAAATGCAAGGCTTATACTGACAGAAAACGTGGTGCAAGAGAAGTGCACTTTCAGACTGGATCTTTAGTCAGAATTAAGAAACCAGGAATACTGAAACAAGGACAATCTAAATTTACTACACCACTTAAAGTGAGATGCCAGCGAGGACCATACACATATGAACTGTCTGATGGACGCATATGGAATGCAAGTCGTCTTACTCCTGTTAGATATGACTTTGGAGAAGCTCCATTTGATGAAGGACATTTTCCTACTCCTGATGCCAACTGCAATAGGCCTGAAGAAAGTGAACCTATAAGGCATACTGAGTGTCAAGGATTAGGTAGGGGGCGCTGTAGAGACTGAAGGGAAAGGGCGAGTCCTTGAGGCAGGAGCTGTATGTGCCTAGGGAACACTTGGAGGGAATGCAGGAACAGGTTGATGAGGGCGAAGAGTCAGTCTGGATCAGGTGCAGAACAGGACAGAGAGGGCGAAGGTCAGGACTGGACTGGACTAGGCAGGAAGAAGAGGGCGACGACTCAACAGGAACAGACTGGACGGGGCAGGAGTGGAACAGCTTGGATGGGAAAGGACGGTACGGGCGTAGATCAAACTGGGGGATAGAGTGCAGAGGGAGACAGGAGCAGATAGCAAGACAGTAGCAGAAGGAGACTGGAGCGGATAGCAAGAGAGGACTGGAGCAAGAGAGGACTGGAGCAAAATAGCAAGAGAGGACTGGAGCAAGAGAGGGCTGGAGCAAGATAGGGAGACTGGAGCAAGATAGCAAGAGAGGACTGGAGCAAGATAGCAAGAGAGGGCTGGAGCAAGATAGCAAGAGAGGGAGACTGGAGCAAGATAGCAAGAGAGGGAGACTGGAGCAAGATAGCAAGAGAGGGAGACTGGAGCAAGATAGCAAGAGAGGGAGACTGGAGCAAGAGAGGGAGACTGGAGCAAGATAGCAAGAGAGGGAGACTGGAGCAAGATAGCAAGAGAGGGAGACTGGAGCAAGAGAGGGAGACTGGAGCAAGATAGCAAGAGAGGGAGACTGGAGCAAGATAGCAAGAGAGGGAGACTGGAGCAAGATAGCAAGAGAGGGAGACTGGAGCAAGATAGCAAGAGAGGGAGACTGGAGCAAGATAGCAAGAGAGGGAGACTGGAGCAGGATAGCAAGAGAGGGAGACTGGAGCAAGATATCAAGAGAGGACTGGAGCAAGAGAGGGCTGGAGCAAGATAGGGAGACTGGAGCAGGATAGCAAGAGAGGGAGACTGGAGCAGAATAGCAAGGGAGGGACTGGAGCAAGATAGCAAGAGGGGTACAAGGTACAAGGCAGGGTCGGATCAAGGTCAAGGCTGGGAAGGTACAAGATAAGGTAAAGCAAGACAAGGACAGGCAGACAAGGCAAGGCAAGGCAAGGCGGAACAACAAGGGAAAAGGGGCAAGAGCTAGAACTACCTAGTTAGGGGCGCTGCCGCAGTACTAGGAACACCATACAATGCTCTGGCAAGGAGTGGTCTGAGTGCTGCCCTTAAATAGGGAAGAGTCAGCCCTGATTGGCTGATTAAGATAGGCAGCAGCTGGGTTGGGGCTGTAGATGCCAAACAGGCTGCAGCTGAGCTGGGGCTGGAGAGGCCAATCAGGCGGCAGCTGGGCTGGGACTGCAGAGGCCAGGTTACACATAGTGAGCAACCCTACAGGCTGCTCACCTGGCCAAGGCATCGAGCCAGAAACCCAAAGGTCCCCGGCTCGAATACCAGCAATACCTGACAGTATCCCCCCCCTCACAAGGCGACTCCCAGGCGCCACAGTGACCAACATTTTCGTGCACCTGGGGAACTGGCAATGCTATGGGCAGAACTAACCACATGGGTGCCCAACTAGGAGGTAATGCTATTGTATTAGCCACCCTGGAACTTGGCAGAGCCACCCTGGCGGGTGCCCTGATGCTCGGCAGAGCCACCCTGGCGGGTGCCCTGGGACACGGAAGAGCCACCCTGGCGGGTGCTCTGGGACTCGGTTGAGCCACCCTGGCGGGTGCCCTGGGACTCGGAAGAGCCACCCTGGCGGGTGCCCTGGGACTCGGAAGAGCCACCCTGGCGGGTGCTCTGGGACTCGGAAGAGCCACCCTGGCGGGTGCTCTGGGACTCGGAAGAGCCACCCTGGCGGGTGCTCTGGGACTCGGAAGAGCCACCCTGGCGGGTGCTCTGGGACTCGGAAGAGCCACCCTGGCGGGTGCTCTGGGACTCGGAAGAGCCACCCTGGCGGGTGCTCTGGGACTCGGAAGAGCCACCCTGGCGGGTGCTCTGGGACTCGGAAGAGCCACCCTGGCGGGTGCTCTGGGACTCGGAAGAGCCACCCTGGCGGGTGCTCTGGGAGCCACCCTGGCGGGTTCTCTGATACTTGGTAGAGCCACCCTGGCGGGTGCTCTGGGGCCTGGAAGAGCCACCCTCACGGGTGCTCTGATACTTGGTAGAGCCACCCTGGTGGGTGCTCTGGGACTCGGAAGAGCCACCCTGGTGGGTGCTCTGATACTAGGCAGAGCCACCCTGGCGGGTGCCCTGGGACTTGGCAACAGTATAGGCAACTCCACCCTCGCGGGTGCCCTCCACATGAGTGCCTGGGTTTTGAATGTTATTTTAAGGGTTGATACAGTCACTGTGTTAAGACACGGCAGAAGCCCCCCTCCTCGGGGCACGGGACAAGGCAGAAGCCCCCCTCCTCGGGGCACAGGACACGGCAGAAGCCCCACTTCTGGGGGCACAGGACAAGGCAGAAGCCCCCCTCCTCGGGGCACAGGATCAGGCAGAAGCCCCACTTCTGGGGGCACAGGATCAGGCAGAAGCCCCACTTCTGGGGGCACAGGATCAGGCAGAAGCCCCACTTCTGGGGGCACAGGATCAGGCAGAAGCCCCACTTCTGGGGGCACAGGATCAGGCAGAAGCCCCACTTCTGGGGGCACAGGATCAGGCAGAAGCCCCACTTCTGGGGGCACAGGATCAGGCAGAAGCCCCACTTCTGGGGGCACAGGATCAGGCAGAAGCCCCACTTCTGGGAGCACAGGACAAGGCATGGGTACAGGAGGCAGCAGCTGGGGAGCCAGCACAAGTGCAGGAGGCAGCCAGTGGGGAGCCAGTCGCCGGGGAAACCTAGCTGAAGCCATTGGCAGCGGAGGCTGCTGGGGAACTGGCTCTGGAGCTGAAGGCAATGGCGGTTGCAGGGAAGGCCCCACTGGAACTGTAGGCAGCCGATGCTGCTGGGTAGGCCCCTCTGGAGCCGTGGCCAGCCGATGCTGCTGGGTAGGCCCCTCTGGAGCTCTGGCCAGCCGATGCTGCTGGGTAGGCCCCTCTGGAGCTGTGGCCAGCCGATGCTGCTGGGTAGGCCCCTCTGGAGCTGTGGCCAGCCAATGCTGCTGGGTAGGCCCCTCTGGAGCTGTGGCCAGCCAATGCTGCTGGGTAGGCCCCTCTGGAGCTGAAGGCAGCGGATGCTGCTGGGGAAGCCCCTCTGGAACTGGAGCAGACTGTGGAGGGATGGCCGGCCCAGGAACTGGAGCAGACTGCGGAGGGATAGCCGGCCCGGGAACTGGAGCAGACTGCGGAGGGATAGCCGGCCCGGGAACTGGAGCAGACTGCGGAGGGATAGCCGGCCCGGGAACTGGAGCAGACTGAGGAGGGATAGCCGGCCCGGGAACTGGAGCAGACTGCGGAGGGATGGCCGGCCCGGGAACTGGAGCAGACTGTGGAGGGATGGCCAGCCCAGGAACTGGAGCAGACTGCGGAGGGATGGCCGGCCCAGGAACTGGAGCAGACTGCAGAGGGATAGCCGGCCCTGGAACTGAGGCAAATTTATCCAGGAATGCCAACAGAAACTGAGCAGTATCGTAGATTATAGGGGATTTACTGCACAGTAACTTCTCGGCCCAGGAACGAGCTTCACCTTCTAGCAGGAAGAAAATGATTTCCGAAACTTGCTCGACTGGAGGAGCACTTAGAAAGTGTTTTTTCTCAGAAAGGAGCAGGACTTCCTCTAGAAAGATAGGAATTTTACTTGGGGAGCCATCACAGTATCTGCGGGTCAAAATAGAATATTCAGTCTTTTTGGGAATCCGGTCAGAAGGCACAGGAACAGCCCTTGCAGACTCTTTTGGCCAGAGCATTCTGTCAAGGATTAGGTAGGGGGCGCTGTAGAGACTGAAGGGAAAGGGCGAGTCCTTGAGGCAGGAGCTGTATGTGCCTAGGGAACACTTGGAGGGAATGCAGGAACAGGTTGATGAGGGCGAAGAGTCAGTCTGGATCAGGTGCAGAACAGGACGGAGAGGGCGAAGGTCAGGACTGGACTAGGCAGGAAGAAGAGGGCGACGACTCAACAGGAACAGACTGGACGGGGCAGGAGAGGAACAGCTTGGATGGGACAGGACGGTGCGGGCGTAGATCAAACTGGGGGATAGAGTGCAGAGGGAGACAGGAGCGGATAGCAAGACAGTAGCAGAAGGAGACTGGAGCGGATAGCAAGAGAGGACTGGAGCAAGAGAGGACTGGAGCAAGATAGCAAGAGAGGACTGGAGCAAAATAGCAAGAGAGGGCTGGAGCAAGATAGGGAGACTGGAGCAAGATAGCAAGAGAGGACTGGAGCAAGATAGCAAGAGAGGGAGACTGGAGCAAGATAGCAAGAGAGGGAGACTGGAGCAAGATAGCAAGAGAGGGAGACTGGAGCAAGATAGCAAGAGAGGGAGACTGGAGCAAGATAGCAAGAGAGGGAGACTGGAGCAAGATAGCAAGAGAGGGAGACTGGAGCAAGATAGCAAGAGAGGGAGACTGGAGCAAGATAGCAAGAGAGGGAGACTGGAGCAAGATAGCAAGAGAGGGAGACTGGAGCAAGATAGCAAGAGAGGGAGACTGGAGCAAGATAGCAAGAGAGGGAGACTGGAGCAAGATAGCAAGAGAGGGAGACTGGAGCAAGATAGCAAGAGAGGGAGACTGGAGCAGGATAGCAAGAGAGGGAGACTGGAGCAGGATAGCAAGAGAGGGAGACTGGAGCAAGATAGCAAGAGAGGGAGACTGGAGCAAGATAGCAAGAGAGGACTGGAGCAAGATAGCAAGAGAGGACTGGAGCAAGAGAGGGCTGGAGCAAGATAGCAAGAGAGGGAGACTGGAGCAGGATAGCAAGAGAGGGAGACTGGAGCAGAATAGCAAGGGAGGGACTGGAGCAAGATAGCAGGAGGGGTACAAGGTACAAGGCCGGGTCAGATCAAGGTCAAGGCTGGGAAGGTACAAGATAAGGTAAAGGAAGACAAGGACAGGCAGACAAGGCAAGGCAAGGCGGAACAACAAGGGAAAAGGGGCAAGAGCTAGAACTACCTAGTTAGGGGCGCTGCCGCAGTACTAGGAACACCATACAATGCTCTGGCAAGGAGTGGTCTGAGTGCTGCCCTTAAATAGGGAAGAGTCAGCCCTGATTGGCTGATTAAGATAGGCAGCAGCTGGGTTGGGGCTGTAGATGCCAAACAGGCTGCAGCTGAGCTGGGGCTGGAGAGGCCAATCAGGCGGCAGCTGGGCTGGGACTGCAGAGGCCAGGTTACACATAGTGAGCAACCCTACAGGCTGCTCACCTGGCCAAATGGTCAAGGCATCGAGCCAGAAACCCAAAGGTCCCCGGCTCGAATCCCAGCAATACCTGACACTGAGAGAATCAGAAAACTACCTGCATGGACCAAGGACTTTGTTATGTGAAGAATGTATAATATTGTTTTAAAATGCAAACTGTTTAATTGTTGCTGTTTATTATAGTTGTCTAAATGCTTTCCTACTATAGGGGGAATATGTGGTGTTTATACAAATGGCTTGTCGATGTCACTGTGCTCATACTTATACTGTGCATACTTCCTGGTAGCTTAAAAGTGAGAGTTACTGTTGTGTAATGCCTGCATGAGCCTGCTCATAAAGCACTGTTATACTCTACTCATCCTCGGCAACCCAAAACATAACAGTTGGTCTAAAGAGACAGTTGTTAGTAGAACAAGCAGGATGATATGCATCAGATAAGGAAAACATACTAGCCTGCATATGGTTCATGAAATGAACTTCTAAAGGTATGAGCAGTTCTGAATTCCGCACTGATTAAGTAATGGGCTGTCCCTCTAACCCTTAACCATAGGCTAGAGCCTATCTAATCCAAAATGCATTAGGCCATAGTCTAAATGGAGCCAGCTATGTTTTATACTAATTTAATAAAGTATACTTTTTAACTTGCGGACCTGGAGCGATGCAATTTGTCTTGGATAAGAAAAGCAGAAGTGCACTGCATGGTCTGCACCCAGGTTTATTTAAAATCACAAATATAACGTTTACAGGCAATTTTCCCTCTAAAATGTGCACTTGTTCTGACCTGAGCACACAGTTTTAAAAAATGTGCACACAAGTTCTCACAAAATACCTCTTTGTGCAGATAGGCGAAAAGGAATCAAAGGGAACATTGTTTACATGCCTGATGCCTCAGGCCTGATGCTAGAATTCCCCATTGCCCATTCCCCACTACAAAGTTGTAATGGATGGATTCTCCATACACGGTCCAAAAATCGTACAAATCCTCGATTCGTACGATCGGATCTTTGCTTCTATGGCCAGCTGTAGACACCAGCCATGCCATAAACGACCAATAACAACACATTGCTGCTGCTTGTATCCCAAAATCTCACTGACTGCAATGCTATATAAGCAGATCTAACTGCAGAGCTAATAATCATAATAACAATATTCTTGGAATGCATGATGTCTAACCTTGTGTCATTTTCTCAAATCAGAAATAATAAAATATGTAAAATTACTGGGGGTCTGAAGGGGATAATTTGAATGGTATTTATTTATGAAAAAATGTGTACATCTACAATTTGATATAGTCCCGACCCGAAAACTCAAATCAAATTCAAATTGAGCGAAAACTTGGCAAAAAGTTGGCTCATCACTATCACCTCTGCAATTGACTTCTACTGAATTTGGCCGGTTCTAGGTGGAGAATAGTTAAAAAGAACTGTTTCCAGGGTCGAGTTGTGAGAAATCTCACATTCAAAAATGGTTTTAAATTCCAATTTGTAAGTTTTAACCAAATAAAAACAATTCAAACATTTGAATTTGAATTTACCATTCAAACCTTAGTCAAATCCAATATCTTGTCAAAAATATCACTCAAATTTTTGGAGGATAAGTTGGTGCTTTATACTTTGTTTTGTGCATGAGCACATCATATGTACTTAAGGGAATAAATATTCTAATATTATATTTTTATGGATAATAAAGTACATATACACATATTGTAGTCAATGTTCAGAAGACGTCATGGGGGAAAAAAGTTTATTTCATACTGAATCTGTGTTCTCATCTGTAATAAACAACCACTTTGCTCGAGGACTCCATTCTGTGTTTTAAAATTCCTAGCAAATGACTTACGATCAATAACTTCATGAGTACTAATGCATTCTTTGTCTAATAAACGTAAAAACCCAAGCAAAATCAATTCATCTAAAAACTATTCAAAGCCACACATTTATTTTGATGGAATAACAGACTGTTTTTTTTTTTTTTGTTCATATACAGTTATTACCCAAAATAGACTAGGGATTTGCCAGATAAGGGGTCTTGCTATGATATGGAGCATTAGGTTTTATGGCTAAGAAAAACTTTTATAGAATAAAAAAAATAGTTTTGCCGTCAGTATAGCTTTAAGCTACCTTAGTTTTCACAAAGTAACACATACTATTTTTTTATTACAGACAAAAAGCCAAAAGTGCAGAATTGATTGTTATATTAGGGCACTACTGAAAATGACAATGGCATATTTTGGAGCTTTCTATATAACAGGTTTCACAATACAGTATATATAATACATCACAACTGCATTTGCTTCTTTGGGGTAATAGAGAATTTTCCACTATTATTTTATCATTGCTTATAAATCGTGCAAAGGGACCCAGCATAAATCTCAAACCTTATATATTCAAAAATGAATATGTTTGCATTTTCCAGGAGATAACACAAATAAACGGAGGCAGGTACATACGGTATAAGGCATTTAATAAAAATTGTTGCAGTATTGTTATCATAAACTCAAAGTAAAGACTCTGTAGGTCTGAGAAACATTTCTGCTTCATGTTGTATGAAACTAGCTTTTAGCAGCAAAACATTTCAACATCCAAGCATTTCATTAAGGTTTTCTGACCCAAGTGAACTCTGAGGAATGGAAGTGGGCTGGAAGGGGGTTGAAAATGCCCAAAAAATGTATACATCCTATGGTCAGTATTCAGTAGTTAAAATGGGGCATGAGTGAGCAACTTAAGGAAACATCACTAAACTTCCTGCATGCTGGGGGTTAATCAGCAGTGTGAAATATTTTATCACCCTAAGAAACACATTCTTTATTTAAATTTGTGCACAATAATCCAATTTGATCCACAAATCAAAATGTAATAAGATCTCAGCATAACTATATATATTGCTGTAGACATATAGGGGCAAATTCACTAAGATTCGTAGTTGCGCCAGGCGCAACTTCGCCGTGCTTCGCCGCACTTCGCCAGGCGTAGTTTCGCCAGCTCTCCGCAAATTCACTAAAATCCGAAGTTGCGCACAGGGGTAGCGTAAGGTTGCGAAGTTGCGCTAGCGTTGATTCGCTAAGTGAAGCGAAGTTATGCTAGCGAAGGTTAATTTGCATACGGCCCCAAATTCAAATTTCAATGGAGGAATACGTATCAGCACTGCAAATGCCTAGAAAACCTTCAAAACATCAAATAAAAATTTTATTTTGCCCTACACATGTGCCCACTGTCTAGGTAAGTTGCCATGAGTCTGGAAATGTAGGGGGGAAGGAGGGGAGCCCTAAAAATTTTTTCGATCTTTTTCAGCCTATCACCCATAATGTAGAAAACACGCCAGCGTTTTTTGGGACTTAGAAAAAATTTTGACTTTTTTTGAAGCAATCCCTATCTACTCTATTGCGCTTCGCCTGGTCTGAGGTGGCGAAGGAAGTCTAGCGTAAAAGGTAGCGTTCAGTACACTTCGCGCGTTAGTGAATTTGCGTAGTTACGTCCATAGCGAAAATTCGCCAGGCGTAAGGGTGCAAAGTAACACTAGCGAATCTACGCCAGCGTTTGTTAGTGAATTTGCGAAGTAACGAAAATGCCCAACGCTAGCGAATTGACGCTAGCGTTCGGCGCTTCGGCGCTTAGTGAATTTGCCCCATAGAGCTTAAGTAGATGGTCAAACTAGATGGATTTTTTTATTTCAACTTTGAGTTTAAATAATGTATCAAAAGGAAGCTGAAGAGAGATGTAAACTACTATAGGTCACATCCAGGTTGTCTAATGACCATTGACAAACCAATGGAAAGCATAGAAAAGCAATTATTTCTGCATTGATATGTAACTAAAGGGGTCTCTAGCAATTGTTAGCAATTCAACCAAACATTTGACAGACTATATTGGATTATGTATGCCCTGGGTAGTTAAATATAAAATTAATATGGTGTAGATTAGAAAATTGAAGATTTATAAGAGATGGCCACTTTATAATTTGTACTGGCATCTTATACTCATAATGAGATCAAAGGGTATTGAAAAGACTGCAATTCTTTAGCTAAGAAAAACAAATATGATTTAACACTATTCCATTGTGAGTGTGTACATACTGGGGAGGTGGGGTGCCACATTCTACATCTCTGTTGTAACAGATGCTTTTTTATTTGGTGCTGTTTTAAAAACACCAATTAGATACAATTAGTTGAGATAATGATTCATATCCTGTGGATAATTACTTGTAAAAGCTCTCTGTTTTGCAATATAACTACTCTAGCTACAAAAACAACTGTTGTGGAAATGATGATATTAATGTATGATATATACACTATACAGTGCAAAAGTATAATACTCACACACATATAAAGTGTCTGTCATATATTGTGTTTCATCTGCAAAATTTATATTTGCTCCACTTTTCCTGACAATCACTGACCTTCTAATTTCTAACTGACTCTGTTTTAAGGTTAAAGTGCAGCATTTTGTTCTTGTCCAATCCTGTTTTTTCACATTGAAACAGAACTAACTGAACCATAACATTTTAGAGAAATCCCAAACCCATGTTCAATACCCTCCTATAGGGTCATAAAGTGCCTCTCTTCTGTTCAAAAAAAATGTCTTTGAAAGAAAAGAGAAGCCTCGGTCATTAGTGGAAACTTGGAAAATTGAGACAAATGCAGTCTCCTTAACATACTAAAATTAAATTGTATACAAGTACCAAACCTAAGCACAACCAAAAAAGAACAATAAGTGCAAAAATAGCAGACAAAGCATTTGCAAACATATTTAGTGTTCTGTAAGATATCTAGAGCTCAATTCAAAAAGAAACTCGTGTCCCCTGTGAAGAGTTTAAGCAAGTTTAATCCTACATAAGGGAAATTAAATGGCCTTTGAAAGTTGGAGAGTGATGCGTTGAGAAATATAAATGAGTGCTTGATTTAAAATTCTTCATTAAAGCAGAGCTTCCGGACAGGGAGCATTTGAAAGGGGCTTTAAAATGTTTTAAACTCTCTCTGAGTTGTGTGCTAATCACATCAAGGATTTAGACTTCCTCTGTCCACAGACAATTGTTTTACTTACTACATACAGTTTAGGGAAAAAAATACTATTCTAGTTCTGCTATTTGATTCGTATGGTACTATTTAGTGTTTATCTTGGTAAGTGCTATGAAAAATGCATACGTATTGATCTAGAACAAACAGTTTTTGTTATTATTGTTAATATTTCACCAAGGGTCATGTTGACTCTAGAGTAGCAATTCCTACCAAGTAGAGTGTTGCTTTCATTAGTCTTCAGCAATGGTAGTTTCAGTAATTGCTCATTGGATGCAATGAGTTAAACTTCTGGTTTGGCATTTTGTGGTTAGATATAAACGCAGTGAAATAAGTACACTCGTCTGTATAATTGAGGGCTCAGGTGCTCTAGCCATGAGCCTTTGACTAAGGAAATAAATTCATCACATTTTATGAAACAAACAGACTGGCTGCCAACCTGTTTGTTTAACTGAATTATATTAGTCATAAAATAAAAAGGGGGAATATATTTAGTTTACAATGCTGATGTGACTCATAATGGATCCTCACTACATCATTATTCTGGATTTAGATTCATAGATAGATTAATAATGGAGTTAGATATTACAGATACATTTAGCAAATGTATACACTGCACTCACAGGTCTTACGGCTTATCAAAAAAATTGAATATGATGTGGGCACAATAAACTGACGTTTCGGCTGGAACACCAGCCTTTTTCAAAGTGTATATATGTATATATAAATAAATATCTATCTATCTATCTATATCTATATCTATATCTATATATATATATATATATATATATATATATATATATATCCATTATTTAATAATTATCATAAGTTATTTAAAGTATGTGCATAAACATGGGAACTCGGGGCATTCTAACCAACTAATACAAATTAGAACTACAGCACTACTGTCCGGCCTATGTACATTTTTTGCCTTTGATTATCTGTTGGGGTTTTTGTTTTACTTTGTTTAGGATGTAATGTATTAATAAATAAAAATGAAGCTTTCATTGGAAAGAATCGTATGCATTAACTTCACTGCTAAGTAAGATAGTTAAAACAGCAATAATTTAAACAAATATGCCTCATACATATTTGAGTGAACTGGGGAATGCAATAAATGTGTGCTTGCCATTTATGTCTACAGCTGCCCTGTTTGCATCTTTACAAACAAATAAAACAAAAAGGAAATGTCTGCTTATGTTCTGTTGGCCTGTTTTGGAAGGTCCTCTTTGCTTCCAGCTTTAGCAGCTGCGGCCCTGAAACTTTGTAAATGAAAACTGTGTATTTTCCAACGTTTTTAGGCTGTACATATGCTGTTCCTACTTGAACATAATTTTATAAGCAAGCTATTCTACATATGGCTAGTTGAATATTATTAAATTATTTCTGTGGATTTTAATAAAGAACATGTCTTTTTAAAGTTATTTCTTTTTGGTTCACCAAGTGCTGATCTTATAATACTGTTAAAGGAGTAGAATTAATGGATAGTATGGTTGTTAAGCATGCTCCATATTCTGACAAATAAAATTCTATCATTTGGAAACATAAATGATCCCCCGTGAGGTTGCTTTATGACATGGAGATTGTTCCTGATGGAATTTATAACACAATTGCAGACCTTGTTTTTGCTTCATTTTATATTAATGGCTTTGCTGCATTATTATTTGCTCAATTGGCCAAACTTGGTTGTGTATATATATATATATACATATATATATATATATATATATATATATATATATATATATATATATATATATATATATATAATACACAAAAGCCATGAATATCCTGTAAATTATATCCTTATAAACGGTGAGTTCTGATGTCATCAGTTATAAACGGTGAGTTCTGATGTCATTTCTGTCACATGACTCACCGAAACTTGTGTATTATAATAAATAAAGTACCCCCAGTTGTAAAATATGAGGATATTAGAAGTTATCTCGGAGTTTTCTGACCTGTATAAAAACACTCGGCTTCGGCCTCGTGTTTTTATATGGTCATGAAACTCCTCGGTAACTTATAATATCCTTATATTTTACAAAAGGGGGTACTTTATTCAATATATATATATATATATATATATATATATATATTTAGGTATGAGAAAACATCCTGGCAATGCACATTCCTTCTCTTCCCATGATTTTTTCCCTATTTGTTATAACTTTCTCTTATACTCTCTTATGTTCTTTCTGTAACATTATCAGATAATGAAATATGGGTATTCAGCTCCCTCTGCAACAACAACACACTGCCTGAATTATTTCCATAATCTGTTTTATGCAAATTGATACAAATGGATTACTTAAATAAAAACACAGGAAATGCATAATGGATGCTCCAAAAGCCTTCAAACAGAGAACTGCAATTTTGTTAAAGCTGCATTGTATTCTTTCTGAAGTGATATATGCACAGGCAAAATTGTGTTGGTTACTTTCCGATTTACAGAAAAGCTTTTCATATAGTTCTTTTCCATTGTAAATGGGCAGCGCTACTGACAGACTTGCTAAAGGATTATATACTTTGCCATATGAAATATGAAGTTATACATGTAGAATAGGCAATGACCCTTGTGCAAGAAATGCCGCTAATAGATTGAATGTATAGGCCCTGCTTTCAGAGAACTCTTGGGTGTCTTTAGTAAACTAATAGAAAAGGACACCGATTTTTCAAGCAAATTAAAGTCGAAGAACTTCATGAAAACAGCTAGAGAGCATTTGTTTGTTGATATGTATTTTTCTGTGTGTATAAAATATCTTTAAAACATCTTATACCTGTTAGATATTGAAGAAGTATAGATCTGTCTTTTGCAGTTCAAAACATTACATTTCAAGGAGTTTGTAGTATATGTTCATGAGCTTTTCTAAATAAAAACTAACTAAAACATTTTCTTGTTGCTTTTTTCCTTGCAAATGCATTGGTGTCAATGGACAGTATTTTCTTGCACCTAAAATGCATTTGAGTCAAGGTTTTTTTTTCTTGTGCGTAAAATTACACTGCTCAATAATGCTAGGTTCAATCTATCCTGATCTGGCTCTAGTATGCCTTTATTTTGTATACCAGTAGTAACCACTCTTAAACTTTCTTTTTATTTTTATCCTTGTAGTAGTCTGATCAAAACGAGTCTCTGACACTGGGGCGATTTTATGCATTTGCCATCAAATCAGCCCCACGGTGCTTAAGGTAGATAATGCTATACGACCAAACATTTCAAAACTGCTTAACATATTTTATACTTTTAATATAATTGAATATAGTCAATAAAGGTTTAATCAAATTGCTGGATGGCTACAAGAAAATAGAATGTGTCACTTTTCTAATCCAGAGAAGAGGATGGGGTAGATGAACAATAAATATTACTTAGCATAAATTCAAAATAAAACATTTAATATCTAGGGGGAAATACGCATAAAGGTGAATCAAGCAGTAGCCACATGTATGAAAGATGAAGTCAGCAGATTGCAAGTGACACGTTCAATTATTGGCCTGTGGACCAACAACACAACTGCCTTTAACTCAGAGAAATGGGCAGTGAAAAAAGGATGAATATCTTTAGAATCTGAAGAAAAATATGTAACCATTCAGGCAGAAAATTAGCAATTACATTTCATGCCATCAGTAATAACCATTTCAACAAAGATTTTAGGTTAATGTCAGACTGAGTGACTGTATATCAACAGTTTTACCATACCTATGTTTAATCAGAAGTCTTCCTAACTTGTGATACACAGACATTTAGCTCTAATAAGGCTTGTTTGCTGATAAGTAAAATGGCTGTCTGTAATCGCTTTTAAAATGATTGTAATGTAATAGATGTCAAATGTACAGTGATACAGAGATGTAATGCCTCAGGTAAAATGTACAGCATAATCATATTTAAAGGAAATATTTGCATAGTCTGATGCATTCAAAGTGGTATAAATGAAAACAAATGTAGACATATAGATGTCCCTATCTCCTGTACCGGTATTTTAATATACTTCCAAATCTGACACATTATAAAACAGTGCAGCAGAAAAACACAATTAGTAGAGAAACCATATGGAAAACCATGGGCAGATTTTCATTAAGCCTCTCCAAACCTGCCTGTCACTTCCAAAAGAAAAAAGAATGAAGAGGAGAAAGAAAACCCTGCAGCCACATTGACTATGTGCTGAGCCATTTCGTGGATAAAGAAGGAGGGGAGTTGCTGGTGGATTCACTACCTAAAAAAATTCCTGCTTTATTGTAAATCATTTTAAGTGTTGTTTTGTCCAGTCCTGGTAGTAGCAGAAGAGGTGCAGACAGTACCCAATTGGTTGTTGTGTTGTGATGACCCACCCCAATGTGTCCTCACACCAACATGATTTGCTCTACATACTCAACCTGGCCAGTTGCTTGGTTACAGAAGTTCCTGCAGAATGCCTGCCATGACACACTGATAATTTCAGGTATAAAAAACCCAGAACTCATTGCAGGATGGCACAGTGGCAATTCCATATATAAATAATCCCAGGACTCACAGAATGATGAACCTCCAGAACTCACAAGTCACTGTTTCATGTATAAATAACCCCAAAACGCAGGATGGCACAGTGACTATTTCAAGTATCTAAATCCCAAGAAATGAAAGTCAAATGGCACACTGACAATTTCATGTATAAATACTCCAGAACTCACAGCAGGATGGAACAGTATCTATTCCATGTTTAATTATTATATGTATAATACCTTAGAACTCATATCAGCATGGCAAAGTGACAATGCCTTTTATAAATACTCACAGAATTCATAGGGGGATGGCACAGTGGCAATTTCATTTATAAATACCCTAAAACTCATAGCAGTATGGTACAGTAGTTATTCCATGTATAAATATCCCCATAATTCCTAGCGGGATGGCACAGTGGCAATTTCATGTATAAATACAAGCAATTCGAGTACTTAACATGATAACATTATAAAAACTAACTGTTTCCTGCACCTGTCACCTTATATCCACAAATGCTCTTTCTCTTTCTTTATGCAAATGCACCATGGGGGGGGGCTGAGTGAAACGTGATTTCAATACACTGTATATATAGTCTGTATTGACAAATAAAGGGATCTTGAATCTTGAAATACCCTAGAACTCATAGCAGGATGGCTCAGTGACTGTTTCGTAAAAATACCCCAGAGCACATAGCAGGATGACACAGTAAAAATCTTGTGTATAAATACCTTAGAACTCATTCCAGAATGGTACAGTGACTATTCCATTTATAAATACTCACAGAATTCACAGCAGGATGACACAGTGGCAATTTCATGTATAAATACCCTAGAACTCATATCAGGATGGCATAGTTATTATTCCATGTATAAATACCCACATAATTCATAGAGGGATGGCACAGTGGCAATTTCATGTATAAGTACCATAGAAGTCATAGCAGGATGGCACAATGACTATTCCATGTATAAGTACCATAGAAGTCATAGCAGGATGGCACAATGACTATTCCATGTATAAATAACTCCAGAATGCGTAGCGGGGTGGCACAGTGGCAATTTCATGTATAAATACCCTAGAACTTATAGTAGGATGACACAGTGACTATTCTATGTGTTAATATCCCCAGAATTCATAGCAGGATTGCACAGTAGCAATTTCATGTATAAATACCCCCAGGATTCACAGAACGATGAACCCCCAGAACTCAAAAGTACAAGTATAAAAACTGAACTTCTGTTCTTACTAGCCGTCTGCTGTGCTGACAGTGGGGGATGAGAGGGAGAAATCAGTAGTGTAGCCATGACCAATTTGCTGTGTGAGTGTAGGTGGGAGATGCCAATGCCAGTCTGTCATCCAATCAGTACGGTGCTGCTTGCCAGCTCTCTCCGTTCTGTGCTGGGATACCTCGATCACATCATGAAGGTCAGGCTCTGTGAATCTGCGATCACATCCTAAAAAGGCCCCATTCATTTAAACATTCTGTATATAAAGCAAAAATTAAAAGCAGTGCATCAAAATTTTTACATTTAGTTAACATTTTTTTTAAATTCAGCAGCAACATATATCGATCTTTCTAATATTATACTGAATATATAGACTATGTGACTGATGTTGCTGATGTTGCTGCTGTTGCAAGGCACTGGAGAAATTTCTACTTGTACATACAATTTTACATGTGTATAATTTGTGTCAAGCATTAAGGGGTTTGAAAACCTCTGTCTTATAAAGTACTGAGCATCAAGTAGAGTTGCTACCTTTTTGAAAAAAATGCCTATATTTTTACCTTGATGCTCTATTAATAACATTGGCATCAAGCATAATGAAAAATCTGAAAAAATCTGATAAAAATCTAGAAAATATTGAGATAAATTTGGAAATTGATACATAACCCCCCAAGCTTCAAGTTCAGTTCAAGAGCTCTTTTTGAAAGTCAGTGTCAGTATCACTAATTGCTTGCATTTTCTGGGTTTAAATTATACAAATGAAGCTTTTAAGTGTACAGCTGCCTTTGCCACCCTTTGCCTATGGGGAAAACAACTTCTAATGCAAAATACCATATATTACTGTGCTGTAGAAATGATAATGCATTTCTCTTTTTCATTTGTGATGTCCAAAGAGGATTGAGTAACAGATGAAAAAAATCAGCATGTACATACGTGTTCTTGTTCTAGTATTATGGGTCCTCTTTATCACAATGCAATAGTAGGTAAGTAATAGTAAGTTAATTGTAATAATAAGCACAAGTGACATCTTATTACTACTGGTATTTCAGATCCTTGGGATGACATTTGCTTTCCATTCAAATTCTCACATATTTATTCAGATTATCTGCTGTTATTATGGACAGAGCCAGGCCAAGAATTACTGTCGCCCAAGCCAATACTACTTGGTCCTTTGGTCCTACCACTACTCTACTTCACCCACATGCTCAAGCCAACCATCTCCCAGGATGCCACATACTAGATCACCATCGGTATAAATAAGACCTCTTCATAGAAGATCATTTATTTTGACCTCGCCACAACTGTGAATGAGACACATGCCTCTACTGCCTACCCCAAGTTCTGGTCCTGGTTATTGCCCAAAATTCTTTATATGTTTTTGGTGTGTGCAATAAAAGTGAGACTAGTGTGAGTTATAAAAGATGATCCAGAGAATATCATTCCACATTGTGCAGTAGCCAAGGGGGGAACTACACAAGTATGGTGAGCTCCACTTGTACATTCTATTATTTGCAAACTGCCTTAAATGAAGACTTGGTAAATGTATTTAAATTTATGATAATTATGTTCAGCCAGCCATAGGAATAACAGTGAAAAAAAAATAATTATTTGTTGCTATAGATTATTACACTAGTGCAAGTTTGCCAACTGTTGGGAAAAAATCCTGGGGATAACATTCTGACATTTTTTAAAATTGTGTACCTATAAGTGTACATAACATTAATCTACAATTAATAAAAAAAATTACTTCAATGAAAACATTTATAGTGAAACAAAGGATCTATTTACTGAGATTAAACAAAACAATTACCCAAGCATTGCAACTGCCGCCAAGCATTGCTATCAATATAGTAAAATTATAGGAGGAAAGCGCATAACCATCATGAACAACTGCTCAACTGAAAAGTACTCATGTATGCAAAAAGGAGCTATAGTATTAATTATTCCAATGGGATATTACACAGGCAGGCATCATAAAACAGCTCCAAAATATTTGTAGGAAAAATTAAGAAGAGAATATAAAATGAATACAAATTGCCTTAAGCAATATGCTACAGGAATCTTTAAAACTCTAAACAAAAGCAATCAACACTAATGATACCATTACTATAACAGAAGAGTACATATTGAAAAGATCCCAGGAGCGATTTACAGATCTATAGCCCAGCATGTACGGCCTCATGAAAGATGCACTCTAAAATTAATACACCATTGGACTGCTAAACCATATAACAGATTTGGAGGCTGAAATAACTGAGATTGTAATGTGTAGCAATTATACTCAACTCAAAACAAATAAAACATTTTTAACAGTTTTGCAAAACAGCAAAGATGATTCAAATAGTTTAGAGAAATTACAAGGATGGAGTTTGTGCCTGGAAACTTAAAGATGCAAAAACATATTTACATAGTTACATTTGGGTTGAAAAAAAGACACATTTCCGTGAAGCTCAACCCCTCAAAATGACCTCTAGTGCATATTTCACACACACACATACATACAGTACATATGTATATATATATATATATATATATATATATATATATATATATATATATACAATCACAAAACTAACTGAAGCTCTGGGTATTTTAAAATGCCTAAGAAGTCATCTATGCCCTTCTTAAAGGAAGTAACAGAATCTGCCTTCAAAACACCACCCAGCAGGGCATTCCACAAGTGGACTGCCCTAATTATAAAGAACCATTCACCCTGCTTCTGGTGAAAATTCTGTCTCTCAAGTCTAAAGGGTTCTTTTCAATGTGAAAAAGATCCCTTACCCATATGATTTCCTTAAAGGGATTCGGTTGTGACTTTTTATGGAGTAATTTTTATTGATAAATTACATTGTTTACATTACAAATAATTCACCTTACCATATTAAATTTTATTCATGAGCCAACAAGTATATTTTTTAAGCTGGAATGTTGGTGCATAGGCAGAGATCTCAGGTCATTGTGCCTGATCCTGTACTTTCAAAAAGACCCAGCACTTTAGGATGAAACTACTTTGATATGTTATTGCTTCTCCTATGTGGAGACTTATTTATTAAAGATTGAATTTAAGTGTTTTTTGAGGTTTTTGAAACTACGACTAAACTCACAAACTTTACAACCACAAATGACATTGCATTTATTAAAAGATCCAAATGTAAAAAGTGCAAACCAAAAAAAGTGCTGAACAGTGCGGTAAAAAATACATAAACCTTTAAAATTTAAATTTTTTTAGTTTTTGGACAATTTATATCAAAGAAAAAATCCAAAACCTTCAGCACAGCTCCCACTGACTTATATAGCACCATGACAACTTTTACTTGGCAAAGCTTTGGCTTAGAGGCTTTCATGGTTTTTACACTTCATAAATCTCACATTTTTAGAGTATTTTAGAAATGCAGGAAATCCAAAAACCTCTAAAAGTCTTAGTCTTATAGGATGACCACAGCCCTCACTGACTTATATAGCCCTACAACAAAATTTACTTGGCAAAGCTTTGCCTTAGAGGCTTTCATGATTTTTACACTTATTAAATCTCACATTTTTAGAGCTTTTTTGAAATACAGAAAAACCACAAAATTTTGAAATTCGTGGGAAAAAAATCGCAATTTCATTACTAAATGGCCCCTTAGTGTAACTGGAGGGGTTGCAGTGGGACTTGGATTTTTATTAATGAGTGCTATTCTCATTGTACATCAAACAATGCAGGTGTCAAGGAGCTGTTATTTTGTTACCTTACCATTGTATCACACCAACTTGCAGTGCAGCAGTAAAGAGTAACTGCATTTTATCAGAGCAGAAGTAACATGACTAAGGGCACCTGGGAAACTGATGTGTCTAGCCGCATGTCAGATTTCAAAATTAAATATAAAAATATCTTTTTGCTCTTTTGAAAAACAAATTTCAATGCACAATTCTGCTAGAGCAGTAGTATTAACTAGTGATGATCAATTATTTTCACCAGGCATTGATTTGCTGTGAAATTCCACATTTCGCCATTTACAAATATGTTCACAGAACTATGATTTCAAAATTAAATATAAAAATATCTGTTTGCTCTTTTGAAAAACAAATTTCAATGCACAATTCTACTGGAGCAGTAGTATTAACTAGTGATGATCAATTATTTTCAACATGCATTGATTTCCTACAAAATTCCACATTTTGCCATTTACAAATATTTTCACAAAACGATGGCAAAAATTTGTTGCGAAAAAAATTTGCAGAGACAAAAAAAGTCATCAAGACAAAAAAGTAACCCTAAGAAAGATTTTTGGAATGAGGAAAAAAAGTTGAGTGCATAAAACTTGATGCGCATAAAAAGTGTAAGAGAAATAAAACCACTGTGGTTTCTGAAGAGTTTCTGGGTTACAACTAGCGATGAGAGGATCTTTCTGCAAAATGATGATGAATGATGACGAAGTGTGGAATTATGCCGAAATCCAAGCCTTGTGCAAAACATTCTCAGATCACTAGTTACAACAGAAATCATAACACATACTTACTAAGGGGGTTATTTAAAAAAGTCCGAATTTATCTCAATATTTTCTGCTACAAACTCCAATCAAATCCGCTCAGGTTTATTATATTTATTTATTATTACATTTTTTGGATTTTTAATCTGATTTTCATGAGTTTCACGATTTTTTCGGAACTTTCAGCTGAAAACTCTGAAAACTTCTGGGTATTTCACGAAACCCAGTTCACATCAAAAACTCATTGGGACTTCTCCAATTGATTTATATGCAATCTTTACAGGTCTGAGATGCCGGATTTTCTGATTCAGACTTTTCCATCCTCAGGGTTTAATAATTTTTTGTGATTTTTGCATTCGGAGTTTAGTAAATAACCCCCTAAGTGTTATTGAATATGTCAGTTAAAGTTTGAGATTTAGTAAGGATTTTGCATATCTTAAAGGAACAGTAACGTAAAAAAAAAAGGGTTTTAAAGTAAAACTGTTAAAACTGCTGTTTGCTTAAGAAACACAACTATTGTTTATATAAATAAGCTGCTGTGTAGCAATGGGGCAGCCATTCAAAGGACAAAAGGCTCAGGTTACACAGCAGACAGCAGATAAGCTCTGTCTGTTTAATGGTGTTATCTGTTACCCATTAGTTAACCTGTGCCATATACAGTAGCCGTTTTTCAATTTCCGCCATTGCTCCACAGCAGCTTGTTCATATAAACTATAGTAGTGTTTCTGAAGCAAACACATCAGTTTTAGCAGTGCAGGGCAACACTAAATGATATTTTCATTACTTTAAAACACTTAAATTTTTTGGTGTTACTGTTCCTTTAAGCAGTCCCTTTGGGGTTGGGGCAGCTACGAGATGGTCCCATTTTACACTTGGGAGGGGGAGTTGTTTCCCTGTCCAGGTCCAAGTACTTTTCTGGCAGTTCAGTGTTTAGCCAGGGCATTGCAAGATTCCCCAGTCTGTAAAAGGGGATGCCACCACATCTTCTCCTAACTTCTTCACTGACTGGAAGAGGTACTAGAAATTCTGAAATGAAGCTAGGCCTCAGAAAGAGTACAAAGTGTCATTAAAGATTTGTAATAGTTCACTCAAGGAGTGAGAGGCAGATCAGTGTAGCTAGATGAGCAACCAGAAGGTTCAACAAGGAGACCAGGATGGTTAGTTCCCTGTGGTGTCAGCCTCCAGTATAGCGACTCAAGTGGTAATGCTGCTCAGGAATAGGAGATTCCTGGAATATTACACCACTATAATACTTGACTAGCATTCTAGTTTGCAGTTTGCTGATCTGTGAGTACTGTCTCTGGGTGTTGCAAATATTTCACCTGTGCTTGTTTGTGCTATTTTATGATGAAGACAACATGTATATATATATGTATATTTACTGTACTTATATATATAGTCCCACTATAAATACAGGTAAGGGACCTGTTATCCAGAATTCTCTGTACCTGGGGTTTTTTGGAAAACAGAGCATTCTGTAAGTTGGATCTTCATACCTTAAGGGGGTTATTTATCAAAATCCAAAATGTTCTCACTATTTTCTGAAAACCACTCTGACCAAAATATATATATTTATATATTTTAGTTTTTGGTGCACACATAATAACAATGATCTAATCAATTAAGTTACAACGTTACAAAGTTATCAATTAATCAATTAAGTTACAAATTACATTACTGTCTGGAATTCCACTAAATTCTAATTATATGAGGTACAGTATAAGCTTTTAAAAAAAACCCACTGCATATACAGATTTCTATGGCAAAATGCGTCTTATCATCTAGACACCGATCTAGAAATTAGTAATTAGTAATACAATTATATTGCAAATACCTTGTCTCGTTCTTTGGCTCCTACCATTTTCCAGTTTGTTGTTGTTATTTCTCTTGAATATATGCATAAAAACAACCACTTTCAAGGAATTGAATTGGCCTGTAAACATTACAGAAAATCTACACAGCATAAGCGCACTGTTCTTTGAGACACTAATCATAAATTAACTAAAAACTGTGAAGATCAGTGCTTATAGGGGCATGGCACCAATTTACAGTGCATGGTAGTATTCACTCTGTTTTAGCTAAAATGGATAGAGTCTATTAACACCAGGAACTATTCATAAAAAGGCCAACTCCACAGACTTCTGATAAATGAAAAATAAAAAGAGGTTATGGGGTTGCCTATGCTTTGCTGCATACTTGATATGCCACCAATTTCCTAATATTTCTATTAGCAGAAAATAGCCTCCATGTGGCTATACACAATTATCTTCTTAAATATAACAATAATTACAAGCTGCACTTGTGTATAGAGAGAAATAAATAACATAGGAATGTGGAAGCCATCACATTTATTATCAAATGAAAATACAAATTAGAAAGTCAAGTACCTGCTTGGGTGTTGGGAAAGATAGCATGGTAACTGTATCAGAAATCAACCAGTAGGTGAACCTATTGCTTCTGCCCACCTTCAGTTGTACAATCTAAGATCACTCCCACATTAAAACATTATACAGACCTTTATTGGGATTGCTTTTTGAGAGATAAAGGTGGATGCGCACTGCTAGGATATATCCATATCTATATGGCTATAGTACAGTACTGGATATGTTTTTCCCTCAACATAGACTCCATAATCCTGTCATTAGCATGAATCTGGTCTTAAACAGGAATCACTTACCTTAAACCTTATCCATTTAACTTAATGGACAGTCCATGTAAGAGGTTTATAGAGAAATTGAAAATGTTAGGATATTTGTAACTTTATGCCATAAAAAATAAGTAAGAAGGCTTTAGAGAGTGCTATGTGGCATGACATTTGCTTTTTTGTTATGCCAGCTTGGGCAAACACCAGAAATGGCAGAGATTTTTCAGTGTAATCTAATTGTGCCACCATATTCTCATAGGCTTTGAGTAGATACCCTCTTTATTAAGAGCACTGCTTATTTGAGTAAAACTTCCTCATATGAGCCAGTATTTGCTGCTAAATGGACTTAAAACAGGATGGAATTACAGTCACCCTTATTGAACAATAATGTATATTTTGTGAAGAATCTAATTGGCTTTACATGTGATTAGATTTTAGCATGAGCATGATTTGGGCATTCATTTGTGTATAACTGTTTTGCGATGTGGGCTATGGCCTAAATTTTAGGGCTTTCTAGTCATTTGGGGGAATGTAATAAAAGTCGCAAAGAGCAAAACAATTTGCACAAATAAGAATAAAAATTTGAATTTTGCAATGTAATACTCGTCCTTAAAATGTACCGTAACTGCATTGTGAATTTTAATTGCGCATTACCTACTTTAAAGAAGTACTTAAAGGTGTCGTAATCTTTTGGAGCAAAATAACAACTTTTTCATTAAGAAGTTTTATTACATTCACTGTGCACATTCACTTTTGCTAAACAGTTTCCAGGTTCGCACAAAGACAAATTTGTTTGCACAAAGGCATAACTTTTTGAATTGCGATTTTTCCGTTTTTTTTAAATTACATTCCCCCAATTATGTTTACTGCTACATTTACCCCCACTGAGCAGTAAGTACTGTGATACTCAGTGTTTCTAGATGAGGATTGGATTGTTCTCAAGACCTCTCTGCCCAGGCCCGGACTGGCAATCTGTGGGTTCTGGCAAATGCCAGATGGGCTGCTGTGTGGTTCAATAGAAAGATACCATATAGTGGGCTGGTAGGGGGCTGTTTGGGCCTCTGTGTACTTGAATGGCAGGGCCTATTTTGACTCCCAGTCCAGGCCTGTCTCTGTCTATCCCCTGTCAAGTAACCCCTGTTAATTGAGCAATGTCTATACCAGCCTTGCCAAGCACTCTTTATCATTTTGGAAAATGTTCTTCTGCTGCTCTCTCTGATCTCTCTCCAGTGACTGCTTTTCTCCGTTTCTATTAATAACACATTCTCACAACTCTCTAGATGCTAAATACATAAAATACACATCTCCTTCACCATTATGACTGTATCCAGTATCTCTCTTGTCAGTGTTCAGGTATTAACTGAAAGACTTGTCTCACCAGTCTGTTCTGTTTCTGAAAAGGCAACCATATAGCTAAAGTAAGACTTCAGCTCATTCACAGTCACCATAGTTGTTCTTTTCCAGTTTCCTGCAAAGGAGAACAGAGAGAACATTTATACATAAATTCACAATCAAGCTCTCGTATAGTAACACTGAAGTGTTCAAACCTCTGCAGCTTCTCTCCTTATTGATGACTTTGAGTGGCTTGATTGGCCAAATGATCTTCTGGATAATTTCACACATTTCTTATCTAACATAAACTGTAATCTATAAAACATTTTTCTTAAAAACAAAGCTATTTTTTTTAAGTCAATATTAGTCCTGAATGACTAAGTTAACATTCTATTATTTGTCTGTCTAGTCTATTTTATCATCCATTTGCTGCTTCTTAGCTAATGTTTTTAAGCTAATGATTCTGAAAACTCAGTACAGGTATGGAACCTGTATCCAGAATGCTCAGGACCTGGGATTTTCTGGATAAGGGATATTTCCGTAATTTGGATCTTCATACCTTAAAGGACCAGTGACATAATTTTTTAAAAAAAAATTAGTTTCTTTTTAACGAAAATAAAACACCAAGACAGTTTTAAATCGCAAAGCTTTTATTAAAAAATTACTTACCTATTCTCTGCATGCGCTCCTCTTCAGAAACGGCGACAGGGCGCCAATAGATTGCGCGGTGCTTGATTTCTCCTCCCTGGCTATCTCCTATAGAAGGCAGGGAGGAGAAATCGAGCACCACACAATGGATCGTCGCCCTGTCGTCGTTTCTGAAGAGGAGCGCATGTAGAGAATTGGTAAGTAATTTCTTAATAAAAGCTTTGCGATTTAAAAGTTGTAAAACTGTCTTGGTGTTTTATTTTTGTTAAAAAATAAAGAATTTTTTTAAAACATATTTTATGTTACTGGTCCTTTAAGTTTACTAGAAAATCATGTAAACATTGAATAAATATGGAACCTGTATCCAGAATGCTCAGGACCTGGGGTTTTCTGGATAAGAGATCTTACTGTAACTTGGATCTTCATACCCTAAGTCTACAAGAAAATCATGTAAACATTAAATAAACCCAATAAGCTGGTATTGCTTCCAATAAGGATTAATTCTATCTTGGTTTGCATAAAGTACAATGTACTGTTTTGGAAGTTGGCTGTTTTGTGGCTTGGAAGTTATAAAATGTACTGGAGAAGCATGATAATTCAGAGAACATTTTATAGGATTACTAAGTGCACATTAAGCCACAGTATGTTTGAGCAATATGACCTCACTAGCACAGTATGACAGTAAGAATAATCAAACAGCAGGAACACTTTGTTACAAATTAACCAGACAATGGAAAGAAAGTTTAAGTGGATGTCTGAAAACATCAGATCTCTGGGATCATAGTGAGGTGTCATAGGGACAGTTACAAACAACTGTTTCCAGGCTCAGATTGATCAATAAAACATGAAAACTAAAGGCCTCATAGCAGTGTCTAAATTATGTTTAAAATTTTATAGCATTGATTTTGGAACAGTTTTGTTGTCCAATTACAAAAGCTCCACTGTTTCAGTTAGGAGAAGCTGTGCAAACAATAATAACTTTACTAAAAATCTCTAATAACAAGGATGAAGCAGGAGCCATATAATGCAACCAGTAATTTTAGAAAAGGCTTGGCACTTTATCAGAAGACAAAAGAGTGTTGTATGGGAGACTGTGACACTTGTTGTTTTTCCAATATAATCAATACAAGCATGACAAAAAGGGAGGAAAAGCAAGTTGCCGGGCCTATAGATCCAACCCAAAGAGATGATATATTTGTAGTTGGGGCTGCAACGGTTCTTTTTAGTTTAGCAAATTTAGCTTTATTCTATTTGGTTTTAAATCCGTTCCGATATGCAAAAATATTTCAACCATAATACAGACTTACCTTTGTGTTGTTCTCAGCTATCACAGTTTGCTATTCTCTTAGCAATTTTATTAAAGTAATTGGCATAATGCATTACATAAATAAAATACACCATTGTAATTAATTTTGTTTTTTACAACAAGCTGGGTCTGCAATAGTTTCATGGGGGAAGGGAATGTAATAAAAGTCGGTATTAGAAAAAAAATATCCACAATGCGAAAAGTTATGCCTTTGAGCTAACACATTTTCCTTTGCCGCAAATCTAATATTGTTTTTGCACACCCGAAAACTGTTTAACAGACGGTCTGTGCATTTTATAGTTTGAGCCAGTGCGCAGTGAATGTGATAAAACTTCTTACTGCAAAAATGAATGTTTGCGCCAAAAGATTACACAACCTTCAAGCACTTCTTAAAGAAGAAGGAAGGCTACCGAGTTTATTGCGAATAGATGAGCCACCATAGTGCAAGCTAGAATGCTTTATTTATTCTGTAGAATGCTTTACCATACCGCAGTAAACAGCTCTAGAGATGCTCTTTGTTTAGGTTAGCAGCTGCCACTAATAATATTAGCTTGGTGTGACATCACTTCCTGCCTTAGTCTCTCCCTGTTCACTGTGCATGGGGAGGGTATGCTAAGGGGTTGGCCCAAGCCCTGGAGGTTAAAGCTGAAAAACAGGAAGTCTGATAAAGAAGCCCATGTGTACACAATAGAAGGAAAGAAATGCAGTGTTTCTTTTGATAGAGGATTCAGAGAAGCATTACTTTGAGGGTTTACTGGCATATTTATATAGATCTTTCTGATAAAGCTTACTTACTTTAAACCTTTCCTTCTCCTTTAAAAGTGTGCAATGTGCAATTAAAATGTGCAAGAGAATCAAGGGCATTGTAGGGAGCTCTGTGAGATCTTTTTAGCAGGGGGGCCTGGCACACAGTAGTTATACTGGTGTTCATTTGAAAGCTGGAAAGAGTCAGAAGGCAAATAATTAATAAACTATAAAATATAAAAAATAAAGGAATTGCTTTTCTATAACATACTAAAATTGTGAACCACCCCTTTAACTTTAAGGGGCCGATTCAACAAGGGTCGAATATCGAGGGTTAATTAACCCTCGATATTCGACTAGGAATTGAAATCCTTCGACTTTGAATATCGAAGTCGAAGGATTTAGCGCAAATTCTGCGATCGTACGATCGAAGGATTATTCCTTCGATCGAACGATTAAATCCTTCGAATCGAACGATTCGAAGGATTTTTATCCAACGATCGAAGGAATATCCTTCGATCAAAAAAACTTAGGAAAGCCAATGGGGACCTTCCCCATAGGCTAACATTGACTTCGGTAGCTTTTAGCTGCCGAACTAGGGGGTCGAATTTTTTTTTAAAGAGACAGTACTTCGACTATCGAATGGTCGAATAGTCGAACGATTTTTACTTCGCATCCTTCGATAGTCGTAGTCGAAGGTCAAAGTAGCCCATTCGATGGTCGAAGTAGCCCAAAAAAACTTCGAAATTCAAAGCTTTTTACCTTCGAATCCTTCACTCGAAGTTAATGAATCGGCCCCCTAGTGAATCTGACACTTGCTTGGCAACATTTTGTACCACCATGAATATGACTATAAGTGGCCTATATATTGATTTTTTTCTTTTTGTGGCTTTTGTAATAGTAAACACCCACCATTTATTTTGCCAGTGATGCCAACTGTCCCCACAATATATATATGCAACTTGCAAAAAGCTTTCTTTATCAGAATTACTGTAATGTGTCCCCAAGTCATTTACTTTTTTATTTATTTTTCAATGTCACAGCTGAGGTTAATAAAAAGGTTGAGTTTAATTTGCAATATTGACCTTTTACCATTGACTGTACATGATTAGATTAATGTGAAACAAATTATGCAAAATAATAATAAAAATTGCAGTTATAATAGTAGTAAATAAGTATTGGGTCAAATTAACAATAAATCATACCAGATAATATGGACATTGCTGCTTTATAAAAGGTAACATTTAAATGTAAAATGTCCTAAGCAGTTCTTTGGTTGAAAACTGAATACTGGTAAAGTTCATTGGGGAATTGAATCTAATATCATTCAGCAATAATCAGGTAGGCATGATTCTAAATGCTGCTTCATTAAGGTTCCAAGAAAAGTTGGGGTAATTAATATTCACTTGATTTGCATATGCAAATTACAATCATGTTCCTTATATTACTCAATCTTCTAACAAAACTATAAATTGCAAATGTAAATGGGATATTTTACAGGTAATTAAGGATAACTTATGACTGAAACAACCTAATTAGGTCTAATGTGCACAAGGAAATTAGCTAAATGAAAACCTCTAATCTGATATATTTGGCCTGCAATAAAAAGTCATGAAAACAAAAGAGGGTTGCAATTCAAATGTCTTTGACAGCGTGTCCCTTAATGCCTATCTACTATATGAAAATAACTACCGTAAATGACAAATACATCTCAATTTATATGGTAATAGCAGCAGTAATTGGGAATAAATATAAGAAGTTTTCTCTTTTCAACTGTTAACTAGTTAAAAAGTGAAACTGTATAAATGTTTGTTGCTGTGTATTTTAAGCTTGATAGCAGCCATTGTTTACAATTCTGTGATGAACTGATAAACTTTAGTCAAGGGAAGTACATTTGTACTGTATATATGGTGCTCTCTAAAGTTGTTTATAGGACAGGCGGTTCGTTTTTACAATGTTTCCACCACCTTTATAATAATCCCTGAGAGTCATTGTCACAGTGTCAGTGTCCTGATACCTGCACAGTCATCAAGTTTATCTCTTCAATTTAGCTTAACGGGCACTCAAGGTTTCAGTGGTTATTGCTATGCAGTAGGAATGGGTTCATTTTTTCAGCTGATGCAGATTTGTGCCATAATTGGCATTTATTGTGAGCAGCAAACATTTTTGTGAATCTGCTGTAGAGTTTTTTTTAAATCTTTTATTTCAGTGGAAAAAATATCTTGTTTTTCATGTGGGAAAAAAAACACGAGAAAAAAACAATTGTGAATTTTTCTGCAGTTTTGCAAATGTTTTTAGCAGTTTCACTCATTACTAGTGAACAGCTCTATTTTTTATTTTTTATAAACACAACTTGCCGTTTGTACTCTGAGGGGCACATTTACTAAGGGTCCGATTTCGATGGTCGAAGTATTTTTTAGATCGAAAACATCCGTTTTCGGTTGAAGTAAAAATCGTTTGATCGATCGATTAAATTGCTTGATTTGAACGATTCGAATGATTTTACAAAAAAATACTTTGACTGCTCAAACAGGAAGGTTATAGGAGATCCCCCATAGGCTAAACACCAATTCGGCAGGTTTAAGGTGGCGAAATCGAAGTTTTTTAAAGAGACAGTATTTCGAATTTCGAAGTCAAAGTTTTTTCAATTTAAATCAAATTTTGGCCTATTCGATGGTCGAAGTACCCAAAATTTACTTCGAAATTCAACGTTTTTGAATTGGAAAATTCACTTTGACCCTTAGTAAATGGGCACCTTAGATAGCAGAGGCCAATAGAGTACACTGAGCAGAGACTGCCATGTAACAATGATAGACCACCTTAGAGTTTGGCAGCACCTTTGTTTTTACCTAAAGTTATTAGCTGATGTCATTGCTGTTATGTCTTCTCCGTCTTCTTCTCATGTGTCTACTTCTTTCTATGGCTTTTGGTGTGCATAGCTCTGCAGCCTCTTTTAGTTGTATAAATTAAAGCTGTGTGGTACAAATATGTATTTAAAGTTATAACACAAACCCAAGTCACACCACTTTCCAATTGTTACAGAAATGCCCCCTGTGATGGACAGTCTTAGTATTACTGACCATTAAAGAATATTCCTTCACCCCCTACCAGCAGAGCTGAGAACTAAATAAACTTGCCATTGTAGAGAAAAGTAAAATCTCTCAACAGAAACTATGCAACTGATCAATATGCATTAAACCTAAACTGTACAGTCATAATCTAATTCATCTGGCTGATCATTAGATCATTTTTGGTCATTACAGTAAGAGAGAAAAATGCAATGATTTTTAATATTCATAGTTCAGCTTGAAAGGCTTTGCTAATGACACTTATTTTATATACTGTTGAAACAAATCAATACTGAAGTCACCGCATAACAATACTCTGTTTATTTATGACATTATTTACACTACACTGAGTTATGTTATGTTCATTGATGAACCATTTTATATTATAGTTTTCCATCACATGCATAGTTAACTGGAAAAAAATGTGTTAAATATATTGAAGAGGTAGAAGCTTCTAAGAGCCTGTGATAGCTGCCTAGGGCTGACACACCTGACCATTTAAAGGAAAAGACATGAAAAATATATAACATGGGTCTGTTGATTACAAAGTATGTCTGTTCTGTCTGATGCATAAACAAATGTGCATAGTCGTAGTCCTATGTATAGTTACTGACATAGTGGTCACTAGTAGTGATGGGTGAATAAATTTGCCTTGCACAAATTCTCGGCGAATTCCCACGTTTCTCTGGTGGCAAATACATTTGTGAAACTGTGGACACAATTTGCCGGCAAAAAATCTGCCACGTCAAAAAAGTGGCGTGCATCAGAATAGCCGTGCGCATAACAATTTTTGCGCGTCAAAATTATTCGGACGCCCATTGACTTTAATGTATTTGGACAAAATAGGTGCGTTTTGTGAATTTTTTGCTGTTTTGTGAATTTCGCTGTAAATTTGAGAATTTTTCGGTGAAGCAATTCGCCCATCACTAGTCAATAGTTAATGAGTGCAGGTAACCTTACAATAACGGAGATGAAAAGGCAATGGCCAATTACCCTAAGAAACCATTGTATAATGCAGAGATGTGAAGCACGCCAATAATGTTAAATAAATTGCATATGTTCTATTAGTGATGATAGGGGGAACAATGGTGGTGGTGTATAAATCACAGCTACAGTAAGTGTGGAGGGGGGTGCATGCTGAAATGTTTGTAGAGGAATGTGTTTGGTCCATAAAACAGTACATATTACTTTTTGGGCTTATTTTTAAGTACTACGATCATTAGTAAGATTTTTCTTAACCTATTCATGGGCATAGTCAATACTTACCATAAATGTCTTGTTGTTCTTGCTGTTTAAAACAAAATCTGGTACTGGATATCCAAATGTAACTCTTGAACATTTGGTGGTGGTATCTCAACTAGTGATGGGCGAATTTGGGGCGTTTAGCTTCGCTGCTTTCCAGCAAAATTTGCGAAACGGCTGAAAAATTGCGAAACATCGCCGGCGACTCGTTTTTGACCACCATCCATTTTTTTGGATGCTGGTTTTTGGCGAAATTGCGCTGCCTTCCAAAATAATGCCAGCGGCGAATCTCGGGAATTCACCGTGAATTTGCGCCTGGCGAATAAATTCGCCCATCAACTGCAAGGCTGTTCAAACACTAATCTAATAGGCCACACACAAGCTATTGACTATTGTCATCATGTAGAAGAAGCCATCTACAGTATAATGTATCCTATTCTTAAATAAAATATGTTTTTAATTCTCCACTCCACTAGATACTGCACATTTTTTCTACTAACAATATATGTTAGTATATGAATAGGTATCTTATTCACTATTTTAATAGGCAACTTATAGAGTGAAACTAAATACCAAACACCATCTGTTGTCAGACATTAAATATATGCTTTTGGATCTATTATTACTTGTTGGGTATGCTCTCTCTTGTAGTGCTGTCCCAAAAAGCAGAAATTGTATATTATGTACAGTAATATATGGCTTTACTGTCAAAGTGGCCATCTAAAATTCAGTTATTCAGAAAATTTGGGAACTGCGTTTTCCCGGATAAGCTTTTTTTTTTTTCTGTAGTATGGATCATCATACCATTAGTCTCCTAATACTAATAGATAGCCTACTTGTTACTATCAAGTAGAAGTTATTTTTATCATAGAATAATTTAAAAACATTTAATTATTTGCATATATTTATTTGTATAAAATGAACTATACAGGAAATGGCCTTAATGGCCCATAACGTACAACGTACATACAATGTAGTGAAGGTATTATAAAAGAAAGAAAGAAATACATTTTGCCTCTTCTGTTAAACACATGGAATAGATTACTTAGTAATATAGAGTTAATGTGTGACCTTCAATGCCTCGTCACTGTTCTGAATTGCTGCAGGTCTCTTTATTTTGGCTTGAACTCCTGTAACCATGACTGAAGGGTAGTTATGATTGAACCATTGTTGTTAGTGGAGTACCGCAGGGCTCTGTACTAGGTCCCTTGCTTTTCAACTTGTTTATTAATGACCTGGAGGTGGGCATTGAAAGTACTGTTTCTATTTTTGCAGATGATACTAAATTGTGCAGAACTATAGGTTCCATGCAGGATGCTGCCACTTTGCAGAGTGATTTGTCTAAACTGGAAAACTGGGCAGCAAACTGGAAAATGAGGTTCAATGTTGATAAATGCAGGTTATGCACTTTGGCGAAAATAATATAAATGCAAGTTATACACTAAATGGCAGTGTGTTGGGAGTTTCCTTAAATGAGAAGGATCTAGGGGTCTTTGTAGATAACACGTTGTCTAATTCTGGGCAGTGTCATTCTGTGGCAACTAAAGCAAATAAAGTTCTGTCTTGCATAAAAAAGGGCATTAACTCAAGGGATGAAAACATAATTATGCCTCTTTATAGGTCCCTGGTAAGGCCTCATCTGGAGAATGCAGTGCAGTTTTGGACTCCAGTCCTTAAGAGGGATATAAATGAGCTGGAGAGAGTGCAGAGACTAAGTGCAACTAAATTGGTTAGAGGGATGGAAGACTTAAATTATGAGGGTAGACTGTCAAGGTTGGGGTTGTTTTCTCTGGAAAAAAGGCGCTTGCGAGGGGACATGATTACACTTTACAAGTACATTAGAGGACATTATAGACAAATAGCAGGGGACCTTTTTACCCATAAAGTGGATCACCGTACCAGAGGCCACCCCTTTAGACTAGAAGAAAAGAACTTTCATTTGAAGCAACGTAGGGGGTTCTTCACAGTCAGGACAGTGAGGTTGTGGAATGCACTGCCGGGTGAGGTTGTGATGGCTGATTCAGTTAATGACTATAAGAATGGCTTGGATGATTTTTTGGACAGACATAATATCAAAGGCTATTGTGATACTAAGCTCTATAGTTAGTATAGGTATGGGTATATAGAATTTAATTAAAAGTAGGGATGGGTGTATGTATGGATGCTGGGTTTTCATTTGTAGGGGTTGAACTTGATGGACTTTGCCTTTTTTTAACCCAATTTAACTATGTAACTATGTAACTATGATTAGCAGATACTGGTGCAATCCGAAGGTGATGTTCAGAGTGTGGGAAAGTCAGTATTAACTTAATGCTCATCAAGGTGCACATGTTGTACAACAAGTCTTAATCTACAAAAATGAATGGCAGGGAAACATCATCTTTTGAAAAGTTATATTATATCCAACTTGTTTATTAGGTAACTGGATGTTGTTCTGGTGTAAATTTTGTTTTGTGCTCACTAGGAGCAGTGAAGTAGTGATGTGTGGGTTGACCCAAAACTTTTGGTAACCAGCAGGTTAACTAACTGGTGGATGGTTTGCGTTAAAATTTGGTAAATACAAATCCGCACAAAGTTCCAAAATGTGTTCCTCTAGAGACTTTCTTCCACTCACATGTTAGTGTGAACCAAAAGATATACAGTCAATGTTAATATCAGTGTTAACCCAATCCCCAGCGTCTCCTCCAGTTTCAGCTACTGTGCTCATCTACAAACCTTTTAATAAAAATAAGCTCCAATAGTAAGATACTGATAAAATTGTGTAACCATTACCAGTTATTCTCTTATATACACTGCTCCTGTAGTTTTTGGGCATACAACACATTGCTATGAGTTCCTCTTCATTCGCTCCTATAGTTGCATTGGGCCAAACTCAGGAAGAAATCACAGCAGGACTACACTCCCTAAGCACTTCTACAGATGACCAGGAGGCAACCCCGGGGTTTTGTGTTTACCTTTGGACTGTGGGCATGAGTTCATTTATGCCAGCACTCCCTTTGAGTTTAACTCTAATATATGACTCAAATTGAACACTTTTTTGTTAAAATATAACTTACCATTGTGGTTAGGGTTGAGTTGGGTCAAACTGGGGAATTACACTCCTCCACTGCTCCTGAACATTCCCTGTCTTGGAAACATACTGTATAAGAGTACAGAAGTAGCAAACAGAGTGAGAAGATGTGAATTCATGTTAGGTGTGGGTCTTACAATGGCAACATTTTATGGGTTAGGGTCAGATTGAGTTTTTCCTGACCTGCAGGAAGTGAGAAAGCATTATTGGTTAGTGATGAGTAAAAAAAAATTTGCCATTGTTCGATTTGCGACGAACTGTTGACATGGGCAAAATTTTTCACAAAACCACGTAAAAAAATTGCCGCACGGCTCATTTCACTGCATATCAAAGCATTTTGTGACAAAAAGTTGCGTGACAATAAAGTTGAGCGCCAAAAGAAACCGCTTATTGACTTTAATGCATTTGGACAAAAAGTTGCCTTAAGGAAAAAAAGCCCATTGACTTTAATGCATTTGGAGCGAAAAAAATTGTTGCATGCATCAAAAAATTGTCACGTAGAAAATAGTTTTTTGACTTCAATGCGTTTCGTGAATGTTTTGTGAAACACTATTCTGGGTATACTGCATCTAGCAGCACTTCTCCATTATGTTTATACAACAAAGTATAATGCATATACAATCTTATGGCATTCATCTTAAATGATCAGTCTAATCAGTCATACAGTATGTCATACCTTTAATGCCAAGGTCTTTTACAATGATTGTACTATTATAACTAATAATAACTAGGTTATGAGGGAAATAAGTTAGACGTAAAATGGAGAAAACCAGAAATAATGTCTCCTTAGAATTCTGTAACTTTTTGGGTGACTGCTAACATTTTGAGACAGAATGTGAATTAATTTCATAGCTAATTTCATTTTAGAAGAGCTGTGTATGTAAACAGCTATCTGACTTGATCTGCAATCCTTAATGTAATATTTAAGCTATCATATTGGAATCAGGTTTATTTTTGCCTCAAAAACGTTTAATTGTACATTTTTTTTCAAGTTTTTCTTTACTGTTTATTGTATTCACAGATTAAGTAATCCATTTTGGTGTAGGTATAGAAGAGCTGTTGGTAGGCACATTCTCATTTTTACCACTTGAAAATGTAATGGGTGCCCTTGGGTGAGTATTGCTTTATCAACAAACATTGCAGCAGCTGCTATTCAAAGGCCTTCCTAGAGCACCTGGAATCTGCTAAACAACATGTCTTTGTCCCAGGGATAGATAAAGCAGAATTTGCAATAATGTTCATAGCAATACATAACCTTATCAATCCTGGGGAATTCATACTGAATGATGAAAAACAAATAATTAAATTGTGAAGTAAATTGAGTTGTGTGTGAAGTGCAGGCAGCTCAAGCAGGTGCCTGATGCAGGACCATCTAAAACATGAGTCTATACTGTGGAAACTATAGCTGGACCACTCCCATTTTACAATGTATAAACCTCTTCTCAACTCCTTTGAAAGCAAAATTAAATTACAGTATAATGTAAAGTGATGTGAGGCGCAACCATAAACTATTGGTCAAGCCCATTGGTGTGTTGTAACCTTAGGGATGATAGAAAGTTTTTCTTCCTAAAGCTTCCTAAGTTTCAACCCATACATGTCAAAGTCACAAAAAAATAAAAATTGTACATATTTAGTAATAAGCAAATTTTTGCCCAGGCACAGGGATTTGTAGCAAAATTCCACCTTTCAACATCTGCAAATAGTTTTGCACAAAAATACTCCAAAAATTTGCCATGAATAGTGATGGGTGAATTAATTCGGCAGGCGCGAATTTGTGACGAATTCCCGCGATTCGCCGCTGGCGAATAAATTTGCGAAACCGCCGCGAAAACTCACCGGCGTAAAAAAAAAGGACACTGGCGCCGTTTAGTTAATTTTTCGCCGTTCCGCAAATTTTGCATGAAATTCACAAATTTTTCGGCAAAGCGAAACTCCACCAATTCGCCCATCACTAGCCACGAAAGACGAAAAAGTCAAAAAAAGAAAAAAAAGAGAGAGACAAAAAAAGTCGCTGAGACAAAAATTTTGTCTCAAGAAAAACAGCCATTGACTTTAATGCATTTGGAGTGAGAAAAAGTTAAGAAAAAATGCCATGCCAATTGACTTTGCATTTGCACAAAAAGTCGGCAAGATGAAAACGTCACACAGACAACAAAAAAAATCACAAGAAAAAATGCCCATGGACTTTAAAGTATTTGGAGTGAGCAAATAAAATTGCAAAAGTAATAAAAATTGTCGTACATAAAAAAAATTGTTGACTATTGAATTCAATGCGTTTCACAAATTTCTGTTTTGCTAAGTTTTCTGCAAAGCAGTCACTCATCACTATACATATAAGTCCTTATAAAAATTACAGCTGGAGCCACTTTAAATGATGTATCTGCCACACTGAAATATATGGGGGCAAATTTACTTAAGGTCGAATATCGAGGGTTAATGAATCCTCGATATTCGACTGTGGAAGTTAAATCCTTCGACTTTGAATATAGAAGGATTTAGCGCTATTCGTTCATTTTAATCGTTCGATCAAAGGTTTTTTATTCGACCAAAAAATGCTTAGGAAGCCTATGGGGACCTTCCCCATAGGCTAACATTGACTTCGCTAGCTTTTAGGTGGCGAACTAGAGGGTCGAAGTTTTTTCTTAAAGAGAGAGTACTTTGACTATCGAATAGTCGAACGATTTTTAGTTCGAATCGTTCGATTCGTAGTCGTAGTCGAAGGTTCAATGGTCGAAGTAGCCAAAAAAAACGAAATTCGAAGTTTTTTTTTATTCATTCCTTCACTCGAGCTAAGTAAATGGGCCCCATGGTGTACTGGGGGTTCCTTGTATGCTGAATCTTGCAGAATATACAAACCAAGGATTCTTACCTTTATAGTAAAAAAATAAACCATTTTGCACTTTAAATTATACTTAATTTAAAATGACCTTAGTGTAATTTAGGAGAACAATGTTTGATAGTTACTTAAACCCACAGAAGCAAAAAAAAATACAAAGGTTTTTTAAACAAATGACCAGACAATGCTACCAGCTTATATGTTGCAATGCGATGCTTCACCACACGCAAACTTAGTTCCTAATATTACCTCACCCCATTGAAATCAGCTAACAGAGGAACATTTCACTCCAGTTTTTAAAAGTTGGAGACTATTAGGAGGTTACAGTTGGTGAAATCTAGAGAATCTTGATGAACCCATCAAAAGATGAAACACCATCTCCAAAAATATAAATTAAAAATGTGCAAAGTAGTAAATGTCCATTTAGGAAGCAAGTGCAATATGCAAATGGTAACGTTATAAACAATGCAGCATTTTTTAGCTCTGCTTTCTAGGGTTACAGTGGGTGCCTGCTTAAAAACCTCAGTCACAGCCTGTGTGTGATACACCAGTATAAACTCAAATTGGCATACATTTTGAAAAATCACACATAAGTTGTGCTACATGTTCTTTTTGCAAATGGCATCACTTCCAAAAAGCAGAATCAAATTAAATTACAATTTAGAGCCTCTGATGTGTTCGTTGAGTCTCTGGAGTATTAATAGGATATAGAAACATTTTGGGGGCATCCTGCCAATGTACCACATCTGTATTATGTGCAATCAAAGTACCATTCAAGGGGACACACCACTCTCAGTTAAATATGAACATGATACTACTGCTACATCTCCATATTGATTGGAAGAGCAGCTTTACTTTGTAAGAATTATTTTACTTTTAATCTCAGGACTATGACTTTTAAGATGAAAAAAGTTACTTTTAATATTTAAACTATGACTTTAAAAAGTCAGAATTTTGCATTGAAACATTCTGCCCCAGTGCTTCTCCTCCAAATGAATAGACCATAAATAGCAGATATCCTGTTATTCAGAGATATTGTTAGTTTTGTCAAATTAGCAGAACTACAAGTAAACATGTTTTGTAAACAAGAACTTCTGATGGGCAAATTTGGTTACCAGGCGGGAATTTGAGGCGAATACCCGCGATTCGCCACTGGCGAATAAATTTGCGAAACTGACGCAAAAATTCACCAGCAAAAATTCGCTGGCGTCAAAATAAATGGACGTCGGCGTAATTTCGCCAAAAACGGACGCCGGCGTCGAAAAATGGGCGCCAGCATAACAAACGAGACGCCGGCGTCGTTTGCTTATTTCGCAGTAAATTTGCACATTTTTCGGCGCAGCAAAACGCCCCAAATTCGCCCATCCCTACTCAGAAGTGCTCACCACTTATTTCAATACATTCCTAGCAGCATTTGAAGCTCATAAACAAGGACTCTTTCTATCATCATCGGATGCTCATTTAAGATGCAGGTTTGAGTGCATCTAAGCCCACAAGCTATTTTATCACAATTTGTGCTTCCCAGCTGTACCCATTTAATTACATTTTTATCTAATGCAACATGCTCTATTTTTATGCCCCTGACACATGTTTTCAGTATAATATGATAGAGAAATGTATGTTGAACAAAAAAAATGCACTTAAACATGCTGTGAGAATTCACTCAAGTGGGAATACCTTTTTTTATTTATAAATTATTATACAGCATATTTGACAAAACTATTAAAATGAATTCTTCTTATACAAAAACAGACTGCTCCACTGGCAGTCTGAAAAACTAAGGAACCTGCTTTAGTTTCCAATAAAGAAAAGTATTTTGCTCACTGGCCGTTTTCTTCTTCCTCCTCATCTCTCACTGCTGCACAAGCTGGACCCCTCACTTCATACTTAATGGACAGAAAGCTCATTCATAGCCCCTCCCCCTTTTATAAGATAGTTTATTCATTCCAACATCTGGACAGGCTTCTTGAGCTTCTGTTATTCTGCTGTGCCTCACACAGAGAGACATATCTACATACCTCCCAACATGTTGGACACAAAAAGAGGGACAAAAAGTTTTACAGTGAGTAGCGCAGCGAATTATTTTTGCCCACACCGATTTTTGTGACCACATTCCCTAATTACCATGCCCATTTTACAAAATTTGTCAGGTTATGAAAGTTTGAACAATATTTCTGTGGTTTACATGTGTTATTACAGTTTTACTAATGAAGGTGGATTGCCCTTTGAGTTGTGTAAATTCTTATCTTATCTTAAACTGTTACAAAAGTATGTTAAGTATGTATTCTAGGCTCTCTGCCAAGAGCCAATTAAGTTAGAAACTTTGTATCTTTTTCAGGCAGTTCAGAGCAGCAGATCAAAGAGAAACTTGGGACATATCAGTACATATCCAGGACTACAGGTTGAGCTGTCAAAAATGGGACTGTCCCGCTAAAACAGGACAGTTGGGAGGTATGTACATATTTTATCTACCTACAATAGGATTTGCAGTTCAGTAACGGACTGATAGCCACAAGTTGGAAATGTTATTTCCTGGTGCTATCTAGGGCATTTAAAGATTTGCGCTAGTAAATAAAGCTAATAAAATATTCATCTTATCCGAAATACAGAAGCTGGTTTATAAGGTTACAATCAAGGCACTATCTGTGTGGCATTTGCATTTGTTGTGTTTGTGTCTGGTTGTACAGGTTTACTTCTATAACCCAAATATATACAGATTAAATGGTTTATGTTCTGTTCAAACTAAATTTAATGAAAATGTTTGTTATAGGGACATTAAACTGTGAAACCAACTGGTACAGCAACAGTAAATACATTGAATATTTTCAAACATGCACTGTATAAAGAGTAAATTATCATCATAATAAGCTTTTTTCTCTGGTACAAGGCATGTTGCCCCTATCCATATCTCCTTCTTAGCAGCCATCATATTATAAAGTGGCACGATTACAGAAAGCACATTTCTTCCTTATAGGAGAAGAAAAGTATTTTTATACTTGAGGGTGCCAAAAGTTAGGCACCCCAACTGATTATATTTACTTACCTGACAACCTATCAGCAGAAAACTGCACCGGTTCAGGGTTCGTCCAGCGAGCACCACGGAGCAATCCTGTTTCTGCTTCTTCTTTTTTCTCGCAGCTTCACATGCGCAGTAGAGTGAAAAGTCAAACTTTTTGTTCTACTGTGCTTGCGTCTGCCCTGGAAAATGTAAAGAGCGAAGAAGCAAAGAAGATGATTAGTGATGGGTGCATGCAAATTTCCACCATGTCAAAAAAATTATTCGGACGCCCATTGACTTTAATGCAATTCACACATTTTTCGCCTTTTATGAATTTCATGGGAAATTTCGGCGAAGCAAAATGAGACAAATTCGCCCATCATTAAAGATGATCACCCACTGGTGCTCACTGGCAAACCCTGGTGCATTTGGGGTGAGAATAAAAGAGGGCAAAAAAGTCCATTGACTCCAATGCATTTGGGGAAATGTTGGCAACATTTTGCAAATTTTTCAGCAAAGCAAAATGGTACGATTTTACTCATCGCTATTAGAAGCCTTTTATTCTACTACACATGAATCCAAACCAGGTATCCATAAGAAAAGTAAAGATAGAGTAGGCTGGTTATTAAATGACACAGACAATGCTAAGGAAAATGGGAAAATCTAAAGATACACATCACAGTAGCACATTAATGACACCAATGCACGTTTCTGCCTTAGAATATATAGAACAGATGAACCATAGAATATTCTACTTTGCAATTTTCATGATACAACAGTATGCCATTCCATGAATTCCCCTGAATCATCGTCATCCTCTCTAGCTATGTGGAACTCTGTTATTATAACAAAATGCAAATGTTTTTCATACTTCTATTTATTAATTGGTACATAAAAATAGTAGATATTAGTAGTCTCACAAGAAAGAACTTAATTTACTGTTAGTGAAAGGGCAATGAAAAGATGATGCCTGTGCTCTGTTTAGGAACTATTTTGCTTTGCTTTCATACTTCCTCTGGGTAATATTATTCATTCTAATGGCTTGCATTTGTAGTGCTATATGTATGCAGATATACTTTTTGCTCCCTGTAGATTTAGAAAACAGCTTGATATTTTGCATAACTGTTTTAGTCACATTTAATCATAGTTGCTATCACATTCTCTTGAGCTTAGCACAAAATAATCAGCAGTGCTATTGCTTGGTCAACAGTGCAAAAGTAGTTAATAACTTCTGTGTTGCTTTGTCCTTGAGGTAAATATCATCCCTTGACCCTCATGCTGATGCTATTTATTTTAAGAATATTAACAGCCTAAAAGATACATTAAAAAACCATAATATGATGTAATTTAAATAATGCATGGCTACCAGTGTAATACTTTACATTATCAGTATATGCCAAGAAACACTTATATGCCAAGAACACTTTCAAGAAAAAAAAAAAATTACTTCCGACAGTCAAGATAAATTGTTCCTTTGCAGAGTTTTTACACTTGGCTGACTAATACAAAAAAATATATATTTTCTTTGAAAATAAACAGTATGGAGTTGCATGCAAGCGATAACCTGGGCCATTAATGAGCCATGAGCACCAAGCAAAATGTTATATACTTATAAGGTTTTAACAGCTTTGAAAAGCGAATGATAGAAACTCGACCTTGAGTCCACTTTGGTCTGTGACTGATCTTACAGTATCCACTAGGTGGCATTGTTTTGTAGAAAAATCTAGAACAAAGACTGAGAAGCTACATCCCCATGAGATGTTTTAATTATATTTATAGGCCCCCTATAAGTACAGTAAATAATGTAGGCCTAATAAATACTGTATATAGCAGAAAATAAGGCAATGGCTCTCCAGAATCTGCTGCACTTCTTCACCACTCCTCATCTCTGTTCACAGGTAGTCATTGCTATAGGCAATGTTTTGTCTTTTATTACATGATCCTTTATTTATGTAGATGACAAAAAAGCAGAACAGTCATCCTTCCTAAATGTTATCCCTTATCTTTATTTCTACATTACTGTTTTTCTATGTTCCATCCCATAAACAATTCTGGCCCCATCAGCCCTCCCTCTAAACAATGTTAGTGTAGGGCCCTATAGGGATACAGGCCCTATAGAGTTAATCTTTTCACCATTTCCTTGGGTTATTGGGTAGAATCCCTGTTACAGAATAACCTTTACAGTGATAGGCTGAGAGATTTGATGACACTGCTCTGACTCCTATATAGTGTGTGCAGGGAGTGGCCTCTTCCTCTTTTGCCTCTGGATGTGATTCCAGCTGGATGTGCTCAGGGGGACTGAGTGCAATAGGCCCAGAAGAAGGCATGTGTCCAAGTCGAGGACCAGGCAACCCCGTGAATGAGGAACAGATATACTAGGGCAGACTTGTCATAGTCTCTCTAGGAGAGAAAGGCAGATAGGATAGAGAGAAAGAGTAGCTGAAGCTCCAACAAGGATTTGTAGTAAGGGAGTAGCTTCCCAGAGGCTTTATGTGTTGCCTCCAGTCAGGGACCTTAGTGAGGAGGGACTGTAGGGTAGAAGCTGCTTTCCTGACAACTTCCAGGAGGGAAAGGTTGTACTGCAATTGCCTGTGTACTCTCTGTGTGAGCCTGCCTTTGATCTGTGTGAACTCTCAATATGCTGTTTTCCTCAAGCTCCTGCGTGAGTACTGAAACCTGTGGTCATTTGCCCTTTTTGGCATAATAAACCATTCCTGATTGTTAAGAACCTCCTGGCGCCCAAGTTGTTTTTGTGTGCACAGTAGCCTGGGGGGGGGATGTAGTTGCACTACACCATAGAGGGAACACTTCCACTTAGCGAAGGCCCTGCCCTGGGTGTAAGTCGCGTGTAACCCATGCTCTATTGTTCTAGCTGGTGAATTAACCCCGAGTGGCCCAAATAGGTGTTACATTAGCTAGTTAGAGTCAGCTCAAATTAACCCTCAATTTTCAATAGCCAGATGCACATACCATCAGTGGTCCATCATCCACCAGGAACAGCCAGACAAGAATTCTTCGTACAGCATCTTGTAGTTTAGAAATGCCTTTATTCACAATTTCATGGCAAACCTGGTCAGCAACGTTTCAGGCCTATGTGTGGCCTTTTATCAAGCTCCCTCTAAACAACACATTATTACAAATAGCACAAAAGGAAATGTGTGCCTATATGTGACATTTAATTGCATTTGCTTATTCACATTTGTTTGCCTGTTGGTAGAGAAACACTGGAATTTAGATTATAGAACTTGATAAATAGAACTGGAAAGAAGATTTTAGAACTTGATAAATAATTTCTGTCCTCTCTGTTGACATGGAAAGCTCTAAAGAGCATCCTTCCTCAACGCAAAGAGCTTGTTTTGGAATATAGAGCAGGATTCGGTTGAAGCTGTAATTTTGTGCAATTAAATAGAAACATTTAAATGGCATTATAGGAAGGCTATGTTGAATGTCAAATTTAATGGGTCAGCACAGAGATGTCAGGGCTCACATACTGAATGTGCAGTGTGAACTCTCAATTTTATTTAGAAGAATTTTCTACAGACTGAAGATTGGGATTCAAATGTTTGTAAACTTTGCTTTAGGTTACATGAATCCAGGTGAGAAAGGAACAGTTGGCAAAATAAGGCAAGGATTGATTTTATATATATATATATATATATATATATATATATATATATATATATATATATATATATATATATTTATATTATAAATAATGTATTATTTATATATTAACTTATGTCCTTATAAATGATGCTTAGTGATGTCATCCTTTATAATCAGTGCTTGGTGGTAAAATTTCTATCACATGACTCACTGAAACTTGTGGATTATAATAAATAGTGTACAATGTACCCAGTACATTGGAGTCTATGGGAGTTTTTCCAGCGTAGAATACACTGGATGTGTTTTGTTGGTGTGTTTTTCACAGTCAAATTTTGCAGTTGATTAGCGGAAATATTTGCTGTGGGTGAAACATGGAATCCATACTTGGAGGAAATTATGCTCATCAATAGCAGTAACCCATGTGTGTCAGCCAGCAAATGGTATTTACTAATCACCTGTTCAAACGATCTTATTGGCTGCTATGGATTACTGCACCTGGCATAGTGCCTTTTATTTAGGGGGGCTCAGCCTTTTATGTACAGTATCTGATGATATTTCTGATGTCAATGTCAGGTGTAGTGAAGCCAAAACTGAGAGTATTATCGAAGGCCAAAGACAGAAACTGAATAGTCTTCTACTTAATAATAATTATACCTTTATATGTATATGTGTTTTTATGTGAGGGTATTGATAGTTATATTTACCCCAATATATAGTCCGGGTGAGACCTAACATCCTCAGGGTGTAAGACCTCACAATAGTGTGTAGGCAAGTTGTTGTGCAACTAGAATAGCATTTGCACAGAGCACAATCATTCAGAGTAGTCAGTGTATACTCACAATAAAGACCAATAGAAGTAGTACTTGAGAGGGGAAAATCACACTGTCCACCCAGGTGGGAATCTAACTAGTCCCTATGACCTGTATCTGGTTCCCTAACTAGGCCACAATGCCCTTGAGATTCTAATGCCTTCTAATACTCCTCGATTGAGCCAAGAGCTGCTCAATATAGGTAGCGCGATATCTATCTGGCTCTCCTAAACCGACTATAACCGGATGTAGCTACCCCTTACTATTCCTGCTGTAATGCTGGCTCCATGTGGAACTCCTATCCACTTAAAGGACAAGTAAAGCCAACATTTTCCTACCATGTATATAAGTTGGGCATAGCTTCCCAACCCAAGTCACATCATTTGTACTGCATATACCCCCTCCATTTGCCAGTGCCATCACATTTTCCTAAAACAAATAGCAGCTTTCACCAGTCGGTCATTTTCCTGCTGACACATCATCAGTAACATTGAGACATGTTTGCTGTAAAGTTCATGCAATGCAGATTGCAGGGTTACACAGGCACAACATACTTTAATAAAAACTTCTGCTGGGTTTGAGCACTGGAATGATTAAGCTGAGCTCAGGGGAGGTGGTTAGGAGAAAACTAGGATCAGACAGCTAGAGAAGAGTTTCTATGGGAACCAGTAATGCTATCTCTTCATTGGTTGTTAGACTGGAGGGTGTGTTTAGTCATCGGAGCTGAGTAGAACTGAGCATGCTCATACGTCAAGAGTCAAACTAAATTCCTGAGGGAGGGGGCCGAGTAGGTTAGAGGAGTAGAAGATGATTAAGGGGATGCTGCAGCCTTACTGTTAACCTTTTAACAACCAGAGTGGTATTGATATAAAGATTTCAAAGATTTTTAATCTCCAGTCCAAAGGTTTGCTAATCATTTTTGCAATATGTAGAGAATTCATGTATAGGAAGAGACCATCCACTGATAAAGTAGTAGCCAAAAGTATTCTGTAAAATTCAAATAAGTTTTAATTAGGATATATATTAGGCTAAAAAATTATTGCCTCCCAACTTTCCTGATATAAAAATGTAACATTTTTTGACTATATTTGACTACACTAAGCCACATCAGTCATGTCCACCTAGTCCAGCTTAAATCCTTCCCATTTCCTGGTAAACCCTCTCCTTTTTCAAATTTAAAATTCAGGACTGTCCCAAGAAAACAGGGATAGTCTGCAGGTATACAATTTAGCTTAAAGCATTTTTTTTAATATTCATCATGACCACATCCATTCAAATGAGTTTCTAGCAGTGGAGCTATTGTAGTTATTATTAAATAAATCTGCAGATCTATACACATAGAAATAATATCTAAATTGCATTTCTTCATAAAAAAGTATTTTCTGATACTAAAAGAAAAAAAGCTCCAACTCAAACCAGTCCATTAATGTTATTGCAAAAGGTTTCTTGAATTCAACTATGCCTATGCTTTGTGTATATTTCTAAATAGTTGTGTATATCAAGGGATATTGCTAACAACAAGACAGATAATTACTGCAAATTTAGAATGATGCTAATTGTCATAGAGATAATGACACAATATTCATGGTTCGGTGAGTAAGTAAGCACATCAGCTGTTCATAGCTTTATATATCTCTCTGGGAGCTATTTTTGGCATTTAAAGGCTGACCGAAGTTTATGTCAGCAGTGGGACTCAGGTGTACCAGACTAATTTCAATCATCAGATCACTATGTTAGAGGGATGTTGCAATGCTTTGAAGAGATATAATTATATTGTATGTCCACAGTGTTGTACATCTAATTTAAACTCATGTTCAGACTCAAATGTTTTTTATAAATATGAGGCAAATGGAAAATACAGCATAGAAGTATGCCAAAGTATGGAAGGGTAATTTGGCACAGATTGGACTGTCCTTGGGATCAGAAGAAAAAGTTTGTTTAAGATTGTAGCCATTGTGAGAAATGTAGAACATTATATTGTATTCTTATATTATAATAGTGTTACACTACCTCCGAATAGGATCACACTACTTTTGACCTGACATTTTTACCAGCTGAAAATTCAGCAAACTGGAACCCTCCACAGAGCTGTGAAAGAGATTGGGAAACAGGCATTTTACTATGCAGTGTCTCATCATAATGAGGTCCTGCTAGAAAATACAGTTTGACTCAAGATGGGATAAATACATGCAAAGTTCATTTTATTGCAATGTGTACCTTCAAAAGAGCTCATAGTGGACACATGAACATGACCTGGCCTCACAGAGGCCGCATATGTTTACCTTTTCCATTATCTTCTCTTTTGTGGTTCACTAACCAGGTTGCTCACATGGGCTTACAAACAGAAATGCACAGGCATCTCTGCAGTGCTGACACTCTCTACCATGACACCAGTCACCTCCTAGACAGCTACAGTAGCAGCTTAGTTGGGAACAGAATGGGGTCTCTCTGTGTAGCTGCAGCTCCAGGCTGTACTCCTGGCCGGGCTAAGCACATATCTCCTTGATCTCCTGGACAGTCTTCACTTTGGCTGGAAGTTTCAGCAGGGAATACTTTATCATTTTCCTAAGGCATGGGCACCAAAACCAGCCTTTCTTTGGGTTCTCCTTCTTCCCCAGACTTACCCTGCCACTCCTAGCAAACTTTAGGCACTTCTCCTGTCTTTCAATCAATCAAATCACTCCCCTGACTGTAAACAGGTCAAATGATGTTACCAGCAGAGGAAGCTGTAATGCTGAGATAAATTGCACTGGTTATTATGTTAGGTTGACAAGAAATCTATCACATTTCTATCACTTTTAATTTTTTTCCTTAAAAGTTATTCACTATATGGGCAGATTTATCAAAAATCTAACTTTATTTTTTCCACAATTCGAATTTGTTTTGCACCCAAACTCACACATTCAAGTTATATTTTTTGAAAACGTGAATGTCTGTCATCTATTAAGGAAAAAAACTTGAATATAAAAATTTGCCATAAAAAAGCTGGTGAGGTTATGATCAACTCAGTGGGAGCTGTCCTAGGCAGAGCTCAAGTTTTTGGTTGATTTGAGGGTTTTTATCTGAAAACTCAAGCATTTTGAATTTTCAGGACATAAAACCAAACAATTCGATCGATTTGAGTTTTTCCCGAAACATGAACTCGATCATTAGAGGTTTTTTCCCATATTTTTAATTAAAGTTTTTGACATTCAAATTTTTTCATAAATACCCAAACATTTTGAAATTTGAGTTTATCTTAGGTAGAAAAACCCTCACACAACTCAAGAATTTGATTCTTGAAAATATGCCCCTTAATATTGAATAGAAGAAGCATACTTTTCATATTATTGCCAATAGTAGGAAAGGAAAAGTCCATATAATGTTCTTTTGTTACCAATCTACTGAAACTGAGTCTGAGTGCTATAGGGAGAGAGAGTGAAATATTAGACCTTTAAGTTTCTGGAACCACAATGCAGTGTGTAGTTAATTTAAGATTTTGATTTTAAATAGCAACTCTGTATGTATCAGTTGGAAGTAAATGAGAAGAAAGAGAGCAATTTTCTAAAATGTTAGTCATAGGGCTACAAAGCATTTTTCTTGTTACTGAAGAAAGAGAATGTTTAGTAAAAGCTAATTCACTTTCTAAAAGCTCACGATGGACAAAAGGTAAAGCGATAAAAGCGATCAAGAGAAACATTGCCATCTCACTTAAACTATGTGGCAGATTTTTAAAGTAAAACTCCCAAACTTGGTTGCCCTTTTATTGGCCACCAGTGGGATCACCCTGAAAGGGTGGGAGCTACCACATGAAGTAGGCCACTGCAGCTGTATAAATTATAACAAACAAGGGAAAATTGTGCCCACCACTAATTTTTAAAAACATTAAGTGGGGGGGGGTGCAATGAGGTCATGACCACAACATGACAATAGGCAAAATAGACAAATACAAGAGGTCCTCTGCACTCAACCCATTATCAATATATTAAGGACATTGAAACATTTTGTGCCTTAAGCTACTAAACATGCCTTGCCATTTAAACAAAGCAGGGATTGTTTGTCCATATATTGCAATATATTTAAGCTGGCCAACTACGTCAAAGTCATCCCAGTGTGGCCAGTTACTCAACTTGCATCTGATTCATTCAATTGCTTTAGAATACATTTAATAAAGGGACTAAGTTTTACCCATAACTTACTAGCTGCTTTCAAAGTAAAACTCACAAACTTAGTTGCCCTTTTATTGACCACCAGTGGGATCACCTGACTATAGCTGAAAGGGTGGGAGCTACATCATGGAGCTGGTCACTGCAATGTCCTTATCACATTCACCCCCACCATACAATAGTAAATGTTATCAGGAACCTGTTAAGCTTTCATAATTGGAGTGTGGGATAAAAGTCCTGGAATTACACTCAAGCAGTGTGTGTTGGGGGAGGAATTTCCTTGCAGATAATCCCATAGCTGATACAAAACCTAGCAATGCTAATCAAAGCCATGGGAGTCTTAGCCTGATACCAATAGGTTTGGGCTGTTAATCTTAGGCTTGTTGGTTTAAATCCAGGTTATGCTGGAGGCAGAATTTGGTATTGTAGTTGGGTGCTGGGTGCAGAGTTTCCAACATACCCATCATGGATTGACTTGAGCTGTATCTGGATCTTGTAAGAGGTACAGAATATGAAAAGAGAGCTGAGATGCAGCTGGTATTAGTGTGCAATTGTACATGCAGGTATGTTATACAACATTCTTTGTGCCACAGAATGAATCCAAAAAGATACATTTCAACTGAGCAAGCACTCCTTGCTTCTGCTGCTAGTGTCTAATACAGTTATAGTATCCAAAACAATCAGGTTTCTAAATAATTAAATCCGTTTTAAAATAAAAAATAGATAGTACCGGTAGATGAAAATGTTTGCCCTCATCTGGCAAATAACTATGGTTAGTGAACTAACCTTTTTATTTATTCCTTTTCTATACAAAATTATTATTCCTTCATTTTCTATTCACATTAGCAAACAATCACTGCACATCTTTTTTTCTTGGAAAATGTCAGCTAGAAATGAAAAAGAGATAAATGGTCACTATTAATGTATACCAATCTACAATTAATTTTTATTCATAAAGTAGCAAATTGATTAAGTGCTCACTGGAGCTAATGTCCCCTTCTATTTTTTGCTGTCCTCTTTCATCTCCGATTCATGCAGTATGGTTTAATATATGTTAAAAGGGAAAATAAAATCAACTTTAATGCCTTGTTTTCAAATATTAACTGAAATTTAATGAAGGAGAATTGTGGTTTCCTTTCTTCTTAAATATCATTTAAAACAATTTTAATGATGTAAGACATGGTTATTGAAAGTGTGGCAACATACAATATTTATTTCTAGCACAAAGTGTCACAGCATTTAGGGCTTATACTGTATATAGGGCTCTTTTATGATCAATAGACAAACATGACAAAATTACATACCCAATATACTGGCAACTACTTGTGCTTAAAGGGATACTGTCATGGGAAAACATGTTTTTTTCCAAAACATATCAGTTAATAGTGCTACTTCAGCAGAAGTCTGCACTGAAATCTGTTTCTCAAAAGAGCAAACAGATTTAGTTATATTCAATTTTGAAATCTAACTTGGGACTAGACATATTGACAGTTTCCCAGCTGCCCCCAGTCATGTGACTTGTGCTCTGATAAACGTGTCACTCTTTACTGCTCTACTGCAAGTTGGAGTGATATCACCCCCTCAGTTTCCCCCCCAGCAGCCAAACAACAGAACAATGGGAAGGTAATGAGATAGCGGCTCCCTAACACAAGATAACAGCTCCCTGGAAGATCTAAGAACAGAAATCAATAGTAAAAGCCAAGTCTCACATCCTAAAGTGCAGGCACAAGTCACATGACTGGGGCAGCTGGGAAACTGACAGTATGTCTAGCCCCATGTCAGATTTCGAAATTGAATATAAGAAAAATCTGTTTGCTCTTTTGAGAAATGGATTTCAGTGCAGAATTCTGCAGGAGCAGCACTATTAACTGATGCATTTTGGAAAAAAACATGTTTTCCCGTGACAGTATCCCTTTAAGTACACAGTACCAGCACCATGTAGAAATTTACTGGTTGTGGCAACTTTTGGCTGTTACTGCTGTGAATGCAGAATTGTGTCTATTTGTTGCACTTTGCATTTTGAACTCTGAACTCACTTATGAGTTTGAGACTCAACACTCTATTAATTGTAGTTATTTTAGAGTTCTGCCATAATTATATAATTCACTGCATTAATTTAGCTCAATATAACTATTATTGGAAACTATTGCATTACATTATTCATGGTAATAAGATTTATAACAAAATAAAGTCTCTTTTTGAATCACCTCTGAAATTAGAAAGCAAACGAAGAGCCCATTAATCATAGTTACAGCACAGCAAACTGTAGTCACAAAATAGATTTGAATCACATTAATTGTGTTTTGAGTTCTTTGTATGTCATCCTATAAATCACTGTTTATTTAGATTAAATTCTCTTGGATAACATCAATCCTATAGATAAGACAGCATTAGGTTGGCTGCAATACATATTCATTTCTTCTCATAAGACACAAAGCTTCGACATCAAGCTAAAACTGTTAATATACAATAAAGAATGTTGGCTTTTTACATATTAATCATACAATTATTGTTGTGACAATACTGGTTTGTATTATGATCGGGATATTTTTCATATGTTGATTTTGATCAGAAATGGTAGAATGTGAAGATAAAAAGAGATAAATATTTTTCTCATTGTTATTACTGTATTTTTTTATAAATGGAAGAATTTAAACTGACAATGAAGTAAATCACTTTCTATTTACACCTGTGCTCATTTTCTTTACCAGATAAACACTGTCTTCCATCCCACATTTCCTATTATATACAACAACCTCCACCCTAACATATAGCTACATCCTATTTCAGTACACCTATTTCAGGCCAATATACAGTTGAAACCTTCAGCACTTGGTAGACATTGGTTTGGCAGGCTTTGGGGTCATTTTCTTAGACCATGGGAAGAAGTACAAAAGCAATAAGGGACGCAAGAGGGAAACACTTCTTCTCCCGACCTGGCTTAAGTCTTCACTTCATGAGATATATATATATATATATATATATATACAGTGTCGGACTGAGACATCAGGGGCCCACCCAAAAACCTTTGACTAGAGGCCCACCAATTAATCTTAGACCAGGGGCCCACTCTTAGTACTATTGTTCTTCCTCTTCTCCCTCAACTTCTATTCTTCTAGTCTCTGTTTTTTACATACTATACTCTATTATTCCATCTATTTAGCCTCTTTGTTCTCATAGAATTTGGGAATAGCCATGAAATATGCCAAATGTCTAGCAGCATGAGGGCCACTGACACCTGGGCCCACCGGGACTTTTCCTGGTATCCTGGTGGGCCAGTCCGACACTGTATATATATATATATCGAAGCAAAATGGAGTGTGCACCAGTCCGTGACTTAGTCCAATTAAGGACACAATGTATAATAAACAAAAAAGTCCAGACAACTTATCTTGTGAAGAAAACGAAAATTCTTTATCAAGCAAGAATATGCAAGAATATGCAACGTTTCGAAGCTCCCGCTTCTTTATCAAGCAATCAATGATCTCACATCCTTAAAAATGTTACAGCTGTAAACACGCCCCCAAGGGGGTGGTATAAATTTAAATGCAGTATATGTCCATTATAACAAAATGAGAAAAATAGACCATTAACGTCTAGGTATACACATAGAAACAACCAATAGGTTAATCAATTGTATCATAGTACAAACATAAACAGCAAAATATGCAGCAGAAATATATAACATGATGTTACCACATATATTAAGGATGTGTCTTTATCCCAACCTCTACCCTATCTGCATAGGTTATCTAGTTACCTCACTATATGAAAGCATGTAAGTCGTACTCTCTATTTAACCCTTTAGGGTATAATGTTTGTAAAGTATGTATCCAAAATTTTTCTCGTTTCTGGAGTTGCAGGAGTCTATTGCCCCCCCGACGTGGGGGGGCAATAGACTCCAGCACAAGGAATCTGAGGGTTGCTACGGAATGTCGTGCTGAGTGAAAATGAGCTGGAACCGGTAATTTAAGCACCTCCTTCCGAATCGTGGACTTATTCTGACTAATGCGATCACGTATTGGTTGGATTGTTTCCCCAATGTAGGCAAGGCCACATGGGCATTTGAGCATGTTAACTACATACTCCGTGTCACACGTGAAGTGTCCTCGCAGCTCGAACTTCCTCCCTGTCTGTGGATGAGTGAACACATTAGTGCGAATCACACTGGAACATTGATTACATCTCCCACACGGAAACATACCATTCCTTAAGGGAGCTAAAACCCTCTGTCCCTGAACCTATATATATATATATATATAAACCACAGAAGAAAAACCACACTCCAAGGTCTTGTCAATGGTGAAAAAATAAAAAAAATGTATTTCAACGTTTCGGCGCAATAACTTGGGCCGTCTTCCTGAAGACGGCCCAAGTTATTGTGCCGAAATGTTGAAATAAAATTCTTTTATTTTTTCACCATTGACAAGACCTTGGAGTGCGGTTTTTCTTCTGTGGTTTGTTATTCTAAGGCAGCTATAACCAGCACCAGGCAATTACCTACTAGGATCGAGAGTGCACCACTGTGGACTGCATATATATATATATATATATATATATATATATATATATATATATATATATATATATATATATATATATATATATATATATATATATATATATATATATATATATATATACACAGTAGCTTATTAACATAAGCTATAGTAATGTTTCTGAATGTAACTACACCAGTTTTACTAGTGCAGGACAACTGTACAGTATATTATCATTCCATTAAAACATTTTAATTTTTTAGCGTTACTGTTCCTTTAATAAAATACGGCAGTGTTTTATCCATAGGAGTAAATCAGTACAGTTAAATTTTGGATATTTGATTTGCAACAGAAGAAGGCAAACAAATGGCTGAATTGCTACTTTTTTTTGCACTTTTCCCCCCCCCACTGCCTTGGAGGTCGTAAATGACCCCCATCAAATGTCTAAATGTATATAACTGTACTGATTTGCATTACTGGTGGAAAATACAATCTTGGGAATTTGAGAGAAAACCTTAATACGCCCTTCAAAATGTATTTTGCCGTATCAATAAAGATGTTACAGGTATGGGACCTGTTATCAAGAATGCTTAGGATCTGGGGGTTTTCAATGCCTCTTACCTTAAGTCTACTAAAAAATCATCAAAATATTAAATCAACCCAATTGGATTGTTTTGCCTCCAATAAGGATTAATTATACAGTATCCTAGATTGAATCAAGAACAAGGTACCGTTTTATTATTAATTATATTAAAAATGTAGATTATTGGACTGGCTAGAAGCCATGACGAGAAAAGATCTGCATGCAGGAAAAAAATTTTCCACTTGGATCACATACATCAATAGTCTTCCCTCGCCACTTCGATTTTTAACCACTCATACCTTCATAAATACTACATGGTATGACTTGGAAATCTTAAAAGGTAACTCTTTGCTTCAAGAAACGAACGATTACGTCCAAAACTCACTTCAAGAAACCAGACCAACCACAAGTTCGCCCCCCAGGACTCACCGCACGAATAGACTCCTGTCGTCCTACTTAAGGTAAATAGACCTAACCTGTCTCTTTAGATCTGGGAATCTGTATCCAATCTCGGAATATTGCTATATACATAATACAAAACCGTGAAATGATAATGTTATGCTAGCTTTGTTTTACGTTTCTGTTTATTTTCTCTTTCTTTGAATGTATCATATCCTATATGGCATGCATACTTCCTTAACTCTGTTGATTGATACTTGGACCCTTGTGATCCATTGCTGTATGACATGCCTACGAAAATCTTCAATAAAAACAATTTATAAAAAAAAATTTTTAGATTATTTGGATAAAATGGTGTCAATGGCAGACTCGTAATTTGGAGCTTTATGGAAAATGGTTTTCTGTATAATGGATCATATACAGAAAAAAAAAACAATACTTAATGGCTCTGGTCACCATTGAATGTGGGCTAGGTGAATAACCTAGAATTAGTACAATTTAATAAATACCAGCACACAAAGCAACGGGAGCAAGCCATTAAGATAAAAGCTTGAAATAATTCACGCAAATGTAATTTTTTTTTCTAAACCTTCATATAAATTTTGTGGACTGGACTAATGGATAGCAAAAATAAATAAATAAATATACTGCTTTATTGATCCAGAATAGTAATATGTCTACCTATAATGATGACAGAATTTAACTTGACTTTCTAGCATTTGTTGTTTGGATGGCTTCAAAATAAACTGTGATTTAAATTGTTAGAATGGCAGTGTTTTCTTTTTCTTAATATTAATTTCTCTGTGACAAAAATACCAAAAAAATGCATTGCAGATTACTTGTTTGAGTAATGATTCACTTGACCACATTCATGCAGACATGTATTTATTAAAACTCCAATTTTTCTCATTATATTAAAAATAAAAATGTGACCTAACTTCCAAATCTGAACAAAAAAAAGCATGTGGGAATTGTTGCCCAAAAAACATATTAACAAATTTTTCCAGTTTTCGAATGCAAACCTGCGTCAAACACCTTCGAAAAAAACATCTTCTAATTGTAATTGGGACCATCTGCCTGTAACGTTCAGTATCCCACAACCCAGAGTAAACCCCAATGTCCCGGGCTCGGCTCACGCTTCGGCCTATAACCGCCGCCTTTCACGTCGGGTGGGGCCCTCCGCTACTCGGATGCTGCCAGGACTTAATAGTGAGGAGACTGAGGGAAGAACTCTGGGCGAGCAAGGGAACTTAACGTAAAGGTTATCAAAGTCCAGGAACGGGCCGAGTCGAAACCAATCGGGAATGCAGTACAAAATCGGTAAGCAAAAGAGTAATCGAGGTCACAGGCCAGGTCAGCAACTAACAGGGTCGAAGTACAGAACGGAATCCAAAGAGTAGTCAGGAACAAGCCAAAGGGTCAGGGCAGGCGGAAGTCAAACAGGAATCAGGAATAGCCAAAGGTCACAACAGGAATCACAGAAATAATCGCACCCAGGAACAGTATACAGAACCTACGTTGGGCAAGGCACAAAAGGACTGCTGGCCATTTAAAGATTTGAATTTGGCGCCATTGGATGCTGGCGAATCAGCGCCCGCGCAATCGCGCCAGCGTGACTATCCCTTTAATTCCGGCGCATGTGCGCCGCGCGCTCCATAGGAGCCGGCGCCTGAGGCCTAGCTGCATCGGCGGCGGGGAAGTGAGACGGGCGTCCCCGTCGAGGGGGCGGCAGGCGTCCCTGCCGTCCCCTAGGTAAGTATCTTACATTACCCCCCCTCCAGAGGGGGTGACTGGACCCTTAGGTTTGTTGGGAAATTTAGAATGAAACTGTCTCACCAACCTATCCGCCTTAACATCAGAGGCGAAAACCCAGGATCTCTCCTCAGGACCATAACCCTTCCAATGAACCAGATATTGGAGTTTACCCCTAGAGATACGAGAGTCAATCAACCTGTGAACCAAGAATTCAGATTGACCCTCAACAGAAATAGGAGGAGGAGGAGAATTCTGTACCACTCTAGCAGGTCTCAACAGAGATACATGGAAAGAATTAAAAATCTTGAGTTCGGGAGGAAGATTTAACCTGAAAGTACATGAGTTGATAACACCAGATATAGAAAAAGGACCAATAAATTTGGGACCCAGTTTGGCTGAAGTGACTTCCAGAGAAATATTTTTGGAGGACAGCCAAACCTTGTCACCAACCTGATACACAGGAGAATCTCTCCGATGTTTGTCTGAAGCCTTCTTCTGAGCAGCTACTGCAGAAGATAAGGACTTCTGAACCTCCTGCCAAGTCTTAGAAAAATCTTCCACAAAGGAATTAACAGCAGGAAGATCGCATGAACCTGAGAATGAAAAAACTCTGGGATGAAGACCAAACACAGTGAAAAAAGGGGATTTTCCAGTGGAGGAATGAATGGCATTGTTATAGGCAAATTCAGCCCACGGAAGAAAATTAACCCAAAGTGCCTGATTGCAGGAGACATAACATCTAAGATATTGTTCCAGAGTCTGATTTGTCCTCTCAGTCTGACCATTGGTCTGGGGATGATATGCAGAAGAGAAAGACAAATCAGTACCCATTAATGAACAAAATGCCCGCCAGAATTTGGACATAAATTGAACCCCCCTATCAGACACAATATTGAGAGGAGCCCCATGAAACTTAAATATATGGACAATGAAAAGTTCAGCTAGAGTCTTGGCAGAGGGAAGGGTAGAAAGAGGAATAAAATGAGACATTTTACTAAAACGGTCCACCACTACCCAGATAACAGTATGCCCATTCGTTGGAGGTAATTCTACAATGAAATCCATGGATATATGAGTCCAAGGTCTCTCAGGAATAGGAAGTGACTGCAGCAACCCTTGAGGTAAAGATCTAGATGGCTTAGATCGTTGGCAGACTGGGCATGACTCAATATATTTGGCAACGTCTTGTCTTAAAGTCGGCCACCAGAGAGTACGAGACAACAAATCGCAAGTCTTCGCACAACCCGGATGACCAGCCACTTTAGAATCATGAGTCTCGTGAAAGACTGCTTCACGTAAATTACTAGGAACAAATAACTTGCCCACTGGAATATCAGGAGGGGAATCTACCTGGGCATTCGACAAGGAGGTAGAGAGATCCGGACTCAAGGCTGCCACAATCACCTCCTTAGGAACAATAGGGACAGGTTCCAAATCCTCCCTAGGCTTGGAGACAAAGCTTCTAGAAAGGGCATCTGCTTTCAGATTCCTTTCAGCAGGCCTGTAGGTGATGAGAAAATTAAAACGTGAGAAAAACAATGACCACCTGGCTTGACGAGGATTTAACCGTTTAGCGGATTCTATGTACAACAGATTTTTATGATCTGTGAACACAGAAACCGTATGCTTGGCACCCTCAAGGAGATGTCTCCATTCGTCAAATGCTAATTTAATGGCCAATAATTCCCTATTGCCAATATCGTAGTTGACCTCAGCAGAGGAAAATCTTTTTGAGAAAAAGGCACATGGGTGAATTTTACCGGAGACAGGATGTCATTGAGATAATACTGCTCCGGCACCGATCTCAGACGCATCAACCTCAACAATAAAAGGCAAAGACGAGTCTGGATGCCGGAGAACTGGAGCAGAAATGAAGGCCTCTTTTAAGAGACCAAAGGCCTCAACAGCCTCAGCAGACCAAATACTAGGGTCAACCCCTTTCTTAGTTAAGGCAGTAATTGGGGCCACCAATTTGGAAAAATTCAGAATGAATTGCCTATAACAATTAGCGAACCCTAGAAATCTCTGGATCGCTTTCAAAGAAAGAGGTTGTGCCCACTGCTGAATTGCTTGGACTTTAGTGGGCTCCATCTCAAGACCAGTTTGGGAAATAATATATCCAAGGAAAGGTACAGCAGAGACTTCGAAGAGACATTTCTCAAGCTTAGCATACAAATGATTCTGCCTTAACCTGGATAGAACCTCCCGAACATGGGCACGATGGGAAAACAAATTCGAAGAAAATATTAGAATGTCGTCTAAATACACAACGACAAACCGACCCAAAAGGTCACGGAAGATATCGTTAACCAGTTCTTGAAAAACAGCGGGAGCATTACACAGACCAAATGGCATTACCAAGTATTCATAATGCCCATCTCGGGTATTAAAAGCGGTCTTCCACTCGTCCCCCTCCCTTATCCTGATTAGATTATAGGCACCCCTTAGATCCAATTTGGAAAAAATAACAGCCCCCTTCACTCTATCAAAGAGTTCAGAGATTAAAGAGAGAGGGTAACGATTCTTGACCGTGATCTTATTTAACCCTCTATAATCGATACAGGGTCTAAGAGTCCCATCCTTCTTCTTGACAAAAAAAAACCCAGCCCCCGCAGGGGAAGAAGAAGGTCTAATGAACCCCCGCTCCAAATTCTCTTTAATATATTCTTCCATGGCTAAAGACTCAGGGAGAGAAAGAGGATATGTCCTACCCTTGGGAGGAGAAGACCCAGACAATAATTCAATGGCACAGTCATAGGGTCTATGGGGGGGTAAGGATTCAGCTGCTTTTTTACAGAAAACATCGGAAAAAGCAGCATAACAAGGAGGAAGACTCTTTAAAGAAGTAGCGGCCAGGGTCTGGACAGACTTAACACAAGAATACATACATGCAGGACTCCATTTCAAAATTTTACCAGAGGGCCAATCAACCTGGGGATTATGACCTTGTAACCAGGGAAGGCCTAAAATGACTGGAGTCTGTGGGCACTCGGTAATGAAAAAAGAAAGGGATTCAAAATGATCGGAAATGGACATGTGAATAACCTTAGATCGGGTAGATACTAGTCCGGAACCCAAAGATCTACCATCAATGGCGGATAATCTGAAAGATGGAACCTGTGGTTCCCAGGGAATACCATGTTTCTGAATAAACCCAAAATCCAAAAAATTACCCGCTGCCCCAGAATCCAAAAAAGCAGAGCTCTGCACACAACCACTGTCCCAACTCAAAAGAACCGGAATTAAAATTTGAGAAGATTGGGGAGTAGAAACGACATCACCCAAGCAAGACTCCACAGACCTGCTTAGGTTCTGTCGTTTCCCGGCCTTTTGGGACAGGTGTTGCGAAAGTGTCCCTTATCCCCACAGTACATACATAACCCATTATTCCTCCTACGAACCCTCTCCTCGGAAGAGAGACGGGTAGAACCAATCTGCATAGGTTCTTCTAAAGATCTAGGAAAGACTTGTGGGGTGTTAAAGACATTTACAGAAGGAGGTGTAACATAGGTAACCTGCTCCTCCTGGAGTCTCTCTCTATGCCTTCGATCAATCTGGATAGCCAGATGCATGAGTGAATCCAGAGAAGACTGTGTGGGAAAATTTACAAGACTATCTTTAATGGCCGGAGCCAGACCAACCCTGAATTGACTCATCAGAGCCGTATCATTCCAGCCCGTCTCTACCGCCCAAAGGCGGAATTCAGTACAATAATCCTCTGCCCGCCGCTTGCCTTGTTTAAGAGCACGTATGGCTGCGTCGGCAGAAGCGGCACGATCAGGATCATCATAAATTATAGCCATAGCATTAAAGAAAGCCTCTAAAGAGTGCCGGGCTGGATCCCTTCGAGACAAACTAAATGCCCAGAGCTGGGCATCACCCTGTAAGAGTGTAACTACAAAATTCACCCTAGATTCTTCAGTAGGGAAAGAATAGGGTAAAAAACTGAAATGTAGTTTACATGCTTCTTGAAAAGTAAAAAACTTACTTCGATCCCCAGCAAACTTTTCGGGGAAAGGAACCTTGGGCTCATGGAAGGTACTACCCGTAGGTGGAGGTAGAGAGGTGCTTGCCTGAGGAGTAGTATTGCTCGGACCAGGAACAGGCTGTTGCTGCATCATGTCAAGTCTGGAAGAAAGACCGTGAAGACATTGCACAATATAGTCTTGCTTGTCCTCTTGTTCACCAAGCCTCTGTAGAAGATTCGCCAGAATCGCTTCCGAAGGAGTGGTGGAAGCAGTAGCTTCAGCTGGCTCCATCTTCTTAGTTTATTGGCCCAACATAATGTAACGTTCAGTATCCCACAACCCAGAGTAAACCCCAATGTCCCGGGCTCGGCTCACGCTTCGGCCTATAACCGCCGCCTTTCACGTCGGGTGGGGCACTCCGCTACTCGGATGCCGCCAGGACTTAATAGTGAGGAGACTGAGGGAAGAACTCTGGGCGAGCAAGGGAACTTAACGTAAAGGTTATCAAAGTCCAGGAACGGGCCGAGTCAAAACCAATCGGGAATGCAGTACAAAATCGGTAAGCAAAAGAGTAATCGAGGTCACAGGCCAGGTCAGCAACTAACAGCGTCGAAGTACAGAACGGAATCCAAAGAGTAGTCAGGAACAAGCCAAAGGGTCAGGGCAGGCGGAAGTCAAACAGGAATCAGGAATAGCCAAAGGTCACAACAGGAATCACAGAAATAATCGCACCCAGGAACAGTATACAGAACCTACGTTGGGCAAGGCACAAAAGGACTGCTGTATGGGGGGGTTTGTGGATGCACACCCCCCCTTTATACTTTTGGTGGTCCCCCTCACTTGTTGTGCCTTGGTTTGTGCAATCGCTCTCTCTTAAAAGCCATAAGTGCTGGCGGCATGGGAGGGTCTAGCCGTGAAAAAACCAACGTCCCATTAGACACTACTCTATGTACACATACACTTATTATGTCTCTCATTTATTTCTTCTTTACATTCTTTTATTCTATGCTTTCTTACACATATACTCCCAAATACACATACACTTTCCCTTACCACTACCATACATACTTTCACTTTTCACTTACACATGTATACACACTATTGTGCAACTGCACATATCACTCTACCTTGATTTTAATTACAACACCTGATTTCCACTTTTCTAAAATGGGCGTTGGTTAAGGCAGTCTCTCCCTCTTAAAAGCCGCTCAGCAAGTTGGCGGGGGAGGATCTAGCACAGAGTTGAAACCAAGGCACAGGAGATGTTTATACAAAGAATTGCTACTACAGAGAGGTAATGTACCTTGTTTACTATGACTAAAGATAAATAAGTTAGGGACCACCATGTGGGGTTTTACCTTGACGTGGTATGGTGGCTTATCAATATTATGATCATAACTTTGTAACAAAAAAACCCTGTTTCAAAATTAAATGCACTGGCATATTTACTTGAATTACTTAGACAGGGCTTTATACTTTTTGAAATTATACTTTTTGAAATTGGCCTTAGGTGTGCATCCACAAACCCCCCCATACAAAAGGACTGCTGGCCATTTAAAGATTTGAATTTGGCGCCATTGGATGCTGGCGAATCAGCGCCCGCGCAATCGCGCCAGCGTGACTATCCCTTTAATTCCGGCGCATGTGCGCCGCGCGCTCCATAGGAGCCGGCGCCTGAGGCCTAGCTGCATCGGCGGCGGGGAAGTGAGACGGGCGTCCCCGTCGAGGGGGCGGCAGGCGTCCCTGCCGTCCCCTAGGTAAGTATCTTACACTGCCATTGACTTTTACAGGATAAGTGCTGGAGTATTTCCAGAGTTGGATTTTTAGCAGCTTTGGCGGTTAATAAATCTTGCAAAAATTACAGTTTTTTCCCTGATGCCTGCATTTAAGTCAATGGTCATCCGAATTATTTTGAAGCACGTCGGTCTTTATAAGTGCAACTATTCGAACACACGTCCAAATTTTTTATAATGCAGCGCATTTCGCTAATTTATTTGCCTGCAGCAAAAAGCAGAGATTTGCCGCAAATTTTCGCCTGCCGAATTTATTCACCCATCACTAGTTATGCATTTTTAAAGCTGCACTGTTAATGAATAAATCCACAGGCACATACAATATGTAAATATGTTGGGTACAAATCTCACTATGTCAAAACACATGTAATGATAGTAGGTACTGCACCATCCATAGGAATATTTCTTTTTACCTTTATGTAAATTTCTGGGTCTGGGCACAATATCTGTTCCAACCATTATGGAAGTCATATTGTTTGTAAATTCATTTGACTAAATTTTTTAAAATACATCATACTATATAAACCCATGGATCCATGAAGAGGATTCTTGCCCCCATACTCTGTTCTACGAAGGAGGCAATTTCAACTCGGTCTGTCTGGACAGAACAGGTGGTAACCCTAAGGCATATTAGGGTGAGTTTTATTTACTGCTAGATATTCTTGGACCTACCAATGAATGTCTGATAAAGCAATGTTTTGATATATCATAATATTCAATAATAGACCCCATACCTGTAGATGCTGTTTGTCATAGACATTTTCTAATGATGGCTCTGGGAAATTACCAATTTTGTGTTATAGATTTCCTCTGTCCTTTTTGAAATAAGCAAATGCTGCTATTTTATTGAAATGCATATATAATGATTGCCCAGGGCAATTTAGAGTGTTTATTAGTTGTTCTTACCATGAAATAAATAAATGCGACAGTTTCATATGAGCTCTAACTTTTCCATTTGTTTCTAATGCACATTATACATTTGTTTGTAGTTTTAAGACTGATTTTCTTTTTCAAGATGTGAAAACAAGCTTTAGCTGATTAGCGTCCTCTAACTCCTTTAAATGTTATACTTTCTTCCTGAAATGACTGCCTTTATATGAGTCAAAAGTAAGCTCTAATTTCATAAAAACAGGGGCACTGTATGAATTGTATATCTAGTATAGGTAAATCTAAAAATATGTATTAATTGTAGTACCTTCGAAAATGCATCATGCGTAGAATCATTTTTGCTCCTGGTTTAACATTAAGGCACTGAATCAGAATTAACATTTAAACCTTAGCAAAAAAAAAATCACCATTTAAAAAAACATTTAAAAAGCATTTAAACCTTGTTGCTTTATTGATACTCAGTGGTTCTACAGTAGTCAGCCTAAGGATACATTTTTCTTCACATTGGAGTAATAGTTTTTTCCTATCACCGCCTCTCCTGCTAGTTTTATGTTTTCATAATAAAAATGTTTTCCATATCAAAAGACAAACTAGACTTATGTTCCGTTATCCTTATTTTAGTGGGTTTAAAGGTTTTTGAAACCATAACAAAACTCACCAACTCTAAAACCACGATTGTCATTGAATTTATTAAAAGTTTTGATTACAAAAAATACAAACAAAAAAAGCACTGAACCATCTTACAAAATCTGAATATCACGGAAAGCTCTAAAAATTTTAATTTTGCAGACAATTGGTAGCGAAAAAAAATCGAAAAACTTCTGACTTAAAAAATCTAAAATTTCTAGAGCTTTTCAGAAAAATAGGAAAACTGCGATTTTTTTGTGATTCGTGGGACCCGATTGCAATTCGATTGTTAGTAAATGGGTTCCTAAGCTCACCTTCTCCCCATTAAAACAATGTCCTCTAATGATGGTATTACAGCATCTTCCCAACCCATAGTAAATCTGGGACTTTTCCATGGTTTGGATGTGGATGCTGTAACTCCATCATAAAAGGAGATAGAAATGTACATCCACTTTCATAATTCTTCTCAAGTGAAATCTAGTTGAGCAACAGTCTATAAGCATGGTCCCTACTCTGGGGTAGTACATACAGGATTCTAAAATCTCCTTGGTGGAGTTTTGGTTGCCACATTTCCCTGCTGCTTACTCCGGGCAGGGGGCATGACAATGACATTGCAGGGAGGATTGAAGATGTCACAGGGCAGGCAGATGATGTCACAAGAGTGGTTTGCAGATGGAGCTATACCATGGTGATCTGTGATAGGCCGATCTCTGTGTCAATCCGATAATCCTTCTTGGTGGCAACCCTAGGTGGAGCTCAGGCTGCTTGTTAACTACACTACACCTAACTATAACACCTAACTGGTGTGATCTATAAAAGAGTATATACATATTACTTACTAGGCCTGACTTAACCTCGGCTAAAATTTTGTTCTGCCTGCGCAGACGCAATACAGGAAGAAAAGGTGCAGTGCTCATGTGTGGTTCAACTCGTATATAACTGGCCAGATCTTGAAATGCCAGACTATTTTAACACAGGAAAGGGAAACAGCTTTCCATCTATAACTAAGGACCACCCTTCCCATCCATAACTAAGGACCACACTTAGGTGTCCAAAACTCCAAATTAGGGCCCACCTAGGGGACTGCCTGAAAAAAGGGTAACTAAACCAGTCCCCTATACATGTAACATCAAATCTCTTAAAATATAGTCTAGGTTCCAATAAAAAAAGAAGTGTGAGAATTTTAACATATCAACTGCAATGTTTTAGGCATATTGCCTCCTAGTTGGGGGAAATGGTGCAGTTTAGGTAAAAAAAACATGACGACTTGTGCCCAAATTTGCACTTGCACAATGTATGTAACCTAGAAAAGTCAATGGAAATGGAAACAGACAGAATTTTAAGTGGAAAATACTTTTGCATAAATTGGCCAACTGGAGCTGCAGTGGGAATTGTAGTCCAGCAACATCTGGGTGGATTGTGTAAGGCGGCATAGATTCTGGCAAGGCCTAGCAACACCAATGCACCATATTGGTAAGACTCTATGACCCCAGGACAATGGTGAGAAACTCAGAAATTTAAAGAGTCTACTTTTAGACTTTATTTTGTTGAGTGTATTCTTGATCCACATGAACTATAGTCTATACTTAACTGACTTTTAGCCTGTTCCTGCAAATCCCAGTACCCAGCTTTCATGTTTCTACACACTGCCATTGACCAGATATTGAGAAACAGCAGATTTATTGTTTGTTAAGAAAAATATTTTACCTAACAAAAACATTTATCTTGATTTAATATTGGTAAGTTCAATTATTTTAATTTCCTTCCCATGGTTACTCTGCTATATATATGTTGTAGTAACTGCACTGCAATTGTACAGTAATTACTTGTATTATTTAGTGTTCTTTAATGGGAAAATGCACAGTAGACTGTTAGAAAGAAATTAGTTTAGAAAGGAAATATACAATATGCTTCAGTAACCACTGCTCAGCACAACTTAGTGGTAAAACAGTATATGAGGCACTCCACTGTTTTAAATCAGGCAGGCAAAATTCAGTGGTTTAACTGCAAACACAAAAATATACACCATAATGAAAAGACATATCAAACTAATCTTTGGGGTGTTTTCTGCTTTCTGACATGTATTAATATATTAATATTATTTTTCATCCTTTTTTCTTTAGTCATGCTTTTTATAAAATTTATTGTGTCTAAGAAAAAAATGCATGCTGGTTAAGAGCCAAATTAAAAAATATTTAGAAATGTAGCAAGCTACAGCCTCCCAACATTTTGGAAATAAAAAGAGGGAGATAGAAATGTGCTGCGCGTAGCATGGAATTTCTTGGCCATGCCCATTTTTGTGGCCACACCCCCTAATTACCATGTTCATTTTACAAATTGTAAATAAGCTGTATCACTTTAAATAGGCAGGGAGAGCTGTATTGCAGTCCCTATTAGGGGATGTAAAAATTCATAGTGCAACTGGCTTCCCTCCACAGGTTATTGAACTACAACTGACAGCACCAACACCCAACTCACAGCCTTGACCCAGGGCTAGTGGGGAGAGAGGAAGGGAAAGAACCTGCGCCTGATACTTTGATGTCAAACAGAGTGAGTGTATTGCCTGGGCACTGTGTGAATAGAGTGGGGATAAGTGGCATGAGTGTGGGCACAGCTGGCATGATGTGAAGAAGAAATGGCAAGCACTCCGGATTCCACTCTTTGGTAAAAACGACCTTTATTTCAACAGATTAAAACCATCAAAGACCTGACGTGTTTCGTATACAAGGATACGTAGTCATATCCTTGGCCCAGGGCGATGCACCCGGGCCACTCGACAAATTGGGTGAGTGCATTTCCCATCTATTTTCCAGCCAAAGGTGTTCCATACCTAAGCGGAGGACCTGGAGTTTATTCACCCAGGTCACAGCATTTACTGGGTGAGCAGTTTTGTGACTTATAAATTGCAATTAAATATAAATAATTTAAACAACACCCGTTTAAGTAAAAAAGGAAACAGGACAGAGCAACTTATCTTTATGGCTCACAAAGCTGGCATCACACACACACAACAGCAAATGTACCAATCACTCACACACACACAGTAACACACACACACCGTAACACACACACAGTAAAACACACACACAGTAACACACACACATACACAGAAACACACGCTGTAAGTGTATTATGAGCTATCATGGGAGGAAACATTCACCTTATTCTGGAGCAATATTCCACTGCTCTGTCAATCACTGTTGTGCTTCATAAAGCCAAGTGCCCTTTCAGGGAATCAGACTGACTGACAGCTCCTCCCGGCACAAAGACACACACACTGTAACTGACACACACAATAGAGCTCTCCCTTGCCCGGCTGCACGGCATCCTCCTCCCTAAATCAACCCTTGACTAAGCACCCTGGATGGGTGAGAAACGCATAGGAGATGCAGATTTTGAACTTTGTATTAATAAAATATTTATTAATTGAATTTCTCTGGTCCTGTGGATCCATTTGAGTGCCAGTGGGCCCTGCTTTTTTTACATATCCTTTGCCATGCCGCTCCCTAAAGCTGGGGGTCTGGGGCTTGTGTACCCGGACCACTTTCACTATTTGGTGAGTCCTTTACATTCTATTCAGGAGCACCTTGTCTCTTCCTAACTATTGAATAGTGACTATAAAACCTATGGGTCCATACACTACTAAGTACACTTACTTACCAGTATTTGGACGTGAGCTCATCTTAAAATGGATGGTTTCATGCAGGTAGGGATGTGTCGGGATGTAACTAGGCCGGACTAGAGTAAATAAGAGGTGTAGTCTAACATATCCCAAATTCCAATATGGGATATTAAGAACTGTGTGCAATAGTTTTTTTTTTTAATTCATTTACCTTGCACTAGTGCTTATCAGGAGCTTGAAAGAATCTACTCTAGTTTACAGGAATGCTCCTGATGCTTCCACATCCCTAGGACAGTATAGTACTTATGTGCTGTTCTCATCTCTCCTCATGGCTCAAACCACAATATTGTTTAATTTGTGTTTACTACACTTGTGATTAAGATCAGCTACAGGGCCCAACTAGTGACTCTGCTTTCAACACATTATTTGGATAGGAGTGGCATGTCCTAGTGCGAGGAAAGTTTCTAATATAGAATCTACAGTATTAAACTCCAGGTGGTTTGCGACTTATAGAGTTATAGTTTTTGCAATAATATTTACCATCATTGGAGACCTGCTTTGGCAGGAAGATTTGCCACATAGTATTATTTTATGTATAAATAGAAGAGATTTTTTGGGGGAGGGGATTGCGAGGGTCAAGCACACAATAATTTTTACTTACCTACATCAATACATTAGTTCATATTCAATGGCAATAGGACCTTATTTTTTGGTATGCCCAGTAGCTTTGTAAAAGTAACTGAATAAGGCATAACTGTAACAACATACTATTGATACTATAAATAATGCTGAATAATGAGAATCATGCTATCATATTATTAAAAACAACATGTACATTTTTTTATAGAGAATTTGAAAATAAAGGCACTGCTGTCTCTCAGTGTCTGCCGGTCACATGTGAACCCAGACAGTACTTAATTTAAAGTAACTTAACTGCTATTTAACAGTATTTCAGATTAACAACAATATACTGTATGCACTTCTTCATTTTGATCGATACAGAAGGGGCCATTTACAAGCCGGGATGTGGAACAACACACCCCTTAGTGGTCATTTACCAGCACTTGTCTTGCACCCTTCAGGGCTGTTGCTCTCAGCACATAGCACTAGATCAAAAATCATGAACTCCATGCAGAGAGCAAGGAGGAAGCTAAGGGTCTCTCAGAGTGCAGAGGCCTGCAGCTATTTACAAAACACCCCAGGTCCTTTTTTTACACTTTGCGGTGGGACATTGTAAATGAGGCCTAAGGTGTAAGCACTTTCCCTTTACCCATATAACATTCACTGTAAGTTATCTTTTAAATTACCTTAAATCTACTACAAGCCCAACAAATACCAATGAAGCAATTTCCAAGACACAGTTGAAGATCTTTCTCTGTTCATTGGAATCCCTACTGTCAGTGTTAGCATCATCTGGTAATGATAATCACATAAAACACCACTTTTCCACTAGGTGCCATTTTAATCTCTATTCACTCACTTGGTAAAGTATATCCCTAACTATCTCACATGGCGCTACACTTCCATACAGTATACACATCACTAGAAATAAAAACAACCTGGTTTGCCAAAATGTTTAAATCAGAAATACATTGTTAGACATAGTCTCCTAAAATTCCTGCTTTCATGAGCTTTCCCCATTGAGTCCATTAAAATACCCCTTTAATCACTTGTCTTGTAAGTGAAACGGCTTCATATATAAAACAGATCATTTTATTTTATTTAGGTTCAAATGAAAATAAGAAATTTTTTTAGGTGAAATGAACAGCAAACAGCAAGCCTCTTCTTTGTGACATAAATGTAATGATGCCCTGCAGCCCAAGGTGAAAAGACAAAATAATATTATTTTAGGTACACAATATTTTTATTATAGTAAACTCTTTTCTGTTGATGAAAAGAAAGCGGAGATGGCAACTTAATACTTCTAACAGTTTTCGATTTCCTTTTCCCTTGAAACCATGCTCACGTTGTCCTTGTGTTTCACATTATTCTTCTAATTTATTTTGAACCAGGCAGACACTGTTTAAACCAGGCAGCATCCATAATGGCAAATAGAATTGAAAAGAGTACTCAGAAATCTAAAAGCATGTGATTGTTGCATTCTGACTGGTTTGTGGCATTGTTAAAAATGTTTTATGAAATGATCTGCACAAAATGGAACTTTTACTGACTGTCTGCACTGGGGTTGATTTGGAAGGATTGAACTTGATTGACATTAATTTCCTTTCAAACTGAATGAACTTAATAAAAACTGTATGTAACAGGTTGAGTACAATTGAAAAATAAAGAATCTGGCCAATTTATATGATAAACATATAAAAAAATGGGGATCAATTAAATACTCATTCCCCCGTTCTGTATTTTATTAGCAATCACAAATCAGTGCACATGCATAGATTTTCAAAACTTGTGTATGTTACAAGGTTAAATAGTTACATAGTTAGATTGGGTTGAAAAAAAAACCACAGTCCATCAAGTTCAACCCCTCCAAATGGAACCCAGCATCATACACACACCCCTCCTTACACTCACGTGTACTATATATACTCATACACTAAGGGGCAGATTTATCAAAGGTCGAAGTGAATTTTCTAATTAAAAAACTTCTAATTTCAAAGTATTTTTTTGTGTACTTTGACCATCGAATAGTCCAACTTCAATTCGAAGTTGAAAAAAACGTAAAAATTAGAATATTGAAATTTATCATGTACTGTCTCTTTAAATTTCAACTTCGACCATTCACCACCTAAAACCTGCCGAAGTGCTGTTTTAGCCTATGGGGGACCACCTAGAACCTATATGGAGGCAACTGGTGGAGTTTGAGAGATCGACGTTTTTGGGGGAAAAACTTTGAATCGAAGTAGATCAAATGCGCTATTTCTTCGATCGTACGATTCTAATATGGACCACTTAGACCCCCAAAAACCTTCAACCTCTATTCGGTTGGTCTTTTTGAATTCGAAGTTTGAAGTTTTTTAAACTTCGAACTTCGACCTTTGATAAATATGCCCCTAACTATAGAGTTTAGTTTCACAATAGCCTTTGATATTATGTCCGTCCAATAAATCATCGAAGCCATTCTTAAAGGTGTAGGGATGTGAAAATCTTAGACACCCTTACACTTTACAGACAGGCACATTCCTAGTAATATGGACACCTCAGTGGGTCCTTATGGGGACCTTGTGCTTATGTAACCCCTGCAGTTCACACAGTGTACTCTAGAGGCAGTGTGCCAGAGTATAAAAGGTTTAGGAACCATGTGCTCTGGGTCCATTGCTTTAGCCCAACCAAGCAGGCTGGAAGGGAATGGGTAGTGCTGACCCTAGGCGCCTTGGCCCTAGTAATTAGACAGCTATACTCGTTTTATAGATCGCTCTAGGAGTGATAGAGAGGTTAATTAGGTGAGCAGCTCAAGGCTCCGCCGAGGATATTAGAGGGATTAAGATCCCAGGGTATTACTGACCCAGAGTAAGGAACCAAGTGTTGAGATAGGGATGTCAGGAGTTCCCCTAGTCTGCCACTGGAAGATATCCTGAAAACTGGGCAATACCCATCACATGCTGTCAACTTACTCTCTGCTGTACATTCCCTAGCCTGTGGGGATTAGCCTATACGTGCTGTGAGTATATGCTTCCTTTATGCTGCTGTGTATGTTCATTGTGCTATCGCATCAGGTTACAGTTACACTAAACCCTTGCCTCCACCCCGCTGCGAGGGCTTACCCCTGAGAAAGAGAGCTCATCGGTGGTCTCAGCCCACCAAGGAAAGTAGCTAAACTGTCCCTAGCAAAAGTCAGTTTACTATAGCGCTACAAAGGCATTAACTGAATCAGCCATCACAACATCACCCGGCAGTGCATTCCACAACCTCACTGTCCTGACTGTAAAGAACCCCCTACCCTGCTTCAAATGAAAATTATTTTCCACTTCTCTTAAGGGGTGATCCTCTTTATGAGTAAAAAGGTCCCCTGCAATTTGTCTATAATGTCTCTTATGTCTCTAAATGTCTCTAATAATGTCTCTAAATGTAATCAAGTCCCCTCTCAAGTGTCTTTTTACCAGAGAAAACAACCCCAATTTTGACAGTCTACCATCTTCCATCCCTCTAACCAGTTTAGTTGCACATCTCTGAACTCTCTCCAGCCTATTTATATCCATCTTAAAGGAGAATTCAACCACCCCAATGAAGAAAAGACCCTACCTACTAAGCTAGATAGTCCCCCGTCCCTGCTTCCCCTCCACAGTGGTGTGGGGTTAATTTGGTCTTTTATCAAAGTAATTTTGCACCACCATACATTAAACATATTTAACATCAAAATATATTTCCTGTTACTACCTATCTGTGAAGACTTACCCTCCTTGTGATCTATTGGGGGTTCGACATGGACTACGTTTGGTTCCCTTTCTTGCCCAGAACTCTCTCACTGGACCTCTCACATTAAAACCTGGTGGCACCCGAGTAGCGGAGGGCTCCTCCCGAAGCAAAAGGTGGCTGTTTTAGGTAGAAGACTGAGCTGCTACCAGGACCTTGGTTATTGTTCTGGGTTTGGAATACCGATCGTAACACTCTCACTGTGTTAATAGACGTTGTGTTAATAAACACCAGATGCTAATAGCTATTAATAAATTTAATGTCACTATATAATTGTTTATATTGCAACAGATGTGATCTCCTTTAATACAGTTATTGAGGTGTACACATACAGGGGTACAGGTGATTGCCCTTGGAACATTGTGAAGAACAGTTATATTTCCAGTACAATGGGTAAACTCCTGTTTTAAAATCTTTTCTTGTTAAAAAATGTTCCAGTGGAGTTTTTAATTTAATTACATTATGGTTACTTTCAGACTATAATTCTCAACTGTTTTAAGGAAAAAAAGCAAGACATTTGAGACACACTCCTATTATATAATCTTGTTTTCCACAAGCAAATTGTTTGCTATGGATGTTTAAGCAGGTCCCTCTAGGCATTTAGATTGAAAGGGAAGCACAGAGTTGGCTGGATTAGTTTTTGACAGGTCATTGCTGGATCACATCTTCACCATCTGTCAGCTCATCAAGAATGTTAGAGGTTTTTGGCATGCGCTCACTCTAAATGTGTTGTGCTCGTCAGTTTTCTGGATAAAGTAAAAAATATCTGAAAATGCCCTGAATGTCTGCAAAATAAATTTGTGAAACCACACTGTTTGCTCAGAATGTAATTGTAAAAGATTACAGCTATGTCTAAACATCTTGTTTTAACTATTCTGGTCTTTATAAAAAGATATTCTTGTACAATTATGGGACCTGTTATGCAGAATGCTTGGCACCTGTTTTTTTCTGGATAAGGGATCTTTCCATAATTTGGATCTTAATAACTAAAGACTACTTGAAATCATATTAAATAAACCCAATAGGCTGGTTTTGCTTCAAATACAGATTAATTATATCTTAGTTTGGATCAAGTACAAGGTACAGTTTTATTATTACAGGGAAAAGGGAAAAATTTGGATTATTTGATTGTAATGGAGTCTATGGTAGAGAGCCTTGCCATAATTTGGAACTTTCTGGATAAGGGGTTGCTGGATAATTGATCCCATACCTCTAATAAAAATCATTGTAATTATTCGGAGAAAAATATAAGAAAGGGAAATTGTGATTGTCAGCTTTATAGGGCAGATTTATCAAGGGTTGAATAGAAAATTCGAATTCAAATTAGAATTTTCTAATTTTTTTTCTGATCAAAACTGTCAAATTTGACTAGGGCATTATTAAAATTCTATTCGAGTTTTTAAAAAAATTCAATTTGATTTTCCAGATTTATCATACTCTGGCCCTTTTAGGAACTCAACTTTGACTATTCATCACGTTAAACCTGCTGAATTGCTTTTTAGGTCAATGGGAGAGGTCCAGGGATCAATTTGGAGATGTTTGCAGCCTTCCCGACATAGAGTTTTTTAAAATCGTATCAAATACGATTCGAGTTTTCGGCTCGATTCAATTCATCCAAGTTTTAAAAATAAGATTTTATCAAAACATTTTGATTGATCGAATTTTGAATTTATGGGAATTTAGGGGAGTTTTTAAAAACTCACATGAATTCAATACTTGACCTTTGATAAATGTGCCTCTATATGTTTAAATATTTATACATTTGCATGCAGGTGTTTAATTGTATAGAACAAATGTACTGTATGCTGCAATACAATACAGTGGCACAACTACCGGGGTGAGATTACACTAGGGCCCACACCCACTTGGGACCAGCCTACAATTCGATCGCCTGCTTATCCGCCGTGAACATCGCTTCTGGGGGAGGGCGGCACAGCCTGCACCTGGGCCCGACGCTGGTTAGTTACATTACTGATACTATATACACAAATTTACAAGTGACACAATAATACATTTAATAGATATACAAGACACTTTAATTAGAATATTAATGTACTTTGACTGTTGCCTCTCAGAGAACTACTTAGTGGCTTCCGATAAGTTTAGTAGTTTTATTTATTTTTAGCAACTTGTATCTATGTTTAGATTAAATTAGGTTTAGAACAGGCTTGACCATGGTGCAGTTATAATTTTGGTATGAGAAAGGCGAGGTTTTTATATTGTGTTTATATTACCATTCATTCATAAGCAAAAGCAGTAGATATCAATGTTGAGTTGTTTTCAATATTCATTGCAATATCTTCCCACTAGCATTTCTTAATAAAACATTTTGGCAGCTCAGAGGTCATGAGATGCATTAAACCCAAACACATTGGTTTGGGCTTTTACTGAAATATTTCTATAACTACACTTACTCAAGCATTCTCAAAAGCTCTGGAGAAACTGAATCATGAATTCTTACGTGTGCAATAAAATGAGATAAATCCAGAACGCAACCCCCAGGCCTTAGCCTTCAGTCAATGTCAGAATGTTTTCTGCTCATTGAACAATGATTATTATTGTTAACTACACCAGTTGCTTAGTTGTGACAGCCTCCGTTTAAATGGTACATCCATTAAAATCTATTTTCATATTTAAAAAAAAAATATGTACATATACTTACAGGCATTGAAATGAAGAGATAAAGGCCAAAATCCAGGTATGGACACAATTTTAAAAGGCTGTTGATAAAATAAATACTTTGTCAATTCTGTACTTTATAATTGTAAAAAACAGCTTTAGTAAAGAGAGGGCGAAATGTGCAACAGTAATTCGTTCATTTATAGAAATTGTATCATACATAAATGGCTGAATTTTACAGAGCAAAAAAAACACTTTTACTAACCAAAGCTGTATATAATAATAATAATAATAATAATAATATAATAAGCTGTATGATGTGGTATTGTTGATTCATATCTGATGTGCTGATAACTATTCCTTTTGTTGTGTAGTCCTGTGGATAATATTGCCTCTGGCTATTGAATGTTTCCTTCAAATGACTACAGTCAGGCAAACCTTAGGATTCTCCAAACAGTTGTGTATGGGTGTGGATGCAGGTATACTGCACTGTGAGCCCTTATTAGCTTCATTATTCATTTATTGACTGAACATTATTCTAAACATAAGCACATTTAGTTCCTTCAACTAAATGCAATATGATGTTTTACACGTTTTACAAGATATCCACGCTGAAATTGTGTCGTGTCGGAAGCACGCAGCGACAATGTCCGACATTCCTATTACTTACCTTAGATGCAGCGCATCTGACATAACACCATGCTATCGCAGGTAAAAGCACTTGTGTAGTTCTACCCTCAGTCTTGGAATTACACAATCACAATTACACAACACACTCTAAAAATTAGACCTTTTTTTTTTATGCATATTTTTGCACACTGCTTGGGAACGATTATTTGTTCTGGCCGGTTCACTCTATGTTGCTTGGCTTAGTCAAATGTTACTTGTAAACTTTAACTTTCAAACCTCAATTATTGTAATTGGATTGCTATTAGGTATTGAATGGGCCATTGCATGACATGAACATTTTTTGCTCTTGAGACACTTCACTGTTACAGGACTCAAGGATTACCCAAGAGATGTCATATGATACTTAAGCAGACATAAACTAAGCAGGGGCACTGATTCTATAGAGTTGGGAAACTCTGTTTTATTAGAAAACTCCAGTTTTAAAACCGGAGATTTGGCTCTTAAGGCACAGAGAGTGCAAATGCGCTTCTCTGTGTTAGCACCCTTTACCCCCTGGACCCCCTCCAGCACCAAAAAAGGCAACCACGGAGGGGGAGCAGCAAACCGTTTCAGGCTGCAAAGGGGTTAGGATTGCCACTTACAGGAAGCCAAGGGCATGCAAAGCATTGGTTTTTGGGCCTACCACAAATAGACATAAAGAAATGTCCTGACATTGCCTATAGACTGACTTCAGATGTTAACCTCTGATAAAGTACACAGTGCTCATAAAACCAGTTTGATACTCAAATCCAGATGTTTTGGGTACTTTAGAGACATTTTTTCAAGCTACTAAAAAACACTGTAATTAAAGCACCTTTCACTAGTCGGCACCCAGAATCCAGAACCAATGCTAAGCACCCTGGTCTCGGCTCTTGCTTCCGCCTTTAACAGCTGCCTTTCAACTCGGGAGGAGCCCTCGGCTAATCGGATGCCGCCAAGTCTTATTAAGAGAGGAGCCCAGCACCCAAATGAGCCCAGTGTACCACTGACCTGAAAACTTTTTGTATTCATGGCAGTATTGGCATTGTGTGCTTCACAGCAAGAAAAATCAGAACAATGGATCGGTAGTATGCGGACATGGTTTATATCCAATGTAAAAAATGTTCTAGATTTAATCGATCGATCGAATGATTTTTACTTCAATCAAAAATGTCTGTTTTCGATCGAAAAAATACTTTGACTATCGAAGTATCAAATTCGATGGTTGAATTTCGAAGTTTTTTAACTTCGAAATTCGACCCTAAGTAAGTGCCCCTTGAAGTTGTGGTCTAGTTACTGTTCAGCAAAGAATTCTGATTGTAAATTTGAGTTTGTAATTAAGGTTATAGTACAGCAATTGCATGTACAGTATAGAAATACAATGCAACTACTAACATAGTAATTATGTTTATAGTTCAGTTATTTCATGTTTAGTAATATATTTAACTGCTACTGACAGCCATGCAGCATGCATCTAAGTTAATTGCTACAGTAGTTAGCCATTCAGGATAAGGGTTCAACGTGTGTCTGGTGTTAAAGGGGTGAGGTGGCAATCCTACAAGGTGTAAAGTGGCAATAAAATGAAGCACTGCACCAATTTTTTTACACTTTGCACCCTACCTTCCACTTGGTAATGTACGGCTGTGGTTACAGTTTAACAATTCCATGTATGGATTAATAGTGATGGGAGAATTTATTCGCAAATTCGAGGCAAATTCCCGCGATTCGCAGCTGGCGAATAAATTAACAAAACCGCCGCGAAAATTCAAAAAAAATGGACGCCGGCATTCAAAAAACGGATGCCGGCATCAAAAACATTTCATTTCGCGGGAAATTTGCACATTTTTCGGTGAAGCAAAACGCCCCAAATTCCCACATAACTATTGATTAACAATACAATTTTAATAGATAACAAAGGGTTAAATAACAAAAACGAATGTAGGGCAACGAGACATCCCACCTCCATAGAAAGTGTGCTTGTTCCTGGAAAATAAAGTATGTGGAAGAGAAGTGTGATCTGCATAGGTGTTATTATTATGCCTGATCCAAGCCGCAATGTGCGAGTAATCACTTTTATTTGTATATTTAATAAAACATACACATATGCAGTTTTTTTATTCAAGTTATCTGGAGGAATGGATCAATGAAGGGGTGAAGCTGAATGTAGGAGGGTGTTGCTGTACTGATACTGTAAAATACAGCTGAATGAAGATGCATCTTTTTGCAGCACAATTTCTGTAGATATGACCCGAATGTTGATAATGACTGATTTGAGCACTTCTGGGTCATATAAGTGGCACAGCAGTGATTTCATTGAGGAGAGGGGAGTGGAACTGAGTGATATTGAAAAATAACAAAAAAAATCACAGGAATAGATTGGAGGCACTTAAGCCTGATTAACACAAGCTTATATGTATTTCTAAGCATTGAACTCTACTGTATGTGCATCAAGCAGGTGATAAGAGGTTGTGTAAATTTCACTGCGTGTTTGAAATATACGGCACTATTCAAGTTTTTATGCGCTTCCTCCTTTAGATCATTAATTTTAATATTACTGTGGGCTGCTGAAGGACACCTGGTTCTTGCACTGTATAAACCATTTGTGTACGAAGCTCTGCAGACTGCAGCGAGGAAATGCACCCAATGATCTGGAAATGAGAAGTAGGGCTAATGAAGTACTCAAATAAAAGAAAAAGGAATGTAGGGCAACCTGAGTTGTCATTGTTGCTGTTTACTGAGCAACTACTGATACCAACTAAGGCAGACAGTGATAGGTATGTTTAGAGTCTACTGCTGGTATATGCCCATTCTATTGGCAATATGGCAACATATTCTATTCTGCAGTGTTGTACAGAAATGACTGTACACAGTAAACATACAAAAAAACACCAATAAGCAAAACAAAATGTAAAGAGGGCTCTGGCCAAAATAGCTTACAAATGTGTAGAGCTATATTTATATATAAAATAACATTACTATGAAGATGGAACCAGTTCTATGTCATCTTTGTAAGTTAATAAAACTAAACATATTTTTTAAAAAATAACATTACTAAAATAGGCATACTACTGTACATTGCATTGGAATGGCTTAACTAATACTAAGGATAAAAGCACAAGAGTGAATTTTCACCAAGTGAATTTCTCCAGGTTGAGGCTGGTGAACTGCCATTATAGTAACAGATCAGCCACTTTTGCTATTCATTTTGTGAATTTCCTTCAGTAAAATTGAATGAGAAAATCACTGGTAATTAATTAATGCCGTTGATGCCTTACTAAAGAAATGCACCTCTAATATTTTGGTAAAACACACTTTTTTTGACATTGTTTATTGTAGTGTTATTATTATCGGACCACCTGGCCCGTATAGGGGCAACAGGGTCTTGACGGGGCTAGGAGAGCAACTATCCCCGCCCCCTTTTCTATTCCAGGGCACTGATTGGCTGGTGGGTCCCGGGCGAGTGATCAGAGGCAGGAGCAGCGGTAATACTTACCATTCAACGCCGGGACGTGGAGGAAGCAGGACGCAGCATCCCACCCTTTCTCCCTCTTAAATGTTGTTTTTGTCGCAGTTGTGGAGGGTACCTTTGCAAGGACCCACAGGGGAAGTTAAAAGGGGGTATTTCATAGTGAGTGGAAGTAGCCTGGTAGGCCTGGGTCCTCATGGTACGGTAGGCAGCCGGGTTTAGGGCTTGGGAGAAATGGAACAGGAACCTATCTTGGCAGTTGGGGTACAGCCACCCCACCCCCATTCCCCTCTCCCCCGGGTGGGGGAATAATATAATAAAGGTTAAAGGTTTGTTATACAAACGGTTGCTAAAAGGTTCAAATGTTATATGTCAGGCTTACCAGTATGATCCAGACGTAGAAGGAGTAGGAACAGAAGACAATGAACCACAAGCGCCTCACACACCCACTAACTCACCCGAGGTTGGAAACGGGGAGCAGGGGTGTGGAGAGTAGCCAGTGAGACTAAACGAGGTACAGAAGGATCAGGCAAGGCGTAGTCAGGATATCCGGGTCAAGGCAGGCAGCGAGAATCGTCAACGGTAAACAAGCAGAAGGTCAAGGCAACAAGCAAGAATCGGAGTCCAGGTACAGGCAGGGTCAAACACAATATCGTCAGGAAGGTATCAACGCTAGGGTTTCAGTTATAAACCTAATAACCAGGCACAGAGCAGAGACTGGAGCAGGTTTAAATAGCGCTAGTTTGGCGCCAACTGACGTCATCAGACCGCGTCCGTTACGTGCGTCCGTCGCGCGCGTCCGTTACGTCGCGCGCGTCCGCTACGACGCGCGCGTCCGTTGCGTCGCGCACGCCCCGGCGCCCGCGACCGTCGCCCGCGCCTCCGCGCCGGCGTCCGTCGCCCGCATTCGATGCGGCGCGCAGGCGCACATCAGTTGCCTGATTACTGCACCTGCGACCACACCGACCAGGGCGCAACGCTGACACAGCAGGGACCTTACATTGCCCCCCATCAAGGAGTGGCCTCAGGACACGACAACCAGCGGTCTTGTTAGGATGCTCTTCGTGAAATTTTTTCAACAGATCTGGAGCGTGAATGTTCTTGACTGGCTCCCAGGAATTCTCTTCAGGGCCATAGCCCTTCCATCCCACCAAGTATTGTACTTGCTTGCCTCTAATACGAGAGTCCAGAATTTTTTCGACCTCGAATTCCTCTTGATTATCCACTAGAACTGGGAGAGGAGGAGGAGTCGTACGACCTGGAAACTGGAAGGTGGAAGCAGATTTCAGGAGAGCCGAATGGAACACCGGATGAATACGCCAAGAAGCAGGAAGCTTTAACTGAAAGGCCACAGGATTAATTTGACGAACAATAGAAAAAGGACCCAGGAAACGTTGGCCGAGCTTCCTGCTGGGAGAAGATAACTTAAGATTAATAGTAGACAACCAGACTCGATCACCCACCTTGAACTCAGGGTCTTTATTCCGTCTCCGATCAGCGTAAAACTTGAAATTCTTCTGGGCCTTGGACATGTTCTCTTGCAGTTTCCGAAAATTGTCAGTTAGGAAGTTGAGGCGGTCTTGAACTGCGGGAACCAGAATATCAGCCACTATAGAAGAAGGAAAGGTTAAAGGGTGGAGACCATAGTTAGCAAAGAAAGGAGACTGGTTAATGGATGAATGGTGGGCATTATTGTAAGCGAATTCAGCAAGAGGTAGAAGGTTTGCCCAGTTGTCTTGAAGATGAGAAGAGTAACACCTCAGATATTGTTCTAAAGTCTGGTTGGTTCGTTCCGTCTGGCCGTTGGATTGAGGGTGAAAGGCTGAAGAAAGGGAAACAGAAATTTGAAGGGCGCCACACAAGGTTTTCCAGAACTGAGATGTGAATTGTGGCCCTCGATCCGATATCACCTCCTGTGGAAGACCATGGAGCCTAACAACTTCCTTGATGAAAACGTCTGCAGTTTCGGAAGCGGAAGGGAGCTTGGGCAAGGACTTGAAATGAGCCATCTTGGTCAAACGGTCAATAAATACCACTATGGTAGAACATCCATCAGACTGTGGTAATTCCGAGATAAAGTCCAACGAAACAGAGCTCCAGGGGCGGGAAGGGACAGGAAGGGGTTGAAGAAGGCCAAAGGGTTTAGAATGAGAGTCTTTAGATCTGGCACAAATTTCACATGAAGAAACGAATTGGAAGCAATCTTTGGCTAATCCTGGCCAAGAGAACGATCTTTTAGCTGCGATAATAGTCTTCTTGACCCCTGGATGTCCGGCCAATTTGGAGTCGTGTATACTTTTAAGAACCTCCAACCGCATCTCCTCAGGAACAAAAATCTTGTCTTTTAGAAGAAGAAATCCTCCCTTAGGAACGAGGGCTGGTTCCATGATGGACTTGGAAGCGTTCTGGATCTGTTTAAGAAGGGTCGGCTGTAGTAAAAGGAAATTGTTGGATTTCAGGATGGTTTCAGGAGAAGAAGGTATTTCGTCATCGAGGGTAAACATACGGGATAAGGCGTCGGCTTTAGTATTCTTAGATCCAGGCCGATAGGTAAGGTGGAAATTAAACCTCATGAAGAAAAGAGCCCACCTCGCTTGTCTTGGTCTCAGTCTCTTGGCGGAACGAAGGTACTCCAAGTTTCTGTGGTCGGTGAAGATAAGAATAGGGTGCTTGGAACCTTCCAGAAGATACCGCCACTCCTCCAGTGCCAGTTTAATGGCGAGTAGTTCCCGATCGGCCACATCGTAATTGCACTCACATTTTGCCATTTTACGGGAAAAAAAAGCTACTGGATGGAGCTCCTCTTGGATCCCAGATCTTTGGGACAAAACAGCGCCCACCGCAACTTCAGAGGCATCGACTTCCAGAACAAATGGTAAGGATAAATCAGGATGACAAAGGATAGGAGCTGATGTGAAAAGTTTCTTTAAGTTTTCGAAAGATACTTGGGCTTGAGAGGACCAAAAAAATTTCTTATTCATGCGAGTCAGCTCTGTTATTGGTAGAATAGTCTGAGAGAAACCTCTAATAAACTTCCTGTAGAAGTTTGCGAAACCAATAAAGCGTTGAACTGCCTTCCTGGATGTGGGAGCTGGCCAGTCGAGGATTGCCGAGATCTTCTTTGAATCCATCTGGATGCCTAGAGGAGAAATAAAGAATCCTAGAAATTCAACAGAGGACTGCTCAAAAAATGCACTTTTCAATTTTGGCATAGAGTTGGTGAGTGCGAAGGCGAGCAAGAACCCTCCTCATATGGATCCTGTGTTCATCTAAGGAACTAGAAAAAATTAAAATGTCATCCAGATAAATTATAACAAAAATGTCAAGAAAGTCCCGAAAAATGTCATTGACAAAATGCTGGAATGTTGCGGGAGCGTTGCAAAGGCCGAACGGCATCACCAGATATTCGAAGTGGCCGTAGCGAGTACGAAACGCCGTCTTCCACTCGTCTCCCTCACGTATCCTGACCAGATTATATGCTCCCCTCAGATCCAACTTAGAAAAAATCTTGGCCTCCGTTAAGCGTTGGAATAACTCTGGAATTAAAGGAAGAGGATATCGGTTTTTGATCGTTATTTTGTTCAAGTCTCTATAATCAATACAGGGTCTTAATGAGTGATCTTTCTTTTCGACAAAGAATATCCCTGCCCCGGCTGGAGAAGAGGATTGACGAATAAAACCTTTGGCCAAATTTTCATCTAGATATGAGCGAAGTTCAGCTAGTTCTGGTTCGGACAACGGGTAAATACGACCAAAGGGTACTTGGGAACCGGGCAAAAGATTAATTGGGCAATCATAGATGCGATGAGGGGGTAGAGAATCGGCACCTTTCTTGTTGAACACATCTGCGAACTCCCAATAGCTTTGAGGAAGAATTTGAAGAACTTCGGATGAGGAGGATAACGAACAAACTTGACTAGAAGAAGGATAACTTTCGAATCTACATTTAGATTGACAAAATTGCGAAAGAAAGGTTATTTCCCCTGTGGCCCAATTGATGGATGGATTGTGTTTTTGTAACCATGGCAACCCCAAAATGACAGGAAAAAGAGGAGACGTGACCACATCTAAATTCATCATTTCCGAATGCTTTTTATTGAGGGAAACAAAAAGAGGAATGGTTTCTTGCACCACTGGGCCCGAAGTAATTAAGGAACCATCAGCCACCCGAAGGGAAATGGGATTCTTCTTAGGTTGGAGAGGAATCTGGAGTTGGGAAACGATCATACTGTCCATGAAACAGCCACTTGCTCCGGAATCAAGGATGGCTTGGAGTTTTGCTGTTTGACTTCCCCACTGCAGAAAGAGAGAGACTGTCAGTAAAGGTACTGGTTTGTTACAACATTTTAAGTCTTTACTAAAAAGTCTTTACCCGTAGGACGGGTTGGGCAGCTCCTTAGTAAGTGACCGGCCTGGCCACAGTAGAGGCAAAGGTTTAACCTGCGGCGACGAAGGCGTTCTTCCGCAGTGAGGGCAGACCTGATGGCTCCAATTTGCATTGGTTCCGAGGACGAATCTGAAGCAGAGGAAGGCAAGGGAAAAGGTACTTGGACTGGAGGAGGGGCGGTAGGTACAACCCAGGTATGAGGTATCAGGCCAGCCTTTTCAGCTTTCTCCTCTTCTCTACGCTCTCTGAGTCTCTGGTCGAGCTGAATGGCAAGAGTGATGAGACCCTCCAACGTGTCTGGAATTCCTGTACGAGCGAGCTCGTTTTTCAGTTCAGGGGAAAGACCCAAACGATATTGGTGTTTAAGGGCCGCAGGATTCCAATCCGTATCTTCGGACCATTGCCGGAACTCAAGCGTATAGTCCTCCGCAGGACGAGTTCCCTGTTTGAGAGCATGAAGGGCGGCTTCAGCGGTGGAGACTCTATGAGGGTCGTCATAGAGAATCGCCATGGCATCAAAAAAAGTGTCCACAGAAGCTAATACAGGGCTCCGTCGATCCATTAAACGAAAGGCCCAGGTCTGGGGTTCTCCGGACAGAAAGGTAATAATAACCCCTACTCGTGTGTTCTCATCGGGGTATGTGTGAGGTTTCAGAGAAAAAAGGAGTTTGCAGCTGCTCCTGAAATTACGGAAGGCTTTCCGATCCCCAGAGAACTTTTCGGGAAAAGCAACTCTTGGTTCCGAGATTTCGGAGGTGAGAACTTGTACCTCAGTGGGACCAACGGAAGCGGTAGCAGCTACAGTGGATTGGCTTGCGGTGGATGGTTGGGCCCTCAGCTGGGATTGCATCTGGGTATATCCGCTCTGAAGCTCCCTCACTGCTTGTGTCAATTCCGACATCTGTTGGATGAGTACGGTAAGCGGTGAAGCCCCTTCAGCTGGATCCATGGCCTGGTTATAATGTCAGGCTTACCAGTATGATCCAGACGTAGAAGGAGTAGGAACAGAAGACAATGAAACCACAAGCGCCTCACACACCCACTAACTCACCCGAGGTTGGAAACGGGGAGCAGGGGTGTGGAGAGTAGCCAGTGAGACTAAACGAGGTACAGAAGGATCAGGCAAGGCGTAGTCAGGATATCCGGGTCAAGGCAGGCAGCGAGAATCGTCAACGGTAAACAAGCAGAAGGTCAAGGCAACAAGCAAGAATCGGAGTCCAGGTACAGGCAGGGTCAAACACAATATCGTCAGGAAGGTATCAACGCTAGGGTTTCAGTTATAAACCTAATAACCAGGCACAGAGCAGAGACTGGAGCAGGTTTAAATAGCGCTAGTTTGGCGCCAACTGACGTCATCAGACCGCGTCCGTTACGTGCGTCCGTCGCGCGCGTCCGTTACGTCGCGCGCGTCCGCTACGACGCGCGCGTCGTTGCGTCGCGCACGCCCCGGCGCCCGCGACCGTCGCCCGCGCCTCCGCGCCGGCGTCCGTCGCCCGCATTCGATGCGGCGCGCAGGCGCACATCAGTTGCCTGATTACTGCACCTGCGACCACACCGACCAGGGCGCAACGCTGACACAGCAGGGACCTTACAGTTATACATGTTAATTATTTTATTACTGTGTTTAAATAAACAACTGCGGCCATCTCTTTCCAAACCAGTGGTGTGCATGTATTATTTGGGGTAGGAGGTTTGTGGTGGGGGGGGAGGCAGAAGGGAGAGGTGTAGAATCGACGCTGCACCCGTCATCTCATATATTTAAATAACTTTGTATGTGCAACCAATCGTCTAACAAACTATTGAAAAAACAATTCTTACCCAAGATACTGCTAGGCCACTGGCTTTGAATAAATAATGATCAAGATTTGTGGGTGGGTTTTGGAAGGGATGCTCAGGATGTTTGTAGTACATAAGTCTTGTACATAATAATACATCGTTTTTAAATTTTATAAAAAAAAAAAAAGTTCTATCACATTGTTTAATGTTAATGCCAGGGATGAGTGAATTCACGGGTTTGCGAATAGTGACAATGTTTTCGAATCTGTGCTAGAATTTTACCATGCGATTTTGCTCATAAATATAAAAATAAAAACACAAGGAAAAACCATTGATTCCAACAGGTTCGGTGCAAGAAAAAATGCAGTGAAAAAATAACCACTGACTCCAATGCATTTGGTGAAGTTTTGTGAATTTTTCAGCAGTTTTGCACATTTTTCAGCAAATCAAAATGGGGCTCTTCATTCTTCTATTGAGTGATACTCTTCTGATGTTGCCATGTCTCGCTAGCCATTGATGTGTTATAAAACTATGCTCAAGCCGTTGTATCTGCTCACAAACATCTTCTAGATTAAATTCTAGATTTGTTCAATCACCACAATATAACTGACTTTATTTATATCAAAATTAGCAAAGATTTACTATTTTCCTACATTGGGCCCCAATCTCCAGGGAGAAACATTTTCTATTTAATGCAAGGTATAGTTATCTAAGTTATATACAGAACTAAACATCTCAGAAGCCTTGATTGGAATTCAAGTAATATATGTTGCTAGAGCTCAAAATCAAAACTAGGAAATCAATCCACAAGCAATTTAATACAGCGAGGGAGATGCACTGATCTGTTGCAAACTCTCCAGAGAGTAAAATTATCCAACACCTCCTGCTGGTCTGGGGAAGCTGCAAATTCATATCCTTTTCTAAGAAAAGCTTTTTGTTCTTATGTACTTATTTGCAATATCTAGTGGCAATGACAATATTTAATCACTATATGTACCTATGTATAAATATAAGAATCAGTTAAAGCATAGTTTCAAACACTTAGCTGCAAAGAGGTGTTTGATTTGCTCATTTTAATTTGAACAGTTTTTTTTGTACTTGTTTTTCAAAAAGTCCCACTTTTCTGACTTCTGCAAGTACAAATTGGCTATGTTAATCCTATTTATATATTCAGGGCACAGATTCTGCCATACAAATAGACATTAGTCGAATTTACCTTATTATCCATTTGTTTATTTTTGCTGTGCTTTTTTTAATTAAAAAAAACTGACAATGTTTTGAACCAGAAAGCCACCTTAGAAACTGGGCTGTCCTGTATATAAATGGCAAACAACATCTAAATCCAGGGCAAACTTCAGTCCCAGGCCAGGTGGGAAGCTTTACCTTGTTAGAATTAAACACAGTTAGAAGATTGGTCGACCTCAGGTGAGAAACAGCCAGGTGATTGTGCACCAGTTAGGGATTGGAGCATTCAGGTGTAGGATAACCCATAGGTTCTACAATCCCCTGTACATGGTAGAAGAGCAGGGGGAAAGTCTTGCAGGAATGAGGGCCCCCTCAACAGCTAATTACAATCTGATTTACACATCACAGTGGCACTGGAGGCTTTGGGAGGGGGAATGTGAATGTGGAGTATGTGAGAGATATGTTTTATTATTGTATATTAAAAAGTTGGGCTACCAGTCTTTACCTTGCTATCCCTGTGAAAGCTGCAATAATAAACTATGTGCCTTGTTTTACTGTACCACTTTGGTATAGGATGTTTACTTTTCACAGTAAAGGCCCACCTTCCCAGTAATGGGAATACACCAGCCATAGGTGGCCCTGTTACACGTCTAGGCAGGTTGGCAGATTTCGAGCCCACCTGTCAGTTCGGCAGTCAGAAGTTCTACCCAACAATTTGTTATTTTGTTAATGTTTTGTACCAACTAAAATTCATCTGCTGCTACACCTTGTTGGTGGATGCATGGTTCAGATGGCCAAATTGTATTAGATCCTATCTGATGGTCTGAGTAGGGATGTCGCCGACTGTTCGCCCGCGAACTAATTCGCGCGAACATCGGCTGTTCGCGTCCGCCGAATGTTCGCGAACGTCGCGCGACGTTCGCCAATTTGGGTTCGCCTTAGCTGGTGCTTATTTTTGACCTCTCACCCCAGACCAGCAGATACATGGCAGCCAATCAGGAAGCTCTCCCTCCTGGACCACCCCCACACCCCGTGGACCACTCCCCTTCCATATATAAACTGAAGCCCTGCAGCGTTTTTCCATTCTGCCTGTGTGTGCTTGGAAGAGCTAGTGTAGGGAGAGAGCTGTTTAGTGATTTGAGGGACAGTTGATAGTAACTTTGCTGGCTAGTAATCTACTTGATACTGCTCTGTATTGTAGGGACAGAACTCTGCAGGGATTTGAGGGACATTTTAGGTTAGGTAGCTTTGCTGGCTAGTAATCTACCTTCTACTGCAGTGCTCTGTATGTAGCTGCTGTGGGCAGCTGTCCTGCTGCTGATCTCTCATCTGCTGACTGCTGCCTGTAACCCAATAGTCCTTGTAAGGACTGCTTTTATTTTCTTTTTTGTTTTTTTTACTTTGCTACTATAAGAGCCCAGTGCTATTAGTCTAGCTGTGTTGGGGAGTGGGACTGGTGTGCTGCTCCTCCTAGTAGTTCACCACCACCAGCACCAACCAGAGTCAAAATTGTTACAAAGTATCTTATTTGCACCTGTTAGCTGTTCTGAGCTCTCTGCCAAAAGATAATTAAGTTAGAAACTGTTTTTTTTCTGGCTGTTCAGTTCAGAGAAAAGAGGGACTGGTGTGCTGCTCCTCCTAGTAGTTCACCACTACCAGCACCAACCAGAGTCAAAATTGTTACAAAGTATCTTATTTGCACCTGTTAGCTGTTCTGAGCTCTCTGCCAAAAGCTAATTAAGTTAGAAACTGTTTTTTTTTCTGGCTGTTCAGTGCAGAGAAAAGAGGGACTTTCCAGTACAAAAGAGGGACAGGGGGTTGAGTGGTCAAAAGAGGGACAGTTGGGAGGTATGCAAGTGCCACCTAGCTGTGTGAGCTTTTTCACATTCTGTCTAAATAACAATAATAATTCCGTGTCCGTAAACATCACCTGAGTGATGTTTTTACAGCAGCAATAATATATTCCGTATCCACTACTGTATACGTTGCCCTTGCAGGCATTGTTTGCCCAGTCTTTAACCAAGTGCCACCTAGCTGTGTGAGCTTTTTCACATTCCGTGTCCAGAAACATCACCTGAGTGACGTAGTGTGATTTCTGCCCTTTACAGCACAAAACGCAGCGCTGTGTCAACAATGTATTTTTCAGATACATTTTTGCCCTTGATCCCCCTCTGGCATGCCACTGTCCAGGTCGTTGCACCCTTTAAACAACTTTAAAATCATTTTTCTGGCCAGAAATGTCTTTTCTAGCTTTTAAAATTCGCCTTCCCATTGAAGTCTATGGGGTTCGCGACGTTCGCGAACCGTTCGCATTTTTGACGTAAGTTCGCAAATATGTTCGCGAACATTTTTTCCGCCGTCCGCTACATCCCTAGGTCTGAGCACTGATATAACGGAAGCTATATTGCTGCTGGTTATTGAGAAAATCTGCTCTGTTTCGCTTCACTGAAAAATTCACGAAACTATGAAAAGAAAATTAGCATTTAATTAGCAAATTTTTGGGGCACTTCTGAAAAACTATTCGCCAGCAGCGAAACTCTGAAATTCGCTGTGGAACCATACATAGCTCAAGACTTCACTCATCACTGCTGCCGCTGATGAGATAGATACTTTGAATGCCTGCCTACTCTTTGAACATCTTCACTATATATATCAGTCCTTGTCCTGTTATCCACCACATACACTGTAAAACATTGCTAATGATATAGATGATGCCTTCAAACCTTACTCCAGAAAATGAGCATTTAAATTACTGTGAAAATAGAACTACATATTTAAGAGTATCTTTTGGCATCCAACTTGAATGTGAAATACACACCGACCCTTAATCTATTAATCTATTAATCTAAAACACACAAGTATCTTAAATATATAGTGTACATACATGCATCCAACAGGGGCATAATAAGTAAGAATAAGTAAGGGACAAAAGAAAAAATACTTCTAATTTCCAATAGAAAGTAAAATAGGTGAGTCCAATCAATGGTAATTACACTGTAGCTTTCTGCTAAACACTCAGTGAATCATTGATCTGAGAGAACCTTGGAGAATACATTGACATGATAATCTGTGATAATACTGTTTTGTATTCTGCAAATCAGAACTCTCTACTTTTACATCTCATCAATTACTGCAAAAGGAGAGCAAAAATGTAGTTGATCTGTGCAACAATACAAATAACATCAGCAACATGCTCGCATCATAAGCCATGCTAAGAGAATGATTTGTCATTTGACTGTACATGTTATGCCAGGTACACCATCATTTTTTCTGAATGAATACAGTAGGCTATATTTATAAATTAACTGAAACCTCCTGTAAGTCAGCTCCACTTATGGTTGCAGATTTGTCTCATGGCAAAATATTAGGGTTCTTACACATGGGTGTTTCTACTTGTGTAGTGCACAGTATGTTTAGTGTGTTCCAACGCATGGGAATGCACAAATAAGTGAATCAAGTCTCTTTCATAGTGACTATCCCTGTAGAAGTCCATGTAAAGGCAGTTACAAGGGGGTGAGTTAAGTTTTTCACTTGATACAGATTTGAGAACAAACTGTTGACTCTAATGTATTTTGTACAAGATAAAACACCCACTGACATTTGGGGGCAGATTTATCAAGGTTTGAATTTCGTGTTCATGGGAGTTTCTAAAAACCCCCATAAACTCCCATAAACTTCCATGAACTTGAAATTCGAAAAAAAAATGCCCAATCAAAATTAATCAAAAAATCTATTTTTTTCAATTTGGATGGAAATGGGATGGAAAATAGTCAAATTCAAATTCTTTAAGGGACAGTACAATTCGAATTTAATTTTTTTTAAAATTCAAATCGAATTTGGACTATTCCCAAGTCAAATTACACTAAAATAAATTTGAATGTTCACTTCGACCCTTGATAAATCTGCCCCTAGGTATAAGTCCTATTGACTTCAATGAATTTGACATAAGGGGGAAAAATGCCTATTGACTCAAATGCATTTGGTGTGATTAAAAATAAGTGAGAAAAAATGCCCATTGACTTCAATGCATTTGGCAAAATGTTGCAAATTTTTCCAAAACAAATGTTGCAAAATTGTGCTCGTTACTAGGAGTCTCCTTTAGAAGACACTCAGGCAGTTAACTCCAAATTACCCATGCTTTAAACCTCACTTAAGGAATTAAGGGTGGGGACATACAAATGTATTATTTCATAGTTAATAGACTTGGACCCCTGGTTTACTTTAAATTGCAAGTAAAGAAATCTGCATGTGTGATATAAGCACAACAAACGTGCATTGATCAATCCCCCCTTTTGTATATGTTTGTAGTACATTTGGCCAGATTAGTAGCACTTCCATTGCATTTATTTATTTTTACTTAGCCTTGGAGTGCTTCTCTGTTTTTGCATTGTGTATTGTAGCAGAGTGATTCTGTCGGAAGTTTAGCAGTTATGTTGCAGGCCAAACTTCTATGTGGTTGTAGCACCCACATACCCATCCCTTTTAATGGTTGTCTTATCCCAATGGGTGTTGGTCTGGGCAGTCTATCTCTCTCTCTCGCTCTCTCTCTCTCTCTCTTAAAAGCCACCAATGGGAGAGGATTAAGCCTGTAGAACTAATGCTTGGTCTTGGCAATCTTTTGCTTCTAAAACTAATGAAGGAGGAGGACTAAGCCCTCTGAATAAAAACAATGCTTATGTTGCCATTCTGCTTAAGGGAAAGGATAACTGGTAGCTCAATCTTAATGTGAGCCTGCAGCTTTCTTTTAGTCAGAGGAGAAACTGCACACAGACACCATGCTTCTCTTGCTTCTAGAAGACATAAATTTATTAACATGTCTGCATTAGCAGACAAAGATCATGCTTCAGTATCAGATCAGTATGGGATCTGTATGAGAGCACACACATTAATACATATCTTAACAGATTAGGTCAGGAGACACTTATCCCAAGAAATACTACCATGCAGGGAGGTGTCAGCCTTTAAATACTATGACATGAGATAAATAGTTAGGGACCACCATATGGGGATCAAGTCTTTCCCCTGTTTCTGTGTCTGTGACATCATCCAGCCTGGTTACAGGCTGGAGAGCAATCCTATTGGCTGGAAGCCCTAGTGAGTGGAGTGTGAATATGCAGCGTGTGAGTAAAGGATCTGCAGTTTTTGCTCATATTGGACAAGATTTGAGCTTCAAAGAGAGAGATTGTCCTGCATCTGATTCAGCTGTTTCAGATGCCTCTTGCAACCCTTAAGTGTCCCCAGTGTGAGGACAGTTGCTTCTCGTGAGCCTGCCACGTGGGAGCAACAGACTATATCCTAAAGGAGAGGTATATTGGGGCAGGAAGTGCTACCTGGGAAATAAGAGCTCTGGGGAAAAGGGACATTTTCCTTTGAACTGAATTGTGTGTCCACCCGGAGTGGAGATAGAGACTGCGCTAGTAGCTAGACAGACCCACATTTCCCAGTGCAGGAATCTTGAATTTGCATTTTTCAGAACTGTTATTTTATTTTATTTAATGTTAAATAAGTTTACTACAAACTGTGTGTTTACTACAAACTGTGTGTTTACTACAAACTGTCCTTTTGGTGGAGGCACTGCGCTGTAAGTCCCAGTTCTCTCAGTATCTTTCACACGCAAAGAGAATTAAGGGGCATTGATTGCAAAGGGTTAATCACCATTTAAGAGCGAGAGAGTGAACCAAAATAGGGTTATATACAGTATGTATTCCTGTATTACTGTGTATGGCTTTATATACAGCATTGCCAGCCATCTCCATAAACTTGACTTTATGATAAAGGGATTCTCAATTCTGATTATGGCAGTGTTTGAAGGCAATTGAGCATGAGTAATGCAAAAATTAATGCACAATAATGAAGCTTATTTGCTATCGGGTTGCAATAATGCAAATAATTATCGTCAACTTTTTTTCATGAAAGTTCACTGAATGGATTATTTCAGATTCAGCAGAGGATTAAAAAGATGAGAAAATTGGGACTATTCAACAGACTTTAAAACAGTTAATTTATTACATCATGCTAATTAAAAGATGCTGACTTTGTAATGGAAATGCATAGAGCTTGAGTAGGGAAGCTGTTAAGATAATTATATTTGTTACACAGGGGGCATAGTAGATTACAATTATAAGAATGCTGACATGCTGCAGTGATGTTGATAGCTACTTATTTGGACATGAAACCCACAATTTACAATTACTGCAAATATTACCCATGTGTTTTTTGCAATGATGTATTTGGCTTGATAACCCACAATGTGTTAAGAAATCATATACTATTGCCTGTTAGAGGTATAACATCTATTATGTAGAAATCTTGGGATTTTTCTGTAATTTGGATCTCCATACCTTAAGTCTGCTAAAAAAAAAATCTTTAAACATGAAATAAACCCATTTTTCATATTGCCACCAATACGGATTTGTGCATCATAGTTACCATCAGGCACAAGGTACTGTTTTGTTGTTCAAGAGAAAAAGGAACATTTTTGATAAAAATTGAGTCTACAAGAGATGGTCTTCCAGTAATTCCGATTTTTCTTGATAATAGGTTACCAGATAAGGGATCCCACACCTGTACCACTATTAGTTTATATTTGGAGAGGGCATGACAAGAACTGAAACCGTACAGTTAAATTATAAACCCTAACTCTAACCTTTCTAGAGTACAACACTGCTACTTTATGTGAAGAAGGAAAAAAGATTTAATGGAAATTGGGTTTGTTATGTCTTTATTTTTTATTCACATCTGACTTTCAATTAGGATTTGACATTTAGGGTTTTTGTATTGAAGTCCGATTTCTTCTGGTTGGCCTTTTAAAGGGGAAAATCATAATTTTTTCGTAGAAAAAAAACCTCAAGATTTATAAGTTTGAATAAAAAAGTACTCCAACTCAGACCTGCCGAGTTAAAGTCAATGGCAGATGTCACGTTGATACTGTATTTTGAAGATTTCCTGATCTGCACTGGGGTTTGTTCAATAATCTGAAGATTTTGTGGTTTTGGGCATCAAATACAAAAAAATCCTAGGTTTCGGGTGTCAAATCCTAAAAAGTCAAATTTTTCAGCGACGTCCGAAAAATTTGTAATTTTTTTTACAATTTTATCTAGTCTTTTCTGTGCAGGTAAAGGACCTGTTATCGGGACCTGTGGTTTTCTGAAAAAGGGGTCTTTCAGTAAAATGGATCTCTATACCTATGGCTACTACAAAATTATTTAAACATTAAATAAACCCAACATGATTTTTTTTGCCTCCAATAAGAATTAATTATATCTTACTTGGGATCAAGTTTAAGGTACTGTTTTATTATTACAAAGAAAAAAAGGAAAACATTTGTAAGCATTTGAATTATTTCATTAAAATTGAGTCTATGGGAGATGGCCTTCCTGTAATTTGGAGCTTTTTGGGTTCCCATACCCATAAAACAATTAGTATATTAAAACATACTGTATGTAGTGGAGAGAATTCTGCTTTACTGCGTTTACAGTGGAATCAGGCACATGTGCTAATCAGTGAATTTACTTATTTTAAAGACAAGTCTAAAGTATGTTTTTTTCCTTCATTAATATTTATTGGAAAGCATAGTTATAAAAATAGAACATAATGGAATCTCAATTAACACAAAATGCATCTTTATTTTAGCAATAAAAATTCAAGCTACAATGATTTCATGAACAGATAAAATAGTTACTCAGGCTTGTCTGTGCAAATTCACACAAATACTTTTATTCATTTAGGGGCACATTTATCAAGGGTCGAATTTTCGAAATTATGTGTTTTTTTTTTAAATCACATTAGATTTTACTCAAAATTTGAATATTCGACTATTTATTAATAAATCTATTATGTAATTCCTAGTCTAATTTGACAGTTTTGACCATAAAAAAAATGTAAAAATTTGGAATTCGAATTTTCAATTCGACCCTTAAAAAATCTGACAGGAAACTTTTTATTGTCCACAGTTTTTCTTTGTAGTGTCAGCTTCAGAATTGTGAGCAAAATAAGTACAAAGGATGTTGTATGAAAGGATGTTCCATTCTATTACAGGTTTATGATTTAATATCCAGATTTAGTGATGGGTGAATCTGACAACTTTGCTTTGCTGAAAATTTGCAAATGGAGAAATATTCACCAAATGCATAATAAAACAGTACCTTGTACTTGATCCAGTACTTGATCCAGTAAGATTTATCCTTATTGAAAGCTAAACCAGTCTATTGGGTTTATTTAATGTTTACATGATTTTCTAGTAGAATTTAGGAAATACAAATTGCGGAAAGATCCATTATCCGGAAAGCCCCAGGTCACAAGCATTGTGGATAGCAGGTCCTATACCTGTAGCATGATCGTGCTGAGAAAAAAAAGTTGACTTATTTCTTCGAAATCTCCCATGAGCTGCAGTTTGAGCCAAGACCTGTGATTCTGTGCATTGGCAGAGGAGAAGGAACTGTGACCTCCTGAATGTTTGCCCAGAGCCAGAAGCAATCTTCACTTCTGGTTGCCATGGCAATGCATGGTTCACATTACAAATGACTTTTTGGGATGGGTTATGATGGAGCATGCTCACAAGCAGAACATCCGCCAACTTATGGATGTTAAGGCATAAATCATAGCTGCAGGGAAAGAACTAAAATAGATGTTAACAAATTAGTCTAATGTAAGTAAAGGAGGTGCTTTTGAAATGGGAAATGGCCTTCCTGTAATTTGAATAACAGGTTACCAGTAGTGATGGGGGAATTTGGGACGTTTTGCTTCACCAAAAAATTTCCCACGAAATTCGCGATACGGCGAAAAATTCGCAAAATGGCACCGGCGTCTTGTTTTTTTATGCCGGTGTCCATTTTTTGACACCAGTGCAAATTCACTGGCGAAAATGCACCAGCGTAAAAAAAAAAAAAACGGACCTGCCGAATAAATTCTCCCATCACTAGTTACCAGATTAGGAATCCTAGTATCTGTATTTATATGTACACTTTACATACTATCCCTTTAATGTCTAGGGGTCATTTTGTATTTTGTTACTAATGCATTAGCCATCTTATCTCTCAGACTACCAATGATTATAATTATTTTTATTCTTACAATTATAATTGCACACTCCATACACACTCATTGTTACTGCCTTACCATTCTTTGTTTGCTCCTTTCGTTTCTTCGGGGACTGCGTTCGCTTTTATAGTTTTAGTTATTGTCTGTATGTGAAAGAGGCTTCAATTTTTCCGTACCCACTTGCTTCAAAATAATCAAAATCGAATCATCTTTTCCCTGATGACAAATCGGCTTCTCCTAAATCAAATAATTTCTTCTGTCCATCTAAATCTAGATCAGTTATTTTGGGTTGTGCCAAAGCACAGTGTCATTTCCTCCCATGTAATTTTACTAAAAATCCAACCTTTCTGTTGTTAGCCTCTTCTAAACACTTGTGCTTGCTCTTGTCTTATATTGTTAAAACTACTGAAACCTCTGCTAACTTGTATTAAAGCTTTCCACCTATCCCCTCTATCAGAAATGCAGCAGCTTTTGAATACCTAAGTTTCTCCTAGTGTTATCTTGATCAGAGCATGTTACCTTGCCCCAGATTTGTTAGCTGTGCATGTCATGTATTGGAGGGGATACTGTACAGTCTTTAACCAACTCTGTATCTGACAAGTATTTGGGGACATTTATGCACCCCAGTTTTACTTTACCTGAAGTGACTGAGATTAGTATTATGGCTTTGAGCATCTGATAATCAATACTATTAGATTGTACTGAATGAACACAATTCTTTGAAGTCTGAATTGTGCTTTGTTCAGAGAAATACCCATTCTGAAAGCTGCATTTGTTAAAGGAACGGCGCTGAAGCCGTTTTATACAAACAGAGAAATAATTCCCCAATGTTCATTCTAACTCATGTTCTAGTATTGACCTTCTGCTGGAAGATTAAACAATGTATCTGGTACTTTATTGAAAAGGGATAGGTAACCCCTTAGCATTCTAAATATTGCAAATCTACAAATTCCAGCTACTGATGAAAAATGCAAGGACTAGATATTCTGCAACATCTGAAGTGTGACAAGGCCACACAATGTTTGCACAATTCTCTGGTTAAAGATAAAGTAGATCACACTATGCTCTGGTTAAAGGGACAGTATTATTAAGTTTAAATTTACTGTTGGGTAAAAAAATGAATACCTTAATGACTTAAGCCATGTACTAACCTAAATAAAGTATAATAATTAAAATACATTATCATGTTGAGATCTTGCCAGATGAATTCCTTTCTAATTCATGTTTATGTTGCTATGGATTACCCATTGCAATGTTTGGAGTTAGTGCCCTCTAGTCAAGGGACAATGACATAAACAGAGTAATCCCTATGGTTCTAAAATTGTTTTATTTAAAATGACATTTGAAATGACAAATGTAAGGTGAATGTTCTAAATGAACAAGTCTTTTTTTGTTTTGTTGATAAGACATCTGCCAAATAATTAGCCTATAATTCTCTAAACTGTAGTTACACATTCTACAATAGTTGTACTTTTTAACCTGGCTTCTTTAAAGGACAAGGATGTTGATTACTACTGGGGGGAGACAATTACTAGACACTCCCCAGTGAATACAATAACTTATCATGGATTCTGCATCTGGGGTATACGCCTAGGGACACCACACCGCCTGGACACTGTGCATACCGAGTACAGTAAATTTTTAGTTTTTACTCTACTGCATGACCACCCTTTTGGGTAGCGGCAATTCAACAATGGGAAGAAACAGATGATGGCATGTTGCAGGCCATAGTAAACAATATAATAAAAAGATTTATTATAATAATAACAATAATACTATGGTATGTTATTTATTGGGATTTTGATGCAAGCTATGTACTGTCATTAAGGCAAGGCCTATTTGATTTACTTTATTTTTTTCTTTTTAAATGGTACCAAGGATACACCACGTTAAGTCCAATAAGGACCACTACAATAAATTTAATGTAAAACATTGTAGACTTCAAACATTGCTAAGAACGTTCTAGAGCTACAGCTGCTGGTGATGGAACGTGCCCAGTGCAGCAACTTCATACAGTATGATGCTGTCCTTCATTCCATTGAGTTGGAAAGTTCTGGGTGCAATCATCCATTTTCCTGCTTTTGATAATTCTAGGGGGTTGTATACTAAAACTCGTTTTTCTCTTATATTCTACCAGAAACAAACTAGACCTAACTCCCTTCCAGTAATTTGGCTTATTTACTAATATTTCAGGTTGAAAAAACCTTGAGTTTTTGCAGTTTACAAACAAAAAACTTGAAAAATTTGAACTTCAATTCGAATCATAAAACTTGATCTAATTTTCACTTGAAAAAACCTCGAATTTATTGAGTTTTAAAGCGAAAACCAGTATCAAACACCCCAAAACTCCCAGAATTTGAGAAGGTTAAAAACATCTTCAATTGATTAAAGGGACAACTGCCATTGACTTTTAAATTAATTCAACAGGTTTCAGATGGAGTATTTTCCAATTCAGACTTTCAGCAACTTCAGGGCATAATACATATCGAAAATTTTTTAATTTAATGTCAATTTATTCACAGATATTTCATGACTGTTATACCTTTTTGTCCTAATCCATTAAAGTCAATAGGTCATTTTTTCTTATAGTGACTTTTTTTCTCCTAATGCATTAAAGTCAATGGGTGTTTTTTTCTCAGCAAACTTTTGCCACAGTTTCGAAAAAAAAAATTGCTAATGGCAAAATTTGGAATTTCGCCGCAAATCCATGGCTGGTGAATAAATTTGCTTATCACTACCTAGGTTTACTAAAAGGCACTTCTTCCATCATAACTGGATTTTGATTAGCTGGTCGGGTAATTTTAGATTAATACCCTGCTTAGGTTACACTACCCAAACTGTATAAATTCAGAAAATAATCCTCCACTTTATACACTCTCTTGTAGCACTTTTCTATACAATAATACTGGAAATTAAAGGGCATGTAAAGTCTAAAATAGAATAAGGCTAGAAATACTAAATATAAACATGAACTTACTGCACCAGAAGTCTAATCAAACAAATAATTTATACTTTCAAAGTTGACTACAGGGGGTCACCATTTTGTAATTTTGTTAAACATCTTTGCAAGACTAAAGCTGGCCATAGACGCAAAGATCTGATCGTACGAATCCTCGGAATTTTCGGAACGTGTGTGGAGAGTCCCGACATTTTTCGTCCGGCGGAGATCGGTTGTTTGGTCGATCGGACAGGTTAGAAAATTTCTGTCGGCTGCCGATAATATCTCTGCGTGTATTGCCGATCGTACGATTTTCAGTGGGAGACTGTCACTAGCTTTGGTTGGACATAGATATCGTACGATTGCTGTCAGGGGCAGAACATTGCTGATCTGTTCTTTAACTAATCTGACTGGTAAGACTTTGATCTGAATGGTTAGTGGCGGGTCGGGAGATGGGAAAGTCCGATCGCACGATGATTCGTACGATCGGATCTTTGAATCGATGGCCAGCTTTAGACTAAGTGCACATGCTCAGTGTGGTCTGGGCTGCTTAGGGATCGTCATAAACAAAGCTGCTCAAGTTCTGCATGGCTGGTAAGTAAGGCGGGGGCTCCCCCTGCTGTTCATAAGTATGATTGTTTCCCTGCTCAGCAGTTAGGGACCGTCTGACAATTCCTATCCACAGCAGTAAATGAAGGGAGAATTTCACTGCATACAGTCAGGTTTCTTATAAAAACGGTACACATTTTTTAATAAAAAATAAGATAAAAGAAGTTTCTTTTTCATTAAAGAAAGTAAAAATGGGATTTTATCTTTTATGCCTTTACATGCCATTTAATGCTCTCCTCCCAAAACTGCCCCTTGCCCCAACCTCATTACACAGCAAGTACTGTGCTGAAAATGACTTACCTTTTTTTACCTCCCTTTGCTCTTGTTTGAAATCCCCTGCTGATTTCCAGATGCTTAGTACAATATTTTTATGTAGACACATCAAGCAAGATTGCTTTTGTTATGATTTTATATTATTTATTCAATTTAACAACACACAGTGAGTAATAGTTGTTCCATTTCAATGGATTAATCACATCTGTGAAGAAGGATGCATTTGCAAAGTATCTGTCAAAAGTCACTTATTACTTGTAATTTTGGTCATATACTTTAAAGGCATTAATGTGCATGAGAAGTATGAACACAATCAAGATTTGGTTTCAGAAAGGGGCTTTTATTGTATGCTGAGACCTCCATTGGGTTTGACCAACTAAAACATGGAGGTATTGAACTGTGAATTTTGTTGTGGTACTCATTCCAGAGGTTTTTTGTTCTTTCTTTTTTTTTTTTTGTTCATGAGATAAAAATAAAAACATCCCATTGCTTTGTCTTGCCAGAATATCGAAAACAATGAGAATGGAGAGGAAAGCAATTCTGCTAATCACACTTTAATTCAGACCCCTCAGTGTGTATTCATATGTTTCTCATAAAATAATAGAAGCATATGCTGTTGTTTTCGAACTCCCGCAGTGCGTTTCTTTTCTTTTTAACTAATCTGTCAGCATTTGGTATGGGATAGATATATCTTCATATGTTTCTTTTCTGTCAATTACAATGAAACAAATTGCATCCTGATTCGCTTGTAAAGGGTAAATTTAAACACATGCAGGAATTTGCCCTTTCACTCATCTGCAGTCCTTTGCTGGCTCTGAATTTTATTATGGAGTAGTACACTATAAATCCTGTTTTTTTTTTACATTTTGATAGTATTTCTAACCATGCACATTTTGGGCAACTGCATATTAACTGCCCAGGTGGATTCAGCACCTACTGTATATCAGTCCAGTTATGCAACAAAAAAAAAACAACATATATCTAGTGATAAGCAACTCTGTTCTGCAAAAGTGTGGGAACATTTATGAAATATAAAAAATTTGCATAGCACATCAAATTCAATGGGCATTTTTTTTCATGAAATCTTTTCATGTAAGTTTATTCCCACAAAATAAATGGGGGTTTATTTGCATTTTTTCATTGTGGGAAATGTGGAAATGTATCGGTTTTACAAAAATATTTGGGGATGTTAAAATGTAGAAATTTGTCACAAATCCATACCTGTTAAAAAATTTAACTCATCGCTAGCTATATCCCATCTTGCCCACCAGACCATTTTAAGTGTTATTTTAAAGCTACTAGACATTAATACAATTGTAGAAAAATAGACAAAAACAAACTTATGCACTAGAAAAATAAATCAAGTCCTTATTGTCACACTTTACTAAATGGATGCCTGTATGTAAAAAAAGGCTATAGTTAGGTAAGGTATCCCAAACGCAGAACAAACCCCAAGGTCCCGACATCAGCTCACTCTTCCACCTATAAGAGCGAACTTTCATTTTGGGAGGAGCCCTCTGCTACTCGGATGCCGCCAGGTCTTAAGTGAGAGGGCCAAGGAGAGAGTTCTGGGCAGACAAGGGAACCAAACGTGAACTAGAGGAACTGATAACAAGAAGCATGGTCAAGGGACAGGCTAAGTCAATAACAAACAGGCAGAGCAGTAAACAGTAGACAGCTGGGTCAATACATCAATATCACAGTATAAAAACAGGATCAGAGAGTGTAGTCAGTACACAGCAAAGGTCAGGGACAGGCAGGGTCAAGAACAGATCAAAAACACTAGAAATCACACCCAGGAACTATTGAAAATAGACCTACGTTGGGCAGTGAACAATTGTACGTGGTCCCTTTAAATATTTGAATTTCACTCCAACTGCAATGATGGCAGATGCAGCGCTTGCTTCAAACCTGGAATCGGCGCAAGTGCATATCATTCCTAGCACGCAAAGGAAGCAGACATGGTGGGCATCCCCGACGCACTTCCAAAGATATGACTACAGCTATGCTTTGAAAACATGATCAGTGCAGGCTGAGTTCTACTCCTACAGTATGTTATAAAATAAGCCAAATGTTTAGGAAATCTCTAACAGTATTGAATTCTTAGCTGCATAGAGTTGAGTCCACTACCCACATTATTATTTGGATTTTTATGTAACCTGTTCATTTTGGATACAAATAAGGGTATATAATAAAAAGCTGGAAACCTTCTTCTTTCTTTTGCATCCTCTGGCTGTTTTCAAAAGCTTTTTTTTCTAAGAAAAAAAAAAATACATTCATGTTGTTATGCTGCCGATTCTTGCCAGCCTGCAATGAGATGCAAAAAGTGTAGCTTTCTACATAATATATCCCTCTAGAATATAGATATTTGCAAGAGGACATGATTACTCATTTACAAGTACATTAGATGGCATTATAGACCAATAAGGAGAGATCCTTTTTTCCTATAGAAAAGATCCAAGAACCAGAGGCCACTCATTTAGACTTGAGGAACTAAACTTTCATTTGAAGCAGTGTAGGTGGTTCTTCACAGTGAGGACAGTGAGGTTGTGGAATGCCCTGCTGGGAGGTGTTGTGATGGCAGTTTCTATTAATGGTTTGGATAATTTTTTGGAAAAGCATAAAATCAAAGACTATTGTTAAATTATAACCTACAATAAGTATACATTAGTATATATAGTATATATATATATATATAAATATATCATTGTATACGCTGCTTTAAGTATATGCACTGGGTTTAATTTGGAGGGGTTGAACTACATGGACTTTGGTCTTTTTTTTTCAATCCAATTCAACTATGTAGCTAAATCTAAAAACAGACATCAGCAGCTATTTAAAGAGTAATTATTAAAGTCATTTTCATTTGCTACCTTACCATCTTGGGTAGCCTATACAGTACAGTACAGGTGACTGTAACACAACACACCTTAAAACAGGTTAGTCACATCTGAGTTGTTTTGCTACAGTCTAATTCAAGTGACAAGTTACCATATATATTTTAAATAATTGATCATTATACAAATTCCTCTCTAATCAAGTCAATTCTTGGTGAGAATGTCCCTTTAAGAGCTATATCAGATCACATTAAGGGCTATGGCACAGCAGGTCACAGAAGTGGCTCAGGTGGAATCACAATGGTTGAAATGCTTTATCCTGTATGTCATCACTTTCCACTAATTAACTCATTAAATATTAACACACATCAAATGTAACCCAATCCTCAATACTCGTAATTGTTATGGACATAACAGACAATTTCTCATTATTTTAAACAGGAGTCACTGCAGAGGTAATAACCTGGTATTGTATTCAGGGCCCCTAACTTTCCTTTTGCTTACAGTATCTGTCATAGGATTACAGTATGTGGAGATTGAGGCCTGTCACTGATCACAGCATGAGTTAGTAGCACTATGCATTGCCATTCTGTCTATATTTTATTTGGTTATCGATGCACATTAAATCTTTTTCAGTACTGCAGGCTACTCCATTCTACTTTGCTCTCTATATTGTCTTAATCCATACAAGACCATCTGTGTAAATTATTGTAGTGGCTTTAGACTTATGCATGGATCCTCAGTTTCAAGGAAAGGCATCTTATTCTATGACCTTTGCTTGTAAATGAGTGAACTATATGACAGAGGGATGCTATTATAGATGTCGCAATGAGACATAAGCTATAATGTTTCTCTTTTCAGCTACTTCTTTATGATGAAAAGGGAAAATACCTTCATGTGCTTTTAAGAAATTAGATTTTCCCCATGACCTGTCCTTTTTTCATAGTTTATCCAGCATGAGCAATATCAATCATACAGCCAACACAGTGAACAATAGCTGTTTATGTTCCAATAAATTTGTATTGAGTTTTCAACATCTTTGAAACAATAAAAGATGTAGCTTCAGGTTACACAGAAGTCAAGCAATCGGCAGTGCAACAGCAGCAAGATTATTTTAACTATCAGACATGTAAACATTACAGATTTAGGCTCATACATCTAGTACAGTACTTCTGCCTTATTGATCAAAACCCAATAACATACAGGAAACAAACAAGAAAAGAGTGAATGATGGCTCTTTTTGAATTAACCATTACAAAAACTCGCACAGTACATCGGTTAATAGAAAAAAAACAAAATAAATAACAAAGAAAAATATAAAACAAAAAAACAAAGAATTTACATAATCCCCAAGTACTCATGGCATACAATTGGCAAATATTTATATATTTAATAAACCATGGGTCAAATTTCTTTTAAATTTTCGCTAACGACGGCCACTTCGCCCTTTAGTAAATTTGCCGTTATGTGTGTTACATCTGCATCCATGCGTTTTGATCCCCAAAAGATCGCCACCATCCTGATAATGATCATTTAGATATTGAAACCCTTTGGTGCACCGTAGATTTAACACATATGGTGTCTTAAAGTTTTGTATTTTTTTGGCAATTGCTTTCTGTGAGTGTGTTCTATTGTGGCATTATTTAACTGCATTTCCATAGGACATGTACAAAGTGGATATTGCTATATACATGCTTAGAAAGTCCTTTCTACTTGAGGTACTGAAAATTGATTCCTTTGTTGCCATGGGGGAAGCAACCAATGGTGCCTCAAAAACATTAGCAGACCATGTATGCTAGAGCCCCCCAAAAGGTTTTTATAATCACAAATAAACAGAAAGTGAATGGAAACAATACCATTGCATCTCAACCATTATTTAAATAATTGCAAAAAAATGTATTTCAATAGTAATGATCACACTGTTATCAGTGTAACAAGTGTTAACAAGATTTTAACATTTCATAAATCACATTATTATGTATAGTATTATTATTATTATTAACATGCATTTATATAGCGCCAACATATTGCGTAGCAAGTATTCTTTTTACTTGCAAGAGATAAGGTAGTATAGGGAGATATTTACAAAACCACAGGATTAATTCACTGACTGCAGAAAAGAAGAGCTATGTGTTCAAATTAGATTTTAAATGGCTTGAAAAAAGAAGGACAAGCGAGTATTAAGGGCAAATGTTCAAGCAAGTAGTTAATTTAATGGAAGCATAATGTGAGAATGTAGTCTCCTATATGAATGAGTGAGAGAGATGGGAGCCAGTCTAGTTGACTGCATTGGGATTTGATTGAATACGTCAGATCGTATCAGTTTTGTCTTTCAAGTGGAGAACCTGATCTTGGCATTGAAGGTGTTGAAGCAGAAGAAAAGGAATTAAGTCAAGGGTAAATGTTGACAGAGATATTATGTGCAAATTATGTTTTTCATTCAAGCTGAGGCAGAGAAATATAAATAGATAATTTTTTTTTTCATTCATCTGAGTTTACCGTGCCATTTAAACAGCACAACATGATAACATTATTCAGTTCAAAATAGCACCTTAGAGATATAACATTTACAAATTCAAGAAATTACATTTATAAGATTCTGTATAAGGAAAGCAAAATCTGAATACAGAAGATTCCATTTGGAACAATTAAGGATCTGGTCCTTGTATAACATGCCCATTACACATGCAGTGGGCAGGGGTCATAAACTACAGTGGGATACAATTGGTGGCTTTAATGAATATACAAAAAAAGTTAAAAGGTATGATTTTGATACAATCATTACAGATCAACCAAAAAGTTTGTGCTTAAGAAATCTTAAATAAAACTAAAATGGGTTATTAAGCAGCATAAAAGACGTACATAAGGTTATGTACACCGCCCAATCCCACAATTAACCTGTAACCCAGAAATGAAAAATCAGTGGTGATGGTACTCTGAAAAATGCTAGTGCTGCAGATTATTAATTTCAATTACTTTTTTGTTGCTGTCACTAGGAATAAGCTGTAAATATTCCTTAAAAAAAATAAAAGTTTAATACAATTTTTGTTATCATAGGGATGTTTGCTCCAAAAGGTTTGTTTTATATGCATTAAGTTACTATCTAGTCCATTTAACTCTGTTTATTAATTCAGCAAAACACAAACTACCTATTAGTTTTCTAATGCCATAAATGATTCATTAAGTCAAATGGTATCAAGTTCTGCAGTGCAGTTGGGCTGAAAGAATAGGGTCCCATAGGGTTAATGTACCCCTAAGGCTTTAAATCCCTACACTTCCTGATCCCCCTAGTTGCTGGCTAGATGCCCATGCAGCTAGTTGTAATTTTCAAATCCCAGTTATTGGCCAAGAGGCACTGTGACTAAATCCTGTCACACTTTGGTATAGTGAATGTAAAGGGGTGGATCTTCCTCTTTGGCTCCTGGTGCTTGACCCATCTCGATGTCTCCATTGAGCCTGGGTACACCAAGGCCCAGTAAAGCCAGTTTGCTCAAGAGGGACCTGAACCTCTAGTGTTAAGTTGGGGACCCCGTGAATGAGGCTAGTGTATGGCAGACAAATAATTGTTATAGTACATTCTAGGAGAGTAAGAGACTAAGTGAGGGAAGAGAGAAAGAGCAGCTTTATGCTCCATCAAGGATTGTAGCAAGGAGAAGCTTCCTAGGCTGATAATTTACCTACAGTGAAGGGACTACAGTAGATTGGGTGTTAGGCTTTAGGTTCTCCTCCCTGACCACTCCACTGGGTGAGATCCAGACCATGTCTGAGGTATTTCTGCCTGGAGGTATGATGTACTGCCTTGACTACATCTTCAGGGAATGCATCTGCATCCACCTCTGATATACTGTCTAAGCTGTGTGCCTATATATTCTGCAAATGCCTCTTTACTGATGTAAGTAACCTGTGGATCATTTGTCTCTGACAAATGAAGTTATTTTTTCTGTTTGATTTGCAAGAACCTCCTGGTGCCCATTTCTTTATTGGTTAAAGCACAGTAGCCTGTGGGAATTTTAGTTGCACACATCGCACCTTCATTTCTTCCATTTTGCGAAGGCCCTGCCTTAAGTGTTAGAGTCCAGTGTAAACCATGTTCTAGTCTACTAGCTGGTTGTTAACCCCATTGGCCTGGATAGTCCACGTCACCTGCAAACCAGAAATTTTCAATGCTTCAGATTCATGTTTCCATATGAGTGCAATTGCATTAATTTTAATGTATTGACCACAATTGCATCATTAAAAAAATGCTGGAATTCTGGGGGAAAATGCTGCATCATGAGGAGAAAAAAGTGGTGATTTAACTAAAAATTTGCACTTTGCTCACTGCACTTACAGTCGTAAAAGACCCCTAGTATCTAATAGTAATAAGTCAATTGAGAATAAGTCATTGAGAATGTTTCACCTCTCATACAAACAAATTCTTCATCTAATCTGAGCGCTACAGCTCTCAGTTTACAATTCACACGTCAGCCTTGCGCACATTGATACCTTAACACCAGCCTCAATGAGACACAATACCATTTTAGATAAGAGTTGTTTAGAAGCTAACTCTCCTTTGAAAAAAAACAATGATTGGTTTTAGCTTATCTCTGAATGTATGGCAATTGCGGCATAGTGTCTGGGAAACCATTATAAAGGAAGGTACATCTTTCCCGAAATGCCTTATGAGCATATAAAGAAAATTGTAGAGGCTTTGTGCAATCAGAATTTGATAACTTATGCAGATTCTGGGAGTAATTTCACAATATGGGGGAGGGGAGCTATCTGCAAAAGAAACAGAATATAGGAAGTCTGTGAGGCTTGCTGAGTGTGAAATACTTTTTGAAGCAAGAAGTTGAAAACCCCTGTGGAAAACCAGGTCTGGTAAAGACTATGCTTTTCAAATAAACAACATAAAGGGGGGTGGATAAAGTTTTACAGAAAGATAAGCTCTTTGTTTGCAGCCCGCAGGGGAATCAGCCTATATGGTGAGTTTCTGTATTATGTACTGTTACACTGTTACAAAAGCTCTGTTATGAATAAAACAGACTGATTGTTGTTACCAAGTCTGCCATTTAAGTGAATTCCGACATAATATGGTGTCACACTTAGGTGCCAATTTATCAAAGGTCAGACTTTAGTGGGTTTAGAGGTTTTTGAAACCATGACTAAATTCACAAACTCTATGACTTACTATCTATTAGTTATGAATGTTATTAGATTTATTAAAAAATCTGAATAAAAAAGTATGAATGGAAAATTATGCTAAACGATGTGTTCAAAATCCTGTGAAAATTTTAGTTTTTCAGAAAATTCCTAGCAATAAAACCTCTAAAAGTCCAAATTGATTTAAAGCAGTTCAATAGGATCACTGCAGGTTCCGCTGACTTCTATAGGACCTTGACAACTTTTACCTGGTGAAGTTTTGTATTAGTGGTTTTCATGGTTTTTACACTTAATAAATCTCAACTTTTTATAGCTTTTTTTTTAAAAAAAAGGCAAAACCATGAATTTTTAGAAAACCATGGAAAAAAATAGAAAGTCGTTTGTTAGTAAATGACCCCTTTGAGATAAGCAAAATTCACAGCAAAATTCCATGCTTTGCAACAAAAAAATGTGTAAGAAAAACTCCTTGGGGAAAAAAATTTGTTTTTTGTGGGAAAAAAGACCAAAAAAGTGCCTCTTTACAATGCAGCAAGAAAACTCTAGAAAACTCTTCAATGCATTATGTGCATTTTTGCCCTCATTTTCGGAAAAAAATAACATATTTACTCATCACTAGTCATACTGTATAGTTGCTGCACGTCATATTTTTTGTTGAGATAAAGTTAATATTAAACTGCAGATACTGTGAAGATTTAGAAATTGGTGATCATTGTTTGGTAAAACATTCTTATCATAAAGAAACCTGTTTGTATAATACATTATAATACTTTCCTTTATGATAAGAATGTGTTAACAAATAATTATCCCACTGCAGAAAGTTCTGAAGATTGCTAATAAGAAAAAATATATATTCATATATACAGTATGTATACTGTCATATATACTATGTTATATATACTATGTTCTGCAGAAACTATGGTGTCCATAATGCACTTTTCAATAATATAATCTGATATTGCAGATTCAAAAATGCCCCCATTGGTGTTCAATGGAACATACCTTTTAATTTTTCTTACTCTCTTCAGTTCCCTTTGTTGGCTTCAGCTCAGTTGGCATCTTCAGCTCCTGCTTCGCCTCATATTTTTCTCCTATTCAGCTCCTGCTTTGGCTTCTACTTCGTTGATTTTGCTACTACTTCAGCAGTTCGGGTCCTACATCACCGACTTAAGGGGGTCTGATTAATCCAGGAAGTACAGTACAGCCAGGCCCCCCTTAACACTTAAAAACCACCAGGCTCAGGATTGTGCCCTCTGATGATGGCAGTTCCCATGTAAGCCAAAGTAAAAGTACCACTTAACTGGTTATTCCTCTATTTTCCTCCACCCATACAGATGTATATATGTAAAGGAAAAAGGAAACCTAATTACTGACTATGCCAATTACAGCAATTACTGTGGAGTGCTTCCCACCCAATTACCCTGGGCCAGACTTTTTTTTTTCAAATTAGAGGCATATCTGGGAACAAAAGTGACTGTTTTTGCTGACTTGGGCACACCTAACTAATTGCCACCCCATTGACTTTTTTTCTATTTGCCTAGAATTTGTATCCAACATATCAGCACACTGACCACCAGATATGTTGTTACAACTTAAGAAATTAAAGGCTACTTTCTTCACTGTAACAAGGAAGGAATAATATGAAAAAGCCTGCCAAAGTATTAACAATGAACATTGCCTGATTCAGATGATTCACTAACTTTTTATGATATATGTGTGCAAAAGAAAGTTTCAGCTGAATTTATAATTGAGTATTTGGGATTTCTGCTGTTATAGTTTGCATGAATTTTTAATAACCCTTTTATGGCTAATAACATTTCTCTTGTCTCGTTTTTTTATGATCTGTTTTGTTTCAGCCTATTCTTACACAATAGAAGTTGAACTCAAATTTTGTGTTTAAGGGCTACGTGAGGCTGCACCATCAGCAAGACTATATGACCATATACATAGCATTTCTAGATATACAGGCATACAAAGCTGTTCACACAACAAGACAGCTGTGTAACATAACTACATAATTTAGTGGCTTAATCGTTAACCCAGGGTAATTCTGTATTACATAGTTGGCCATATTCAGTGATCCCTTACAATTGCTGGTAAACTTTACTATGATAAAGGATTAATATATATACCAACTGGGTTATTCCTGGTGTCCCCAAGTCTAGTCCAACTCTGCCTGCATTTAGATTACCTCTCACATCAGTTGCTACCCACATCTGCTCCATATTTGCAATGTAGAAGTTCAATAATAGACTGTGAGGAACACTCACCCTGGTGGTCTAGTGGACCGGCGGGGACACCCACCGTGCTGATCCTTCTTCCTTGCCTGTCTGGTCCTCTATGGTGCGCACATCTGTGGGTGCTGCACATTGATGCTGGCGTCATGATGTCATTTTCCTGACTTCTGTGATCCTGAACTTGGCCTGTTATTCGACTATTCTACACTCCGTTATCTGATCCTCTCTTTATAAGACCTGGCGGCATCCAATTAGCTGAGGGCTCCTCCCGAGGTCAAAGACGGCTGTTAAAGGCAGAAGTAGAGCCGAGACCAGGGAACCTAGCACTGGTTCTGGATTCTGGGTGCAGATTCGTGACACAGTAGTGATGAGTGAAAATTTTTCGTCAGGCATGGCTATATGGTGAAAATACCCCATTTCACCAGTGACAAATATTTTCACAGAAAAAAATGTGCAGACAAAACACCCATTGGCCCCTATGTATTTAGCTTGAAAAAAAAACCTCACGGCGAAGAAGTGCTGAAAAAGTTGCAATGAAAAGAATGCCCTTTGACTTGAATCAATACATTTAAAAATGTTTGCAATCTTGCTAAATTTTGCCATTTTGCAAAATGGTACATACAGTATTTGCCCATCACTACAGACAGCTTGTGGACTTGTGGGTGATTGCAATGCATACAGAAAGTAGTACAAAGAGTTTCTTTAAAGGAACAGTTCAGTGTAAAAATAATTACTGGGTAAATAGATATACTGTGCAAAATAAAAAATGTTTCTAATAAAGTTAGTTATGACCCATGTGCCCCCCAAGTCATTGATTGGTTACTGCCTGGTAACCAATAAGTGGAAACCAAGAGAGCTGCAAAACAATAAGTAGTGTTCTGTTATGTTAGACATCCAGTAACTCCAGTCTTAATACATTACATTTTTGGTAAATTGAAAACATTTTTATTTTGCTCAGCCTATCTATTTTCCTCAATTTTTATTTTTATACTGAATACAAAAAAAAATTCACTTAACACTACTTGGATGAACAATGGGAGACAGCATCTTTGTGAATGTTTTGAGTGTACAATTTTGTGCCTATTTTCTCTATGTCTAACAAAAATATATTAGCCCTTTAGTTTTCTGGAACATTATTAATAAATGTTCAACTTCCTAGAGATCCACAGTTATTTTTATATTGTGTTCTGCTGAAGAAATTCTACAGAGGATACTGTTATGTATCTAATTTAGCAGCAGTGTTAGTCATTAATTCTAGTTTTTGTATTTTTATAGCTTATTAAAGAGTTTATAGTCTTTTTTTATAGTTATTATATTGTATTATGTTGCCTTTCTGACTTTACCAGGTGCTTAAAAATTCCCATCATTCAAAAGAGATAATTATCATACAGAGGCTGATTATTTCAAAGGATGTAATTGGTTCAGTACGTATGCTAAGGGAAGCTGCTTTTAATTTTGTACTTTACACTGGTTTTTTAAATAATCCCAGGGCATAATACATCTAACAATAGCACTTGTGTATTTGAAACGTTCCTTAACCTGTTTTATTAATTCTTCAGATTTAAACGCTACATAAATACATTGCTCTAAGTCACACAATAATTTACAAGATAGCCAATTGATAAACTCAATATATATATATATATATATATATATATATATATATATATATATATATATATATATATATATATATATATATATTTGTTCTACTGCTCATTTCACTTCTTATAGACTGCACTGGCCACTGTATGCATATTATACAGGAACTAATAGTAGTAAAGTACTACACTCACTAAAAGGACAATTTATTAAAGGTCACTTACCATGGGGAAAAAACCCACTTTTTTTCTTGCAGATCGAGATTTGTAGATCTTTTATATTTTTTGGTTTCTTGGTAGAATTGTGCTCTTCTACAAAGAAGTGTGGTTACATATAGTCATGAGCGAATCTGTGGCATCTGTAGGCCCCATACACTGTCCGATAAATTGTCGACTTAATCGTTTGCCAGCTTATATAGGTCCGTGTATGGAGACCTTTACATTGGGCCAGATTCCATTCAGTGATAAAAAGGTTTATCATGTGAAAAGTCATGGACAAGATTCAATTAGAGATGCAATTCAAATCTTCAAAACTTATTTCATAGTTTATCACATGAAAACTATATTGAAGTCTATGGGGAAAAAAGTGGAACTGAACTAGGATAAAAATTTTCTTCTTGAATTGAATATTGTCCATTAATGTTGCCATTATAAACCAGGATATAACTTTTTCTCACTAAATTAAATCTTGCCCAACATTTCATACTGATAGAGATTCGCTAAAATATTGATAAATCCATACTCTGTTTGCCATGCATTTTTTTTTACTGAAAAAAAAAAAAATATCTGCTGACTCCAATGCATTTGGCACAAGAACATACCTGTTGATTCCAAATATATTTGGCTAAGGAAAATATACCAATTGATGGCAATCCATTTGTCAAAAGAAAAAATGCAAGGTAAAACACCCACTCAATACTTTTGCTGAAATTTCACCATTTTACAAACTTTCACCTTTTTCTTATGTTTTTTCTTATGGCTACTTTTTTGGAATAGTAAGTGGCCTTTATTTACACACTTACACACACACTTACATACACTTACATACATGTATACACACATTTTAGTAAAGATTACTTTTTGTGCTTTTTTATTTTGCACACTTATACACAGTATAAACAAAAGACTCACCAAGAGGTACCATTTTGTGTTTTTTTTACACCAAAAAACTGTTTATTTTGGAAACGTGACTATTGGATAATCTATTTTGGCCACTAATTAGGCTGTTGGATCAGTTATTTTGTTTTTTCATTGATTTAAAAATGTTGTGGTTTTATTGCAGTTTAATCCATGCATTATTGTTCCTTATGTATCTTTTGTATATTTTTTCTGTTTGGTGCTTTGATATGGAAAGATATATTTTACTTACACTAGTTTGATCTGTCAGAATATGCGCTTTCCACAAATATATGTTTTATTTTACAGTTTGGGGGTTTTCTGGCACATAACGCACAGTCAGGGCTCTGTTTTCAGCAGCTGAGTTGGCCAGTGTTAAAATTCATATGCATGTTTTCATTTGAGGTCTGTACATACAGCACCACATATATTGGGCCTCACACTATTCAGTAGACCTCTGACATCCATATTTAGGGTGATTTTTCTCTGTAAGTAAAACATTGTATGAGATAAATGTGACAAATTTCAACATGTTTAGGTGATTTTCATGAATGTAGTAAAAACCTCTAGGTTTAGAAAAGCTTTGCAGTTTGGTAGTTTGGTATAGAAAGACTTCTTTATCTTTTTTTGGATTCATCATAATGTGTTCTTTCCAACAGCATATGGTTTCGGGGATCTTGGTACTGTTAGGAGGGTCTTATACATATTATGCAGTTAGGGGTCTTTTTTCACAGAAGGCGAATCAGCAGCCAAGAAAATTCATATGCATTATTTTTTTTTTTGGGTCCGTACATGCAAGCTGTTCTGGTTTATCTATACATGTTGGGCATCAAACTGTTCTGTAGACCCTTGGAATCAATATTTGTAAGTTTGTAAGAAATTTGTAAGTTGTTTGTAAGAAATTGGGTGAGATAAATGTAGCCAATTGCAATATTTGTGGGCAATTTTCAGAAATGTCATAAAAACCGCTGCCTTTAGCTTAGCTTTCCAGTATGGTAGTTTGGAGTAGAAACACTTGATTACACATTTCTTATTCATCAGAATGTGTATTTTCCAAAAATATATGGTCTTGGCATAGTCTTTGTACTGTGAGAAGGTCTTGGGCACATAATACGAAGTCTGGGGGCTTTGTTCACACAAGGCGAATCAGCAGAGGAAAAAATTCATATGCACTATTTTTATTTGGGGTCAGCACATGCCAGCTTCTTTGGTTTATCTATACATATTGGGCATAAAACTGTTCAGTAAACCCTTGGCATCAATATTTAGGGTGTTTTCCAATTGTATGTAAGAAATTGGGTAAGATAGGCGATTTTAAGGAATGTCATAAAAAACGCTGCCTTTAGCGTAGCTTTGCAGTTGAGTAATTTAAAGTTAAAATACATAATTAACCATTTTGGATTCATCAGAATGTGTACTTTCCAAATATATATGGTTTTCAAGGGTCACCATAACTTTTTGTAGCTTTTATCCCACATAAAACTGGCAATGTTTATAAATTAGTGTAAATGTATGCCATCAAATAAGTATGCACAAGGTAGATTCTGGGGTCTTTACATGCCATGTACTTCAATAAACCTATGTACATTGGACATCAAACTGTGCAGCAGACCCCAAGCTTTCATATTTGTGACTTGTCTTTATACCTAATAGTATTTGGTAAATAAAATGCTTCAGGTTGGAAGTTTTGATGGGATTTTTGGAAAGTCACCAAAATTGCCATATTTAGTAAAGGTTTGCATCTTGGTGCTTTGGAGTAGAAAGACATGCATACCAAATTTGGATTCGGGAGAATGTGTACTTTCTAAAAATATATGGTTTTCTGGGGTTTTAACTCTCCACATGTTGTTCTTTAACTCTAAGCACTGTGTGCACATGTATGTATATTATTTATGGTGCAACATAAAGGGTGGAGCTCCTTTTAGGTCTTCTATTATTACTATGCACCCAAGCTGTAGTGGATAATTAATAATGATTTTTCATTTATAGTTTTTATAATTTTTCATAATATTTTTAGAGATAAATGGTTGATTTGTATTCAAAGAAATAAAATAACAAAGGTTCCCCTTGCATGAGCAAGGTCAACAATATAATGCTACTGTACTGTATGTCAAATTCATTATTCCATCAAAACTCACAGCCAGCGCAAGTCAGAAAAAGTCACACCCCTCAACACTACAGAGAAGAAAGCTAACTTTGCATGAAGAAGTGAACTGAAAATAGACATCTAGCTAATGTGATATCTAATATTGTTTCTACCCGATAGAAATCTTTCCTTTTTTGGAAAAAAACAGATGCATCCAAAACAGTGAGCAGGAAAGACAAAGCCGTTTTAATTGCTTTGCAAAATAGTTGTGCAATTCAGCATTCTCTTACAAATGTGGTTGATGTATCACTGGCACAAACATTTGAGATAATTGCAAATGCAGTTATAGGTATAAACAATTTTAACTGATTATTGACCTATGTCTTTTATAAAATGTGTTGCGGTAAGGGCTGCTGTAAAAAATGTTATGTTTGAAGAACTCTCAGACACCACAGAAACATGAGCCTAGGATAGATCGGTTCAATAACCAATCACCTGGATTCTCTGCATAGCAGGACACATCAATACAACTTTGGCTAATCACTTGAATAGATGTGGGACTAAGGCTGATAGGGAAACAAGTAATTTTAATTTCAACTAAGCATATACACAGCTTAACAGAGAAATATAAAATAGAAATCAAACAAGTCCCAGCTGAATCTTTGTCTTGGAATTATATATTTGAGTACATTTTTGTTTTAAAGTAGTCTGTGGGATTTAGGATGGGTATATACAGGCAGAAAAAAAACCCCATTTAATTAACTCCCTAGTTGTTATGGCACAAGCCAAGGTATAGAACAGTAGCTGTTCTGAGTAGATTTAATGTAAAGGCTAGCACAGGGGCAGATGAAAGTTAGTTATTCAGAAACTAACAAAAATGGCTGACTACTTATTTGCCTATATTTACTGTACGTAAATATAAAGATATGAAACATCAGCAATTACTGTATATGTGTTGAATACTGCCATGACCCTGAATGTATTTTAGATATAATACCAAACAATAGCAGTTCCACACATTAAAACATTTATAGGGTGCAAAATAAATTTGGCATTTTGTGCCATTATGTGCTTCATCTGGTAGTGAAACACGGAAATTCGTTGCCAGTCCATACCTGTCAAATGTATTCGCCCATCACTACACAGCTGCAATAATAATTGCAATATAGTGACTTCTAATATGGAGAGACAGAGAATTTGTAGTGAAAATACTTTTTATGACTAACAGAAAATAATTTGACAATAAGTAACTATGGACCTTGACAACTCAAGGTAATCTAATTGATTTAAATTTGAAAATAAAGAGGAGAACAACAAGTAGAGTGAAAAAAGAGTGACTGGAAGAGGGAAGAGAATAACCTACCCCAGAGACAAAATATGATTACCATATTAATAGGGGATGCTTATAGAAACTCCTGCTTGCAGTCAGTGCAACCCCTCAAATGCTCATGGAAGGGTTCACTGTTGTTTGGAAAAGGTGACTTTTTAAGTAAAGCTAGGTTCTCAATAAAAACTCATGCATTGCACAGTACATGTGTCTGTTAGGGATGTAGCGAACGTCGGAAAAAAAGTTCGCGAACATATTCGCGAACTTGCGCAAAAACGCGAGCGGTTCGCGAGCGGTTCGCGAACCCCATAGACTTCAATGGGAAGGTGAACTTTAACATCTAAAAAAAAAATTTCTGGCCAGAAAAATGATTTTAAAGTTGTTTAAAGGGTGCAACGACCTGGACAGTGGCATGCCAGAGGGGGATCAAGGGCAAAAATGTATCTGAAAAATCTGCCTGTGTGTGCTTGGAAGAGATAGTGTAGGGGGAGAGCTGTTAGTGATTTCAGGGACAGATGATAGTAAGTTTGCTGGCTAGTAATCTGCTTGATACTGCTCTGTATTGGAGGGACAGAAGTCTGCAGGGATTTGAGGGACATTTTAGCTTAGGTAGCTTTGCTGGCTAGTAATCTACTGTTCTCTTTAAACAACTGCCATACGTTGACCTTGTAGGCATTGTTTGCCCAGTTTTTTTGGACGCAGCCACTGAAGCACAGTTGCCAGAAAAAATATGCCATATAAATGCTGAAAATAGTCATTTTTCGCCATACGTTGACCTTGTAGACATTGTTTGCCCAGTTTTTTTGGTTGCAGCCACTGAAGCACAGTTGCCAGAAAAAATATGCCATATAAATGCTGAAAATAGTCATTTTTTGCCATACGTTGACCTTGTAGGCATTGTTTGCCCAGTTTTTTTGGTCGCAGCCACTGAAGCACAGTTGCCAGAAAAAATATGCCATATAAATGCTGAAAATAGTCATTTTTTTGCCATATACGTTGAGTCAACGTATGGCAAAAAATGACTATTTTCAGCATTTATATGGCATATTTTTTCTGGCCTCTGTGCTTCAGTGGCTGCGGCCAAAAAAACTGGGCAAACAATGCCTACAAGGTCAACGTCGTTGACCTTGTAGGCATTGTTTGCCCAGTTTTTTTGGCCGCAGCCACTGAAGCACAGAGGCCAGAAAAAATATGCCATATAAATGCTGAAAATAGTCATTTTTTTGGTCGCAGCCACTGAAGCACAGTTGCCAGAAAAATTATGCCATATAAATGCTGAAAATATGCATTTTTTTGGTTGCAGCCACTGAAGCACAGAGGCCAGAAAAATTATGCCATATAAATGCTGAAAATATGCATTTTTTTGGTTGCAGCCACTGAAAGCACAGAGGCCAGAAAAATTATGCCATATAAATGCTGAAAATATAAATTTTTTTGGTTGCAGCCACTGAAGCACAGAGGCCAGAAAAATTATGCCATATAAATGCTGAAAATATGCATTTTTTTGGTTGCAGCCACTGAAGCACAGAGGCCAGAAAAATTATGCCATATAAATGCAGAAAATATGCATTTTTTTGGACGCAGCCACTGAAGCACAGTTGCCAGAAAAAATATGCCATATAAATGCTGAAAATAGTCATTTTTTGCCATACGTTGACCTTGTAGACATTGTTTGCCCAGTTTTTTTGGTTGCAGCCACTGAAGCACAGAGGCCAGAAAAAATTAAACCAGTAGGGTTTGCACCCTAGTTTGTAACGGTGGCGGAGGGAGGAGGAGGACGCTAAAGGACAGCTGTGTGTGGAGTCATGAGGCTTGAAGAGAAGGACAGCTGCATAGAAGTCAGAACAAGTCTTCCGGCGTGCAGTAACCCTCCGAGATCCACCCCTCATTCATTTTAATAAAGGTCAGGTAATCGACACTTTTGTGACTTAGGCGAGTTCTCTTCTCAGTTACAATCCCTCCTGCTGCACTGAAGGTCCTTTCTGAGAGCACACTTGAGGCTGGGCAAGACAAGAGGTTCATGGCAAATTGTGACAGCTCTGGCCACAGATCAAGCCTGCGCACCCAGTAGTCCAGGGGTTCATCGCTCCTCAGAGTGTCGATATCTGCAGTTAATGCCAGGTAGTCCGCTACCTGCCGGTCGAGGCGTTCTTTGAGGGTGGATCCAGAAGGGTTGTGGCGCTGCCTTGGACAGAAAAACATTTGCATGTCTGACGTTACAGACTGGCCAAAGGGCTTTGTCCTTGCAGGTGTGCTCGTGGCAGGATTACTGGCACCTCTGCCCCTGGAATGTTGATGAGTTCCTGAAGTGACATCACCCTTAAAAGCATTGTACAACATGTTTTGCAGGCTGGTTTGTAAATGCCGCATCTTTTCGGACTTGTGGTATGTTGGTAACATTTCTGACACTTTATGCTTGTACCGAGGGTCTAGTAGCGTTGCGACCCAGTACAGGTCCTTCTCCTTAAGCCTCTTGATACGGGGGTCCTTCAACAGGCATGACAGCATGAAAGACCCCATTCTCACAAGGTTGGATGCAGAGCTATCCATCTCCGCTTCCTCATTATCAAGGACTGCATCATCCACGGTCTCCTCCCCCCAGCCACGTACAAGACCAGGGGTCCCCAAAAGGTCACCACTAGCCCCCTGGGAAGCCTGCTCCTGTTGGTCCTCCTCCTCCTCCTCCACAAAGCCACCTTCCTCCTCTGACTCCACTTCTGGCACCTCTCCCTGCGTTGCAGCAGGTGCCTGGGTTCGTTCTGGTGATTCCGACCAGAAATCGTGCGCTTCCAGCTCCTCGTCACGCTGGTCTACAGCCTCATCTGTCACTCGTCGCACGGCACGCTCCAGGAATAAAGCGAAGGGTATTAGGTCGCTGATGGTGCCTTCGGTGCGACTGACCATATTGTCACCTCTTCAAAAGGTCGCATGAGCCTGCAGGCATCGCGCATAAGCACCCAGTAACGGGGGAAAAAAATCCCCAGCTGTGCAGATCCAGTCCTACCACCCAGTTCAAAAAGGTACTCGTTGACGGCCCTTTGTTGTTGCAGCAGACGTTCCAACATAAGGAGCGTTGAATTCCAGCGAGTCTGGCTGTCAGAAATCAAACGCCTGACTGGCATGTTGTAGCGCTGCTGAATGTCAGCAAGGCGTGCCATGGCTGTGTAGGAACGTCTGAAATGGGCCGACACCTTTCTGGACTGGGTGAGAACGTCCTGGAATCCTGGGTACTTGGAGACAAAACGTTGGACTATTAAATTTAACACATGTGCCATGCAGGGCACATGTGTTAAATTGCCTAGTCTCAACGCTGCCAACAGATTGCTTCCATTGTCACACACCACTTTTCCGATCTGCAGTTGGTGTGGGGTCAGCCACCGATCGGCCTGTGACTGCAGAGATGACAGGAGTACAGATCCGGTATGGTTTTTGCTTTCCAGGCACGTCATCCCCAAGACAGCGTGATAACGGCGTACCTGGCACGTCGAATAGCCTAGGGGGAGCTGGGGGTGCACAGGTGTGGAGGAGGAGAAGGAGGACCCAGCAGCAGAGTAAGAAGAAGAAGAAGACGAGGTAGAGAGCGATGGAGGAGTAGAGGTGGTGGCAGAACCGCGTGCAATCCGTGGCGGTGACACCAACTCCACTGTTGTTGTTGAGCTACCCATTCCCTGCTTCCCAGCCATTACCAAGTTCACCCAGTGGGCAGTGTAGGTGACATACCTGCCCTGACCATGCTTGGAGGACCATGCGTCAGTAGTCATATGGACCTTTGGCCCAACACTAAGTGACAGAGATGCGGTAACTTGGCTCTGCACATGTTGGTACAGGTGTGGTATTCCCTTTTTAGAAAAAAAATTGCGGCTGGGTACCTTCCACTGCGGTGTCCCAATTGCTACAAATTTGCGGAAGGCCTCAGAGTCCACCAGCTGGTATGGTAAAAGCTGGCGGGCTAAGAGTGCAGACAAGCCAGCTGTCAGACGCCGGGCAAGGGGGTGACAGTCAGACATTGGCTTCTTACGCTCAAACATGGCCTTCACAGAAACTTGGCTGGTGGCAGATGACTGGGAATGGGAACAGGTGGTCAAGGTGGAAGGCGGAGTGGAGGGTGGTTCAGACGGGTCAAGGAGAGCAGAGGTAGAGCAGTAAGATGCTGGACCAGAAGGAGTGTGGCTTTTAGTTTGCCTGTTGCCTTTGAGGTGTTGCTCCCAAAGTGCTTTGTGCTTGCCGCTCATGTGCCTTCGCATAGAAGTTGTACCTATGTGGCTGTTGGGCTTACCAAGGCTCAGTTTCTGACTGCACTCATTGCAAATTACAATGCTTTTGTCAGAGGCACACACATTAAAAAAATCCCACACTGCTGACTTTTTGGAAGTGTGCGATCTGGCGGTAACAGTAGAAGTTGGCGGCATTGGCGGCAATGGCGGGTGCGTTGGCCGGCTGAACACAGGTGCCGATACATGTTGTTGCCCTACTGATCCCTGCGGGCTGTCCTCCCTGCTTCTTCTAAGTCTTATTCTCCTACTGCCTCTCTGACTCTCCGTCTCTCCATCTGAACTACCCTCCTCTTGCTCTCTTCTACTAGGCACCCACAAAACATCAATCTCCTCATCATCATTCTCCTCAGATGCATCAATTTCTTCTGACACATCACAGAAGGAAGCAGCAGCGGGGACCTCCTCCTCATCACTCATTATGTCCATCTCTGTCGTGTTCTCTGCCAGAATTAAATCTGGTGTAAGGTCCTCATCTCCTTCATCTTCTTCTGGCAATAATGGTTGCGCATTACTCAGTTCAAGAAACTCATGGGAAAATAACTCCTCTGACCCCAGTGAAGAAGGGGCACCGGTGGTGGAGGAAGTGTTACGTGGGGTGGCCATAGCAGTGGAGGATGAGGAGGATGTTGTGGTAAAGTTAGAAACGGTAGAGGATGGGGTGTGCTGTGTAAGCCAGTCAACTACCTCTTCAGCATTTTGGGAGTTCAGGGTCATTGGCTTTTTAAAACTGGGCAATTTGCTAGGGCCACAGGATTGCATAGCAGCACGGCCCCTAGCACGGCCTCTGCGTGGCGGCCTGCCTTTGCCTGGCATTATTTTTTAAAAAACAACAACAACAACAAAAACTCAGTTGGTTTTTCTGGAAACGATAATACACACAGCTAGATGGCGGGTTGAAGAAAACAGTGTGCAAATAATGCCTACAAGGTCAACGTATACACTACTACAGCGGTGGATACGGATTACGTAAATATATTATGGCTGCTTGAAAAAAGTCACTCCAGTGTTTTTTCTGGAGACGGTAATATTATGGATATTTAGACAGAATGTGAACAAGGTCACACAGCTAGATGGCAGGTTGAAGAAAACAGTGTGCAAATAATGCCTACAAGGTCAACGTATACACTACTACAGCGGTGGATACGGATTACGTAAAATATATTATGGCTGCTTGAAAAAAGTCACTCCGGTGTTTTTTCTGGAGACGGTAATATTATGGATATTTAGACAGAATGTGAACAAGGTCACACAGCTAGATGGCGGGTTGAAGAAAACAGTGTGCAAATAATGCCTACAAGGTCAACGTATACACTACTACAGCGGTGGATACGGATTACGTAAAATATATTATGGCTGCTTGAAAAAAGTCACTCCGGTGTTTTTTCTGGAGACGGTAATATTATGGATATTTAGACAGAATGTGAACAAGGTCACACAGCTAGATGGCGGGTTGAAGAAAACACTGTGCAAATAATGCCTACAAGGTCAACGTATACACTACTACAGCGGTGGATACGGATTACGTAAAATATATTATGGCTGCTTGAAAAAAGTCACTCCGGTGTTTTTTCTGGAGACGGTAATATTATGGATATTTAGACAGAATGTGAACAAGGTCACACAGCTAGATGGCGGGTTGAAGAAAACAGTGTGCAAATAATGCCTACAAGGTCAACGTATACACTACTACAGCGGTGGATACGGATTACGTAAAATATATTATGGCTGCTTGAAAAAAGTCACTCCGGTGTTTTTTCTGGAGACGGTAATATTATGGATATTTAGACAGAATGTGAACAAGGTCACACAGCTAGATGGCGGGTTGAAGAAAACAGTGTGCAAATAATGCCTACAAGGTCAACGTATACACTACTACAGCGGTGGATACGGATTACGTAAAATATATTATGGCTGCTTGAAAAAAGTCACTCCGGTGTTTTTTCTGGAGACGGTAATATTATGGATATTTAGACAGAATGTGAACAAGGTCACACAGCTAGATGGCGGGTTGAAGAAAACAGTGTGCAAATAATGCCTACAAGGTCAACGTATACACTACTACAGCGGTGGATACGGATTACGTAAAATATATTATGGCTGCTTGAAAAAAGTCACTCCGGTGTTTTTTCTGGAGACGGTAATATTATGGATATTTAGACAGAATGTGAACAAGGTCACACAGCTAGATGGCGGGTTGAAGAAAACACTGTGCAAATAATGCCTACAAGGTCAACGTATACACTACTACAGCGGTGGATACGGATTACGTAAAATATATTATGGCTGCTTGAAAAAAGTCACTCCGGTGTTTTTTCTGGAGACGGTAATATTATGGATATTTAGACAGAATGTGAACAAGGTCACACAGCTAGATGGCGGGTTGAAGAAAACAGTGTGCAAATAATGCCTACAAGGTCAACGTATACACTACTACAGCGGTGGATACGGATTACGTAAAATATATTATGGCTGCTTGAAAAAAGTCACTCCGGTGTTTTTTCTGGAGACGGTAATATTATGGATATTTAGACAGAATGTGAACAAGGTCACACAGCTAGATGGCGGGTTGAAGAAAACACTGTGCAAATAATGCCTACAGGGCAAATAATGCCTAAAAGGTCAACTTATACACTACTACAGCGGTAGTAAAATAAAAAAAGTAAAATAAAAAAAAATGAATATTAAAAAAAAAAAATTAAAGTTGGTGCTGCTGAACTACTAGGAGCAGCAGATTAGCACACCAGTCCCACTCCCCAACACTGCTAGACTAATAGCACTGGGCTCTTATAGTAGTAGTAGTAGTAGTAGTAAAACAACAAAAAAATAAATAAAAGCAGTCCTTACAAGGACTACTGTTATTGCAGCAGTCAGCAGATGAGATCAGAAGCAGGACAGCTGCCCACTGCAGCTACATACAGAGCACTGCAGTAGAAGGTAGATTACTAGCCAGCAAAGCTACCTAAGCTAAAATGTCCCTCAAACCCCTGCAGACTTCTGTCCCTCCAATAACAGAGCAGTATCAAAACGATTACTAGCCAGCAAACTTTCAACTGTCCCTGAAATCACTAACAGGCAGCAGCTCTCTCCCTACACTATCTCTTCAGCACACACAGGCAGAGTGAAAAAACGCTGCAGGGCTTCGGTTTTTATAGGGAAGGGGAGTGGTCCAGGGGAGAGCTTCCTGATTGGCTGCCATGTACCTGCTGGTCTGGGGTGAGAGGGCAAAAAAAAGCGCCAACAATGGCGAACCCAAAATGGCGAACGTCGCGCGACGTTCGCGAACTTCCGGCGAGCGCGAACACCCGATGTTCGCGCGAACAAGTTCGCCGGCGAACAGTTCGCGACATCTCTAGTGTCTGTACATGGTGTCATATGGATAACTGTTGCATTTGAGACCTGCAGCAAGATATAGCAGAAAGGCAGTCTCTCGTAGAGAAGAAATGTGTGATCTGAAATAACAGGGTCAGGCTGTGTGTCCCAATGACTGAATACAATTTTACCAGAGGTGTAACATGTCTTAAGATGGAGCCTTAAGGTATTCCAACAGAGACAGTCAGGAGAGTGAGAAACTATCAGAACAATCAACTTTAAAAGAATAGCCAAAAAGTTACTAAATGTGGAAAGAGCAGAGTCACAGATGCCTTTAAATAAAAATAAAAGTGATCGCCTTTCGAACTCTTGTATACATTTGCCAGGCATTTTAATAATTGTTCAAATATGTAACTATATGCTGTTCTTAAAATGAATTTGTAAGAATGTCAAAGAGTCATTGTCAAGATATCTTCAGCTCTAAGGTTCTGATGAATTTAACGTCTTTTAGTAAGGTAATCATTCAACTTGGGAGTTAGACTATCTGTTATTTAAATTTGCTGACCCTCAAATAGTTGAATGCCTTGAATTAAGTATGAAAACCAACAAGAATCATTTCAACTAAATGCAGCCTTGGCCTTGCTAACCCTAGCAACTATAGCAACCAGTTGACATTTTAAGTTTAACTTTGTAGAAAGTCAAAATAAAAAGTAGAAAAAACTAATTCTGGCCAAAAAATCATCAATACTGTATAAAGATTAGAATGATTTGTCGAATTTTGAAGTTATGTGTTTTTTTTTTAATTCTAATAAATTTGGATTTACTCACAACTGGGATGTCTAATATTTGATCATATACAAACAACCCAAACATTTGAATCAAGTTTTCCTCCACAAAAAAAAAATGGTTCAATGGACCTCTGCCAATGACTTCTACATGAACTCGACAGGTTTATCAAAATGTGAGTTCAGATTTCAATAAATAAAAACTTTCTTTCTATTCAATGTTATGGGATTTTTAAAAGCATTTTCAAATAGTGAACTCCATTGATAAATATGATTCTAAAAATCCCATAGGTATAAATAGAAAGTGGGTGAGTTTTTCTGGGGTGAGTTTTGGGGCTTATTTATTAAAAATCGAATTTGTGAGGTTTGTGATTTGTTTTCTACTTCAAATAAACACAATTTAAAAAAATGAATGCTAGCTTATTTATGAAAAATCATAATGTAAATAAACTCGAATTTTCAAATTTATAGGCTCGAGTTAAAATTCAAAAACTTAAATTTAAAAAATGGCTGGAATTTTGCCTAGGACAACTCCCATTGACTTCTACGACAACTTGCCTGCTTCGAGATGCTGATTTTTTATATTCAAGTTTTCGAGTTTTTTTGCTTAATTAAGACCAGACATTTGAGTTTTTGAAAATATAATTTGAATTTGTGAGTTTTTGTGCTAAAAAATTTGAATTGTGGCAAAACTTCAAATTAAAACCTTGATAAATCACCCCTTTAGTGTTTTTTATTACATAATCTTTTATTTCTCTAAAACTGCAAATTAAGTTAGTAAAAGATCTACCTATAAAAAGTACAATTGAAAAAAAAAAACTCTGTATGATGCGCTTAAAAATATGAATATCTCTAAAACCTCAAAAAATTTGAGGAAATAAGAAGAGTATTTCTTATTTAGGTATTAAGTTAACTTACCCCATTTCAGATATTGCTATGGAAAATTATACGGCTATTATGCACCAAATAAGTTCAGAAGTAAAGTTATATAAGCAACTGGAGTTATCCTGGATAGCAAGAATAAATACGGCTAAAATGATGGTTTTACCAAAAATTTTATATTTAATGCGATCGATCCCTTTAGATTTAAATAAGGCCTTACTCAAAAGAGTGCAAAGCTTGTTACAGGATTTAATTTGGAAAAATTCTCCCCCTAGAATCAATAAACTCCTGTTATTTAGGTCTCTGGAACAAGGAGGGCTGGCAGTTCCTGATTTGGCCAAATATTTGAATGCGTGCATTGCAGAAAATATCAAACTGTGTTGGCATCAACAGGCAGATAAATCTTGGATTGATATTGAATCTGTTTATGTGCCTGGTAATAACATACGACATTTACTATGGGCCATAGCTCTGTATCCACAAGTACAAATACAGGTCTTATCCACTACTGATTGTATGTGTCAAGTATGGAAGGGTATACTAACTGAGGAGCGGTGGTGGAGTGTCGACTCGTTAGAAATCCCTGTAGCAGCCATTCATATTATTACTAGTGACAATGGGTTTAAAAAGTGGATAGACAAAGGAATTGTTCTTATTGCGGATATTGTATCCTCTGATACTTTATGGTCTTTTCAAGAAATACAGGATAAATTTTGTATCCCAAAACAACATTTTTACCTTTATTTACAGTTAAGACATATTATCCAACCATTCCTTAAGGTCACTCCACAACCCCATCCAATATTTTATAACTATCTGGTATCTCAGTCTTCCACCGTGAAAGGCATTACTTTTTGTTATAAAATGTATAATGACCATAGGGATAAGCCTAAGCCTTTCCATAAATGGGAAAAAGATCTAAAGAAGGTATTCTCACAAGAGCAATGGGCAGTAGCCTTGAAATGGCAAAAGAAGGCATCTCATTGTATCAATCACTTTGAATTAAACAGAAAAATTTTGTTGAGATGGCACTTAACCCCGCTGAGAATGTTTAAGATGCACATGACCACTTCAGAGTTATGTTGGAGAGGCTGCAATCAAACGGCGGGTAGCTTCCATATGTGGTGGGGTTGCCCTACACTAGTCAATTTTTGGGAAGATGTAGGAAAGTTAATCCACGCAGTAGGGGATAAGTCACCTCCTTTGGAGTCTGCTATGGCGTTGCTAAACCTGGGTATAGACTCATTTCCCAAGGAAAGTATATGGGTTATGGCTCATATCTTGATAGCAGCTAGGTTTACTATAGCTCGAAATTGGAAACCCCCTTCGCACCCGTCAATCCGGGAAGTAATCTCTAGGGTGAATAGTCAAATTCATATGGAAAAACTTTTTCAATATAATATTCGCAAATCCAGTAGGGGTGTGAACCAGTGGGACTCTTGGGTGAGATGGACGAGGGCTAATTCTAGTGGTTCGCAGAGTCCAGATTGTCAGAGTTAATGGGAAACAAATGGAAACTTTATAAAAAATTGCATGGATAATGATTTACCACAACTATCACTTGTGACTTAATTTTCTCTACGAGAATACTAATTCTAGAAGGTCATTGCAATACACTACTGAACATTTTTGTAAAGTACAGGGTACTAAGTATTTACAAATTGTATAACTCAAGGAATGTTATTGCACATCTGTTTTTTTATTTTATTTTTTTTTTATTTATTTTCGATCTTTTGTTGTCTTTTATTTCCTTTATAATGTATCTTTTCTTTATTTTGTACTCCGTTTTCTTTGCTGTACAACAAATCTACAATAAAAAAGATATTGTTAAAAAAAAAAAATTTGAGGAAAGGATCCAAAAATTTCTAAAAATCAGAATTTATTAAAATCAGTCCAATGTGACAGCACAGCTCCCAATGGCTTCTATAGGACCTGGACAGCTTTTACTTGGCACAATTTTGTATTATAGTTTGTTTTTGGGTTTTACACATAAATGTACACAATAAATCTCAAATTTCTTGAGTTTTATGGGTATTTTTAATTATGCTGTGTAAAAAAAGAGGGATAATACATGACACATCGCCAGGCTTCGCCATGTAAAATAAGTTATAAAGAAAAGTGTACATTTTTGGTGTTTTTTCTTAGTTATTTCCGCGAGAAGCAATTTAAAATAATGGCATCAAATCTGGAGTTTGCATGGCGTAAAATTACACTCACCATTAATTTTACACTGCACTCACCATTTATTTTACACTGCTTTATACACTGTTCTTTAGGCAAATTTAATTTACACAGCATAATAAATATGCATTTTAGAGAAATTAAAAAACATGAATCAATCAATAACTTCTTTAACTGATTATTTACAGTACATCATGTATTTAAAACAAGGTGATAGTTGTCCAATTTGCAAATCTTTTAACAATCATTGAAATGTAGTAATGTAGTAATGTAGTAATTTTCAACAATTGTATCAACAGTCAGTTGTGCAATATCTCAACTCTAGCTTGAATAGACTCAAACGTTTATGAATTCTCTACTGTAATTCCTCTCAGTATACCCAAGAGCAACATTAATATTGCATTTTCCTGCAAAACAAATATATAAGATTTATAGCAGCTGGTATTGGACATTCATGTAAATCAGAAGAGGAAAATGAAGTCTTAGCAAATAAAGGGGCAATTAACTTGTATCACCATACTGTATATTATATGTGTATGTCTGTGCATATATAAAATATATTTTCTTTAACTATAACAGTCATTGTTGGTGCTGGCTTGTTTCTTTTACTCTAATTCCACTATATATGGGGTCCAAAATTATAAAGGGTCCAAATCTGAGAAATATTTTCAGTTCAGGCTGTATAAAAGGTAGCTGTAAAAGGTAGCTGGCAGGTGCTTCAACATGCAAGAGTCTTACGTGTGTATAAATCTCACCCACAAAAAGGAACACTTGTAAATGGTGCCCTTGTGCTGTGCACTATACTATGTTCTAGTTGCATGTTTCATATAGGTAACAATGCTAAGTGAATAGTTCCACATGGGGTTCTTATTCTGTAAATAAGTCCTAATGTGCTAAGGACAAGGACAGCAAAGGACAAGGAGAAAGACTGGGACATTGATACATTCTAGGCAGACAGGCAGGCAAAGCAACCCATTCTGATTTACATGGAGAGAAATGCAATGAGTATTCTGAGATGCAGGTCATGCAGAGCTGTTTATTGTGTCCTAAATAAAGTAGCAAGAGAATTGTTTAACTGCAAGTGAAGGTGCCTTTCTACTTCATACAGAAACCCTATACTAATCTTGTCCTTTCCTATTATAGAAAACATATAGAAACCAAGACCAACACACACAACAAATATTTTCCATCAATATGTCTCATTTTAACATAGAAGAGCTCCAGTGAATTGTTTCACAACCTTCTGTGTCTTGAGCAAATTTACATTTGTTCTATAAACTTTACCAAAGTCAATACACGTGCATGCCTTGTTAGATATGGCTTCATATTTTGTGCTCATTGAATATTTACTACATGCCAATATCAAGTTAAAATTCTAAACTGCACATTTACTAATCCTCTGAGGCTGAATAAATGTCATACTAAAACATTCTTCTGTTTAAGAAAACCAATAAAGAAAAAAACAGCCTTTACAGCATATGCTCCAGAAGTGCTGTGAAACACTAACATTTTAAACTCAAAGAAAGGAATAACAACCAAATTAACAAAGAAAAGAAAACATTTTGATATACTGTTATTTTGTCATAGAGGGAAATAGATCATCATCAAAATCTTCATTTTATCCCCATATATTTGTTGGTGTTGAAAGTCAGAATGGAAATATCCAGAAAGAACTAAAGTAAGGGCAAGCTAGATAATATCAAGACAAAGAAGAAAGGGTTGGTGGACTACGTGTGGATACACAGGAAACGCATAAGGTGTTTGGATACTTTTTGTGAAATAAACCTCTTCCGAGGAATCTGTGGAGTGCGCACCTAAAGTGGAACGGTGGTGTTGGTGGAAATATACAATATAAACACAGGGCAGTTCCATAGAGAGACACTGTATATACATGTACACAGTAGGTAGCTACCGTATATACTTGAGTATAAGCCGAGCCGAGTATAAGCCGAGGTACCTAATTTTACCTACGAAAATTGGGAAAACTTATTAACTCCAGTATAAGCCTAGGGTAAAAAATGACAGATCAACCTTTTCCATTACATACCGTACTTTTACTCAATTATTTGTTTCGTTGATAATTCATGCACATACCACATAATAACAACCTGGTGCATAATGAACCACAACAGACATTCAATGGGGCTTTAAATAGGTAAAGTTTATATAAATAAAAATATGTTAAATTAAAACATCATCTAGTATTAGCCCAACAATCACCTGGGCTGAAAGCCCTACCTACTAATGACACCCTAATGTAAGAATATTGCTACTGCACAAAAGTCACACCCTCGTCTTCCGAAAAAATGCTGCCCCCAAATCTGCCCAATACGCACTGCGTTTTTAAGCTTTCCAAGATGTGTACAACTCACCAATAAATGCCCAACCTCGTGCTGTGCCCACACCCTATCCACAGAACTCTGGCAATGACAGACGCGGAAGTCACGTGACCTGGGCTGATTGTCAGAGAGGAAGAAGAAGAAGCAGCAGCAGCCCCTGAGTGAGTAGCTCTAAGCACAGGACAGAGAAGCTCATACAAGCTACATATTCTGTACAGCTCCTGTGCTTGTCATGCTGCTTTGTGCGCCTATTGTGCCATGAACTGGAGCTCCAGCGCGTGAACCGGAACTTACAGACATGTGACAGGAAGTAGGAAACCTTTGCCGGTGTTCAGGCCTGGGATGCCGCAGTGTCTGCTTTCCGTACATGAGTCTCTGCAGGATTCATTTGTTCCACAGGTGGCTGCACTTTGCAGCGAGGAGTTGGAGAACTTGGACCGGTAAAATCAACTCTCTTTCTGCGAGCTGGTGCGACCTTTCTGCCCCCTGAGTTCGGAAGGTGAGTGACAGTCACTGACAGTCCAGGACCGGTTAGTGGCACTGAGGGAGGATGGGGCAGCTAGTGGAGGATCTGGCCGGGAAAGGGGGAAGCAGCACTGCCCCCTCTGTACTGACTCGAGTATAAGCCGAGGTAGAGTTTTTCAGCAGATTTTTTGTGCTGAAAAACTCGGCTTATACTCGAGTATATACGGTACATAAATTAATCTTTAAACAAATCAGTAAAATATAATCTAAATAGCACGTTGTGGGTAGAAATGCATTTTCTTACTGACTATACATATTTTCTAATTAATTCAAGAATAATCTTTGGTGCTCTACTTTGTCAAGAGGTTTTCTGATGTATACTGAAAAGAAGTCACTGCCCTTTAAAAGTAATAGTTTTTTTTTTGATAAAGCTTAGCTTAAAGGGCATGTAAAGTCTAAAATAGAATAAGGCTAGAAATGCTGTATTTTGTATACTAAATATAAACATGAACTTACTGCACCACAAGCCTAATCAAACAAATTTATGCTTTCAAAGTTGGCTACATGCGGTCACCATCTTGTTACTTTGTTAAACATCTTTGCAAGACTAAGACTAAGTGCACAGTGTGGTCTGGGCTGCTAAGGGATCGTTATAAACAAAAACTACTTGAGTTCTGCATGGCTGGTAAGTAAGGCGAGGGTTCCCCCTGCTGTTCATAAGTATGATTGTTTCCCTGCTCAGCAGTTAGGGACCATCTGACAATTCCTATCCACACCAGTAAATGAAGGGAGAATTTCACTGCATACAGTCAGGTTTCTTATAAAAACAGTACACATTTTTTAATTAAAGTATATTGGAGATAGGTTTCTTGCCCTTTAAGTTGAGCTGTTTTTGTTTTGCCTTCAGTCCCTACTTTTGTATAAATATCTATCCAGTAAATAATTCCATGTAAAAGATCAGTTATAAATTAATTATAAAGAAGGCAGATAAAGGTGGCATTATAGTACTAATAGACAAGGATATGTATATTGGTGAAGCAAATCGACAACTTACCACACCAGGGCACTATAAACCTATCAGTAAAGACCCAGTGTTTGAGATACAAAAGGAAATAATGTATTTTGTCACCAAACCCCACTCTGATGGGGTAATTACACAGGACATTAAAGAATTTTTACTGGTAGACCAACCCCATGTGCCAGTCCTGTACTTGCTCCCGAAAGTTCACAAATCACTGATCAATACTCCAGGGTGTCCTAGTCTCTGGAGTGGGCTAAGTGTTAGAATCCTTGTCAAAATTTGTGAATTCATTCTTACAACCTTTGGTTCCAACTTGTTTGAAAGATACAAATGATCTGTTAGCCACTTTGTCTAATTTAGATACAAATGTTGCAGAGTGCACATTATGGGGCAGAGTTATCAAAGGTCGAGGTGAAGTTTCGAATTGAAAAACTTTGGATTTTAAGCTATTTTTTGTGTGCTTCGACTAGGGAATAGTCCAACTTCGATTCGAAAAAACTTCGAAATTCGAAGGTCGAATTTTTTTGAATTATGTCTCTTTAAAACTTTGACTTCGACCATTCGCCACCTAAAAGCTGCTGAAGTGCTGTTTTAGCCTATGGGGGACCTCCTAGAACCTGTATGGAGGCAATTGGGGGAGTTTGGGAGATCGAAGGTCAAAATTAAAAAAACTTTGAATCAAAGTACGATCGAAGTACGATCGAAGTACGATCGAAGTACGATCGAAGTACGATCGAAGTACGATCGAAGTACGATCGAAGTACGATCGAAGTACGATCGAAGTACGATCTTCGACCTTTGATAAATCTGCCCCTATATATCATTGATATTGAGAGTATTAGATTTATTGAGGACTGCCTGCTGGAAACAGATCTCTCACATAAGTTGATTTATTTTTTTAATTTACTGTTTGACACTCGTTTTCAGGGTAATTACTACTGGCAATGCCAGGGTATATCAATGTAAGGATCTTAACACCACACAGTGGTCCAAGGGAGTTCTAAAAAGGGCACATTCCCTTGTTTGGGATGTATTTGCTGTTCGTCGGTAATTAAAGCCTAACAGTGGCTACCTACATAACTATTTTGATGGGTGCGTTTAATTGTTCAAATGCTTACCTATCTAGCTGAAGTACCTAGTACTTCTTACTAGACACCATCTGTACCTGAACCTGTCCAGCCGATGTCCAGGAGAAGAAGAACCCTGATCTGGGTGCGTCTTCCCTTTATATACCCTGTGCACTCTATCTCCATCTAGTTGCTGGAGTGTAAACTACAACTAAACTTACATATCTTTAAAGGACCAGTAACATAAAAAATTTTTTTTTTAAAAAATTCGTTTCTTTTTAACAAAAAAAAACTACCAAAACAGTTTTAACTTTTAAATCGCAAAGCTTTTATTAAGAAATGACTTACCGATTCTCTGCATGTGCTCCTCTCCAGAAACGGCGACAGGGAGACTATCCATCGTGTGGGGCTCGATTTGTCCTCCCTGGCTATCTTGAATGTCGAAGTCGAATTTTTTTTTACTTACTGTTTTGCAGTCGAAGTAAAATTGTACGATCATTCGATTAAATTGTTCGAATCGAACGATTCGAACAATTTCAGCGATCGATCGAACGATTTTACTTCGACAACAAAAAACTTAAAAAAATGCATTAGAAGGTCCCCATAGGCTAACATAGCACTTCGGCAGATTTAATTTGGTGAACTATTGATTATCGAATATTCGAATATTCAAACTATTTTACTTCAAATCGAATTTGAAGTAAATTCAAAGTCATAGTCATAGTATCCTATTCGATGGTTGAAGTATCCAAAAAATTACTTCGAATTTCAAATTTTTTTACTTTGAAAATTCCCTCAAATTCACTTCGACCCTTGATAAATCTGCCCCTTAATTTTAAAAAATGTAGAAAAAAATTCTTATGGATATTTTGCTGTACTTAATTATTTAACTTAATTATTTAACTAGTATATTGTAACTTTGCACAGTCTAAACAAGGATGCATTTCACTGCATGTTGTACTTGTATAACTATGCATATGACAAATAAATAATCTTATCTTATCATCTTATCTTATCTAATGGGTTTCTGGATAACCGATCCCATACCTGCATATATTTTTGCCTGAATAAAATATACCATATTTATGCAGGTCTATGTGTAGTACATGCATGGTCTTCAGTACGTTTCTTTGAATGACAATTGCATATGGAAAATGGAATTTTGAGTTTAAATAAGCAACTAGATATTGAATAATAAATATTATGCCAATAAACTTCTATACTATGTCCAAATTTGTTTGATACTGCCAAAACTTTTTGACCATGTAGAAATGTCAAAAGATATAACAGTATGCAACTATGCAACATTGTTTTATAAATCATCACCCAAATAGATTTGTGATGCATCATATTTCACTGTCTATATAATATAATCTTAATTTACTGCTAACTTAATCTTCCACTTAGAATATCAATAAATGAATGTACTGGTAAATTTCCTTTTCATTCCATATACTTTAGTACACATTAGCATTATAAAAACAATTTATTGTCTGTAAATCTGAAACAAACAACTTTATAACCAAAATCTGGTTCGCTTCATTGTATGAGTGGGCTAAATGGAGAGTGCAAGCTCATGCAAATTGGGCGTATGCATTTTAACGTTAAAAAAATTTTCCGCAAGCCTTCTGCCCCCTAATTTATTCATCATTCAACTTGTTCTAAATCAGAGCATTGCACACGTAATAATCTATTAATTCCAGCTAATAATTGCACGGCAATATAATATTTTTTTTATTTCTGTACATATTACCAAGTATACCTTCCTCTGTAAGTAGTTTCATAAACCTTTTCCACCAGGTTGTTTTTTTCTTTTCCAAACCTGTCAGGTTATTTTGTACAGAACTCATATGTAGGCTTTATTTAGTGGAAATCAAATGGTGTTAATTAAGAGCATCGGATTTTTTTTAAATCAACAAATATTTTTGTTCAGGACTTTCACCAGTGTCCGTGCTGAGAAAATAATGTGCTTTTTTGTTCCAAGACAAAGTAAAATGAAAAAGACACACGTAAAATACATTTTAAGCCTGCGAGCCGATACTTGTACATAAACATAAATTTAATTAAAATAGCTGAAATGAAACTAGAGATAATTTGTTTTTTAAATAGACTGCCACATGCTACATTTACATAAAATCCATTAGTTTGCATTAAATACAAATTAGCTGCCTATATGAATTAAATCACATACAAATACTCTCCTTAAAAAAATCACGTTGAGTATAAAATTGGAACTAACCAGTTAGAAATTGTTTAAATCAAAATAAAGTTATTGGCCATATCATCAAAAGACTTGTTTTTTTTGTAGTAAATAACATAATTACTATTCTGAAAAGTTGAGACTTACATTCTCAGTCAACCAAATATTTATCATTATTATACAATAAATGGAAAAATTTCAAAGCATACTTCTTACCTGCTTTATCTTATATACAAGTGCTGATTTTCTAACAAGTGGCACCAATGCAGATTGCCAACACAGCCAATCAAATGTTTGGTTTCTTTAACTAAGAGACTAATCAAAACTAATTGCTAATTAGTACAATTTACTAATTGTAGTAGACTAATCAAAACAAATTGCTAATTAGTTTCTAAGGGTAACTGCGCTATTGCAATGTAAATTAGTAAATGAGTACTATAGTACAGTTATTTTTAGAAAGTGTAATGCCTGTACCAATAAGGTCATATATAACAAGGATATGGTACATGGAGACTCTGATTGGCTTATGGTGCACCAATGTAAAGTTTTCACACACCTAGGGGGTTATTTACTAAAGTCAGATTTTTTCTGGTCAGACTTTTAAAGGGGAAAACACCAGGGAAAAAAAAACTTGATTGTTTTATGATTTATTAAACCGTGATGGTGTTAAAATTCAGGATAGAAAAGTACTCCATCTCAGACAAGCCAAGTTCATGTAGAAGTCAACGGCTGGGCTGGGTTTCATTCAAAAATCTGAAGATTTTGTGGTTTTCAGGTGATAATCTGAAAAAGTAGCAGATTTCGAGCATTCATTTTGAAAAAGGTGTGGTTTTCAGCTACAAATCCGAAAAAAGTGTACAATTCAGATTTTTTCACAATTTTATCGAGTCTTTCCCTGCACAAGAAATTGACATAAAAATGTATTGATAAATGGGGGGGGGGGGAGTCTGTCCAGATTTGGTCAGAGTGGTTTTCAGAAAATAGTGAGAACATTTCAGATTTTGATAAATAACCCCCCAAATTAAACTGCATTACGTGAAAACCAACACATGATTAATATTATACATTTTTTCTAACTGCATACCTTATTCTACTATACAAAGACATATTTTTATATTTATTTATATTACCATTGGAGAGACAGATCACTGGTGATGTTTCCCATAGCAACCAAGTAGTGGGTGAATCTGACCTGTTTCGCCAAAAATTTGCGGAACTGTGACAAATTTGCCAAATGCATTGAAGTGTATGAGCGACAATTTTTTTTGACGCTCAACAAATGTTTCCACACATTGAAGTCTATGGGCGGCTTTTTTGCAACAAAACCTGGTGAAAAATGTTGCAAATTACTAACAAGTAGATCTTTGCTTTGTATTCTAACTCGTAGATCAAATCTAATTGCTGATTGGTTGCTATGGGTAACGTCTCTGGTGATGTTTGTCTCCAATGTTAATGAATATGCCCCTTAGTAAAAGAAGATGCACTCCAACAACCAGATTAAAGAACAGATATTATTCATCAAGGAAGTTTTTTAAACTTTATAATTAGGGATGTAGCGAACTGTTCTGCGGCGAACTTGTTCGCGCGAACATCGGCTGTTCGCGTCCGCTGCAAGTTCGCGAACGTCGCGCGACGTTCGCCAATAGGCGTTCGCGTCAAAATCGTTCGACCATTCGACCATTCGATCGCTAAAATCGAACGATTTTCGTTCGATTCGAACGAAAATCGTTCGATCGAACGATTAAAAATCCTACGATCGTTCGAATCGAACGATTTTCGGATGTTCGAAGTTCGCGAACAGTTCGCGAACTGTTCGCATTTTTTGCCGGTGTTCGCGAACGGCGTTCGCGAACACATACTCGGCGGTTCGCTACATCCCTATTTATAATAGTAGAAAAGAGCTCACATTATAAACACATGTAAGTAATAATAATATTTGGTGGCCTTCTTTAAGACATGTGCAAACAAGTAAATCAAAGATTTCTTTTTAAACAAGAAAAGCACCAACACCACCTATAAATTTACTATATCTAATATCTACCTCAGTCCTGCCACAGGATTAGATAGAAATGTAAGGTACACAGATAGACAGACAGAAAGACAAATAGATAGATAACTGGAAATGAAAGACCATCTCATATAGAATCCATTTTAATGAAAAATTATTTTTTTATAGATTTTTTTTCTTTTCTTTGTACTAATAGAACAATAGGGGGCATTTATCAACACTGGGCAAATTTGCCCATGGGCAATAACCCGTGAAAACGAATCAAATTGCTGTATTCACTGTTTTACTTGCAGTTGGCTTTAAAAAGCTAATTACTGATAGGTTGCTATAGGTTACTGTACATGTTGATAAATGAGCCCCAGTATGTTTTACTTGATCATAACTAGACTGTATAAATTTATATTGGAAGCAAAAAAATTCTAACGGATTAACTTAAAGTTGAAATGTTTAGTAGATTTAAAATATGGTGATCCCAATTACAGAAACACTTTTATATGGGAAAACCTCTGCATTTTTTCAGATAAGGGAGTGTTCTATAAATGGGATCACCACAGTTTAAGTCAGCTAATAATGATAAAATAAACCCAATGGGATTGTTTTGCCACCAATATGGATCCATGCAACATAGTAACCAATACGTACAGTACAACATACAGTTTTTTTAGTAAAAAGAAAAAGGAAATAATTTTTATAATCTACAGTCTGGTCATTTCCCTATGGGACCAGACTGTAAATTATATCCCTATAAACGGCTCGTTCTGGGATCAGTGACAGCACTTGCAGCTGCTGCTCTCTCCCTGCAGCGTTCTCTCCACTCGTAACCACCTCAGACCTATCTTTCACACATAGCTCTCTTACTTTACAGGCGCGCTGCTTCTGTCCCTCTCAACTATCGTCACTCTTACTTTACTTTCAGGTCTCTCTCCCCTGCCCCTCCGTCTCCGGTTTCCTGTTTCGCTCCGCCCACCCATGATGCCTCTCATCACTTTCCAGCCACAGGATCTTTCTCCTCCTCACAGTCTCGCTCCCCCTCCCACCATGGCAAAATCTCTCTCTCCCTCTCATGTTCAGCTGCCCCTCCCATCCTCCGTGTCACCCATGTTGCTTTTCCTTATCCTCCATTAGAGGCAGAGCTGATGATCTCACCCATGGCAGGTAAAACTAAAAAAAGCTAAACAAAATCAAATGCAATACAAAGAAAAGGAACGAACAAGGGAGTACAGGCAAACGCAAAAAACAACATTAAATAAGGTGAACACACACAGGGGAAACAAACAGGGTTAATAGACACAAAACATACGGGCACATTTACTTGTAGCCTATGACTAAGTGCCCCCATGAGGCAAGACAGACATTAGGTTTTTTCTCAATGGCCTACATAACACATTTTTATTTTATTATGATTTACTGAGCACTTTTTGTGAATTACCACTTTTCTGCTTATGAATAATGTTTCATTCATACCTTTTGGGCAATCAAAGGATCATTTACCAAGGGGCAGGTGCAATCGCTCTCATGTTAAGTTCACTAGAGTGCTATTCCTATCCAGTCTATTCCTGTTGTATTGCAAACTGTGTACCCCATGACATGACCCCCATGATATGGTGGGTCCTACAGTGGCAACATTGCATGAGTTTTTCCTGACCCACAGATCACTACAAGCAATGTAACATTCTTTACTACATGACCAGGGCAGTGTGAGGGCAGATGGTTGAATCCACCAGTTCCCACCAGTTCTTACCTATCTCAAAATTCCCTCCCATCAAAGCAAACAACACACTTACAACTCAGAGAGACTATATATGACTATGCCACTTTTTTGTTTCAGGTTTATATCTAAACATTTCAAGTTGAGCAATGGGGTGGCCCATAATATGGTCACTCACTGACACATTTTATCTGTACACTACATAAAGTCTTGATTCTCTTGAGGAAGTCCATAAGATTTGTCCAAAATATCTAGTAAATAAACTATCTCTGTCAAGCCAGTTCAAACGTTTTCGCCCCTAGCATGGGAATGTGCCTTACTGTGCATGTCATGTATTTATATTCTCCTAGTGCATTGGCAAGGGGACATTTCTGGCATGCAAGGAGAACCTGTAAACACAAGGCAAACTGAAGCCTTTTTCCAGCTGCCTGCTGCAGGCATTAACTTCAGGGCTCCCTTGTGATGTGTGCTAACAATGCTACAACCAGTGCAAAGTCAGCAGTTTTGTACCCCTTAGTATGAGAATACTTTTACCCATCTAATCATAAATGAGCCTGACTGCATTTGATGAAAAAAAAATGTCTGTGAGCAAATGATATGAAAATGTCTTTGTAAAATAAATAATTTAAGCAGGAATGTGACTAATTAAATCTAAACAGTTTCCTCAAATTTTGTTGCAAGGTACACTTCTTAAAACAATTACATGAATCAAAGTTACATCAATGGAAACTGTCCTTAAATTTCCTACATAAATTAAATTAGTTATTATAGGCAGCAATTCTTCATACCATGATGAATTGAGAGATTCTTTAGACTCACTTTATATCCTTCTTGATATGCACGGTTTCCCCAGGTATGTAAAGTACATACTAATCAGCTTTGGGTTATTTCTCTGCTCCCTGGTTTTATTGCAGACAAGGGCTTTATAGTTATTAGATGTTGCTAGAAGCTAAACAACTGGTTAAGCTAACATCAATAGACCTTCAGTATGCTAATATATACTTATGGACAGCTACAATTGCTGCAAAAACACTGATAAAATGCAATCAGTTCATTATCAAGTTCCTCTAATACTGACTAACAGGAACGCCATCAGGGGGGGACAGGGAGGACACTTGCATGAAGGGGGGCCCGGCAGTGCTGCAGTTTAGAAAGAGCCAGGCCCCCCTTGCCAGCGACAGCCCGAAGCACCGAAAAGACCCGAAGTCATGAAAACAGCCGGAATTGAAGTCCTGAAGCCGCGAGTTCTACTGAACACCAATTAGTGTTCTTTTGTTTTTTTTAATCCCTTGGCCACCAATGTATAAATGTTTGTTTTTTTTAAATATTTTTTGGGGCCCCAATTTTTTTTATAACTTGTAAGGGGGGCCCTGGCGCCAATGTTTTTTTTAAAAATATTTTTTGGGGCCCCAATTTTTTTTACATGTAAGGGAGACCCTGTCACCAATGCTTTTTAAAAAAAACTTTTATGGGTGGCCCTAGCGCCAATGTTTTTTTTTAACTTATAAGGGGGCCCTGACCATCAATAGCTTTTTATAACTTGTGTGTGTGTGGGGGGGGTTACTTTTTTAGCGCTGATGTCTGTGTGGTCTTTTAACTGTGATGTGGAGTGGGCGGGATCTGGGCAGGCTGGGGTGCTAAGGTGGGTGGGGCTTGGGTGCTAGGGTGGATGGGCCCCGAAAATGTTGTTGTACGGGGCCCCCATGATTTCTAATGGCGGCCCTGCTGACAAATAGGTTGATGAACAAAATCTAACTGTGTTCTATTTAAAACTGTAGAAAATTCTGTATATACGTAGACTTAACATGTTGCTTCTGAAAAAATAATTATGTGCTTATGTTATTTAGGAAAAAAACAATGGTACAGCTTGTCCACTGAATACATGTTGTAGAATTAAGCATGACAGCTAAAAAAGAGCTTTTATTGACAGTAATGACGCCATCAGTAATACAATCCTGATAGCACTAAAGTGCCAGAAATAACTTGGAAGAAGAGGATTTTGTGAAACTCTGTGCTATTAAAACAGAACAAGCTGATGACAAGAAATATGATTTGCTACATTGCATTTACCTCGTTTGCCCTGGAAAGGTTAGAAAATAGTATGTAAAAGCAGCTTGAAGTGACAATTAAAACAACAAATGCATATAAAGCTATTTACATCTAGTAAATGTACATAATTAGTTATATTGTAAGGAAGTTCTTTTGTAGTTGTACTGACTATGCCACTGTTTTGTTCTATGTTGATTGAAGCATAAATTGTTAGTGTAAATGGTGACATACTTTTATTTATATAGGACCCTAGCTTTAGAGACATTTTAATATTTTTTATGCCACATTGAATGATTCGTTAGGCATAAACTATGCTCAAATATTCCCCAATGAAACACTTGAAAAAGACAAAAGTTTTTTATTTGAATATTGTCATAAATAGTAACTGTACATAATACATCATGTTCCTTTCAAAGCTCAGTCATTGGAGAATTTACAAGTTTTTTTCCTGACTGACCTAACTGGATAAAAGCCCTTGCTATGGCATACTTATATTTTTTCCTGGTTCACTGCATGCATTTTTCTCCTTACAGTCTTGGAGATAAAGAGTTGATCAGACAATCTTCATGTTAACCTTGTACAGTATATATTGCTTCTTGCAGATCAGGCCCTCCTGCAGACACATCTCTTCTCAAAGAGACAAATCCAATTAAGCAAGTTTTTTCCCAACAAGATAAATCGTTCATCCACTTAACATACTTATTGCTTTTATTTGATATTTGTTAAGGTAACAAATAAGATCTGGAAAGAAAAATACAAGAATCGAACTCTAAATATGTGTTGGGTGATTTATTCAAACACAATGTTATTCAGCCCTCTTCTTCTGTAATTTCTTCTCCAATTTCTCTCTGTTGTCTATCTTTCCATTCTTGTAATGGCATTGTTTATCTTTCTTCCTCTTAAAACACACCCCATATGCCATTTCCTATTTTTTTTTCCATTTCTAACTTATCTTGATCTCATTGTCTTCTCATCTTTTCTGGCTTTAGTTGTTCTGTTATATTTGTATTCCCTTTCGTATGGGATCTGTTATGCAGTATGCTCTGGACCAGGATTTTACAGATGAGGTGTCTTTCCTGTAATTTGGATCCCCATACTCTAAGGGGGTTATTTATCAAATATAATTTATCTCAATATTTTCTGCTACAAACTCCGATCAAATCCGCTTGGGTTTTTTATGCTTATTTACTATTAAACTTTCCTGAAAATTTGCTTTGCGGTGAAAAAAATCTGATTTTCACAAATTTTTCAGACTTTTTCATCTGATTTTCACGATTTTCACGATTTTTTCATAATTTTTTTGTGATTTCTGTATTCGGAGTATTGTAAATAACTCCCTAAGTCTACTAAAAATCATGTAAACGTTACATAAAGTCAATAGGATTGTTTGGCCTCCAACAAGGATTAATTATTTTTTAGTTGGCATCAAGTGCAAGGCACTGTTTTATTATTACAGAGTAAAAGGAATTTATTTTTAGAAATTTTAATTATTTAATTAAAATGAAGTCTATTTGAGATTGCTAACCCGTAATTCGATGCATTCTGGATAATGAGCTTCCAGATAATGTATGCTATACTTGTACCATACATGTGTTCCATGTATGTATGTATGTATATTTTTATTTGTAAAGCGCTCCTTGAGGGCAAAGCACTGTACAACAAAACAATAAATTAGTAGTAACAAACAAGGGGTCATTGGAATAAAAAGTAACAATAAGTGCATTATTAGAAATAGAAGTCACATAACTATAAAAAATATAATGACAATACAGATTAAGTGCTCAGTGTCAAGGAAACAAAAGGCTAGAGGACCCTACCCCGTAGGGCTTACAGTCTAAATAGGAGGGTAACATACAGACACAATTCAGAGGGGTATTAAGGTGCTGTGGGTTACAGTTTGTTACACTGTTATATAAGTGCCAGTTCAGGTGTTATCCAGGTGCTCCCAGAGGTAGTCTTTGAGTTTTGTTTTAAAAACATTGAAGGAGGATTCTCTCCTGAGAGATTCAGGAATGGCATTCCAAATATAAGGAGTTGCAAGAGAGAAGGGTTTGATACGGGAAACAGCAGTAGTAGTGGGGGGTACAACCAAGCGGTTGCTCTGAGAGGAGCGGAGGTTTCGGGCAGGAACATATAGAAAGACAAGAGATGAGATGTAGTTAGGTGCAGAGGGATGAAGGGCTTTGAAGGTTATGAGGAGGAGTTTATAAGTTATTCTTTGTTTTATAGGAAGCCATGATAAGGACTTCAGCAGTGGAGGGGCCTGTACCCTTTTGGATGAGAGGAGGATAATTCTTGCAGCAGTGTTCAATACAGACTGTAGAGGGGAGAGATGGGAGTTAGGGAGGCCAGTTAGTAGAAGGTTACAGTAATCTAGTCTGGATAGGATGAGAGCATGCATGAGCGTCTTGGATGTATCAGGTGAAAGGAAGGGACGGATTTTGGCAATATTGCGTAAGAAAAAGTGACAGGTTTTGACAGTGGTGTTAATATGATCAGAGAAGGAGAAAGAGGAGTCAAAGATTACCCCCAGACAGCGAGCTGAGTTGACAGGATTAATGAGCCATCAATAGAGATAGTAAATAGGGGAGTAGGACGAGGCTTAGGTGGAAAGATTATAAATTCAGTTTTTGTTAGGTTGAGTTTGAGGTGGCGTTGGTTCATCCAATTTGAGATAGCCAGGAGGCAGTTAGAGATCTGAGCCTCTGTTTCAGCTGTTAATGAAGGGGTGGATAAATATATAAATATATCCATGTACTGCATTTCTCTTCTTCATTTTTGTGCTCAACATTCTGCCTGTTATTTCCCCATGCAATCCCTGTTTTGTTGAAGCTGTAAGGTTGTTAGCATCCCTTTAGAGAGGCCACCACCTCTTTCAGTTTTCGAGATTAGTGTTTCATTCTACCTCTAATAACATGCAACATCAACAGGTGCCTTGCAGGGCAGAAAAGAAAAATATCCTCCCATACAATATAGCTATTTAATATGCAATAACAAACATTTAAACTGTTTTATATGCCCTGATCTACAGTATGATGAATATGAATTAGAGGGGAACAGTAATAAAAAAAAGTAGCGATTCATTTATAATACTTAGGTTTAAGCTTTTGGGAAGGGCCACTATGTAGTATACAAATCAGTCTGATTGTACGAAAACAAAAAATCTCTACTTACATAAGCAAGGTTACATATTTGAGCCCATACTTAATAATACAAAGAATTGCACTTATGCCCAGGAAGGGCATGAGGATGAAGACAAATTAAGTGATATATTAATTCTCCCAGGACAAAATGAAAAATAACAAAAAACACTTTAAAATGCTGGGCACATCAAACAGAACACATAATGACAACATATTCTATGTTGTAATAGCTTTATAAGAATAATAAATTGGTTCCTGCAGTCACATTTATCAAGGTAGGACAGGACTCCAAAGGTTAACATCAATAAGAATTACTTTAATTAAGTGTCATTCCATAGACATGGCAGTAATATTGCAATACTAGTCTTTTGCATTCTTTGCAACATTTCCATGTTCCATTTGTTCTCATTTGTTCAGCCAAACTATAATTCTACTAATTTCAATGTGTAGCTAACACTGGGTATCAGGTTTCTTGTATACAGCGTCAGGGCTGCCATCAGAAATCACAAGGCCCCGTACAGAAAAGATTTTTGGGCCCCCTCATCCCAACCCACCCCTGATCCCGCCCTGAAGCCTAAATAAACCCAATAGGCTGGTTTTGCCTCCAATAAGGATTAATTATATCTTAGTTGGGATCAAGTACAAGCTACTGTTTTATTATTACAGAGAAAAAGGAAATCATTTTTAAAAATTTGGATTATTTGGATAAAATGGAGTCTATGGAAGACAGCCATTCCGTAATTCGGAGCTTTCTAGATATCGGGTTTCCGGATAAGGGATCCTATACCTGTATACTAAATATAATTGGTTCTTATTCATTTAAAATAGAAGTGTAAAATGAAAATTTTTGTACAAATCTATATACCACTAGGTCGATGCTAAATAGGTAAATTATATAAATGGATAAAGCCTAAAACACCCAAAGGATAGCATTGGCTAAATGGAATTGCAATATGAACTGTTTGGGTAATGTGCAAATGTCCAAAAATGCTCTTATATAGTGATGGGCGAATTTATTCGCCAGGCGCGAATTCGCGGCGAATTTGCGAGATTCGCCGCCAGCGAATAGATTCACGAAACGCCCGCGAAAATTCGCCCGAAAAAATTTGCCGGCGTCAAAAAAAAACGGGCACCGGTGTCAATTTTTTGGCAGAGGGAAACGGCGCAAATTCGCCCATCACTACTCTTATATTGTAGGTTTTACCATTTTACATTCCATAGTATAGGAGCCATAGATTGAACTTTTTGGATCTCTTGAGCCTGCTCCTTTGTACTATATTGAAAAGAGCAGTAGCCCTAAAACCACTAAGCCTCAATTTTACAATTCTTATGTTTAAATTTGAAAGACTCTGTATCATTCATTTTCTTTGACTATATGAGGCACATTTATTAAACGTCGAATTTCAAATTCATGTGAGTTTTTTTAAACTCTATTAAATATGAAATATACTCAATATTTGACTGGGGGGGTTATTTATAAAAAACAATCTAATATCTAAAACTCAGATGAATTTTACCGACTTGAAAACTCAAATCAAATTCAAATAGAATTCGACTAAACCCGATTCGAGTTTTTTCTCTGAAAAAAACCTAAAATGTCAGGAAGGCTACTAACATGTCCGAATTGGTCCCTGGACTTCTCCCATTGACTTATACATGAACTGGGCAGGTTCTAGGTGGTAAATAGTCTGTTTTAATGATTAACCATGTTTAACTTCATATTTTAATTCAATTAAAATGTAACATGAACTGCAATGGATCAAATGTTCCTGTAGATACACCATAAAGAACTGCTTTTCTTATAGCTAATACTTTGGTTGCCAAGCTCCTTTGTAACATTAACATCTTTCCTATTGAGACTTCTGGTACTAATGTACACGTTTATATTAACAGTATGCTACATGCACAGCATAAGCCATCAGAGGAAATAAACTGCTACCATACCCTATTAGCCATTTTAGTCTACTTAGGCTGAAGGGGGTATAATGGGTATTGTTTTAATGTTTTTATTGTGCATGACACATGGCATCAGGCGATAAACTTTTTAGCTGAATAAGAATAGTAAAGGCTATGTTTCATAAAGAAAATTCCAAGTTTGATGTCTCGGATATTGGAACACTGCCATTCTTACTGTTCTCATATTTGGCCACACTATCTGCTCAAACTACAACACTTATTTCATGGATTCAGGTAGTTTTGTTTGATATCACTGGATCTTTTTTCAGCTGCTGACAGATCTCTTTATTTGTTCAAATAGAATTCATGTTTAATAGATGTTTAATAAAACACATGGGGAAACACTGATTATTCAAAACCTGCATCTTTATTGATGTGTGCCATTTAGGGAATTAAACAGTGCTGTGACTACAGTTGCACACACTGATTATAGCAATCCCATATGAGCAGTTGTTATTAATATTTATAGCACATTATTTATAAGATGCCAGCAAGCTGCACAAGAGGGTACAGTAACATTACCAGTTAACCTATTTAAAGAAATAAACAGGGCATTCAGAGTGATCGTGTGAGGCTAATATAAGTTGAGCTATGTGCTTTAAAAAAACTACCCATTTTAAATTCTTATGTTAAATAACTTTGTTTGAGAAGATTGTCCTTATTCTGAACAAATGGCATTCAAACAGACATGCTTTCATAGTGTGAGACCTCTATTAATTCTACTGACCTGAGAACTTAGATTTATTGACACGTTACTTTTCCTTGTAGGCTTCTACATGACATTTGGATGTGAAGCAGAAAGAGAAACCATGTGTTTTCTGGAACACAGCTACAAAGCTTGTAGTTGGTGCTAGTACAAATAGTTAAGAGGCCATCCTGCAAAAGTAATTAATGCTTTAGGACCCCAGCTGCGTTCTTGTGTTGATATTGTATGTTTTAAGAAAGATTGGGTACCTCTTTAGTGAGCTACTTGGATTAAATGTCATAGTGAAATACTGATCAAGGGACCTTTTTGGCCATGATAACGGCAAATTGGAGAGTTAGCATTTTTTGGCTTCCTCTGAATAAACTAGCTGTTAGACATGAGGCTTTTTTTTACCATGAGTTACTATGTTACAATGTTTTATGTTACTAATGAGACTTCTGTAACCATAGAATTACAGCACATGGGGCCCATGGCTAAGTGTTTTTATAAGAGTTCATGTGTAGTGATGTGCTGTGTGGGGATGAATAGTGGAGGACCAGAGGATGAGATGCAGGACTATCAATGCCACCCAGTGCTGCTCAAAGTGGTTAGTGACAGTCATATAATAAGGGAAAAATGTATTAAAACTGAAGATCTGCAAATTGGAAACATTTAAGATGGTGTTTTTCAGTTTGTTTTCTTGGACCAAGAACGTTACGCATCTTGTGTGCCAAAAATTGTGATATAAAACAAAAACTTACATTTTTTCAAATACAAGTTATAAGACCTTGAATATTCAAGATTTATCAATTGAAAAAAAGTCTAATGAAAATATTTGCCAACTTATGAGTTTCTTTAGAATCTATAGAAATGAACTGAGCAATTCCGTTTTCGTTGCAATCCAGCTTTGTTCTCAGTGACTAAATGCAATTAAGTTATTCATAAAAAGACAAATGACAGGAAGAAACAAAATCAAACGAGACTGAGTTTAATAAAAAAAAAAAATTCTGCAACTGAGTTCAGAAAAAGCTTGAATCCAAAAACTGTTAAATCTGCATGTAATGGGGCTGCCCATAGCTGGTAGATTCCAATAACACAGGAAAGGGGATTGGGTAGCAGTGCACAAACTTCTCCCATCCAATAGTAGAGATGACTGGTCTAAATCTTAGGCTTTTTTCATACAGTCATTAACAGGTCAGAGTATGTATGAGGATTTGGAGGATATGTGCAGCAGGTAAGTACATGCACCAAGTCTATTTAGAAAGTTCTGGTATAATTATTATGATACTTATAAAATCCTATGATCCAATGAATCCTTGAAGAGTAATTGCACCTTTTTTAAATGATGAAGTTTCCAGAAGAAAGGAAACTGAGGGGAAACGGAGATTTGAGGCAACATTATTCATCAAGCATAATATGATTATGTATCATGGTTTATATGTCATCTTGTTCTCTTTGAGTGGTTAAAATTCCAAAATGACTACTAGTTTTAGTTCATCCTTAATGTAAATTCAAATCCTTACATGATCTTTGCCCTATTAAAATATGATTGCATTTTATTTTAATTAGTTACAAGCTTTGAAAACATACAGAAAAATCAGCATGCATACATATGCAGAGGATGAATGGAACATGGACAGTGCAAGTAATAATACCAGCATCTATTTTATTTGAACTTTGAATTAACTATACTGTAAAACTGTCTATACTTTTTTTGAATGGGATATACAATAGGTTTTCTGTTACTAACTTTAATCACATTGCCCCCACATAAGTATGTTGTTTTGTTCAATATGGCAAAAACGGCGGAAAAAATGTTCGCGAACATATTCGCGAACTTGCTTCAAAAATGCGAACGGTTCGCGAACGTCGCGAACCCCATAGACTTCAATGGGAAGGCGAATTTTAAAAGCTAGAAAAGACATTTCTGGCCAGAAAAATGATTTTAAAGTTGTTTAAAGCGTGCAACGACCTGGACAGTGGCATGCCAGAGGGGGATCAAGGGCAAAAATGTATCTGAAAAATACATTGTTGACACAGCGCTGCGTTTTGTGCTGTAAAGGGCAGAAATCACACTACATTTCTAAACTTGTGTAATAAACTGCTTTAAAACGTCCGACGTCTACATGCCAATCAAGTCGTGTAAAGGTTACAGCCTGTTCACACGCAAAGACAAAACGCGGCGCTTACTGCAACGCAAAAAAACGCAAAGAGCTTTCATGAATGATACCGTCAAGTGAGCAAATAATAGTTTTTAATTACTAGTTGCTTGTCACCTCCAGGATGTTCGTCCTGTTGGTGGCAATATTTCTGTAGTGGTGTGTTTAGCAGTCACCGTGCTTGTGCACACGTGCACGGTCAGGCAGAGGTAATTCAATGTACAGTGAAGTGAACCAAAAAACACTGATTCTGCAGTGTGGGCCCAGTTTTGGTCTACTTTATTGATCACCTGCGGTGACCATAAAAGATGCGATTTTGCCACTGTTGCAGAACCCTGAAAAATTAGGCATGTGTACTTTCCTGAAAAATTATGTTTTTTTTGTCGCAGCCACTGAAGCACAGAGGCCAGAAAAAATATGCCATATGAATGCTAAAAATATAAAAAAAAATTGTCGCAGCCACTGAAGCACAGAGGCCAGAAAAAATATGCCATATAAATGCTGAAAATATGAATTTTTTTGGTTGCAGCCACTGAAGCACAGAGGCCAGAAAAAATATGCCATATAAATGCTGAAAATATGAATTTTTTTTTGTCGCAGCCACTGAAGCACAGAGGCCAGAAAAAATATGCCATATGAATGCTAAAAATATAAAAAAAAATTGTCGCAGCCACTGAAGCACAGAGGCCAGAAAAAATATGCCATATAAATGCTGAAAATATGAATTTTTTTTGTCGCAGCCACTGAAGCACAGAGGCCAGAAAAAATATGCCATATAAATGCTGAAAATATGAATTTTTTTGGTTGCAGCCACTGAAGCACAGAGGCCAGAAAAAATATGCCATATAAATGCTGAAAATATGATTTTTTTTTGTCGCAGCCACTGAAGCACAGAGGCCAGAAAAAATATGCCATATAAATGCTGAAAATATGAATTTTTTTGGTTGCAGCCACTGAAGCACAGAGGCCAGAAAAAATATGCCATATAAATGCTGAAAATTTGAATTTTTTTTTGTCGCAGCCACTGAAGCACAGAGGCCAGAAAAAATTTGCCATATAAATGCTGAAAATATGAATTTTTTTTTGTCGCAGCCACTGAAGCACAGAGGCCAGAAAAAATATGCCATATAAATGCTGAAAATATGAATTTTTTTGGTTGCAGCCACTGAAGCACAGAGGCCAGAAAAACTCAGGATTTACCTGTCCAAAAAGTTTTGATTAAAATGAAACCAGTAGGGTTTGCACCCTAGTTTGTAACGGTGGCGGAGGGAGGAGGACGCTAAAGGACAGCTGTGTGTGGAGTCATGCGGCGTGCAGTGAAGGACAGCTGCATGGGGAGTCAGAACAAGTCTTCCGGCGTGCAGTAACCCTCCGAGATCCATGCCTCGTTCATTTTAATAAAGGTCAGGTAATCCACACTTTTGTGACCTAGGCGAGTTCTCTTCTCAGTTACAATCCCTCCTGCTGCACTGAAGGTCCTTTCTGAGAGGACACTTGAGGCGGGGCAAGACAAGAGGTTCATGGCAAATTGTGACAGCTCTGGCCACAGATCAAGCCTGCGCACCCAGTAGTCCAGGGGTTCATCGCTCCTCAGAGTGTCGATATCTGCAGTTAATGCCAGGTAGTCCGCTACCTGCCGGTCGAGGCGTTCTTTGAGGGTGGATCCAGAAGGGTTCTGGCGCTGCCTTGGACTGAAAAACCTTTGCATGTCTGACGTTACAGAGTGGCCAAAGTGCATTGTCCTTGCAGGTGCGCTCGTGGCAGGATTACTGGCACCTCTGCCCCTGGAATGTTGATGAGTTCCTGAAGTGACATCACCCTTAAAAGCATTGTACAACATGTTTTGCAGGCTGGTTTGTAAATGCAGCATCCTTTTGGACTTGTGGTACGTTGGTAACATTTCTGCCACTTTATGCTTGTACCGAGGGTCTAGTAGCGTTGCGACCCAGTACAGGTCCTTCTCCTTAAGCCTCTTGATACGGGGGTCCTTCAACAGGCATGACAGCATGAAAGACCCCATTCTCACAAGGTTGGATGCAGAGGTATCCATCTCCGCTTCCTCGTTATCAAGGACTATATCATCCACGGTCTCCTCCCCCCAGCCACGTACAAGACCAGGGGTCCCCAAAAGGTCACCACAAGCCCCCTGGGAAGCCTGCTCCTGTTGGTCCTCCTCCTCCACAAAGCCACCTTCCTCCTCTGACTCCACTTCTGACACCTCTCCCTGCGTTGCAGCAGGTGCCTGGGCTCGTTCTGGTGATTCCGACCAGAAATCGTGCGCTTCCTGCTTCTCGTCACGCTGGTCTACAGCCTCATCTGTCACTCGTCGCACGGCACGCTCCAGGAAGAAAGCAAAGGGTATTAGGTCGCTGATGGTGCCTTCGGTGCGACTGACCATGTTTGTAACCTCTTCAAAAAGGGCGCATGAGCCTGCAGGCATCGCGCATAAGCACCCAGTAACGGGGGAAAAAAATCCCCAGCTCTGCAGATCCAGTCCTACCACCCAGTTCAAACAGGTATTCATTGACGGCTCTTTGTTGTTGCAGCAGACGTTCAAACATGAGGAGCGTTGAATTCCAGCGAGTCTGGCTGTCGCAAATTAAACGCCTGACTGGCATGTTGTACCGCTGCTGAATGTCAGCAAGGCGTGCCATGGCTGTGTAGGAACGTCTGAAATGGGCCGACACCTTCCTGGACTGCCTGAGAATGTCCTGGAATCCTGGGTACTTCGAGACAAAACGTTGGACTATTAAATTCAGAACATGTGCCATGCAGGGCACATGTGTTAAATTGCCCAGTCTCAGTGCTGCCAACAGATTGCTTCCGTTGTCACACACCACTTTTCCGATCTTCAGTTGGTGTGGGGTCAGCCACCGATCGGCCTGTGACTGCAGAGATGACAGGAGTACAGATCCGGTATGGTTTCTGCTTTCCAGGCACGTCATCCCCAAGACAGCATGACAACGGCGTACCTGGCACGTCGAATAGCCTAGGGGGAGCTGGGGGTGCACAGGTGTGGAGGAGGAGGACCCAGCAGCAGAGGAGGAGGAAGCAGAGGAAGAAGACGAGGTAGAGAGCGAAGGAGGAGTAGAGGTGGTGGCAGAACCGCGTGCAATCCGTGGCGGTGACACCAACTCCACTGTTGTTGTTGAGCCACGCATTCCCTGCTTCCCAGCCATAAGCAAGTTCACCCAGTGGGCAGTGTAGGTGACATACCTGCCCTGACCATGCTTGGAGGACCATGCGTCAGTAGTCATATGGACCTTTGCCCCAATACTAAGTGACAGAGATGCGGTGACTTGGCTCTGCACATGGTGGTACAGGTGTGGTATTCCCTTCTTGGAGAAAAAATTGCGGCTGGGTACCTTCCACTGCGGTGTCCCAATTGCTACAAATTTGCGGAAGGCCTCAGAGTCCACCAGCTGGTATGGTAAAAGCTGGCGGGCTAAGAGTGCAGACAAGCCAGCTGTCAGACGCCGGGCAAGGGGGTGACTCGCAGACATTAGCTTCTTACGCTCAAACATGGCCCTCACAGAAACTTGGCTGGGGGCAGATGACTGGGAACTGGTGGTCAAGGTGGAAGGCGGAGTGGAGGGTGGTTCAGACGGGTCAAGGACAGCAGAGGTAGAGCAGTAAGATGCTGGACCAGAAGGAGGGTGGCTTTTAGTTTGTCTGCTGCCTTTGAGGTGTTGCTCCCATAGTGCTTTGTGCTTGCCGTTCATGTGCCTTCGCATAGAAGTTGTACCTATGTGGGTGTTGGGCTTCCCAAGACTCAGTTTCTGACTGCACTCATTGCAAATTACAACGCTTTTGTCAGAGGCACACACATTAAAAAAATCCCACACTGCTGAGCTTTTTGAAGCTGGCAATCTGGCGGTAACAGTAGAAGTTGGCGGCAATGGCGGGTGTGTTGGCCGGCTGACCACAGGTGCCGATACATGTTGTTGCCCTACTGTTCCCTGCGAGCTGTCCTCCCTAGGGATGTCGCGGACTGTTCGCCCGCGAACTAGTTTGCGCGAACATCGGGTGTTCGCGTCCGCCGAATGTTCGCGAACGTCGCGCGACTTTCGCCAATTTGGGTTCGCCTTAGCTGGCGCTTATTTTTGCCCTCTCACCCCAGACCAGCAGATACATGGCAGCCAATCAGGAAGCTCTCCATCCTGGACCACCCCCACACCCCCTGGACCACTCCCCTTCCATATATAAACTGAAGCCCTGCAGCATTTTTTCATTCTGCCTGTGTGTGCTTGGAAGAGCTAGTGTAGGGAGAGAGCTGTTAGTGATTTGAGGGACAGTTGATAGTAACTTTGCTGGCTAGTAATCTACTTGATACTGCTCTGTATTGTAGGGACAGAACTCTGTAGGGATTTGAGGGACATTTTAGGTTAGGTAGCTTTGCTGGCTAGTAATCTACCTTCTACTGCAGTGCTCTGTATGTAGCTGCTGTGGGCACTGCTGCTGATCTCTCATCTGCTGACTGCTGCCTGTAACCCAATAGTCCTTGTAAGGACTGCTTTTATTTTCTTTTTTGTTTTTTTACTTTGCTACTATAAGAGCCCAGTGCTATTAGTCTAGCTGTGTTGGGGAGTGGGACTGGTGTGCTGCTCCTAGTAGTTCAGCATTAACCAGAGTAATTTTTTTTTTTTAATATATATATATTTTTTTTATTTTACTTATCTCACTGTTCTTTAACGTGTCCAGTGCTGTTTGCTGTTCTTCATAGTAGTGCACCAATAGTAGTGCACTTGCAGGCATTATTTGCCCAGTGTGTTCTTCAAACAACTGCCAGCTAGCTGTGTAAGCTTGTTCACATTCTGTCTAAATATCAATAATAATACCGTCTCCAGAAACACCACCTGAGTGACGTTTTTCAAGCAGCAATAATATATTCCGTATCCACTGCTGTAGTGTATACGTTGACCTTGCAGGCATTGTTTCAATTTGTTTGCCCAGTGTGTTCTTCATTTTCAAACAACTGCCAGCTAGCTGTGTGAGCTTGTTCACATTCTGTCTAAATATCAATAATAATACCGTCTCCAGAAACACCACCTGAGTGACGTTTTTCAAGCAGCAATAATATATTACATATCCACTACTGTATACGTTGCCCTTGCAGGCATTGTTTGCCCCTTTAACCAAGTGCCACCTAGCTGTGTGAGCTTTTTCACATTCCGTGTCCAGAAACATCACCTGAGTGACGTAGTGTGATTTCTGCCCTTTACAGCACAAAATGCAGCGCTGTGTCAACAATGTATTTTTCAGAAACATTTTTGCCCTTGATCCCCCTCTGGCATGCCACTGTCCAGGTCGTTGCACCCTTTAAACAACTTTAAAATCATTTTTCTGGCCAGAAATGTCTTTTCTAGCTTTTAAAATTCGCCTTCCCATTGAAGTCTATGGGGTTTGCGACGTTCGGGAACCGTTCGCATTTTTGTCCGGAAGTTCGCGAACATGTTCGCGAACATTTTTTCTGACGTTCGCTACATCCCTAGTCCTCCCTGCTTCTTCTAAGTCTTATTCTCCTCCTGCCTCTCTGCCTCTCCGTCTCTCCATCTGAACTATCCTCCTCTTGCTCTCTTCTACTGGGCACCCACAAAACATCAATCTCCTCATCATCATTCTCCTCAGATGCATCAATTTCTTCTAACAGCTCACAGAAGGAAGCAGCAGCGGGACCTCCTCATCACTCATTATGTCCATCTCTGTTGTGTTGTCTGCCAGAATTATATCTGGTGTAACGTCCTCATCTCCTTCATCTTCTTCTGCCAATAATGGTTGCGCATCACTCAGTTCAAGAAACTCATGTGTAAATAACTCCTCTGACTCCAGTGAAGAAGGGGCACCGGTGGTGGAGGAAGTGTTACGTGGGGTGCCCATAGCAGAGGAGGATGAGGATGTTGTGGCAAAGTTAGAAACGGTAAAGGATGGGGTGTGCTGTGTAAGCCAGTCAACTACCTCTTCAGCATTTTGGGAGTTCAGGGTAATTGCCTTTGTAAAACTGGGCAATTTCCTAGGGCCACAGGATAGCATAGCAGCACGGCCCCTAGTGCCTCTGCGTGGCGGCCTGCCTTTGCCTGGCATTTTTTTTAAAACAACAACAACAACTCAGGTGGTGTTTCTGGAGACGGTATTATTATTGATATTTAGACAGAATGTGAACAAGCTCACACAGCTAGGTGGCAGTTGTTTGAAGAACACACTGGGCAAACAATGCCTGCAAGGTCAACGTATACACTACAGCAGTGGATACGGAATATATTATTGCTGCTTGGAAAACGTCACTCAGGTGGTGTTTCTGGAGACGGTATTATTATTGATATTTAGACAGAATGTGAACAAGCTCACACAGCTAGGCGGCAGTTGTTTGAAGAACACACTGGGCAAACAATGCCTGCAAGGTCAACGTATACACTACAGCAGTGGATACGGAATATATTATTGCTGCTTGAAAAACGTCACTCAGGTGGTGTTTCTGGAGACGGTATTATTATTGATATTTAGACAGAATGTGAAAAAACTCACACAGCTAGGCGGCAGTTGTTTGAAGAACACACTGGGCAAACAATGTCTGCAAGGTCAACGTATACACTACAGCAGTGGATACGGAATATATTATTGCTGCTTGGAAAACGTCACTCAGGTGGTGTTTCTGGAGACGGTATTATTATTGATATTTAGACAGAATGTGAACAAGCTCACACAGCTAGGTGGCAGTTGTTTGAAGAACACACTGGGCAAACAATGCCTGCAAGGTCAACGTATACACTACAGCAGTGGATACGGAATATATTATTGCTGCTTGAAAAACGTCACTCAGGTGGTGTTTCTGGAGACGGTATTATTATTGATATTTAGACAGAATGTGAAAAAGCTCACACAGCTAGGCGGCAGTTGTTTGAAGAACACACTGGGCAAACAATGCCTGCAGGTCAACGTATACACTACAGCAGTGGATACGGAATATATTATTGCTGCTTGGAAAACGTCACTCAGGTGGTGTTTCTGGAGACGGTATTATTATTGATATTTAGACAGAATGTGAACAAGCTCACACAGCTAGGTGGCAGTTGTTTGAAGAACACACTGGGCAAACAATGTCTGCAAGGTCAACGTATACACTACAGCAGTGGATACGGAATATATTATTGCTGCTTGGAAAACGTCACTCAGGTGGTGTTTCTGGAGACGATATTATTATTGATATTTAGACAGAATGTGAACAAGCTCACACAGCTAGGTGGCAGTTGTTTGAAGAACACACTGGGCAAACAATGCCTGCAAGTGCACTACTATTAGTGCACTACTATGAAGAACAGCAAACAGCACTGGACATGTTAAAGAACAGTAAGATAAGTAAAATAAAAAAATATATATTTGTATATTAAAAAAAAAATTAGTCTGGTTGGTGCTGAACTACTAGGAGCAGCACACCAGTCCCACTCCCCAACACAGCTAGACTAATAGCACTGGGCTCTTATAGTAGCAAAGTAAAAAACAAAAAAGAAAATAAAAGCAGTCCTTACAAGGACTATTGGGTTACAGGCAGCAGTCAGCAGATGAGAGATCAGCAGCAGGACAGCTGCCCACAGCAGCTACATACAGAGCACTGTAGTAGAAGGTAGATTACTAGCCAGCAAAGCTACCTAACCTAAAATGTCCCTCAAATCCCTGCAGAGTTCTGTCCCTACAATACAGAGCAGTATCCAGTAGATTACTAGCCAGCAAAGTTACTATCAACTCTCCCTCAAATCACTCAACAGCTCTCTCCCTACACTAGCTCTTCCAAGCACACACAGGCAGAATGAAAAAACGCTGCAGGGCTTCAGTTTATATATGGAAGGGGAGTGTTCCAGGGGGTGTGGGGGTGGTCCAGGAGGGAGAGCTTCCTGATTGGCTGCCATGTATCTGCTGGTCTGGGGTGAGAGGTCGAAAATAAGCGCCAGCTAAGGCGAACCCAAATTGGCGAACGTCGCGCGACATTCGCGAACATTCGGCGGACGCGAACAGTCGATGTTCGCGCGAATTAGTTCGCAGGCGAACAGTCCACGACATCCCTATTGAAGATACTCTTAGGGCATTATTTATCAAACTCTGGCATTTTCTCACTATTTTCTGAAAACCACTCAGACAAAATCCGCACAGACTTCCAGTTTTTATAAATACAGTTTTGTTAATTTTTCTTGTGCTGAAAAAGTTATGATGAAATTGTGAAAAAAATCTGAATCCTACGATTTTTTTATATTTTGCCCTTGAAATCTCAGATTTTTTCATAAAATCGCCCGTAAGATAGTATTTCTTTGGAAACCCCAACTCAGATAATCTTCCAATTGTTAACGGGACATCTGCCATTGTTCTCAGCAGGTATGAGTTGCAGTGCCTTTTTCATCAGACTTTGAACAAATCCCCCTCAAGTTTTTTTCCTCCGAAAAAATTGTATTTTCCCCTAAAAAGCCTGGCTAGAAAAATTCTGAGCTTAATAAATGACCCCCATAGTCTGATACATAATTAAGCAGTGATTTAACCTGTACCTGATACTAACAAGGACATGAAAGCACAAAACACCACAAAGAAGTAAGCAGACTAGTAGAAGAATGTAATAAATGGCATCACTGTGGCATTTGCAGCTTCAATTGTGCCATATGAGCACTATACAGCTAGTAAGAGTTTATCAGAAAAGTACTCTAGAACTAAATTTTCTCATATGCTTCTACCACGGAATTATATGATAAAATACTTCTGTTTGGTAGGACTAATAAAGAAATGTTTCCGATTGGTTGTCATATTTAACAATTCTTTTATGTCTTCAAAGATTCTCATTAGTTCAGTTAATCTTTGTGTGGTTACTGTCTCCATTGGTTTATGATTATTATTATTATTATTATTTTTACAGCATGAGCTGCAGATTTATTAAGGGTTGAAGAATTTTTTTTTTTGGTCAAAACTCATACTCAAATTCGAATTGTGAATGATCCAAACTCGAGTTTTAATTCTAATTCTAATTTTGAGATTTATCATACTCTGGCCCATTGAGAACTCTAATTTGACTATTCCCCCAGTAATTTTTGGGTACTTCAACCATCGAATAGGCCAAATTCAACTTCGAATCGAAGTGAAAATACTTCACAAATTCGACCATTCGAAAATCGAAGTACTGTCTCTTTAAATAACTTCGACTTTGCCACTTCGCCACCTTAAACCTGCCGAATTGCTATGTTAGCCTATGGGGACCTCCAAGAACCTATAGCCAGTATTTGGCTAAGTTTTGAGAAGTCGAAGGATTTTTTTTGTAAAATCGTACAATTCGAGTACTCAAACTCAAATTCGAATTGTGAATTATCCAAACTCGATTTGAGTTTTAATTCTAATTTTCAGATTTATCATACTCTGGCCCATTGAGAACTCTAATTTGACTATTCCCCACCTAAAACCTGCCATATTACTGTATAAGTCAATGTGAGAGGTTCAGGGATCAATTTGGTGATGTTTGTAGCCTTCCTGACATTCGAGTTTTTTTCAGAGAGTTCTTCTAATTCAAATCAATTTCGGGTCAATTCAATTCGTCTGAGCTGAGAAAATTTGATTTTATTAATACATTTTGATTGGTTAAATTTCGAGTTTATAAGAGTGTATGGGAGTTTTAAAAAACTAAAAATAAATTCGAAATTTGTCACTTAGGGGCCCATTTACTAAGGGTCAAAGTGAATTTTCGAATTAAAAAACATCGAATTTCGAAGTAATTTTTGGGTACTTCGACCATCGAATAGGCCAAATTCGAATCGAAGTGAAAATATTTCACAAATTCGACCATTCGAAAATCGAAGTACTGTCTCTTTAAAAAACTTCGACTTCGCCACCTTAAACCTGCCGAATTGCTATGTTAGCCTATGGGGACCTCCTAGAACCTATAGCTAGTATTTGAGAAGTCGAAGGATTTTTTTTGTAAAATCGTACGATTCGAAGTACGATCGAAGTATGATCGTACGATCTTAAAAATCCTTCGACTTCGATTGTCAGACTACCCTATTCGATGGTTGAATTTCAAAGTTTTTTTCACTTCAAAATTCGACCCTTGATAAATCTGCCCCTAAATAAATCTACCCCTTAATGTATTCTGTGATTCTGTGCAAATTAGCATAGCCTTTCAGATGTCTCATCTAACTCATCTAACATTGTATCCTCAAAAATATTTGTTTTTAGTACTTAAGGGGATTCCAGCTGATATAAACTACTTGAGAGCAAGCAATTTAGCATTTAAAGTAAGACATACCAGTTAAGATGTCTTTATAACAGCATGAACAATATGCAGTCACTGCAGGAGCGCCCAGTTATTCTCAGTTAGGAATTTCAATGAGGTAAAACAATCCACTTACATAAGGTACATACAGTACATACTTAATAGATGCACCACAGAGAAGTTTAGTTACAAACATATGCAGTGTGTGTGTGTGTCTGAGACAATGCAGCAAACATCCTTTGTCTGTACAACAGAGATATAGTCACATTCTGCCCATTTTTCTTCTACTTTTAAGCATTGTTGTAAGGCACTAAGTCTATACAACATGATTGCTTTATTAAGTAACAGCAGCATATTAGTAAATAAAATGCAACATTTTTAAAAAGTATGCTACAGTAGCAAAAGGTGCAACCTAAGAAGTCCTCTCTGCACGACAATAATGATAATTTATTTATTTGGTACTTAGCAAAGGCAAGTCAAGAACCATGTTAGAGTTTTTAGAGATTATTTTTAAAAACATCCAGTTGTGCAAGGGGTTTGTTAATGCAGAACATAGTTTTTTCTAGGTTCCTAGTAACCCAGTTAACTGAGTTTGTGCTATATAATAATATAAATCAAAATATACAAAATGATCAATGAAATAATACTTATTGACATGCATTAAGAATATGTGTAAAGTTTAATATTACATATTTGACAGCATTTAAGAGACTTCAATATTTTTTTGTATCCCATCACTTATCACAATGCATGTAAGATGACGACCTATTTCAGTTTTTCATGCTGTTATCTTTTTCATGAAGACAACAACTGGATGGTTTTAAAAGAACTACATGCTGTTGACACTGCTTAAAAATGACTATTGACAATATGAAACTGTTACAATCTATTTTTTTAACTGTGCCAAAAATATAAATAATACTAATAAATATCTCAATGCACATTGCAACATTAGGACAATCTTTAAACTGTAATTCCAAATTATATATGGACCAAACCATAATTATTGCCTTACTGGGGTTGTCAACTTTGCCTGAATCAAAATTAAAAGCTAACCACAAACACCTGCAAGCATTATCTTATATAATAAAGTTCAAGTGTCTCTGCGTCCAGTCCCTGTGTCCGCGGGATTGCGCTACTGCGCATGTGCCCCACGGACCGTCTCCTAGCGACGTAGATAGACGCGCAACGGACTACATACTGTATGTATATAATATATAAAGAGGTGTATGACATTGGCAGCAGGGGGCAGCTCCGTGTGCCCAAACTAAGCAGTTACTTGCCTGAGCAGAGGCACCCGGCACACGAGAGGTTAATGGTGCCACCCTGTGCCCAAATGCAAATGAGCGTGCCCAATCAGCTGGTCCTAATGGCTGGGAAATGTTCTGGTGAGGACTCCGGATATTTTAATGAATGATCATGGGCTTTGATTGGTTGCGCGAAAGCCGTTTCTCATTGGCTGCTGATGCCGGCACTTGATAAATCGGATGCATAAAAGCCGGGAGACGTGACCCAGCACCCTGCACACTGGCTCCAAGCAGATTCCCACACAATGAACCACGTGACCGCGCTCCTCTTGCTCCCGGTGCTGCTGATCAGTGTCAGTGCCAGCTACTATGATACCGACCCCAACGACTTACAGCTGGGCGGCAGGAAGGGCAGGCTGGCATCCCACAGCTCAGGTGAGACAGGAGGGCACACACATATGGGCACACAGTGCTGGGGGAGGGGACGTGACTGACAACTGGGGGGAATTCCTTTTGGTGCCGGCAATTTCCAATTTTGACCATAAAAAGTGCCAATAGCCCTTATATACAGGGAGTGGTACCCACCCTCATCCATTACACTTATCCCCAAATGCATGCCAGTCATTCTATTATCCTATATAATAAAGTTCAAGTCTCTCTGCATCCAGTCCCTGTGTCCGTGGGATTGCGCTACTGCGCATGTGCCCCACGGACCGTCTCCTAGCGACGTAAATAGACGCGCAACGGACTACATATGTTATAGCGCCTGTTAATTTAACAGGCTTAATGTCTAGTAATGGATAAAGAAGTTTAAAGTGTAATTTATAAGCATATCAATTATAAGAAGATTTATTCAAAGCATTAGTAAAAAAGCCAGGGTTGTATGAAATCAGGTAGAAGCAATTTTCAGAAGGGATCCTAAAATACATTTCATAAGATATCTGTTTTCCACAGGACATTGACAAACTTGACAAATGTGTTTAATAAAATAAGACAAAAGCTATGACTCAACTATATAATATTCAAATTGAGTCAAGAACCTCATCAAAGTGACATTGCTGCCCGTCCATTTCGTAATAGAATCCCAGCTAAAATTCACAAACTCATTCCTGTATACTGAGCACTTTATTTTCTCCAGAAGGGTTTAGTTTAGCTTTGTATTGTAAGACCAAAATAAACACATTAGGAAATTACTCTGTCAGATAACTAAGTTACCAGTGAACTGTTTCTTACTTAATTAAATTAAATACCCCCATAGAGTAAAGGTATAAAATTCTGAAGAGGAAGAAACTCATGAAAATGTATTAATTTTCTGAAAGCACTACCTTAATAGATCAAACACACACACGCACACACATCTATATATATATATAATATTTATAAAAGGAAAATATTTACTTTTATTTTTTAAAGGTTTTATGTATTATGAACCTGCAGTTTGATTAACAGCCTCAGTTTACACATTATCATATGCTTTACATTTATTGCCCAGTATAATATTTTTAACAAGAAGTGATAATTGTATGGATGGTTATTGTGAGAGTACAGCTGTTGCTTCTTACGGATTTTTCTTGTTTACATGGATACAAAATGTCTTACAGTATTTCTCTATAAATTTGATGTACTGCACTATCTAGTGGCCCCATTTCTAACGCAAAGCACTAAATCTAACCTCAGCTTTTTAGCGTGAGCATAAACAAGCAGAAGGGCAGTGACCATATGACCCCATATCAAACTGGCTTTAAGAAATGTCCCGGAAAACCTTGACCTTTGAAATTGAAAAATAACATATAAAATAAAAAAATGATAGCAAGAAATGGTAAAACGTAGTTGCCATCTTCAGGCTGAGTGTAGAACCTTCAGTTCTACTTTACAGTATTTCGCTGAAAGTGTACACATAAACTGGATTAGTTAGCAAACTACAGTTTGCACTTCATATCACTAATAGCCTGCTCAACCATTCCTTCCCTGCTCAAGTCAGCTGGTTTGTACCAATGTTGCGGATAGCTAGCCAAACATTAGATACCTGTACAGAAGGCTATACCTATCCACCATTCATAAAGCGGCACTTGTAAGGCACTTTCATTGAGGTGTAAGAGCCTATTAACATCTCTTTTTGTCTGTGTGCCTCTAACATTGGTCAGGGCTAAAACTATTTAGTAGCCAATTAGGGTATTTAAAAAAAGATGTTGGCAACTGGAAACAGTGCTTTAATTTACTCCAATTATGTTCTTAACTGTCTCTAAACTGGAATAAAAATACAGTTTGAATGGAATGTGTTCATCTAAACATTGTTTGTAGATTATTTAAAAAGATGACAAGATTTTTAGTCCTTGTGTTTCTTTTTGCCCCTAGGTGGAGCTAACAGATCAAACATAACAACCCCCCAAATGCAGATTTACTTTAATGGCTTTACTGGTACGTCTCTTACAATTGTATGCATGCATTTCTTTCAGTGTCAGAGGGACTATTTCAGATCTGATAGTGTAATATACAGTATGTATCCAATGTACGAATTTTTAAATATTGCCTGAAGCTATGTTGAAAGTGTTGATGACCCAGAGTTATATTTTTTATTAGGTCTATATTGTTAGGTATGGTTTAAATTAAATTTGATTTATCTCAAAATATATTAATATAAAGTAAAAACGAGGATGGACGTACTTATAATGTGGATTTGACTATATCTTAATTTATATTATTTGAATATATATCTACACAATAAAATGTAAATTATTTTATTTTGGTGGTTCAGAACACAGAGACTCAAAAGTTATTTGATGACTGTAGGAATGAAAAAAAAATCATTTTTGGCATGAAAGTGCATCAAATGGCCTGATTATTTAATAGAAAATTGTCTGTTATTTCCCAGTATTTTTATTTTATTAGGTGCTCAAAAAAGTTCAAGATTTTGTAACTATACAAATATCATCAATAGCACTTATCTATATCAAAAGGCTTAATTTAATAACAAGTCTTCTTGGTTCTATATGCAGTGGTTTATTTACATTTTCTCCTACTGGTCTTAAAAAGGCTAGATTTTTTAATACAATGAAGATGATTTGCATCTGAACTGTCCTACTGGCCAATGTGGTCAAAAATGTTTTGGAGTGACTGTCCTCCAATTGATAATACAAAAATAAAAAGAACATAGTGGATTGTGGATCATATTTGCCATGTGTCAGAATATAATGTTTTTAATAGTGAGAGGTGAAAAATACGCAAATTTACAGCGAAATTCGAGAAACGGAGATAAATTTGAGAAATGCATTGAAGTTAAAAGGGCATCAAAATAATTTTGACGGTCGTCAATTTTGACAATTTTTATACTGTACATGCAACTATTTGGTTCAAATGGATTAAAGTCAACGTGCACCCGAATACATTTTTTTTATTCATGGGTGTCTGGCCAATCACTAGTTATGAATTAGAGGATGTTCTATAAATATCTAGGTTCTGCCATCACTGGCAGAACACTCCATATGGGAAGTCTTAATTTGACACTTACTAAAACAAGGCAAAACTTGTCAGTATTGTGGCAAGACCTTGTTACTGTTCCTCCACTTCAGATTATCTGACTGAATACCTAAGAGCAGTTCTCCAGTGAAAACAATGACCACACTAACAATGGTTAAACAGAAACATGTTATTTTAATTGCTTCTGACAAAATGATCTAAGTTTGCAGGTCAGGCTCAAACTGCAAAGTTATGTCCCATGTGCCCCCCCCCCTTAGGTCTCTGACTAACAGGTTAGAAAGATGCAAAGAAGGAAGTATTGTTCTGGCTACTATGTTAGACATTGGCTCACTCCAGTCGTTATAGATAACATTTTTGGCTAACTATATTGAAAATATTTTCTATTTTGCACAGCCTATATTTTTACACAGTTTTATTTTTACACTAGTGTTCCTTAAAATTAATTTTCTGAAAATCACTTGGTATTTTACTATAAAAAGTCCCCAATCCTTTAATTAAACTCTTCAGCACTTGATGAAGTCACTTGAAGACATTAATCCATTGTCCAATCCATTGTGCTATATGGCAATTATAGTATTGCAAAGTTTCTCTACTGGTACTCCTGTACTGAAAATGGACACCCAGGTGTTTGGAACATACACAAGAGATTTTGACTTAGTTTCATCTCATGCAATGAAAATAGGAACACTATGGGGCAAATTTACTTAAGGCCGAATATCGAATGTTAATTAACCCTAGATATTCGACTGTGGAAGTTAAATTCTTCGAATATCGAAGTCGAAGGATTTAGCAATATTCGTTCAAAAGAAAAATCGTTCAATCGAAGGATTAAATCCTTAGAATCGTTCAATTCGAAGGATTTTAATCCATCGATCGAACGATTTTTGTTCGATCAAAAAAAGATAGCTAAGCCTATGGGGACCTTCCCCATAGGCTAACATTGACTTCGGTAGTTTTTAGGTGACAAACTAGGGGGTCGAAGTTTTTTTTAAAGAGACAGTACTTCGACTATCGAATGGTCGAATAGTCAAACGATTTTTAGTTCGAATCGTTTGTAGTCAAAGGTCGAAGTAGCCCATTCGATGGTCGAAGTAGCCAAAAAAAAACATTCGAAATTCAACGTTTTTTTCCCTCTATTCCTTCACTCGAGCTAAGTAAATGGGCCCCTAAATTAAAAGGGAGAAAAGAAACTGATGCAGCCCTGCCACAACGAGGGAATATCAAGAGATGACAACGTTTTGAACCAAAATAATATTTTATGTATAAATGTACTGTAGCTTTTTGAGAAAGTGTCTGCATTCTAAAGGTCAAGTCAGCTTCACTTTTCAAAATATACCTTATTATTTAATATAATTCTCATTCACTTTTGAGCACACATCACTTGTAGACCTGGTAGAGTTAATACAGCATTAGCCTTTATATAGTACATTAGCTTTTGCACTGATGGTAAATCTAATTTTCTAAGTAAACAGCATTGTGACTTCTTAGTTCTGATTTCACATGCCAGGCCATTTACACAAAGATCCCACAGATTGGTGGAAACGTTGCCGTAAACAGGCCTGGCATATGTCTTACTGATATTTTAATGTAGACTGATTTCATTTGTTGGGAAGCTCATTAGGGCCCAGCCAAGCCGACAGCGAGCACAAACATATCCATGCATGAGAGTGTGTTGAGACAGAGGGTGCAGCAAAAGAGTGGCCGGTGAGAGGACAAGTATCAGGACTAGGGGAAAGGGGTGGAAGATGTACATGCCTGGCACCCCCCACATCTGCACCCTAGGCATGTGCCTCTTCTGTCTACACCCAGTTCTTTCACTGAAGCTCATATAATGTCTTTAAAATTTAAAGGCATAAAAAGTTTCAAGCTGAAAATTATTATCTGAGTGTTAATTCATATCTATAACTCACCTTACTAAAATAAGAAGTAGGACTTGTACTCAAGCCTTTCTATCAATTTTTTTATTTTACTTTGATATGTTAAAACAAAGTATTACTCAATGTACTGAATCATGTTATCCAAAGCCTGCAAGAACCTATGCTGTCATTAACTAAAATACTTAAAATATATAGTCTAAAAATTCCTTTAAAACTTGCACTGCAAATCCTATAAGCAATCAAAACATGTCAGAGAAGCAGAGCTCACAGGGAGATATCATAAAAGACAATTAAATACCTCTAAATATATATCCTTTTGGAGCAATGGAAATTAAAGTAGATCTCCAAAGACTTAAAACCAGAAGAACAGTTGGTGGTCCAGCTCAAACATTAAATGAGACGTTGAAACACGGCAATCTTGAGCTACAGGAGACACTCGCAATTATTCAGCTTAATCATACAGTCTTAACCATTCCCACAGATTTGGTGTCAGCCACAATATTATCAAATCTGTCAGTCTATTAGTGTGATGCAGTTGTATAAAATAAAAGTACAGAAGTAATCAGTCTAGATGTTTTCTGACATGGGCACTGTCAAGATTGTAGATATTACGCAAAACATCCATGAAACTATTGCTACCTCCTCCCCCTTTTAGCCCCAGGAGACAAGGAGCAACATCCAGTTTGGTACTGAAATGGACAAAGCTTTTATTGATAGAGAAGATAACCAATGCAAATAAATACAAACATAGATTGTAATCTATGATTTACCAAAAGTACCACCTTGAGGGCTACTTATATGCCAGCCACCCAACCCATAGGGATTTAAACCGGCAAATGAAGCCAGGTAATCAATTGTCACCACTTTACAGGACCCACGCCCGCATCGAGGCAGCCTCAAAGTCTTCATGGCTACTTATCCATGATAATCACTCAGCATAAGCACCCAAAAAAGCAGGCATTTCCCGCCAACTTGGCTGATACCAAAACCATCCATTGGTTGGTGGTTGGTTGGGATGCTGCTCCCTAATCCTTTGACTGCAATTACTTCCTGCCTGCCCTAAGGTACCTCCCTCTCATAACATAACCCTATTTGCTGCTTCCTGTGAGGGTACTGAGAGAGCTTTCTGAAAGTTTGGCAGAATAAGTGTGAGGACATTGTGAATAATTTATTGCAGACAAATCTAATAGTATACAAGTGATATTTTTCACAACTTGGCAATAGTTTACATTTACAGGGTCAGCAGCATGATCACAAGGTAAAATAAACATAGTCATACATCTTTTTTGAGAGTTTCTGAACTTTTTTGTGCCGGCTAGGTTTCCTTCCACTTTAAGGGAGGACGAAATATGAAATCACTGGGAAGTGTGAAATGTGATTATAATTGTGATTATAATTGCTTACCTCATATATCGGGATGGTAGGAAAAATTGCAAAAAACCTTTAAAATGATCACAACAAAGTAAAGAGAGTGTTGTTCAGTCAAAATGATTAATATATTGGTTACCAATGTGAATGCTAAAGTCCTGAATAATTAATTTCCTCAGAATATTACAAATGTAAGTGGTTCTGTTATAATAATATACAGTATGTACGATTCAGGACAGTGGAACTCTCCTTGTTTAACACTAGAAATTTAAACATTTAGACAAAATTAAGACCTTCAGACAAAGTAAACTAGATTAGAACTACTGGATCTCTGTGAATTTAGCTTAGTCACTCTCAGCCCAACCATCATATTTAATCCCTTTAGACTCCCTATTTCCTAGTATGGTTACACTGGATTAAATAAAAGATTGATTTTAATTTTAAAAATGAAATTTTATGTTTATTAGACCTATTCATAAGATATTTGTACAGAGGAATATATTTGATGATGGGGCAGATTTATCAAGGGTCAAATTTCGATTTTGAATTTGGATTTTTGAGTTTTTATGTCCAAAACTGTCAAATTTGACTATGTTGTTATCCAAGTTCGATTCGAGTTTTTTTTAAAAAAAAAATCTAATTAGATTTTTGATTTTATCATACTCTGATCCTTAAAGAACTCAAATTCAAGCCTGCCGAATTGTTGTATAAGTCAATGGGAGAGGTCCAAGGATCAATTTGATGATGTTTGCAGCCTACCTCAAAATTGAGTTTTTAAAAACTTGAATCAAATTCAATTCGAATTCGATTTGAGTTTTCGGGTTGATCCTATTCACCCGAGTTTAGAAAATTTGAATGTCAGGCTGCAAACATCTCCAAATTGATCCCTGGACTTCTCCGATTGACTTAAACAGTAATTTGGCAGGTTTTAGGTGGCGAATAGTCAAATTCAAATTCTTAAAGGGCCAGAGTATGATAAATCTCGAAAATCAAATTTGAATTTTTTTAAAAACTCAAATCGTTCGGATAATTCCGTAGACGATTTGAATTCTATTTTGAATTTTCAATTTGACCGTTAATAAATCTAAATTACAGAAATATTCCTTATCCAGAAATCCCCAGGTGCCGAGCATTCTGGATGAAATGTCCCATACCTGTACTACTTTACCCAGCTGATATTTTCCTTTTTTTCTATATTTTGGTTTACATTTCTATATCTCTACTCTAAGCACTACCTTTGCACCAATGTAATATGTTTACATGAATTCACTCTCACTGAGGACAAGTAATGTGATGTCTTGTTCAACACTCTAAACAGTAAACATATAAAATGGAAACCTGTTAGACTAAACTAACAATGAATCATGTCTTCTAGTCAAGGGGTCCCTAAAGGCTACACAGCCAGCGTTTGAATACAAATGACCGCCTTAATATCAGTAAAGCAATTTGCACTACAGTTGTGGAAAGTGTTCATTTTAAAAACAAACAATTCTCAAGATATCTATTTTAACCAATAATTGTATCAAGTGAATGGAAACATTATACGTAAAGTATCATATGGCAATTTTAGTAACAGCTAAGTTACACTAGCATAATCACTAATCTGTGTAAATCAACAAGATATCTACTGTGCATCCCTTTTATTTTTTACTATAATGTTTTTACATTTTTACAAGACAATATAGTTTTCATGTCCAAAGGTGGTTATTTTGCACAATAACTATGATATTTCAATCATAACATAACAATTAAATAAAATACGAAAACAAAACAAGCTTCTTAAGGTAGCTCCCTATTTTTTCTTTTTTTATGTTTTCATGTCCTCTCTCCAAATTGATAAGTCTTCTGAATGTCTTTTTACTGTGCATCACACTGTAAGAGTACAGTTTATAGTCCTTAGTTCTATAATACCAAGGAATTGCAGTAAAACGTGTAAAATGTAGAGCAGGAGGTGAAGAAAGGGGACATAAGAAAATGGGTTCTACAGCAAGGGTTCTTGAGATCTGTTCTTTTAACCTTAAAATGAATGGGCCATAGATTCTAATAATGCTAGAATCAAAAAATACATTGTACATTGTTACATTATGCAAAGGGTGCAAATTTCTTCCTCTTACTATACAACACGCAAATATAAAAGAGCACAGTTCTACAGTAGATGCAAAACAAATAAGAGATTTTCTTTATACATGTATGGATTCTGTTATCCAGAATGCTTAGGACCTGGGGTTTTCTGGATAACAGATCTTTCCATAATTTCAATCTTAAATCTACTAGAATGATGTAAACACTGCTTAAATGCAATAAGATGGTTTTTCTTCCAATAAGGATTAATTATGTCTTAGTTTGGATCAGCGTCAAGGTACTGTGGTATGAAATATTTTAATTTGGATTATTTGATTATTATAGAGTATAATGGCAGATGACCTTTCAGAAATGTGGAGCTTTCTGGATAACAGCTTTCCGAATAATGGATATAATCTTTTTGTAATATTCTGATCTAACCTAAAGGGTAAAAAAGGTATAAATTCCCTTTAAAATAAACAGGAATACCTATACCGATTTAGACAATAAGGGGCAGATTTCTCAAGGGTCCAAGGGAATTTTCGAGGTAAAAAAAAAAAAATCGAAATTAGAAGTAATTTTTTGGATACTTCGACCATCGAATAGGATACTACGACTTCTAATTTACGTCGACTTCGATTCAAAGTAAAAATCGGTCGACTATTCGATAATCGAAGTACTGTCTCTTTAAAAAAAACTTCGACTTCAATACTTCGCCAACTTAAACCTGCCAAAGTGCTATGTTAGCCTATGGGGACCTGCCAGAGCATATTTCTAAGTTTTTGGGTTTCGAAGGAAAATCGTACGATCGTACAATAAAATCGTTCGAAACGTACGATTCGAAGTACGATCGTATGATCGTACTACGATCTAAATACGGTCGTACAATGAATAAAATCCTCCGACTTCGTATTCGAATGTCGGAGGATTCTATTCAATGGTCGAATTTCGAAGTTTTTTCCACTTTTTCGACCCTTGATAAATCTGCCCCTAAATGTGTATGAATATATAAATGCCCCATTTTCTTGTCCTTGTGTTTCCTTGCTAACTAGAAAGAAACGGCTGAACACAACTAAAAATGTGGTCTTCATATTACGTGGCATTCTAAGCCAGATAATAGATTCAATATTGCTTAAGATGATGGAAATGCAAGCGACAAATAGAAAACATTTGAAAGCAAAATACGCTCTAGCAAGGAACAGATGTTACTCCCCACTGACTAGATTAAGATGTTGCCAAAACGAGATTTATGAAAACATACTGTCAGACTCTCTGGCAATGCAGGATTTCACTTTGGGATGGGATGTCAGTGGAGTTTTGTCCTTTCTGTGCCATTTAGTGGAAGTTTATATCACTCTCTCTAGTATTTTCAGATTCCTCTTGTAGATGAAAGGTTGCCCTTAGCTGTCTGTACTTTCAAAGGATGGGCTAAATCCCTTAATATATTTGTTCAATTTTATTTAGAAAAAAACAACAAGGGATATGTCCTAAGGTTTTATTTATACATTTACAACTCCAAAACAAAACAGTCATGAGTGTTGCATTTAGTGCAGTCATTAAAATATAGTATGACATAAATCACATTATGCAATTCAGTGTATTTGGCCCATTCAGTTTGCAGTTCACAAAGTTACACATTTGGTTCTGCCTTCGGGCAGGATTCGATTCATGTGCCCCACACCGCATAAAATTTTTGGGGACAATGTCTGGCCATATATGTTAGTTTTATCATGGGGAGTTTACTGCTTACTGCATAATCTTGAACCCACATTACTAAATGTGCTTGAAATATATGAATAAAAATATGGGTACCTGGAGATAAAAGCAAAAACATTTAAAAAGCTAGACTTTCCTCAGTTTATTGAATATGCTTACTGTGGTAAGTTCACATCTTTGGGGTATATTTATCAAATAATGAGATTAGAGGTTCTCTAATTCTTCTCTTCTTTTTTTATATCTATGTACTACATTACTATGGAGGCATTGGGGTATATTTATCAAAGAGTGACGTAAGGGAGGACCACAGTCTTCTAGAGTGAAATACCACCTCTCTCCATTCATTTATATCTATTTTTAAAGGCGTATTTATCAAATGGTGAATTTTCACTTTCACCCTTTGATAAATATGCCTTTAAAAATCCCAAAGAGAGAGGTGGTATTTCACTCTAGCGGACTGTAGCCCTCTCTTACTTCACTCTTTGATAAATATAGTAATATAGTTCATTGATATAAAAAAAGAAGAATAAGAGAAACATTTTAAAGAAAATTTAAAAGAGTACTAACAAGTTTCAGTTTTTTAATCTTGTCAATACTGGTAAATGTGATGCCGCCCCATCCTAGCCCATAGCTACTGTATGTCTAGCTGCGAAAACTCTCCTTTCACATCCACCTCTGATTCTAAGGCGCATGTTTGCCCTAAACACTTCTTTGCTGGTTGAACCTTCTGAAGTTTGCTGAGAAACTCATCTTGTTAGAGCTGAGCAATATGAGTGTGATTTGCTATTTTAAACCACCAAAAACTTCCTTTAAAGATGAATAAGCAAAAGGAACTCACATGATGTAATTTTAGTAACTCCCTAGTAGCACTTCAAACTTACCTGGTACCTGGATCCGAGTTTTTCAACAATTCAACAAACAAAGGTACTTTCAGCAAAGTGGACAGCGACCATATTCTTGCTTGTTCCTAGGCATTGCCTACCCAATATCTTCAGGAGCTGCATTTGAACTATGTAAAAATACAAGTGCAGCGGTAAAGTGTTTTTTAAATTTCAAAATTGATTACTTTATTTAGCAAATTACTATTATAATTTTTGCACTTTGGGGAAAAGCAGGACATTCAGGCATTCAAGTTTAATGTTCTCGCCTACAGGGATTTAGATAACATATTTAATAAAGTCACATAACAATGCCAACACATCCTTGATCACCTATGACATCAGTGATTACATTAGCAGTCCTGATAAACAGGGGCTATCCTGGGGCAGCTTCCGCCCGAGGCCGCCCTCCCCTCCTGCTCCTCGCTTAAAGTGATACTGACACTAAAAAACAATTTTTTAATATACAGTATGAATGTGCATTAAAAGTTACCTATAGGTCATGTTGATCATTTTTGCTGAGAGGTTTGTTTTTGTAAGTAATTGTTAGCTGAAGTTCCTAAACCTGGCCGTTTTTCCAACCTGACTGTCCCTTCTCAGCCTGTCAGTTAGAGATTCTAATGCTAACAGACTCCTGCTGCACAAATATGGCAGCCCCCTCATTCAGCAACATGGGGCATCAGGCAGGTACTGTAAAAGCATTGTGCAAATACTTTATGTCAAAGTTATAATTAGCTTTCAGAGGCAATATTATGACAGAATTAAATTTCTGGTGTCAGTATCTCTTTAAAACATCAGCGCTGAAGCGGGTCAAAGGGGGCTGAATCGATAATGCAATGAGCGCAATAGTGTTCTCAGCACTAGAGGAGCTAAATTTCTATGTTAAAACCCAGAAATGCAGCTCTTAACATTACAAGAGGCAGCTTTTTGCCACCCCTTGTAACTGCCCGCTCGCTGCCACCTGAGGCAAGGTTCTCACCTTGCCTCATAGCAGGAGCGGCCCTGCGTCTAACCTCCATCCCTTTTAACTATCCAAACTAAGAATTAAAAATTGGATTTCATTCTAATATTTGGCAACCCCAATGATTATACTTTTCCTTCGCTGTGTAGAAATTTCCTATGGCAGATGCCTACTTGCCCATCCCATTAAAGAAGCTTAAATTAGCACACCTTTACAAATATTTCACTGGTGCCCCCAGTTCATATAGCTTCTGGAATAACTGCAAGAAACACTGCAGAAGTATTTCAAGATCGCCCAAGAAAGAAATAATAGGAACTTGGGACCACTGAAGTGAAGAAGGTTTAAGACTTATAGCCAAATAGGCAAGTGCACTGTGGAGAAGATTCCTATGGGGGGGTGCCTAATTGCCGCCACCAGCCTACCCATCATAAGTTTCTGCTTCACCATTCAGGAGCATCAACACCTACATATGCAAAGACATGGGCTCACATAATGGGACAGGGTACTGTAATTGGCACCTAATGTTTTAATTCTACTGCTGTATTGATCCTTTGTCTTTTATTGTGTAATAAAGCCTTCAAATGCAAGCCACTGTCCTGTCCCTTTACAATTTAGGAATATGTTCTCCAGGCCATCTCATAGGAATTTCTCTGCATCATTACAGGAACGGTTTCTGCATTTACATTCTGCGTAAAAGTAACCTTGATTCCAGAAACTATGTTTAGCTCAACTCATCAAGGTATTAGCTAGTGATTAAAATCACAAGATGTCTAATTGTCCAAAAGTGCTAAATCCCTCTTGGCTCTTGTAAAACAAAATAATTATTTTAATCTCACGCCTTGATCTGATGGAAAATTACAGATGCGTGTAGTGAATTGGTTCTTACATTAGATTTTAGTGCAATACTGTTAATAAACATCTATTTTCTTTAATACGGCAAATGTAAGTAGATATGTACAATAAAAAAAAACCCTTAAATTCTTTTAAATGGCAATCATCTACTGTTAATGATTGTTTACATAAGATATATAAGTATTCGGTTTTCTTCATCATATTTTACAATTTGTTCTTTGCCGGCTAAATAGAAAATACTTTAAGGCCTCTATCTCTTTCTGATCCCCAACAGGAATTGTGCAAGTCAAGGCACTGTTAACACTGTAGCTTAATTAGCACCTGGGCAGTAAGTCAACCAATCAACCAATACTTTCAATGTTCAACCTGCAGCTGGTTGAAAAAAGCTAATCACTGATTGGTTTCTAAGGGTTACTGCCCACTGTTTACAAATAAGCCCCAACATTTCTTAATGTCCTTGATAATGGGCAAGTGCAGAAAAACTCTTTTTCCAGTATGAAGTTTGTGATCACAACCCAATTGCAGCTCCACCTAATGGTTTCAATTGAATTTTATCCAGTAGTGCTCTGAGGCCTCAAAACTAGGCATGCCGAGCAAGACAAGAGATATCATTGTTGTATATGGCCCCTTTATAAAAGGATGTCTAGATACATTATGCATCAGTTATATAAAATTAGTTTTATATTTATGTACCTGTGAAGTAGTATATCTATAAGGAAATTGGGTTTTCCAGATAAGGTTTTTTCCATAATTTGGATTTCATACACTGAGGGGCAGATTTACATATGGTCGAATATCGAGGGTTAATTAACCCTCAACATTCGACTGCCGAAGGTAAATCCTTTTGACTTTGAATATCGAAGGCGAAGGATTTATCGCAATTAACGATTAAATCCTTCGAATCGAACGATTCAAAGGATTTTAATCAATCGATCGAACGATTTTTCTACGACCAAAAAAACCTTAGAAAGCCTATGGGGACCTTCCCCATAGGATTACATTAAGGTTCGGTAGGTTTTAGGTGGCGAAGTAGGGGGGTCGAAGTTTTTTTTTTAAAGAGACAGTACTTCGACTATCGAATGGTTGAATATTCGAATGATTTTTAGTTTGAATCGTTCAATTCGAAGTCAAAGTCGTAGCCGAAGGTCGAAGTAGCCAATTCGATGGTCGAAGTTTTTTTTATTCTATTCCTTCACTCGAGCAAAGTAAATGTGCTCCACTGTCTGCTAAAAATCACTTAAATGTTCAATAAATTCAACAGGACTGTTTTGCAACCAATATGGATTAATGTAGCTTAGTTACTATAAAGTACAATGTATTGTTTATTTTTACAGAGAGAATGAAAATAGTTTTTTAAAAAAAATTTAATTATTTGCTTAAATGGGAGATATGGAAGTAATTTGGGCTTTCTTGATAGTGAGTTTCTGTATAAGGGATCTGGTACCTGTAGGGCCGAAATGCTGACGCCCTTCCCGCAGAATGCCACAGCGTATATGTGCGCATACTCATGCACACACAGGGGGAAAGGAGAGCGTGGTGTCTGGCCAGGTTACCTAGGACTCTGTTTGCTTGGCCCGCCCTGGGGGGTTAGGGTTAGCTTAAACCTTTATATATATATTATTGAATAACGTCCTTCTTTATAACACACCCTGTGCAGCAAAGCACCTGATTTATAAAGATTAAGCAGCGGCAATGTTCATATAGTGTAAATGGGTGCATTTATATACTGTATTTACATACACACATCCTTTTTACTTCAAAATTACATTCCTCTTTCTAAACCATTAGGAAAAAAATGAGCTGTGAACTATAAATTTAGAAAATGATTATTGATGTTGGATTTGTGGTTTTTGTTCTTAAACCCCAGTACCAAGGAGAAATGTACTTAGTAAATACATTTATATGCCAGACTCCTATTCAGAGGGAGGATTTCAGTTATTAAGAGCACTTCAAGCCACACTATTATACTGTTCATTATACGAGAAGCAGATTTTTATCTTATGTGGATATTTTGCATCTGGAGAGCATATTCGCTGCATATTTGCACAATGACAAATGTTATCCAGGAAATACTAAAGAAACATTCTCTGTTGCACACTGACACCACATTATTCATAAGAATTCCAACTCCAGATTTTGCTCTGTCTTTGTCCGTTTACTCCATGCACCATTTGTACAAAATAATTGAGAGCAAATAGCAAAAATACATCAAGTTTGGGCATTCCGGTAACAAGTTTCTTAGCTTTTTCATTTATAATTATGCCATTGAGCAAAATCTTCCCATAAACAGTATACAGTTATGGGACCTGTCATGCTCGGGACCTGGGGTTTTCCGGATAACGGATCTTTCCGTAATTTGAGTCTTCATGCCTTAAGTCTACTAGAAATCCATTTAAACATTAAATAAATCCAATAGGCTGGTTTTGCTTCCAATAAGGATTAATTATTTCTTAGTTGGGATCAAGTACAAGCTACTGTTTTATTATTACAGAGAAAAAGGAAATCATTTTTAGAAATTTGGATTATTTGGATAAAATGGAGTCTATGGGAGACAGCCATTCCGTAATTCGGAGACTTCTAGATATCGGGTTTCTGGATAAGGGATCCTATACCTGTTTGTGATTTGCCTGTAGCCAAACAAAGTCTTAATACAAAGTAATTTACAGGGAAAGCAAAGTGCACTTTTCAGACACAATGCTTTGTGTTTTTTTACTTACAATATTACAGTGCTTTTTCCCATAATTACAGCTTAATTGTAGATGCCTGCTGGGTTGTGGGTGCCACAGTTTGCGTTCAATTCTTCAAAAGCATGCAAGTGTACCATCTGTTTCAACATGCAAGTTGTGCCATCCATTTCAGTGGACCATGATTGAATCATGACCAGTGGTTCCGGTGCCTTTTGACTTTGTATGAGTGGTTTGCATCCATGAACATAACCCACTAGTTGAAAACTGGAATTATTGCCATGTTCAGACCAGTGGTAGTTCAAGAATTCCTAATGCCCATCCATACACTTTCCTTTCATTAATCACAGTGGGCTGGATGGGTGTAACTGGCACTGTAAGTTGCTTTGAGAATCTGGGCACAAGATTTTTTACAAATATCATCAATTGACCAGTTTTTAACGTAGTCAGTGTGTGTATGAATAGTATACCTTATATAATAGCACAAAACATGCTATGGGTACATGAAAAATCCTGTAAATCATTAATAATTGTGATCAGATAGGATCAGATAAAACTACACAATCTATATTGTGAATTGTCTTTTGGTTCAACTCTGGAATTCACAGATTCAAGTTTAGTTATTGCACACTTATTACTTGTTGTAGCCCTTAACATGATGATGTCCTAAAAGTACATGTCAGAACATGTTAGCAAAGTGAAATGTGATAATAAATTAATTTATCAAAAACTTCCCTAAGCACAAAGATCCCCATTGTCAAGAAGACCCAAAACACGGTTTAAATAAAGGGCAATTCCGTTAAGCCACTCCCTTGGCCACAATCAGTTTAGCAGTTATAGGACTTATTACAATGGGAAGTTAAGGTGCAAAGAGTAAATATTTTTGCACACTGGGCTTTGACACCCTCTAGCTTATTTGTTGATATTGTCTTTAGGTACAAAATAGAATGCCATTACCTTGTGGGTTATTTGGGGTTTGAAGGTATTAGCATCATAGGATAGCATATTACATTCATGGAAGCCCTATACCTATTCATTCTATATTTTTGCAATTAGCAAAATACACACTTTGGTGCCAAATGGTGGTGTGGTAAACATGTTTACACACAAGTACCTTTTATAATGGTGTCATGCATTTCTGCACAACTGCAGCTGCATACATAAATGAGCCATTACATCTCCACAATAATAAAGAAATATACTCATCAAGGTCAGTTAGGCTTTTAGCTCTTGTGGGCAGTACTGAAGTATCAGAAATCTGTCAGTTCTGGGGGTTAATTTATGGTATGCAGGAACATCACTACCTTTCTAGACAAACATTTGTTGAAAATGCATATTCAGCTGTCTATTGATAAATAATTGATTATAGATTTTTATCCAGCTAGTTTAGGGAATAGAATTATGACAATACATAATTTTTCCGTAATATGAAAAGAATGCATTTATGCTTTACAATTCCATCTACATTCCAATTGAAGAGGATATCTCTAACAGTTTTCAATTAATTTAAGATAAATGACATATAATAACATGGTAAGTTGTCATTCTAGGAAAAAAATGCTTTATTGTATGATGATTCAAAGCAAAACAGACTTACTGCGAAAGGAATTATAGTAAAGAAAAGCTGAGGCTTTGAGACAGATTTAGAAATATTTTAGTACTATAGTTCTTAATGCAAATTTGCGAGTCTTCAAAAAATATTCTAGAATCTAGAGCATATTTTCATTTTTGGAACGTTTTTCAAATTAAACACAAAAACACAATTTAGAGTTTTGATATATCTGCCCCAAAGGTAGTAATTTATCAACATTCCAATTTGAGTTTTCCTGTGGGAAGAATACCGAATTTGAGTTTTGGAAACTAGAATTTTCAATATTTATTTATGTATTTTAAGAGCAAAAAACCCCAAAAATTCAAAATCATTAAGAATTCTATTCTACCCAGCTATAGTCAGGTGATCCCACTGGTGGTAAATATAAGGACAACAAGACAACACGTTTGGGAGTTTTACTTTGAAAGTAAGTTGCAGGTAAAACTTAGTCCCTTTGTAAAATGTATAATGAAGCAATAGAATTCTTAATGAATCAGATAAAATTGAGCATAGGACTGGCCAGATATGGGATGACTTTGACGTAGTTGGCCAGCTTAAATATATTGCAATATATGGACAAACAATCCCTGTTTTGTTTAAAGGGTCAGGCATTTTTTAGTAGCTGTATGCACAAAATGCATAAAAAGGGGCACATTTATTAAGCTCGAGTGAAGGATCCGAAGTAAAAAAAACTTTGAATTTCGAAGGTTTTTTTGGGTACTTCAACCAGCGAATAGCCTACTTCGACCTTCGACTACGACTTCGATTCGAACGATTCGTACTAAAAATTGTTCGACTATTCGACCATTCGAATACATACTTCGCCACTTTAAACCTACCGAGCTACAATGTTAGCCTATGGGGACCTTCCCCATAAGTTTTCTAAGCTATTTCTGATCGAAAAAAAATCGTTCCAATCATTTTTACTTCGATCGATCGATCTAAGTATTTGCGGTGAATCCTTCGACTTCGAAGTCGAAGAATTTTACTTAGAGGGTCGAATTCGAGGGTTAATTAACCCTCAATATTCGACCCTTAGTAAATGTGCCCCTTAATGTCTGAAATATATTGATAATGGGTTGAGTGCAGAGGACTCTTGTATTTGTCTATATGTATTTTGTGGTCACAGCCTCATTGCACCCCCACCTAATGGTTTTAAAAATTAGTGTTCATGTGAATGCTGCACTACAAGCACATTATGGGCAAAAGGGGGGAAAAGAAGTACATTACATGCAGAGACTGTGAGGTACTCAAGACATACAAAGGAGCAGTAGGTACTGATCCTTCAAGAACATAATATAGAGAAGGCACCACAAGCACTATAACGAACATTATGTAGTAAGAAGTAGAGGGCACTGGCACACCAAATACATACATAGAGAGCAATGGACAATGGCACCACAAGCAGTAAGATATAGAGAATAATGGCAGGCCAAGCACAATATACAATAAAACAAAGTGGGTATAAGTAGGGATGTAGCGAACTGCCGATTTGGTGTTCGCGAACGCCGTTCGCGAACACCGGCAAAAAATGCGAACGTTCGCGAACAGTTCGCAAACTTCGAACACCGCTAAAATCGTTCGATTTGAACGATCGAAGGATTTTAATCGTTCGATCGAAGGATTTTCATTCGAATCGAACGATCGAAGCCATTCGATCGAATGCTTTTCATTGAATCGAATGCTTACAATCGTTCGAACGAATGGAAATCGTTCGATTTTTAGCGGTCGAAGGAATTCGAATGGTCGAATGATCGAACGCGAACTCAAAATGCGAACGTTCCCAAACGTTCGTGAACATTCGGCGGACGCGAACGGTCGAAGTTCGCGCGAACTAGTTCGCGGGCGAACAGTTCGCTACATCCCTAGGTATAAGTACACGAATGTATTATATAGTAGGAATCAGTGAACACAGGCACTCCAAGTCTATTATAAGTTGTAGCACCTCCCCATTCACTGCCTCACTCTATTTCTCTGCCAAAATGCAAGGTATGAGGAGCTGTAGGCCTGGAACGTTGTGTAACCTGTAGTAGGGAAAGCCATGCAATGACTGCATTAGTAATGTGAAAAATTCTAATATCTCTCACTACATGGATCCCTCTTCTGCTAGTTATATTAGAATGGGCTCTTACAGTAGCAAAGTAAAAAAAACAAAAAAGAAAATAAAAGCAGTCCTTACAAGGACTATTGGGTTATTACAGCAGTCAGCAGATGAGATCAGAAGCAGTGCCCACAGCAGCTACATACAGAGCACTGCAGTAGAAGGTAGATTACTAGTCAGCAAAGCTAACTAACCTAAACTCACTGTCCCTCAAATCCCTGCAGAGTTCTGTCCCTACAATACAGAGCAGTATCAAGTAGATTACTAGCCAGCAAAGTTACTATCAACTGTCCCTCAAATCACTAACAGCTCTCTCCCTACACTAGCTCTTCCAAGCACACACAGGCAGAATGAAAAAACGCTGCAGGGCTTCAGTTTATATATGGAAGGGGAGTGGTCCAGGGGGTGTGGGGGTGGTTCAGGAGGGAGAGCTTCCTGATTGGCTGCCATGTATCTGCTGGTCTGGGGTGAGAGTTAAAAAATAAGCGCCAGCTAAGGCGAACCCAATTGGCGAACGTCGCGCGACGTTCGCGAACATTCGGCGGACGCGAACAGCCGATGTTCGCGCGAATTAGTTCGCGGGCGAACAGTCCGCGACATCTCTACCCATAACCCATAGCAGGATGGCAAAGGGGAAATTCCAGGTATAAATATCCCCAGAACCCATAGCAGGATGGCAAAGAGTTAATTCCATATATAAATACCCCACAGAACCCATAGCAGGAGAAGAAAAAAGTACATTGACAAATTGGCAATGATCAGCCGCTCACCCTCACCTAGGGGTGTTAAAGGGGTTGTTCACTTTTGCTTTTGCTATCCTGGATAAATTTGGCTATCTTTAATATTTAATACATAAATAATGTAATAAAATCTCTTTTCCAGTGAACTGTGTTTTATAAAAGGCATGTGGTGACATGCACTCATGTGTCCGCTACTTTCTTTTTAAAACCGGAAGTTAGTTGCATCCCTTAACAGATGATTATCCAAAAGCTTTTTTAGAGATACTTTTCCTTTAAACGTTTTTAATAACAGAGTGAAAAAAAAAATTCTGAGATAGGTTTAGTGATATCTGAAGCATTTGCTTTCCAAGGGGCAGATTTACTAAAGGGCGAAGTGGCTAACGGTAGCTACAGACCAGGCAAAGTAATTAGATCTTCCTCAATCTTCTGTCACTTATATTATGGGGCCGATTCACTAACTTCGAGTGAAGGATTCGAAGGTAAAAAACTTCGAACTTCGAAGTTTTTTTTTGGGCTATTTCGACCATCGAATGGGCTACTTCGACCATCGAATGGGCTGCTTCGACCTTCGACTACGACTTCGAATCGAAGGATTAGAAGTAAAAATCGTTCGACTATTCGACCATTCGATAGTCGAAGTACTGTCTCTTTAAAAAAAACTTCGACCCCCTAGTTCGCCATCTAAAAGCTACCGAAGTCAATGTTAGCCTATGGGGAAGGTCCCCATAGGCTTGGCTAACTTTTTTTGATCGAAGGATATTCCTTCGATCGTTGGATTAAAATCCTTCGAATCGGTCGATTCAAAGGATTTTATCGTTCGATCGAAGGAATTATCCTTCGATTGTTCGATCGAACTATCTGCGCTAAATCCTTCGACTTCGATATTCGAAGTCGAAGGATTTTAATTCCTAGTCGAATATCGAGGGTTAATTAACCCTCGATATTCGACCCATAGTGAATCGGCCCCTATATTCTGTGAGCTGAAAATGCATCAAAGTCGAAAAAACGCTGGTGCCTGCAAAAGACCAACAAACTTTTTTGGGTAACTGGTTTTCCCCATACATTTGCAAACATATGCAACATTAATTTTACAGTGGCACATGTGTAGGGCATTAGAATAACTCTATTGTCTTTATTAAGGTTCCCTGGACATGTGTTTTAAAAAGCGTAATTTGTAAGTATATGCACCACAATGAAACGCCGCATTTTAGTGAATTGGCGTAGTCTGAGTGCATTTGTGCCTGGCGAAGTGTTACAATGGGTGCGAAGCAGTCGCTGGCAGCAATTCACCCATAGTAAATCTTCCCCCAAGCATTTAACGAAAAAAATCTTTTTTATAAAACACATTTATTTTTTAAACCTTTTTTTTTATAATAGAGTGAATGTGAGATTTGGCTTAAGTGAGATTTGGGTTCAGTGACATCTGAATCACTGGCAGCAATTTTGTTTTCCAAGCATTTAGCTGAAAAATCTGCTGTTGGTATTTAATGCATGCTCTATTAGCGGTAGAATGCAAATTTTATTTAAGGGTTTGGTCACCTTTAGGGATGGGCAAATTTTTTCGCCTTTTTTCGCCTTGTTTCGCCGTGGCAATGACGCCCATAGACTTGTATGGCAGCGTGCGTCCAAAAAAAAACGCACATCAAAAAAAAAATTGCTGCGCGATAAAATTTTTTTGACGCCCACAGACTTTAATGGGCGTTGGCAAAATGAAACGGCTCAAATTCGCCCATCCCTAGTCACCTTCCAAAACCTATTTTTCAGTTTAGTTGTTTTCAGATTGTTTGCGGAAAGTTTTTATGCATTGATTTGGAAGTTTTTTTTAAAATTGTTTTTCATTTTTTATTTTTGACCGTTTTCCCAAAACTGCAGTTTCATGTTCGTGCCTGTGGTGTTTCTGGCATCTCAGTGATCCAGTTGCAAATTCTGAACTGTTACAATTTGCTACATTAGTTGATACAATTAGTTGATACATTTCTCAGCAGCATATATGGGAATATCGGCAACTATTGTATTAATTATAATACCTGCCTTTAATGCCTTTAGATTAGGGATGTCGCGGACTGTTCGCCCGCGAACTAATTCGCGCGAACATCGACTATTCGCTTTCGGCGAATGTTCGCGAACGTCGCGCGACGTTCGCCAATTTGGGTTCGCCTTAGCTGGCGCTTATTTTTGCCCTCTCACCCCAGACCAGCAGATACATGGCAGCCAATCAGGAAGCTCTCCCTCCTGGACCACCTCCACACCCCCTGGACCACTCCCCTTCCATATATAAACTGAAGCCCTGCAGCGTTTTTTCATTCTGCCTGTGTGTGCTTGGAAGAGCTAGTGTAGGGAGAGAGCTGTTAGTGATTTGAGGGACAGTTGATAGTAACTTTGCTGGCTAGTAATCTACTTGATACTGCTCTGTATTGTAGGGACAGAACTCTGCAGGGATTTGAGGGACATTTTAGGTTAGGTAGCTTTGCTGGCTAGTAATCTACCTTCTACTGCAGTGCTCTGTATGTAGCTGCTGTGGGCAGCTGTCCTGCTGCTGATCTCTCATCTGCATCTGTTCTTCAAACAACTGCCACCTAGCTGTGTGATCTTTTTCACATTCTGTCTAAATATCAATAATAATACCGTCTCCAGAAACACCACCTGAGTGACGTTTTCCAAGCAGCAATAATATATTCCGTATCCACTGCTGTAGTGTATACGTTGCCCTTGCAGGCATTGTTTGCCCAGTCTTTAACCAAGTGCCACCTAGCTGTGTGAGCTTTTTCACATTCCGTGTCCAGAAACATCACCTGAGTGACGTAGTGTGATTTCTGCCCTTTACAGCACAAAACGCAGCGCTGTGTCAACAATGGATTTTTCAGATACATTTTTGCCCTTGATCCCCCTCTGGCATGCCACTGTCCAGGTCGTTGCACCCTTTAAACAACTTTAAATCATTTTTCTGGCCAGAAATGTCTTTTCTAGCTTTTAAAATTCGCCTTCCCATTGAAGTCTATGGGGTTCGCGACGTTCGCGAACTATTCGCATGTTTTGTCGCAAGTTCGCGAATATGTTCGCGAACATTTTTTCCGCCGTTCGCTACATCCCTACTTTAGATAAGATATTTTTAAACTTCAAAATAAAAAAATGACCACAAACCGAAATTAATTGAAAAAAATTATTTAATTCTGGTGAATCTAAAAACTGAACTGCAAAAAGTGTTGGAAGGTTAACACCCCCTTTAATAAAAATACGGATAGACGGATCAGAAATACATAAATGGATGAAAGTGTCTCTAAATAGTATAAAGAAAATTAAGCACTGGTAAAAAACTTGATAAAATACCTGAACATAAAACAAAAATATGAAAGCAAAGTTATTCTTTCAAAGACCTTATATATTATAAAAACTAAGAAGTGAGTGCATAACTGCATTATGTTGGATGTATTAGTAGAATTCTTTTTTTTCCTTTGCAAAGAAGGTATAACTCAATTAATAATTATAGCAGGTTATTCTCAGTAGCAGATATTTAATTTCCCTAAGGGAGAAACAAAAGTCTTATGTTCATTACAAACTCAGCACTTACTGCAGTGAATACTAAATGGGTTCTAACTCATTTCATATTTATTAACTGACAGGTATTTGTTTCCACTTTCTTATCCTCAGTTTTGGAAGAATGTTTCCAAAATCAAGTTGCATTGGAAGAATCATTCTCTTCTACATAAGACACATGTGCATGTTCAGATTCAGTATAGCATATTTGAAATTTATTTTAGGGTGGCTTTTTACCCCAAATACATTTCGTTTGAATAGTCTCAGCTTCTCAGTGTGATTTAAGGCAAAGGAAAGCAAATTATTTTAGTAAAACTCTAATTTATTACAAACCATTGCAGTCAATGGCTGCAATGGCAAATACACAGGTTTAACGGTATACATACTTGAGATATTGCTTATATTCACATGTAGATTTTAATATTGTATATGATGCACCTCATACACTCTTTGTAACACATCCTTAGCAGTTGCTGTCAGGAAGCCGGTTAATTGCTGTCTTATGTGCACTAGAAACTCAGGTGGGTAATACATTGCAGAATGACTCTCACTCTATGCAACACAATGGGGCAGATTTACTAACCGGCGAAAATTTGCAAGCGTCCACTTCGTACCCAGTGCAATACTTTGCCAGTATGAAAATTCGCCCAGACTACGCTAATTCACTAAAATGTGAAGTTTTGTTGTGGGCGCCAAACGATGGCGACTTTTGCTAGTGTTACTTTCGCAATGCGAGCATTTGATAGTGAAGATGCACTAGCGTTCATTTCTGCCTAGCAAAACTTCACTAGGGATCTTGCTCTCAGGTCAATTTGCATAGGGTGGGAAATTTAAAGTGTATGGACGTCTTTATGTTAAATGTTGGTGAATATACTTACAAATTACACTTTTTAAACACATGTCCAGGGAACCTTATTAAAGACAATAGAGTTATTCTAATGCCCTACACATGTGCCACTGTAAAATGAATGTTCCAAATGTTTGCAAATGTATGGGGAAAACCGGTTACCCAAAAAAGTTTAAGCAAAAGTTTGTTAGGTCTTTTGCAGGCAATCAGGCTGAAAAAAGGAAAAGACGTCATCGTTTTTTTTGGACTTTGATGCATTTTTGTCTCACAGAATATAATGTAAGGGACAGAAGATTGAGGAAGATCTAGCTACTTTAATGCACTTTGCTTGGTCTGAGGTGACGAAAGCAAGTCTGGAGAAAGAGGTAACGCTCAGTAAAATCTGCACTTTAGTGAATTTGCAGAGTAACATCCATTCGCCAGAGCGAATTGTCTGCGAATGACTGTTAGTGCCTCTCTTTTGCTAGCGAATTGGCGCCTGCACCCGTTAGTTAATCAGCAATGTCCCTGCGGGTGGCAGCGATAGCGAATTGATGCTAGTGTTAGCCACTTCACCCTTTGGTAAATCTTGCCCAATGTTCCAAGCATAGCTCTGGGGCTCCTGATGCCTGGAAGGTGTGGAAATAGAGATGATGAAGCCTGTATGGGCGGATGAAGACATGACAGTAAGGCATGAGAGAGAGAAGAAGAAAGGACAGGAACCAGAAGTGGATTAGTTCAGAATAGGAGGGGGTTGGTGGATAAAAAGAAATAAATGTGGGAGAAAAGCCACACATGTCAGAAGCAGGCCCATCCTTCCCTCCCCTTTTTTCCTTCCAGGAGTACAAGGAGTCCACATGGTAAGTAGGTGATGGAAAGGTTGCCAAGGGGGGCTTTCAGGAAGGAAGGGTTAGGAAATGGGGTATTTCATTTGTCGCTGTGTTTTGCCAGTGGTCCTGGGAAAGCAGGGAGTTAAAAAAAGGAAGTATGAGGGGTTCCGGAGAGAAGGAGGAAAATTGTATAACTGGCCAACTTGGCATCGGGTCCCATGGTGGCAAAGGCTCAATATTAATAGAGAAACCTGGAAAATTTGATTCAGAAAATCGATATACTATGTTCTGAAAATTAAATATTATATTCTTGTCTCATATTTTGGTAAACTGTGCTTTATTTAGAATTCATGGATTTGGCTAATTTTATTCCACCGCACCTTTACCATTCTGGCTACTATGAACAGGTTTGCTACAAATCCTACATGGCAAAATCCATCGTACTTCTTGCTCTAATAAAATGACAAGGAATAAGATTACAGAAAGAAATATACATGGGTCTAAAATTCTAAAGTTTCATATAGGTGCTTGAGCAGAATGGGTTGTGTATACCTTATGTTGACCAATGGCATATGGCTGTGTTTCTTCCATGTATCAGAGGCCAAATGTTCTGCATATATACAAGCCTTCACCTACATTTAGGGGCAAATTTATCAAGGGTCGAAGTGAAAATTCAAATTTTTTGAAGTTCAACCTTTTAACTTTTTTTTAACCTGCTTAACTGCCAGTTGATCAAGAGGAAGGCAAAAAAAAAACATCTAAAGCCTCTCCAATTTGTCTCTGGGGGGGGGGGAATTCCTTCCTGACTCCAAAATGGCAATCGGACTAGTCCCTGGATCAACTTGTACTATGAGCTATTTCCCATAACCCTGTATTTCCTCACTTGCTAAAAAGCTATCCAACCCCTTTATATTCGAATTTATTAGAGTTAAAAAAAAACTCTAATAGGTCAAAATTCAACCTTTGATAAATAATCCCCTTACTGTCATGTGCAAGTCTCAAGGGCTGATTGAGTGTGAGAGAGTTGTCAGATTATGGCTTCTCCCATTTTAGGACTGGAAGCACAAAGGAAAAGTCGGAATGGAATTGCCTACCACGCAAACCATTGTGACCTATAGTATACATAAAACAGTTTATAAGTCTTTATTGTCCATTTAGTCAGGGTTAAATTGTGGAAAGCAATAATTAAATGAATATAAATGATATACGTTTATATATTATATATATGACTTGACCAATTCTTTGTTGTATTACTAGTAGCTTAATCATAAAATAATCATAAAATCAATTACAGCAAAATATACCTAATTAATAGGACTAGCAATTAAGAAATTAAATCCTCCATTATTTTTGTTTGTTTTATACAGTATAGCACTGTTTTTCAGGCAGAGATTGGCTTGGTAAACATTAAGGGGGCCATTTATTATTCTGTCTGAAATGAAATTTGCAGGAAAAATGGTGTAAAATGCCTTGTAAAATAAATGGTGAACTTGTCAAGTTGTGTGATATTTTACACCATGTGAACGCTAGAGTTTCTGCCATTATTTTACACTGCCTTAGGCCTTTGTAAGCAAGTTTTGCCAGAAGTTGCTCAAAGAAAAAGCGTATAAAAAAATTACGCCATTTTTCACAGTTTTTTACACTAGGGGCCTATTCACCAAGGGTCGAAGTCGAAGGATTTTAGCGCAAATAGTTTGATCGAACAATCGAAGGAATAATCCTTCGATAGAACGATTAAATCCTTCGAATTGAACAATTCGAAGGATTTTAATGCAACGATCGAAGGATTATCCTTCGACCAAAAAAGTAAGACCCTCCCCATAGGCTAACATTGACTTCCGTATCTTTTAGATGGCGAACTAGGGGATCGAAGTTTTTTATTAAAGAGACAGTACTTCGACTATCGAATAGTCGAACGATTTTTAGTTTGAATCCTTCGATTTGAAGTCGAAGTCATAGTCGAAGGTCGAAGAAGCCCATTCGATGGTCGAAGTAGCCCAAAAAACACAAATTCAAAGTTTTTTTACTTCGAATCCTTCACTCGAAGTTAGTGAATCGGCCCCCTAGTGATGTGTGGCCAATTTTTCAGCTATTTTTTACACCACATAATAAATCTATTCATAAGTTAAATATAGAAATTTTGAAGCTGCTTATTCCTGCCACATATACACTCTATAATCTCCCTTACTGACTTTTGCGTTTTTCAGTGGACACATCATCTGCTGATTCCAGTTTTGTGTCCTCATCCTGGGAAACATTATAACACAAGATACAGACCTCTCCTTTTGTAATTATGATTAACCCTAGTTGGGGAATTAGAGTGTGGCTTGTGGTCCTCTTGTCAAAGAAATCTAATGTGATTGAAGATCTCTTGCTTATATTGCACCAACATTCTGTTGTAATACTTTAAAAATATACTTTGTTGATTGTTTTTTTTATAAATTCACAGTTATTTGAATCATTTATATTGGTATTACAACAAACAGACATGTATCATATAATGAAGGAGTCTGAAACAGCAGTAAGAGGTTAAGGGTTGTTTGTGTTTTAGATCACAGAAGTATAATTGTTTTGTTTACAATGCAAATAGAACCTCTTTGCAGACATTCTATTAAATATCCTCTTGTCTTATTTATACAAATCCCAGATCCTTTTACACTTCTCTCCCTTTATTTGTTTTCTAAATGAAGTTTAATTTGTTAGATCTCCCTTACTTGGGAATATAAATATTATAAAATCAGAAGAGTATCTTTTAACAAATTCTATTACATCGGAACATTAAACCTTTTGAGAATTGTTCCAATAGCTACAGTTCCGCAAGCCTCTTTAATTAGGAAATGTGTTTATGTGAAGAACAATATAGACAAGAAATAGTAACTACTCACAATTCTTTCATGGGCACTTTAATCCGTTATTAATATGCAAATTTTGTTCTTTAGAAAAATATTTTTTTTATTTTAATACAGTTTGGAAATTGTCTTATGTTCACAGAAGCCTTTTTTGAATAATTCCAAGTGAAACTTTCTTTAATAATAATTCCCAGGATGTCTCTGCAATTGCTATTTTACTTTAAAATCATATGAATTTCATTGAGTAGTATTTGTAAGAGCCATGTTCCCCCAGAGTTCAGTGGCATATTGTAAATTGAAAAGCAAATAATCAGACCAAGATATATATGGATAATTTAACTTTAAGGGGCAGATTTACTAAGGTTCGAGTGAATTTTCGAAGTACAAAAAGTTGAATTTCGAAGTAATTTTTTGGATACTTCGACCATCGAATAGGATACTACGACTTTGAGTTTACTTCGACTTTGATTCGAAGTAAAAATTGTTTGAATATTCGACCATTCGATAATCAAAGTACTGTCTCTTTAAGAAAACTTCACCTTCAATACTTCGCAAAATTAAACCTGCCGAATTGCTATGTTAGCCTATGGGGACCTTCTACAAACTTTTTCTAATGGTTTACACATCGAATAAAAATCGTTCGATCATACGCTAAAATCGTTCGATTTTTATTCGATCGTAGGATTGCCAAAATCGGTGAAAAAAATTCGATATTTGAATTGGAAGTTTTTCAATTCGATGGTCGAATTTCGAAGTTTTTTGTACTTCGAAATTCGACCCTTGATAAATCTGCCCCTAAAAGAACCATGTGTGTCTTTACAACCTTTTATAGGGTTAGTGAACACATTTATAGGGTTAGTGAACACATGTAGGGAAGCCCTATACACAAGCTGAGAGGTGCATCTTTTTAAGGAAGAAAAGAACACGTGTTAAATGTTAGTGATGATGACGATGAAAACGAAACATAAACACAATACACAGGATCCATATTTAAAGGCAATAGCAGCCCAGAATGTGCCATAGTGTAGCTCCTGAGTTCATTTGCATCTTGGTATTTACCAATTGCAACCAATAAGTTATTAGATATTTTAAGCAAGCTGCAGGAAAAATTATGAAAATTTCTTACAGGGACTTGTTTGGAGTAATGCAAACAAACAACATACAAATTAAGTTAAAATACAGATGTAATATACTATTTTTTTCTGTTAAAAGATTTCAATTATATACCAAAGAGATCTTAATACACTGAAAATCACGATGCATAAATCGAAAAACTGACCATCATTTGTCGTTTTAGTTTTAGCTAGCATTGTCTCCATAGTGAGTTCAACTACTTATCTCTCATTGTAGCCCAGAGCATTATTCAAGTCAGACTTTGCTAGTAGGCACAGCTAACACTGTATAAAGCATGCTTTTAAAAGCAAAAATGAATAAAATGAATAAAATAATATAATAAAGAATGAATTTCCTAGTCATTATTTTTTTTTGAAGTGCTGTACAAAGGTTTAACGCATATTTCTTTATCAGAAGCAATCATAACCATTCTGAAGAGTTTTTTTCATCCTTTTCTTATATAATTGTATCAATTTATAATGCATTTCATTCCAGCTATCTAATGCTGTACCTGTATTGTGTGATTAAACTACTGCTACAAAGGTTTCTCATGTAAATAACATCATTATGGTAAAACACACAGCAGTGCATTAAGTAATTGTGTATTTTCAAAAAAATAACTTTGCCACAAGTTGAGGCTAAAAATACTGGAATCAAATCAGCTTTTCTCCAATCCATTTGTATCATATCAGATTAAAATAAGTGAAAATGTCCTGGCTATTATAAACTAAGCTCTCCATGGAACCCATGGAAGTGTTCCATCAAGGTAGCTTTGTTTAGATTGCCTTTATTTACATGTGTAAGAACCATTTCTTGAGTCAGCCACTGACACTTTGTCTGAGCTAAGTCTGCTTTACTACTGCACTGTGAGTCCTGTAACACTGGCTCCTCTATAGCATTTTTAAAAGACCAACTCAGCCCACACAAAGTGCAGGATTGGTCTTTATAAGACAATCAAATTCTTATTTTACTTTAGCCTTTGCTGCTTTGCAACTTTATAGTTCCTAAATGGTTTCTGTTCCCAATGACTTTTAATGCTTTTTTCTTCTTCCTATTTCCTTAGATTTGTATTGACCACATAGGGTGGTCGTTAATGCATTTACTTTTCTTTCATAAATAATTAGCACAGTAATGATTTAATATCAAAGGATAATTTTTCTATGTTTAGTAGAGACTTCTCATTGTGTTTTGAAATAATGATCTTAAAGGTGTAGTTCAAGTGAATTGTTAAAATGATATAGACCAAGGGTCCCCAACCTTTTTCTCTTTGAGCCACATTTTAGGGAGCAACACAAGCATAAATATGCTCCTGGGGATGCCAAATATGGGCTTTGATTGGTTATTTTGTAGCCCCTGTGTGGCCTGGCAGCCTACTGGAGGCTCTGTTTGGCAATTATTTTTATATTTAATTAAAACTTGCTTCCAAGTCGGGAATTCATAAACAAGCGCCTGCTTTGAGGCCACTGTGAGCACATCCAAGGAGTTGGTGAGCAACATGTTGTTCATAAGTCATTGGTTTCCTTTTAAGACACTTTAATAAGTTTATAATAACTATAATAAGTTTCCTTTTCTGTGATTAGGATCAAAGTCTGTGGTTGAGTACCTGAAACAGATGGTATTCTAGTATTCCATTCTGGTCATGTTCCAGAAGGATTTATGTAATCTGGTGCAAATTGTTTGGCACTAATGTGTTCTATGCCAAGACTAGGGTTATGACTCATAAAAACCCATTATTTGGCATTAAAAAAAGGAACACACTATACTCCAGCAAAATTGCAGAAAATGTACCCCAATTGCCCTAATCTATGTTGGCAATGTAACACTGATTTGGGCACTCACACACATATATGGTTAACTTGCTCCAAAATGAAACATTACTGGGACGAGGTATTAAGCATAATAAACAAACATTAAAGGAGAAGGAAAGCTATGGAGGCATTTTATTGCTAATAGATTAGCTGCAATAGTGCAAGCTAGAATGCTATATTTATTCTGTAGAATGTTTTACCATACCTGAGTAAAAAGCTCTAGAAACTCTCTGTTTGTTTAGGATAGGAGCTGCAGTATTAATGTGGTGTGACATCACTTCCTGCCTGAGTCTCTCCCTGCTCTGGGCTCAGATTACAGTAGAGAAGGGAGGGGGGGGAAGAGGAGCAAACTGAGCATGCTCTTGCCCAGGGCAATGAGGTTTAAGCTGAAGGCAGGAAGTCTGATACAGAAGCCCATGTGTACACAATAGAAGGAAAGAAATGCAGTGTTTCTTTTGACAGGGGACTCAGAGCAGCACTACTTTGGGGGTTTACTGGTATATTTAGATGGACCTTTCTGATAAGGCTTACTTAGTTTTAACCTTTCCTTCTCCTTTTAGATAGAACATCAGGCACAAATACTATTAAACTTACCTTTTGGAGAAAATGAACGATGGGACACCTTAACTCTTTTCTTCTCCAATCTGCAAAGGCTATGGTTCCAAAGAAATGGAAAACAGAGTTAGCACCTACATTGAAAGAATGGATTACGAATACTGAAGAGATAAGACAAATGGAAGAAATAACCCATATTATTCATAACCAAAGTAGCAAATTTTGGAAAATCTGGTCCCCCTGGATAACCTACATTAAATCCCTATGATTGATAATATACAAATAAAGACTGTCCGTTTTACATAGTGTAATACTCTTTCTTTTTAACAGAGAGCCTAACACCCCAAATCTGCGAAAGATGTTATTAAACGCCTAGACAGGTAGAATATAATTGTTGAATTTAGGTATCACCTGTTGTCAGTATTTACCATGTATATGAATATGTGTTACGTGTATTGGAAAATATCACCCCCCCTCCCCTCCTTTCTTCTTTCTGTACCGTTTCCATCCCTTCTTTCTGAAAATACTTACGGTAAAATAAAGAATTTACAAAAAAAGGAACACATTTTTGAATGAAAACTGAATTGACCTGACTTTTAACAAATATTTTTTTTTTATTCAAATATAAATCCAGATCGAAACAGACATTTTAACCCTTTGAGATATTTAATGTGGTTTTTTTTTTCTACTCCAAGAGGATTTTAAAAAATATTTTGTACGTGTATGTGCAAAGCTTTTTATGCTAGCTGTTCACGAGTTGCATGTTTTTGTTATTTAGTATAATTATAGATTTACAGGTATACATTTAATATAGGTCTAGGATATTTCCCATAATATAAAAAAATGTTGAAGATCAGCAGTATGAGTTAAAAAAAAAACTGGTTCAAACATTGCTACACAAACCCTATAGAGTGCAATATAGGTCATATATTGATGGATACTGCATGGCCTTTTTGTATTAGAAATTAATTACCTGTAAAAGGATTTTTTACACAAATGAATACTTTAACATTGTTTTTTCTCATCCTTAAAAGAATACCTTTTAGTAGCAAGTGAACTACCTGTAAAATGAATATTTATATAAATTAATTAATCCCCTCTTTAATATTATTTGTTTTGCCTCCTCTTTAAAAGAATACCTTTCAGTAAGAAAGTAATTACAAATTTTACAATGAATCCTCCTTAAAAGAATTTCAGTAAGGAAGAGAATGTGGTCTCCAATTAGATTAAACACAGACAATGTATAAGTTCATACAGTCAATGGCTTGTCAAAGAAAGCCGTTGAAAAGTTAGAATACATTGAGATATGGAGATATTTAAAATTCCTACAATCCTCTAGGGAAATTGTAAGGTAATTGAAAAGTAAGGGTTGAATACACTGGGCTATGCAGACTTGAGTGGAAACGGTGTATTTCTTTGCTTTTTAATAGAAGAGATTCGGTCAATCTTTTCTTTTAAATACAAATAGTGAACACATGCAAGTAGCGAAATCCTCCAAAAAATGAAACAAGTACACCTAATCCAAATTCAGTGGGAAATGTTCGCACAATAACTTTATCTCTCAATAGTCTGCTTTAACAACATTATCTGAAGCAGCTTCCCGAATGTTCTCTTCATTTCTACCACCTGCACTAGAAAGATAATTACAAAATATAGCAATTGCAAAAACAATGCCGCTGACTGAAATCGCCATGTTAAAATTTATGAGAGATGCTTTGTTCGTGCTAAAAATGGACACAGTTGCCAGGTTTGGAAATCCTCTCAAATATTTTTTTTTTTGCATTTGAAATGCAACATATGATTTAATATATCAGAGAAGCAAGCAAGGATGTATTGGCTATAAAGCCAATAATATCAATATACTGTATAAAGCCCATACATGCACATTTTTCAATAAAATAGTTTTAGTGGCCATAAAGTTTGATTTTTCCTTCCGTTTCCTTTATGTTAGTAAGTGGCAGCTTTAAGCAAGAATATGTATTGTGAGGAAACAGGTCATGCCCTGTGAGTGAAACACTTAGGGGTAATTGTATTCAAACTTTTAAACAAGGAAAAGTTTAATTAAAGGTTAAGTATTTTCTTTCCTTTTTGTTAAGTAGAACAAAATGTTGCATCAGGCTTTTATTCATGTTAAAGGACATTTTGTACCACATCAATTTCCTTGATAAAATGGGAATTGTAACCCTTTATGCAATATGCTTCCTTTAATACAAAAGTTACCTATATGATGGGTTTTTTTTGGTACAAGTTCATTAAAAGTTTAAAAAAAAAGTTGTTAAAAGTGTATAAATGCCTGTGGGAAGAAAACTTGCTTCTGAGATTCTGCCAGGCTTACCTGCATTATGTACCAATAGACCTAATATGTAACCACTTCAGTGCAGTAATGGCTGAGCAGGAGTTGAGCTCCCTAAAGGAGAAATACACCTTAAAAAAAGATATGGCTTAAATGCCATATTTTATATACTGAACATATTGCACCAGCCTAAAGTTTCAGCTTGTCAATAGCAGCAATGATCCAGGACTTCAAACTTGTCATAGGGGGTCACCATCTTGGAAAGTGTCTGTGACACTCACATGCTCAGTGGGCTCAGCCTTATATTGTGACTTTTATATTCTATGGGGCAGATTTATCAAAGGTCAAGGTGAATTTTCGAATTTCGAATTCCCTAGTACTTCGACTAGGGAATAGTCCAAATTTGAAAATTCGAATAGCGATACTTATCATGTTCTGTCTCTTCGACCATTTACCATCTAACACCTGTCGAATTGTTGTTTTAGCCTATGGGGGACCTCCTAGAACCTATTTGGAGTCAATTGGTGGACTTTGAAATAGGTCAGAATCGAAGGAATAGCGCATTCGATAGCGCATTCGATCAAATTTGATTCAACGTTTTTCCCCAAAAAAACTTTGAATCAAATTCGATTGAATGCACTATTCCTTCGATTCCTTCGATTCGAATGATTCAAATATGGACCTATTTGACAGAAAACCGACCTATTTGACCAAATAAAACTTCGACTTAATTTTGGTTGGTCTTTTTGAATTCGAATTTCGAAGTTTTTTCAAATCGAAATTCGACTCTTGATAAATGTGCCCCTATGTGAACTGTTCCTAAGCTCAGTGACAACAGCTCAGAGCATGTGCAGTGAATCATCAGACAAGAAGATGGGGAGCTACTGGGGCATCTTCAGAGACACAAATCTTCCCTGCTAAAGGGCTGTGGTTTCCTTGGGATGGTACAGAAGCCCAAAACATAATGTACAACAATTCTAGCTACTTCTTTAGTTCACCTTTAATTGACAGCTGTAAAAACACTGGCATTTATTGTCTGCTTAATATTCAGTTTAATTCATTGCATCTCTATCCCTCTTTCAATGTAAAAAGTACATGCCTGGGGTCTATTCAGTTGACTAATTGAAGAGACATACTGTCTACACATTATGTTGTTGAATTGTATATATATATATATATATATATATATATATATATATATATATATATATATATATATATATATAAACAGCCTTAAGTATTGGTATCTTGAGGTTCTATTGCTTGTTGAAAAAGAGTAGGAGATAGTTTATCTACAGTGGGAAAAATTGTACCTGTTCGAAGATGGGTGATGAATTGTAAGCATATGTCAATGAAGGTTTTCATCCATCTAGGCCATGATATACAACATCTAGTAATAATAATCAACTGTACCAGACATCCATTCAGTAAATAGCATTGATACACAACATAAGCACATCATGAGAACGAGTTATGAATAAAAAAATACTTTTAATACTTATATATTTAACATAAACTTCTCCATGCTAAATCTGTCTCAGTCTATAAGGCTCATTTGGGGTCCCAGGTGCATCACATTCGACCATTTTTTGCACTTTACACAAGTCCTCTGTGCTCTGTTTCAGAGCTCAAAGACCTTCTCTTTTGGACTGCTCTTTTGAGTTTAGCAAGGCCTAATGCAAGTCACACTAGATTCAAAGAGATGAGTGGGGGCACATAGACACCCTCCCCTCCTGCCCCCTAACTTGCACATTATTTTGAGATCCTGCAGGTCCTAATGCTGCATGTTTTACTGAGCTCCTGGTTTTTCATCTTCATTCTCATGGCTCTTAAGTGACCCCTTATGTGTATTACATGGAAAATACCTAAGATAAGCTAACCTTGGTTTCTGTTTTTTCCTGTTGTCATCAACATTTATATATTTATATTGCATTAGAGTAAGCTACACAGTGCTTTACCTATCCCAGGAACCACAGACTGGCAACACCATGGTCTGTAACATCCTACTTTATAATGTTGCAGAGTGTTGTCTGAGAAACAGAGAAACAAGAGAGAGAGAGGGGGAAAAGTGACAGTGACAACCAGCTAGAATATGGGCTCTTTATCATGCTGTGTAAATCAGTTAAGAAAAATCACTGGTGATGTTGCCCATAGCAGTTAATCAGATCTTTGCTTTTGTTTTCTAACTTGTATGTGACTGTTGAATGGAACTGCTTTCTGACAGTATATTGTTTCTCCTACACAATGTAACTGAAGGAGTTGCAGTGGGACATGGATTTTTAGTATTAAGTACTGTTCTTATATCTACCAGGGAGCTGTTATTTGGTTATGGTTCTGCTGATTGGCTGCTGGGGGGTGGAAGGGAGGGGGTATCACTCCAACTTGCAGTGCAGCAGTAAAGAGTGGCTGAAGTTTATTAGAGTACAAGTCACATTACTGGAGGCAATTGGGAAACTGACAATATGTCTAGCCCCATGTCAGATTTAAAAAATAAAATATAAAAAAAATAGTTTGTTCTTTTGAAAAATTTCAGTGCAGAAGTCTGCTGAAGCAGCACTAGTAAAAAAAATTGTTTGCTCTTTTGAAAAAAAGCAGCACTATTTAATGCATTTTGAAAAAAACATGTTTTCCCATGACAGTATCCCTTTAATAAGGGACAACAGAGAAATTATATTGTGAAAAATTAACAATGTGATGGGGTGGCATAATAGAGGTGTCAACTTGGCTGAGATGAGCTATTAGCTACTATTACAATGTTCAGGTTTTTTTTAAGGAATTTACATTTTTCAGTTTCTAAAACCGATTTTAGATTCCAGTTCTATTTATGGTGTTCTCCAACGGGTTTTTGGACTATTCCCGATGTCCTAGGTCTGCATACAGAATCAGGTACAAGTCTTTTTACTCCAGAAAATAAGTTGCTCCCACTGCAAGACTCAGCAGGAAAAGTTGAATTGAATTCAGCCAATGACCATGTCACCATTCTGAACAATATTTGACACACACCCTCTTATAATAAACACTTGTTCCTGGTCCAGTCATGTTGGGATTATATTCACATACTTTCCTTCACTGTAGTGCCCAATGAAATAATGCTTTTTTCTTCATGTCTAAGCAAAGCACAACAAGCACATTATATTGTAGGCAGCCTTCCCTTATACATCAGATCATTCCTGATTCATCTAAAACACATGGTCTCACCCTGATTACTAAGATCTAAGGAGTGATCACAAAAGTTGTTCTTTTGAAAAACTTCAAATGCACAAAAACATTATTTTTTTTATTACAATAATTTTTAAATATGAAATTAGGCTCTTACTGTCACAGACAACTGATATCTCAAATCGGAAATAGCAAGGTTTGTTATTACAAAAGAATATACAGGGCATGCCTTTACAGAGCCGACACGTGGGGGCCCATTTAATTAGCTCGAGTGAAGGAATAGAATAAAAAAAAAACTTCGAATTTCGAATGGTTTTTTTGGCTACTTCGACCATCAAATGGGCTACTTCGACCTTTGACTACGACTTCGACTTTGAATCGAACGATTCAAACTAAAAATCTTTCGACCATTCGATAGTCGAAGTACTGTCTCTTTAAAAAAAACTTCGACCCCCTAGTTCGCCACCTAAAACCTACCGAAGTCAATGTTAGCCTATGGGGAAGATCCCCATAGGCTTTGCAATCTTTTTTTGGTTGAAGAAAAATCGTTCGATCGATGGATTAAAATTTAAACGACTTTTCGTTCGATCAAACTATTTGCGGTAAATCCTTCGACTTCGATTTTCGAAGTCGAAGGATTTACATTCGACAGTCGAATATCGACCCTAGGTAAGTCTGCCCCATATTGTCATAAAACAGTTGTGTTTCTATGAAACCTCTGCTCAGAATACTTGAAAGATTAAATTGAGTCGTAAAGCTACAGTCCCATCATTTACTACTTATAGTTTTAAGAAACTAGACATATTTGTATACGAAAGTTAACCACATCGTAAAACACTTGCTTTTAGTTGAAATTGAGTTGATTCATTTTTGGAGCTAACCAGTATTTTTGTGTATCCTTGTAATTCTGCACCTATAGCTTGTCCCCAAAACCAATTAAAGTATTAAACCAGATGCAGGGAAATGGATCTATTTCTTTGAAATACAACTAGCTTGAAAACGTAAAGTACAATAATCTAGTGTCAAAATACTTAAGCAAATGGAGGTCTATCACTACAACAGGAGAAATCCATAATAAAGGCATTAAAGAAAGGTGTAATGTGTTCCAGCATGCCTCAGTAACTAAATGCATTGCTAAATAAATTGGCTTCTCTCACTTCACTTGAAAGTTAAATTATACAAATACATTCATCTCAACAAAAGTATGGCAAATAAAAGGGTGCAATTATCGTGCGGTTAGAAAGAAAGTTAAATCAGTAGTAATTATAACAAAGAGAGTTTGTGGCATTAAAAAAAACACGGGAAGAATAAAATAAAAATATAGAACCCAGAACAGAAAATCCATTATAACAGCTATTGTAATTTAATTTAAACTGTATGGTTCAAAGTAATGACGGAAAAACAGATCTTTGTTTAATTCTTTCAGTATGGATTTTCTATTCTAATATTTGAATAAATTCTATTTGAAATGTCTTTTTGACCTTTATCTAAAAACATATGACTATATGTACCCTTGTAGAACTGTGCAGAGATGAATAAACCATCTATTATACTTTCTACTAAAACATTTGATCTGGCAATTTAAACATTCTTATTGAAACACTTGTAAATACCTGTTCATCTCTGTTGTTCCTAAAATTAATTCTAAAAAATGACATATTAGAAAGAGAGTAAAGGCTGTCTAGGCTAAATAGAAAAACAGTCCTAAGATACTGTTTTTCATCTGTTTACACAAAAAAAGGAACCAGTTAATGAAGGTTTCCTTCTTAATAGTCCCAATTCAAGTAATACAACTAATGATGCATGGTTCATGCACAAGGAAATTCATGAAGGTCTGGCATGGTGCAGATAGACTGACAAATTGCTAATTTAAAAAAAATGATCCAGTGCTTAGCCTCAAAAATATAGGCTGGTAACTCTGACATAAGTAGGAAAGCTTTTCGAAGGGGTATTAAGGGATAAGATACTTGACTTGCAATTGCAAATCATAATACTACTCATTTGTGCCAGTATGGTTTTATGCATAATAGATCTTGCCAGATTAATTAAATTTCTTTTTATGAGAAGGTAAGCAGAGAACTCAATTCTGGGATGGCAGTGGATGTGATCTACTTAGATGATGCTAACACATTTGACACAGTGCCACACAAAAGGTTACTGGTTAAATTAAGGAATGTTGGCCTGCAACATAGTATTTGTACCTGGATAGTGAACTGGCTAAAATATAGGTTACAAAGAGTGGTGGTAAATGGAACATTTTCTAATTGGACCTGATTTTTTCTAATTGGACCGGTGTAATAGAAGGCACCCCTAGGCCCGCTGTCGTTCTTCGCCCTCGTCCTCTTTTATTCGCTCAAATTTTCATCATTGGGACAGGAGCAATTGGGATTGGTGCATGGGAGATTTAAATAACTATTGTATCTCCTGCTCATCCCCAGTGTTTCAGAACCAATGTGGGTGTGGTTAGACAGCATGCCACCCCCTAAAATCCTGCCGCCCTAGGCCCAGGCGTAGGTGACCTCTCCAGTAATCCAGGCCTGAGTGTAATTAGTGGAGTACCACAGGTACTTTTCAGCTTGTTTTTTAATGACCTGGAGGTGGGCATTGAAAGTGCAGTTTCTATGTTTGCTGTTGATACTAACTTGTGCAGAACTATAGGTTCCATGCAGGATGCTGTCACTGTGCAGAGTGGTTTGAGTAATTGGAAAACGGAGCAACAAACTGGAAAATGAGGTTCAATGTTGATAAATGCAAGGTTATGCACTTTGGCTCTATATAAGTCACTGGTAAGGCCTCACCTGGAGCATGCAGTACTGTTTTGGGTGCTAGTCCTTAAGAGGGATATAAATGAGCTGGAGAGACTGAAAAGATGTTCAGCTAAACTGGTTAGAAGGATGAAATTATGAGGGTAGACTGTCAAGGTTGGGTTTGTTTTCTCTGGAAAAAAGATACTTGAAAAATGTACATAAAAGTAAATTATACTTACAACATGCCTATTAAATCAATTTATTAGAGGAGTACATTGTACAATGCTGTGGCATCACTGAGCTCCCCTTAATCTTTGGCTGATACAGGGGTACTAAAGTGCCAAAACCCAGTGATGCTATTTCTTATGTTCTTCCTGATCCCAACATTTTATTATAGGGTCAGAAAGGAATATTCTTGAAATAAGCTATGTCCAAGGAAGACGGCTTTAGATGTTAAAGGGTAGAGAAAGTCATGATTATCAGTAAAGGCTGAAAGTAAAGCCAAATTTAATGGAACAGTATGGCAGGGGCTCCCCTTGTTTTAAGAAAAAGATTAACTAGCCTTGGGAAAAAAGTAGCACAATGCAGTGCTAACATCTTACATACATTTTCCTGGCATTCCTTGGTAGACTTTGAAATGCAATTTATTTTTTAATAGTGATGAGCGAATCTATTACACAAAAATTTTGCGAAAGTGTCCAAATTGTTTTTACTCGCGACAAATTTTTACTCACAAGACAATTTTTTCTCACCCCAAATGCATTAAAGCTAATGCCCATTTTCCTTGATGCAACTTTTTGTCTTTTTTTTCTGAATACATTAAAGTCAATGGGCGTTTTTTCGTATGGTTTTTTTGTCAGGCCAACATTTTTGTTGCAGCAAAATTTTTGACGGCTGGTTTTTGCCGCAGTTTTGCAAAAAAATTAAAATTAGAAGATGGCAAAATGCAGAAATTCACCATGAACCCATTTCTGGTGAAAAAATGTGTTTATCGCTACTTTTTAATTTACTTTGCATCTGCAATTGGTGGCAGGCAGATTTATTATCGTTCTTTTAAAGGGGGTTTTCACCTTTGAGTTATCTTTTACTATGACACAGAGATTTAGATTTTAGATTATTTAGCTTTTTATTCAGCAGCTCTACACTGATTTGAATAAGAGACTGGAATATAAATAGGAGAGGACCAGAATATAATGATGAGTAAAAACAACTAGCAGTTATGTAAATGTGTAGCTTTACAGAGCATTTGTTTTTAGATGGGGTCAGTGACCCCCATTTGAAAGCTGGAAAGAATTAGAAGAAAAATGAAATAAAAAAAATAATAAATAATGTATATCAATTGAAAAGTTGCTTAGAATTGGCAATTCTATAACATACTAAGAGTTAACTTAAAGGTGAACCTCCCCTTTAATTAAAAAAAAATCTTAATCTCATTCACATTTTCTGGCATTGATTGCTTCTACAGATTTTTTTTAAATTCATAATTAATAAAAATGAATGATCTGAAATGAATCTTTTGGGGATGCCTTTACTTGTCCTTTTTAACTGATCGGTTGTTTAAGAGAACACTTAGGGGGTTATTTACTAAACTCCAAATACCCGAAAATACCCGAAATATTTGTGATTTTTTTGTGTTATAATAGGCTTTTAAAAAAATCACAAATTTTTCCGAATTTATTAAACCCTGAGGGCTATAACGCCCGAATATAAAAGCACGGCATCTCAAACCTGTTCAAGTTGCATAAAAGTCAATGGGAACGGTGCCATTGATTTTTGGTGATATTGGGGGTTTCGGGCAATTTCACAATGTTTTCGGAGCTTTCGGAGTTTTCACTTTCGGAGTTTTCGGGGAAAATTCACAAAAATATAGTGAAAATCTGAGCTTTTCCCGCAAAGGTAATTTTCGGGAGAATGTAATAATAAATAAGCGTTAAATACTTGAGCGGCTTAGATTGGAGTTTGTAGAAGCTGATATTGAGATAAATTCTGACCTTTATAAATAACCCCCATACTGTACAGATATTCAACAAAAGTATAAAACAAGATATGATTTAATACAATTGTGTATGTGTATAAAAAGTGCAGATACTCATTATTTCACAATTGTTGCTACTTTCTTTTAATTTTAAACTAATTACCCAACTATCCATAAGTACCATGCACAAAATAAAGATAGTTTTCGTTTTTTAATTATCGTGAGAAAACCTTACATCTAAAGTTTTCCTTGAATGCAGCAAATTGGACACTAGCCTTAAACAACTATGTTTCTGGCATAATGTAATGTGGGAAATAGTTACTACTGTAGACTAAACACAATCACCAGTCCTTTTATCCCCATTTCAATTGTTGGACTATTCAAGGCTCCGCCGTACCTTTCTTGAAAGGCACTACTGTGTTTTTGTGAGCAACATTTTTTAATTAAATAGTCTTGTGTTTATATTTAAAAATCGGCTGTTTAATGAAACGTTTGTCCATTCTGTCATTCAAAAAGGGAATATGATTCTATTATGTCCCAGGGAGCCAAAGAGAACTGCAATTTTCTCATTTCTCAGACTGGATTGTTAAATCCCTCATTCAATGCAAAACAATCACCACTGCAAACTATTTTATATCAGCCTGTTTTTTGTTGATACATACAATTTAGTTTAACAGCACACAGAAAATAGTTTTAATTAAGCTTACATGCTCCTATTAATTTGCTGCATTTTGTTTTTATGAAGGCTTGAGCATACAAAATGCCTTTTTTATCTTTTATTTATACTGTATTTGCTGACTACATGTAAAAACTGTTACTGGTAACCTGCTTTAAATGTATTTATTCTGTTGATAAGTTGCTAAACTTTTTTATCTATACATACTGATTTTTTGCTCCAATAAGTAAGTTTAATGAGGTGAATACAATAATAGGCAACAACACCTGGCAGTGTTAATATTTGCTGTATATGCACAAATTTGGTAAACGGTCACTTGCTTTGCAAGAGGACATCGTAAAAGGCATTTTGTAAGACACTTTGGTATAGCTGTTTTGTAAACTTTTCGAAAAAGATAAACTTTTTTCAATAAATTACACTTTACTTTTTATTCCCTTTATTTTCTTCAGTGAGATAATGGATTTAATATAATGTGTTATATCTGCCTATTTCCCTTCAGTTTTGATGAAGTATGCCTTACTTATATGGATCATGTGCGCTCTCCAAACCAAGTGACCACATCTAAGACTATACTTGGGAGTTATTTATCAAAGGTCGAATTTCGTAATGACATTTTTTTTAAACTTCAATAAATCTGAATGTATTGGAATGGGAGGGTATTTATGAAAAAACTTGAACGTCTAACATTCGACAGAATAGGAACAACGCGAAAATCCGAATTGAGTTTTCCTCCGGAAAAAAACTCAAATGTTAAGAAGGCTATTAATTAACATCTTCAAATGGTTCAACTGACTTCTGCCATTGACCTCTATATGAACTCAGCAGGTTTTAGGTGGTAAAGTATCGAATTAGAACTGTTTCCAGGGATGAGGTGTGATACATCTTTTGAGTTTTGACCCAAATTTTTTTTTTAATTCTAATTTAAATTTTCCATTCGAACCTTAGTAAATCTGCCCCTAAATGTCTTCTAATAGCTTTCCATAATATGAGTCCCATAAAAACGAATCCTCCAAGAAGGCCAGGAAAGTCTGATACCTGACAAAACTAAATTCTAGTGAGACAGTCATAATATAGGTTTATGATCTTGTCTGCACTTTAACCCAATGTCTGCAATAAAGCTAATATAGACCTTCTAATGTCCCAAAATAAAGTACGTACAAATTAAACTGTTTTTATTGATACATTTTAATATATATTAAAAGCAAAAAGTAGCATTTTGATTAATTAAACTCTGGACCTTAGCATTACAAAATTGTATGTTATAAGTTTAAGCAAGTTTTCAATTGGCCTTCATTTTTTAAAAATAGTTTTTGAAGTCTTCTTCTGACTTTTTCCAGTTTAAATCCCCATCTAAAAAATAAGCCCCGTGAGGCTACAATGTATTGTTATTGCAACTTTTTATTACTCATCTTTCTATTCAGGCCTCTACTATTCATATTCCAGTCTCTTCTTCAAATCAATGCATGGTTGCTAGGATAATTTGGACCCTAGCAACCAAAATGCTGAAATTGCAAACTGGAGAGATGCTGAATAAAAAGCTAAATAACTCAAAATCCACAAGTAATAAAAAAATGAAAACCAATTCCAAATAATCTCAGAACATCACTATCTACATAATAATCAAAGTTAATTTGAAGGTGAACAACCCTTTTAAAATGTGTGTACTATAAAAATGTCTGCCCTGCTTTAAAATAGAACCGAACCTGGTTTGGGTGAGATGGGCTAAATGGAACCAAAAAGCCCTTCTCTTGCAAGACATGCAAAATAAAGCTTCTGAAAACAGAAGGTATTTACTTGCCTCATGTCATACTCACTCAGAAGCCATGTTCCAAATTCTTGAACTGATGAGGTCTAACAAGATTGAAGCAGGCTGTCTGCAAGTTTGGATGTGACTATGAACTATTAGGCTGTATCTGTACTATAATACCAGCATTTCTGGATGCAAAGATGGCCAAAGGGACATAAAGGAGTAATTTGCATGTCGTCACCCCATAATGCCTCATGTGAGAGTTAAAATCTAATTTGTGGTATTAAGGCAGTGTTATGTACATGACATAAGACAGTAAATACCTTCTATTTTCAGAAGGCTTTATTTTGCCCTACTTTAAAACATAAAGATAATGGAAGCCACAAGTTGTTCTGCTGAACATAGTCTGCCAGTTTGTGTGACAAATAAAGGTCTTGCAGTCTCCAGTTCTGCTGGTTTCCTTAATGTTATATTAAGGACTGTTTGGCTCCAGATTGTAATGTCTAATTATTTTAATGCCAGCTTTTTATATGTTGGACTCTAGAATTCTGAGTTTTGAGATGTTGGAATCCAGAAAGAGGGTGTGTTCTAGATGATTGGGTTCCAGTTTAGAAATATTGGTTTCTGTTTATTGATTGTGTACTGGTTTCAGAATATAATATTTTGTAATGTCATGTTTTGAAATGTTGAGTTCCAGAATACTGATTTACAGAATATTGGAGTTCCAGTTGCTATAATGCTGTGCTAAATTCCATAACTTCAGATTGTGGATTTTTGGGTTCCAGAATGATTTGTGGTAAATCATGTAAATAGTTAAGTTATGATGTATTGCCGTCAGCAGGTGGCACCAAGTCCGCCTGTGAGCATTACTAAGACAGTGCCTTGTTGAGGCATTTCATATTTTTGGTCTGAAACATCTTAAAGCAAGAGCAGACAGAATGAGCCAGACCCTTGGGAAGGTTGACACTGTGAGGGCTAGTGAGAGGATAGTAGTGACTAGTGAGTTCACTTAGTTGTGAAAGATAGAGAGGGCTAGCAAGCAGAGAAAGCCTGTTGTCCCAACAAGGAGAAGTAGTTTGGGCTGGGACCCAGATTTGTACACAAGAGAGGGAAGTAAGTGTTCAGGAGTAGGCTAGAGGAGAGCCTAAGTAAGAAGCTTGGGCATTGTATGTGAGGACACCACAGAGATCAGGGGTATTAGTCCCTTAGGCAAGGGAGCCCCACAGACAGCCAACAACACTCCTATTGGTGTATCTTATAGGACAAGGGCCCTGGAGGCTTCAGAGAGGGGAGAACACTGTGGCTTATGTGTGTAATTGATATTATGTAAAAAATACCCTTGTGGGTTACCAGAGCCCAGGTTTGAAATTGTAAACTGTGCCCTGCAGAAGGCTGCAACATCAATAAATTGTTTGAGGTCATCGCAACTTACTGGGGAGTGTCTCCTTCTGTGGCAAAGGCCTCATACTGATTAACATCTATTTGACAAGAGCCTACTAGCCATGAGGGGCTCTGTTACAAGCCACAGTTCTGTAAGGTTGAGTATATGGCAGTAGGGACAAGATTCTGTTTGGGATTCCAGCCTGGTTTGGGAATCCCAGTCGTCTTTGCAGGACTCAGATCCCAGTCCTCTTTGCAGGACTCAGACTTGGCCAAATTTTAGTGTTCAGTGTTTAAAGGTAGCACAACCTATTTTCACTGTCCAATGTAGGTCTAGTTTTCAAAATCCTTGGATGCATTCTCCAGCTGTTCCTGTGTTCCCGACCTTAGCCTAGCCATGATTGTTGCTGTTTTGCTGCATGTACTGACCTTTGCCTGTAAATTACCCACACTTATGGATCCTGATTTTGTACCTTTTAGTCTGTGCAGTTTTGACCCTGATCTGTCCTCCTAACTAGGCTCTGCTCTATCCCCATTACTTCTGTTAAACACTTCAGTTCCCTTGATTGCCCAGGACTTATGTCTTGACTTTCTCACAATAAGACCTAGGGGTCTGTTTACTAAAGCCCATTAAATTTGACAATATGTTTCCGCATGTTATCGCTGCGAATATTTTTCCATCAGAATATTCGCAGAGACTAAGTTTACTAAACAGTGATGCGCTCAGAAGTCATTGCAATCTCTTGCGGTAACTACGTTGACGAACTGACTTACGTTAGTGGTAATTTTAGCGAGTTGCGAATTTTCTGGCGACAAATTAAGTTTGCGAATATTTATGCTATTGTTTTATGGCGTTTATTATGGCATGATTCATGGCCAAATATGTATCTTCAAAACTGCAAAACTTTATAGATTTTATCAACAACACAGTAAACAGATTTCACCCAATGAAACATGTATGCATCATATAAATCCACATTTCAATACATCCAGTCACAAGACTTACCCCCTGCCAATAGAATCATATAAATAAAATTCACAAGTTTTAACATAAACAAGTTTTACTAATAAATCTGTGCGCATCATATAAAAGTAGTTTAATCTAGGCTGACAAAGTCTTTGGTCCCTCATAGCCATAATAAATCGTCTTTCAGCTGAAAAAGCTGCTGTAGCAGCAGGCAAAAGAATAATTCAAAACATCTCTGATTATCCTGTCACTTCTCTCTTCTCCTATCAGGAATGGCAACAGGAACAGAGTGATGGGTAAAACAAGGTGTTATGGGATATTTCCTGTCCCCTTGAGAATTTTCTGGTGAAAAAATTTGTTACTGCCACTATATCGATGTCGGTAAAATTTTGTGAATATTCTGGATTATTTTGTCCTTCGTACATTTCACTGTTTATTAAACCAGGCATTAATGTGTACATAGCGTTATTTAACAGCAAATGTGATAACTGGTGAAAACATATTCTTGCTCAAGAAAATTCTCAAATTTACCGACGGTTAGCAAACTGGCGAAAACATATTTGGCGACAAATTTGTCTATATTTTGTGCGCATATTTTTACTGCACTTTAGTAAACGGACCCCCTAGTGGCATACGAGTAGCAGAGGGCCCCTCCCAAAGTGGCTATAATAGGCAGAAGAGTGAGCTCAGACTGGAATCTATGGGTTTTGGGGTCAGTGGGGTCATTTATCAACACTGGGCAAATTTGCCCATGGGCAGTAACCCATGGCAACCAATCAGATTGCTGCATTCATTGTTCTACTTGCAGCTGGCTTTAAAAAGCTAGTTACTGATTGGTTGCTATAGGTAACTGCCCATGGGCAAATTTGCCCAGTGTTGATAAATGAGCCCCAGTGTGTGATACTCATGCTGGGTTTATGACCAGCAGTTTCCAAATGATGTTTCCATTGGCCTTAAAGTTTCTAAGCAGGTTTGCATTATGATATTTTTTAGTAGTAATAAAAATGACCTCACTGTAGTTATTCTTTAGCTTCACAATGGTAATAAGTATATTTTAATTTGACTTTTTAAATATTGTACAAAATAAAGTTATTGTACTGACAATTGGTTGAAGAAAAAGCTTAAAAACTTACTGTTTGACTGATTGTGTATGTATTTCACTGTGTAACATTTATCTCTAAAACTATATTACAGAAATAGGCAAATGGTATTTTTACCATATGGTATTTATCAAGTTCTCACAAGTCTTTCCAGGCTATTGATCAATGACACTAAGCACATATCATTCTGTAATAAGTTCAAGACACCCAGATTCCGCTTTGATAAGTGTTGCATTACTGTGCAATTTACAGAATTGAAACATTTCTGATATGCTTTAATTAAAAAAAAGTTTGCAAAAGCCCCTTCAAAATATTTATTGCTATTTAAAAATCAATTATTATTTTTGGCAGAAAATGAAAAATAAGCAGAAGATTAAAAAGTTTTGAAATATAACTTGCTTGTATCCGTTGTTTTATTTACTTTACTATTACATTGCATTAAATATAAAGTAATTTTTAGTACTATATTACGTTCACCATTGATGAGTGAAATTGCTCTGTTTTGATTCAAAGAAAAGATTTGCAAAATGTTACTAGCATTTGAGATACAGTAGGTGCAGGGCAAAGCATTAGTGTGCAATTTATTAGGTACAAGTCAGTTGTGTGCAGACACAACTTACAAAAAGGATCCCTGATAGTTATACCTATTAAATCCATGCACCCTTCACATTTAGCACCTAATATAGCAAGTTGCAACTAGCACTTGGTATCAAGGAGTGTATATAAACATAAGGACCCTGGTGAATAGCCTTTTGATGGAAGCTAATTTTCAATGTGGTGGATCTGCCATAGGGTTGTTCAGTGCTTAAAATATAGTATTTTAGTCTTTTCCTTTATTGGGCTGTACTTATCTTTTAAAGTAACTAACTAAAGGGTTTTTATTATGCAGTGTTCAGATAAAAATGTACTCTTTATTTAGAGTCAACAAAAACATCTTTGAAGATCAAATGTTTTCAGCTAGACTGTCTTGAAAAGTACAAATATGTGACTGTTGCATTTCATAAAGCTGAAATTGCTGCTTGGTTTTAAAAGCAATGGAAAGTGAGAATTTAATGCTGGGCACCAGGCATAACTGAGAGAAATATGGCCTCAGCGGCAGCAAGTCAGAAAAAATATAGCAAAAATGCTTCTTTTACAGTCTCCGGAATTTCACCCTTAATCAGATTTGCAAATACTGGACTGGTTAAACGAAGTGAAATGAGAACAAAAAACTACAGTGCCTTGCGGAAACATGTTAGTTGTTGAAAGAATTGAACGGTATGGAATGCACTCGCAAGAGTTCCCAGAGAAGGCAGTTATATCTGGGCTGATAACGCTCATGAAAATAAAACATTACCTTGATAATATGACCTTTTCCTGCTAAGCCTTAAAATACATTTTCCAGGTGTTTCTGAAACAGCACTTAAAGATATTCATATACAAGTAAAAAGGCTTATTGGACCTCATTCGGTGCTATGGGCAAAGTGCCATAACAGGCACAACACGCCATGTTTTCACAGAATATTGTTTTCTTTAAATCAACCATTATTTATTGAACCACAGTTAAGGTATCTTAAGGAACCAATTGAATGGACCTGTCGGTACAGTTTCATCACCAATTCTCGACAGTGGAAGCCCCCTCCCTCCCTGTCAAATGAAGGAGCTGTCCTGGCGCCATGTTTGAAATGAATTGGCAACATGGGAGCTTGTTTTCCAATAAAAAACAGTTGTAGCATAGTGAAATGGAGCTTCTCTAACAAAGCAGTGCAATTTAGAGGTAGAAAAGCATTGAATGCATTTAGCATTTTCTAGGACTTTTGGCAACATTTTACCTTTTCTTTAATTGTATAAGGTAAATGGATTATTGGATCTCCCACATACAAACACTATGGAGCAGATGTGTGTGTGTAAAAGAATGCCAACACTCATGTGTATCAGAAGCATTGCACCTCGGTGTATTCCACATAATAACAGATGCCCATATGTCAGGGTAGGAACTTGGGGTAGACAGCAGAGGCATGTGCCTAGGTGGGGGGGGGATGCTAGACACATACTCATTTTTTCTACCTACCCCTAGGCCCTTAAGCCCTGCACAGGATCCATCTGCTGAGTGTTGTTCTGCACATTCGCTTTGCCCCCTCCATGTATTAAAGGAAACCCATACTCACAGGTCTTATTTTTGGCTGTTAAGCCAACCTTTCTCAAGGTTTGTGTGTGTGTGTGTCTGTGTGTATATATATATATATATATATATACAAATTGTAAGACTGTTGCACACACCTCAAAAGAAGGTAATGCCCTGGTGCCAACAGAATATATATATATAAAATCTGTAGAAGGAGAGCTGTTGCACGCAAGGGACTCTTGTCTGAAGGTGAAAAATATGAATTTTATTTAGATCGACGTTTCGACCCTCAATGGGGCCTTTATCAAGATACATACAACTGGTTTATCCCACACATTTATAGCCACATATGTGCACCTCCCCCCACAAGACACCCCTACCAGGAAGTGTCCAATTTCAAGCCAACAAGTCCCATGATCCTCATTGGGACGGTGATCAGTGCTGCCACCTAGGGGTAAAAACATAAAAATATCCCAAAATGTGTAAAAATCACTATTTAGATTTAACAAGTAAAAACAAAATCAGCGTTCATCTAAAAAGGATGCATAAGAACAATATTCATTTAGACCCTTAGGGGAAACGGTATTAAGTTTCTTAATCCAAAATGTTTCTTTTTGTAATAATAGGCGGCAACGATCGCCTCCTCTTCTTGGGATGGGGATGGTATCTATACCCATAAAACGGAAAGTTGGAGGACCATGACCTTTTTCTAGATAATGTTTATATAGAGGAATGTCGGTATGCCCTTTTTCAAAGGCTGCCCTCAGGGACGACCTATGGTTTCCCATACGTTCCCGGATGGTATTTTGGGTTTTACCTACATAGGTTAGTCCGCATGGACATATTATGATGTAGATTACATGCGTGGTAGTGCATGTTATGCGGTGTCTGATTTCTATCTGCCTGCCTGTGTGTGGATGGTAAAAGTGTTTACCTGTAATCATATTCCTACAGGTTGTGCAACCTGCACATCTGTAACATCCATTTTTAAGTGGCGCCAAACGTAAAGGGGACACATTATAGCATTTTAAAGGGTCTGTGGGCATCAAAATATCTTTGAGATTCTTCCCTCTTTTAAATCCCCACATAGGTTTTTGTTTTAAAGTATCTGGCAAATTATTGTCACTGGCTAAAATAGACCAGTTTTTATTAACAATATTTTTGATAACAGGTGTAGCTGAGTTATACTGAGTGGTAATTACCATCCTTTTTGAACTATTTTGTATTTTGGGTGTATCTCTAGGCGTATGATTCAGGGCTTTATCCAGTGCTCGATCTAAAGTTGTATAACTGTAACCCCTTTCTAGGAATCGATCATATGCTTCTTGTAACTGCTTTTTACGCCAATCCCTGTTTGAATTATTGCGTATAACTCTCAAAAATTGAGAGAAAGGGACGCTATCCTTGGTTGAAGGTGGATGAAAGCTATTATAGTGTAAAATAGTATTTCTATCAGTTGTTTTACGATGGAGTTTATAGCCCAATCCACCTTCTTCCATTAGGATAGAGACATCCAAAAACTCTATATCCTTATCACCAATTGTAAGGGTGAATCGTACCGGTGGATCTAGACTATTTAAGTCTGCCACCATATTTTCCAAGGAATGCTGGTCACCCTGCCATAGGATAAAAATATCATCGATATAGCGATAATAGCTGATAATATTTGGTTGATATTTGGGCATTATATATCTATTTTCGTATAGAGACATGTAACAGTTGGCGTAAGCAGGCGCCATGGCAGCACCCATGGACCTGCCCTCTTTCTGTAAATAAAAATGATTTTCAAAACGAAAATAGTTATATTTCAAGGTCAATTCTAATAGATGACATAAGAATTCCACAGGAGGGCCCTCATATTCCTCAGATGTCTCTAGCACTGTTTTTACCGCCTCCACTCCATCGCGGTGGGGAATGATTTTTCACCTTCAGACAAGAGTCCCTTGCGTGCAACAGCTCTCCTTCTACAGATTTTATATATATATATATATATATATATATATATATATATATATATATATATATATATATATATATATATATAGAGAGAGAGAGAGAGAGATGCAGATGTTCCGCACACCATAAGTGGCAAAAGACCTGGGTGCTGATCCAAAAGATAAATGGATACAGGTGCAGGGTGTGACAGCACTCCAAGGATTTGAAGACAAGGATATAATGTCAAAAAAGTGAGCAGGTTTAAACCTGCTCACTTTTTTGACATTATATCCTTGTCTTCAAATCCTTGGAGTGCTGTCCCACCCTGCACCTGTATATATATATATATATATATATATATATATATATATATATATATATATATATATATATACCTGTATATAACCCCCCTTTGGTTTAACTACCGTTTTTAGCGTGTTTGTAATTTCTATGGTTCTATGGTGTTAAACACCATGATGTGATGCACCTAACCCTAGTTTTCTGGATTTATTCAAATACTAAACTGAATGTAAACCTGGAAAAAATTGATGCACTGGGGATTATTGCAGGTGTGAGGGCAGAAACTGACAATGAGCTGAAATCATGCAGCACGTATTGCATCTTTTTGTATTTTATATGTTTTGGTTCAATTCAGCCAGGCTCTTGTAGTCAGTTGTAGAAAGTATGCTATTCTTTTAAGTTAGTGAAGTTGCACTGAAACCAGTTGGCTCATACACAGTATGCAATAACACTCAAATCCATTTACTATAATTCACAAGATATAAAATCAAGCAATGGGAACTTGCAGAGCGACTTTTATTCATTAGCATGAAGTGCTAATCTAATCATGATGACTCAAGTAAATATGTAAGTCGAATTCATAGGGTAGTCAGAATGATTTAGACATGTTGATTGCCCGATGAAACTCATCTATTTTAGTGGTGTCTTATTTATGTTTCATGTTTCATCTCCACATTTAAAATGCCACATTTTGAAACAGATTCCATAAATAATGAAGATTTTTAAACAAATAAATTCCACACACCCTTTTTCATAGAACCTTGGAGGAAAAGCAGGGACATCTTGTAGATTGTTGCCTTAACAGCTTTTCTAAACTTTGATTTAGCACTTATATTTAGAAGCTTCAAAAGTGTAGACTAAACTGATGATAACTACAGAATGTGTATTTAAAGAATACACATCACTCAGAAGCCCTTTTCCTGTTGAAAAGCATTTAACTTATTTTCAATTGTATCTGGAAATCCAGTATGGGCACATGCTATATACCAGTCTGAAGAATTAATCAGTAATTAACCATGAACAAAGAGTGCTGTCAAAATATCACATTTTAGCCTAATATAAATAATAAGGTTCAAGGACTGATTTTTATCCTTCAAGGACTGATTTTTATTCTTGTCTAACTATACTACAACGTTTTATATCACAAAGAATGTTCCTTTGTCAGCATCTACTGAATCTTTTAGCTACAGTACATGAAATTAGACCTTGAGAGAATATTCTTATAACCTGGTTCTTCTCATTATACACATGGCTGAAAATATTTCAATTCATAGTGTATAATATGTTTTTCGTGAGAAATATTCTTTCAATGCTCATATATATAAAAAAAAACAAGAGATAGGGAAATACATTTTGCTTGAACTGGTAAATGCACATCTGCTTTGTTTTACTAAAATAAAATGGTCTGGAGGATTATTCTTGACAAAGAAAGATACATGTGAAGCAAAGTAAAAAAGAGAACAAGCTATGAGCAAAGCATAATGCTCATAGCTACATATGTATGTCCTTTCCCTCTTCAGAAATGCACTTATCTGCTTTTTAATTAATAGTCTGTATAATGCACAGACAGTGATTAATAGTGTTCTGTTATATATCATAAGCTCTGGGAGAGCAATGTTTTGCTTTAGTGCATGACATTCTAAAATATTATCTAGCTCTCCTCATGATTCACAGACCATCAAATCAGCTATTACCACAGAATGATAGTAAATTTAGCTTGTTTTAAAGAAATTTGCAAATCTGAAAAAAAAATATTGGAACACATTTAATAACAGTTTTGCTTTGCTCTAGTAATTAAACACCACTAAGGTTTAATTCTAACTACATTAGACTGAATTACATTCAAAAATATTAAACTTCTTTGCTTTACTAAACTCCTAGGTTGCTTTGGCTGTATGTTTTGGGTCATTACCCACCTGTTTTATGAAATGCCTCCCGATCAGTTTGACTGCATTTAGCTGGATCTGAGCAGACAATGTCTCTGAACACCTCAGAATTAATTTGGCTGCTTCTCTCCTGTCTCACATCATGGATAAACACTAGCGTCCCAGTGCCACTGGCAGCCATGCACGCCAAAGCCATCCCATTGCCTCGCAGTTTTACAGATGATGTGGTATGCTCTGGATCATGACCTGTTCCACGCCTTCTCCATACTTTTTTCTTGCCATCATTCTGGTAACGGTTGGTCTTTTCTGATTTCATCTGTCCAAAGAATGCTTTGCCAGAACTGTACTGGCTTTTTTAGATTTTTTTTAGCAAAGTCCAATCCAGCCTTTCTATTCTTGAGGCTTATGAGTGGCTTGCACCTTGCAGTGCACCCTCTGTATTTACTTTCATGCAATCTTCTCTTTATGGTAGACTTGGATATTGATACGCCTACCTCCTGGAGAGTGTTGTTCACTTGTTTGGCTGTTGTGAAGGGGTTTCTCTTCACCATGGAAATGATGCTGCAATTATCAAAGGCTATTGTGATATTAAACTCTATAGTTAGTATAGGTATGGGTATATATAATTTATGTGAAAGTATGGAGTGGTGTGTGTATGGATGCTGGGCTTTCATTGGGAGGGGTTGAACTTGATGGACTTTGTCTTTTTCCAACCCTATTTAACCATGTAACTATGTAACTATCCACCACTGTTGTCTTCCATGGATGTCCAGGTCTTTTTGCGTTGTGTTGCACCAGTGCTTCCTTTCTTTCTCAGGATGTACCAAACTATAGATTTTGCATAATTTTGTAAGATGGGTTTTTTCTGTTTTTGCAGAAGGATGGCTTGTTTCACCTGCATGGAGAGCTCATTTGACCACATGTTGTCTCATCCACATACAAGCACCCCCCCCCCTCAAATCAACTCCAGGGCTTTTATCTGCTTCATTGATAGACATAACAAAGAAATTGCCCATACCTGCCCATGAAATAGCCTTTGAGTCAATTGTCCAATTACTTTTGAACCCCTGGTCCAATTACTTTTGAGCCCCTGAAATGAAGTGATTGCTGACACAATCTTTTTCTTCAACCCACTGAATTAAAGCTGAAAACCTGCAGTTTAACTGCATCTGAATTGTTTCATTTAAAATGTATTGTGGTAGTGTACAGAACCAAAATGGACCTAACTTTGTTTACTTTTCAAAAAGTTTGTTATGTTTTTGTGGCGTTCCCCTAATCTTAGGGAGTTGGACATGGATTCTTGAGGCAGTCCATTCAAGAATCAGGACAATGGAAGGTGGGAAATGCAGTTTGGAGTCATGAAGGATTGTATTCTTAACTGCCCTTGGTTAAAGGTGTCTTTGAAGCTTCCCTCTGTTATGTCGCCTTTCACTATAAATATTTCATCACAGTGTAATTTAAGTGCCACACAAGTTGGTCCACTGTACTGATTTTTATCTGCTATACCTATAAACTACTTACAGACCAACCCTTCCTTCCACTCGAGGTATGACAATTATTTAAGTAGTGTAGCTACTACTTTTACTACTACTGCTACTACTAAGTCAGCTAGCACATTCTTAGCATATTTTATAGACCTGTGTGCAACAGGTCAATGACTAAGCAATTTTCAAGACATCAACTTTTTTAATTACAATATGTCTGTAACAATTTAGGGCTGATAATCACTTGTTGTTTTAGATCTGCTTATTAGATAGTCAGGTCCTAGAAATCAGTCCACTTTAAAACTTGTTTTCACAAAAGTGATCAAACCGATCAAAGCCATTGTGGTTTGCTCTTTAACACCAGTGGAATGTACCATGAGTAGCCCTACACTTAAAATTAACAAATGCCTATTATCTTGCATGCTACTGTATAAAAATATTAGGGAGCCCTATGTATCAAAACTTGAATGAGATGTTCAACGTTGACTAAACTCACATTTAAAAAAAGTGTTTACTTATTTATTAAAAGATCCGAATACAAAAAAGCACAAAAAAATAAAAACATAAAATGAAATTGAAAAAGAATATGAAGACCTTCGAAAATCCTCCTTTTTTTAAAATATTTTTGTGTTATTACAAGCAAAAACCTCAGAAAACCTCTAAAAGCTCAGAACAAAGGAAGATTTTACAACTGGAAAAGGACAGCTCTACATGACCTCAGCAGCTTTAAGGTGGAAAAGTTTTGTATTAGAGCCTTTCATGGTTTTTACATTTATAAATAATTATTTTTTCGTTTAGAGTAATTAGTCTAATACACAATTTTTAGCTCTATAAAGGTCAAGCAAAACAAAAAAATGCAAACGTTAATAAACCGTTCCCTAAATGTTATTTGAGGCAATTCTTGTTTATAATATATTACATGTATTTTATATCTTTTATATTATATTTTTATATATTTTACATTATATTTTATAGCTACAATAAACATATCAGACATTCATAAGCCTGGAATTGAATGGTCGAATTAAATACTGCAGTGCAGGTTTATCATATGTATATTTTGGACCTGGGATTTCGATAAAAGTAATTAGTGCTGCTGCTGAGCTGCACTGAGTACTAACACCAAGGGGCAGATTTAACAAGGGTCGAAGTGAATTCGAGGGAATTTTCAAAGTAAAAAAATTCAAAATTCAAAAGTAATTTTTTGGATACTTCGACCATCGAATAGGATACTAAGACTTCAAATTTACTATAGTTCGAAATATTTGATAATCAAAGTAATGTCTCTTTAAAAAAAACGTTGACTTAAATAGTTTGCCAAATTAAACCTGCCGAAGTGCTATGTTAGCCCTTGGGGACCTTCAAATGCAAGTTTTTTATAGTCGAAGAAAAATCGTTCGATCGTTCGATGAAATCGTTTGATTCGAACAATTTAAACGTTTGATTGAACGATTTTACTTTGACCGCAAAACGGTCAAATTCGGTAAAAAAAACTTTGACTTCGATATTCGAAGTATAGCCATTAGATGGTCGTATTTCAAAGTATATTTCACTTCGAAATTCGACCTTTGATACATCTGCCCCCTAGTGAAAATGAATGTAGACGGATTGCCACATATACAGTGATACAATTATGCAAGACAGGTGCAACAGGTATGTTTGTGGAGAACAAAATAAATACATACATAGTTTATATATAGTTTTTTAACTTTAATTTTACAAATGCCCAAATGAATAGGCTTATGTCAAAAAGGGATGTATTTTTTGCCTGTGATAATCAGACCATGCATCTTTCCTTCCTTAAGCAGTAGCACTATAACCAATCTCAAAGTGCTTTGACTTTTTTTAAGGATCCCTGCTGGATTATCTACGACTTCTAATAAAGCTAATTTCTCATTTCCTATACATTTGTCAGACTAATTATTATTTTGAAACCACTATAGGTATTTTTTTTCTGTGAAATGAGCCAAAATATTTCGCTCATCGCTAATTATTAGCAAACCATGTATTTTATCCTTTAGTTAAAACAATATATTAAAAACAAAGATACATTTAAGAATCTTTTACTTCCTATAATAATTCAATTCTATCTATTTTAAGCCAAATTGTTGTAGTTTATTTACAGTACTTTTGATCTTGCATGATTTATATAGTACATATTAGAATAGGAAATTAGCTTATTTATATGGGCAGACGATTTTACAATCAAAAGTTACCCAAGCTCATCGGCAAAGGTTGGGTAAAGAAAATGCAGTTTACTACATTGTCTAGCTTATAGAAATATGTTTTGAATAATTACTGTTTTAAATTTTATACAGAAACCTTTGAATCTGTGTTTTATGAAACATTGATATAACTTATTCCAAATACATAAAATGCTGAGGGGTCACAATTCTACTCTGTCCTGCATATTTTTGCATTCATTTCTTAATACATTTTTTTTTTATTTATCTGAGCATATTTTTCATTTCCACTTGAAACTTTAGTGTGAATTGACTTACAAGTGGCCTTCATTAAGTACAAAGAGAGCCTGTAGTATTTTTATTGAGAAAAAATAATAATAAATATTGGGATTTTTTTGTTCTATGTTCTTGTTGTCATTGATTGAAGATTAATCAGACTATATAAAAATAACATCTTGCAGACATACAATTTACAAACCATTACAACAACAAGGATGACATTCAAAATCAACAGATAAATAGCACAACCAGGAAGATGCAGAACAGCATCATAAATGATTATAAGTGCTGTCTCTGAGCAAGATGTCTTGTGCATTTTAATGTGCACATATTAAATGGCAACAATACACACAAGGTTCAGATTTAATGGGTAACATTGGGAGGATGTATACCATAAATAACCTTACTAACAAGTGTGTTTAGCAATTATCAAGCTTCATTACTGCAATAAAATCACTTTGCCATGTTTAGACCCTTACAGATCAGGTCATCTTTATTTTACCGACATCCCTCCTGAGTTGACTTGAAAAAGCTTGCTCATCCCAGTTTTTTTGTGTGTTGATCATTTGTGTTTCTAACATATGTTACAGGATGAGAAGACATTTCCTATGACATTCCCTTCTCTACTTGGACCCACAATTATGATACTCAACCATAAGTTTGAAACCCTTAAAAGCTGTATTTGAAACCCTATCCCTGAAACTCAACTTCATTCAGTTAAGATGCCATTTGTTCTACTAGTGGTGGATCATATCACCAAAGCATTTGGGTCACTAAATCAATTAATAGAGGTATAGCTAATGATCAAACATTTTTAGGGATTCAAATAATTCTTGTGTATAGCTTAATTTGTTTGTATGAGAAAATCTGTAATTGGATGTTTAACGTCTTTAAGGAATATCCATGATATTTTGTGTAAGAAGTTTTTTTTTTCATTCTTGAGTAGGTAACATTTCCCAAGGCTCCATAAATTATTACAGAAATGGTGCTAGAGCTAGGGTCAGGTTTATTTAATTTCCCAAAACTCTTAGCTGAGCTGTGTGTCATACTCTCATGGGAAAACATGTTTTTTTCAAAATGCATCAGTTCTGCAATGAAATCCAATTCTCGAAAGAGCAAACAGATTTTTTCATATTCAATTTTAAAATCTGACATTGGGCTAGACATATTGTCAGTTTCCCAGCTTCCCAGCTTCCCAGTTATGTGACTTGTGCCGGCACTTTAGGATGGAACTACTTTCTGGCAGGTTATCTCTCCTACTTAATGTAACTGAATCAGTCTGAGTGGGATTTGGCTTTAACTATTGAGTGTTGTTCTTAGATCTACCAGGCAGTTGTTATCGTGTGTTCTGGAGCTATTATCTGGTTACCTTCCCATTGTTCTGTTGTGAGGCTGCTGGGGGGGGGGAGAAAGGGGGGGTGATATCATTCCAACTTGCAGTGCAGCAGTAAAGAGTTACTGAAGTTTATCAGAGCACAATTCACATGACTGGGGGAAGCTATCGAACCTATTGCCTTACGGAAAATGTAATAAAAAATAAGCGTAAAAAACACGATCGAATTTGATTGGAGTTTGTAGCAGAAAATATTGAGATAAATTCTGACTTTGATAAATAACCCCCTTCATTTCCTACCTTGAAAATGAAGATGGAGTAGCTTGCATGTTCCTGTTTGTCTTGCTTAGCTTAAAAAACATTTATTTAATGTAATTTAAAAATAATTTAAAAAGTTCTTGAAAAACAGATACCTTTTACTGAACTCGTGTTTAACTAACAATGATTGGGCTTCCTGTATGTTACCATCACTATTGCTATTCTGAGCCTGTCTTTAGGGCTTGAAATGTGCAAAAATAGTCCTAGACTTTCTGCAGATTGAAGTTCCCATAGTAGTTAACTGCAAAATCAATAGCAGTTAATTGGTAGACAAGACTAGTGATGGGCGAATTTATTCGCCAGGCGCGAATTCGCGGCGAATTTGCGCGATTCGCGTCCAGCGAATAAATTCGCGAAACGCCCGCGAAAATTCGCCGAAAAAATTCGCCGGCGTCAAAAAATTTTTTCCCGAAAAACGGGCGCCGGCGTCGAAAAAACGGGCGCCGGCGTCAAAAACGAGACGCCGGCGCCGTTTCGCGAATTTTTCGCCGTTTCGCGAATTTCGCGCGAAATTCGCGAATTTTTCGGCGAAGCGAAACGGCGCAAATTCGCCCATCACTAGACAAGACATATATTCAGACACATACTGGGTATCTATTGTAGCTGCTAACCAAAGATGAGTTAATGGTAGTGGTTGTGTAAATATTTCATGGAGGGAGCCCTGACCAACTAGAAAAGTTACTAGCTCAGTTAATCACTACCTCAAAGGTTCTCAATTTTTTTTGTTTTAGTACTTGCATGCATACACAGAGTGCTAAACATTAGATAATTTTTATAGTTCTGTCTGAAGAAAAACACAAATAATAATGATCTGCATACTTTGCTTGATTACATAGTAAGAATTTTTTCCTGCAATAAATTAAATTGTCTGTACCTTTTTTTAGGATTCCTTAGTGCTTCCTTAGTGCTTGATAAATAAGCATATTGTTCAACAAACAATAAAAATGAAAAATCCATCAGAAGTAATGCTTCATGTCATCAAACTACAGTGATTTTGGTGCCCAAAAATCAAGTTGACAGAACATAAATGGTGTAAAAACATCAACAAAGCAGTATTGCATATTTTTGTTAACATATAAAAGGGGGGCTTATTAAAGAGTGGAAATGGAGTTCAAAAGAGGGGAACTCCCCAGCTCTCTATTCATTTCTTTAGGATGTTTTATATGGTGAAAATACAGTAGAATTAATTCTATTTTCACCCTTTGTAAAAAATAATTCTATACAAGTGAACAAAAACATGATTCCCACTCTGTATTTTCACTGTTTGATGAATATGCCCCAGACCATTATTGAATACTTTAGCATATTGCTAATGATTTAATTTTTATAGAATATACATATTTTTATATTTTTTATATGTACAGGAATGGGATCCATTATCCAGAAACCTGTTATCCAGAAAGTTCAGAATTAAGGAAAGGCCATCTCCCACAGACTCCATTTTATTCAAATACAAATTTTTAAAAAAAAAGAAATGATTTCCTTTTTCTCCGTAATAATGAAACAGTACTTTGTACTTGATCCAAAGATATAATTAATCCTTACTGGAAGCAAAATAAGCCTATTCTGCTTATTTGATGTCTAAATGATTTTCTAGTAGACTTAAGAAAATCTAGAGACTTTTTAAGATCCAAATTACAGAAAGATTTGTTATCTGGAAAACCCTAGGTCTGAGCATTCTGGATGGCAGGTCCCATTACTGTATAATACTATAAGTTTTACTTTGTTAAGCGGAACCTATTTGTGTACCCTTTGGGGCATATATTTTTAGACCTCTATGTGTACAAAACAGCGTAAAAAACTGTGTATATTTTTTTAGATGTTTTTTCATAGAGTGACTTCCGCCAGAAGCAATGTAAAATAACATCAAATCTGGCATTCGCATGGCATAAAATTACACACACATTGATAAATTTGCCATTTATTTTACACAGAATTTTACACCTTTTTTGGCAAATTTCGTTTTACACAGCATGACAAATGTGCCCCTTTATGTTAAATCTTGTGTTATTTACAGCAATGCCTGTAAGCATTAAAGGACGGTTTGACTCAAAGTGAAGTGGCTTTTTGAGCTTATGGATGGCTGCATATACTACAGATAGACTGAATATTCAGCCAAAGCAACTATGCCACTGGCCTTTGCTATTACTGTGTAATTAATAGTCAATTTCAATACATTATGTTAAATATGTAATGAATAAATAAATAAAAAATAGATTTGCTAAAACTTTTTCATTGGTTACCTTAGCCAAAGTTCAATACAATAAAATTAATTTGATTATTTTATTTATTCTTACTGCATGTCCTAGAAGAGAATACTGCATAAATAAGGATAAAACAGTTATAAAAAGTAATACTTTTAACACTGGGGTTGAAGCAGAGATTAAAATTCAGTACATCCGCATATGCTGACCTTAGAAAACACTGAATACGTTTGCTATGGAAATGTAAAGTACTACAAAAAATGCAGAATTTTGGAATAACTGTAATTTAAAAATTATATATTAATACTAATACTAATACTAATAATAATATTGAAAAATATAGAATGGATGGTTTTTAACTCTCCAACACATTTAGATGTTTTTACTTTTTTTCTTCATATATTGCAATTTATATTGAAGTGGATTCTATAGCAACATACCACTGTACATGTTTTACTTACAAAGAATATATCTGACAAACTGGGGACTCCCAAACATGGGATAATCACCCAAGTGGTGCATTTAAAAAAATGTTGGGGGCGTGGTTACCAGCTCTATGTGAGCGGTTGCAGGTCAGCTTAGCTACGCTCTGGTGGCCCCATATTCTGATACATAAACACTTGTAATCAGCCACCATGGACCCAATAGCCCAAGACTTGCAACAACGGCCACAGAGGTCACTTTTGTGATTGAACAAGGCTTAAATATACGCGCGTGAGGGCAAACAAGATGGCACAGAGGCCCTACCAGACCTGCCTGCTACACTGTCCAGCCTGCCTGCAGCTGAACCCACATTGGCTGACCTCTTGGCTCAAATTAAGTTATTATCACTCTGGTTTGGGCATAATCCTAAATGCGGTGATCTCAGATGATCAAACTAGCTTTATGCCAGGTAAGGCCCTAAACATTAGGCATCTTTACGTAAATCTAGCTACTACACATGACAATTGTGGACAGAGAGGACTGACATCTTTAGATATAGCTAAGACGCTTGATACTGTCGAGTGGCCATACTTATGCCAGGTTATTCACAGTTTTAACCTTGGCTATACATTTATCAACTGGATAAAACTTTTATACTAGGCACCTAAGGCCTCCATAGTGGTTAACGAAACTAACTCCCAATCCTTCTCACTTCAAAGTAGCACAAGGCAGGGGTGCCCTCTATCCCTACAGCTTTTTGTCCTCACCATGGAGCCATTCACTCAGGCAGTTAGGCAACACACTGGCTGGTGGGATGGCGCATAGGAGATAGTGAAGAATGTATACAGCTGTATGTGGGTGATACCTTGACATACCTGGGGGATCAAGGCCTGTCCCCTCAACAATTACTAAACTTGACTACTAGATTCACCTGCTTATCAGGACTGGTGACAAGCTTGGCTAAATCAGTGATCTTACTAGCGGATAATCCATATCCCCAACACAGATCCTCCAAATCTCCCATTCCCAGTAGCAGACCTATTCACTTACCTGGGAGTAGTGATCAAATTGCCTATATATGAATTCTATAATTTAAATGTACTTCCACTATTGACAACCATAATTATCAAGGTCAAAACTTTACTGCTGGGCCCAATGGGCAGAATACAACTAATCAAGACGGTACTACTACCTAAATTACCATGTTCGTCTACAGTCTCTGCTCTTAGTAAAGACATTCTTTACTAGATTTGATACAATCTTTAGACAACAAATGTGGGCCAATCCCTGCCCCCGGCTGAGTTTAACAACCTTGACTAAAGGGGAGTTTGTTTTCACTAACTTATTTTTATAATTTAAATGTACTTCCACTATTGACAACTATAATTATCAAGGTCAAAACTTTACTACTGAGCCCAATGGGCAGAATACAACTAATCAAGACGGTACTACTACCTAATTTAACATGTTCTTCTACAGTCTCTGCTCTTAGTAAAGACATTCTTCACCAGATTAGATACAACCTTTAGACAACAAATGTGGGCTAATTCCTGACCCCGGCTGAGCTTGACAACCTTAACTAAAGGAGAGTTTGTTTTCACTAACTTTTTTTTATACTACCTTGCTACTCAATTAAGTCATCTGGCCTCCTGGATGGAGGAAGCGAGACACTAAACCTTGTATCAGTTGCACAAAACCCTTATAGGAGGGGAACCATTATCCCTCTCCAATAGATATATATTAAGAAACCCCAAGCGCTAGCCTGTGATAACTGTTATATCCTTTATGTGAGTGATTTGCACGAAATATACTATCATACCAAGAAATAAGAAATATGAATTAAGATCTACAAATGGGAAAATCTCTGGCAATTTTTGGGGCTTTAAATAGTTGGATTTTGCCCTCTGACACCAGTGTGCTGATATCACTACACAACTTAATCTACACAGAAAAAAAAGAGTCTAATAGCCTAAGTAGAAAGCCTTAATGTAGAATTTCATTGTGTCCAAGGAATAAGATGTTGTCCAATCTGAGATGTAATACCGTTTTTATTGATAATATTGTTTTAATGTTGATTTTGGTTGTGGAATATGGTTAATAGGACAGAAATTACATTTACAGTTGGAGCCACCATGAAGTGTGTATCTGGCCACACACAACTACATAATTTTCCAATATAAGTAAAGGTACCAGATGCAGAACACATGGGATTCCATCTTGCAGGATTTTTATTAATTCATATTGCATTGCATTACTAAACTACAGATTTTTTTTAAAACATGTTTTTAATTTAAAATGTAATTCTGCAGCTCTTTTGTATGGAATGTGAACTATTACCTGGTTGCTGGAGGATAAATAACAGAAAACAAAAACAGAAAGTCAAGTAATAAAATATAATGACAACAATAAAACCTGCTTTTGAGTTTTATGCTTTCAGATGTCTGTAGTGTGTCAGACATTTATCTTACACCTACAGATGGAGCACAATTATTATAGACACTTGACCAAACAGTTCACTGTCGCATTCCATTTATAAAGATCATTATTACACATTTTTTTTATTAAAATTTTGTGCCATGTTGCTCCTTTGTGTGTTGTAAAATCACAAAGCTCACGCAAAGCACCACAGAAGTCCATTCATTTAAATATCTTGTCAAAGGAATGTGAATGAGTATTGTGCCATATACGGTATACTAGGGGCAGATATATTAATATCCAAGATTATCTTTTTTTTTACAGGGGGGGAAAACAAAACATAATTTTTTCTTCTAATTCTAGTTTTCCAATCTCAAACTTTATCAATCAAAAAAATCTAAAAAAAAAAATGGGAGGTGTATTTCACTTTTGAATTTGTAAAAATGGCTTGAGCAATATACAGTAATCTTCAATGTAATAACGTTTTTCTGCAACTTAATGCGATTACATTTTTCCAGTTCAGTTTGTTTGTAAATGTGATTCATACAAAAAAATTGAAAAATTCAATTGAGGTTTCTCCACAAAAAAAGGCAAATTGTGGTAAAACCTTTTTTTTCTTTTGTATACTACTTACTCATATGGCAGCACCAGGGTATTTAAAATTTTGTATGTCAGTTATTAAAACATATATATATTATTCATTATTATTCATATACAGATATCGGATCCGTTATATGGAAATCCATTATCCAGAAAGGCCATCTTCCATTTTATCCAAATAATCCAAATTTATAAAACTGATTTCCTTTTTCCCTATAATAATAAAACAGTACCTTGTATTTGATCCAAACTAAGATATAATTAATCCTTATTGGAAGCAAAACCAGCCTATTGGGATTATTTAATGTTTATATAGTAGATTTAAGATATGAAGATCCAAATTACAAAAAAACCCATTATCCAGAAATAGGGATGTCGCGGACTGTTCACCCGCGAACTAATTTGCGCGAACATCGACTGTTCGCGTCCGCCGAATGTTCGCGAACGTCGCGCGACGTTCGCCAATTTGGGTTCGCCTTAGCTGGCGCTTATTTTTGACCTCTCACCCCAGACCAGCAGATACATGGCAGCCAATCAGAAAGCTCTCCCTCCTGGACCACCCCCACACCCCCTGGACCACTCCCCTTCCATATATAAACTGAAGCCCTGCAGCGTTTTTTCATTCTGCCTGTGTGTGCTTGGAAGAGCTAGTGTAGGGAGAGAGCTGTTTAGTGATTTGAGGGACAGTTGATAGTAACTTTGCTGGCTAGTAATCTACTTGATACTGCTCTGTATTGTAGGGACAGAACTCTGCAGGGATTTGAGGGACATTTTAGGTTAGGTAGCTTTGCTGGCTAGTAATCTACCTTCTACTGCAGTGCTCTGTATGTAGCTGCTGTGGGCACTGCTTCTGATCTCTCATCTGCTGACTGCTGCCTGTAACCCAATAGTCCTTGTAAGGACTGCTTTTATTTTCTTTTTTGTTTTTTTTACTTTGCTACTGTAAGAGCCCAGTGCTATTAGTCTAGCTGTGTTGGGGAGTGGGACTGGTGTGCTGCTCCTCCTAGTAGTTCACCACTACCAGCACCAACCAGAGTCAAAATTGTTACAAAGTATCTTATTTGCACCTGTTAGCTGTTCTGAGCTCTCTGCCAAAAGCTAATTAAGTTAGAAACTGTTTTTTTTTTCTGGCTGTTCAGTTCAGAGAAAAGAGGGACTGGTGTGCTGCTCCTCCTAGTAGTTCACCACTACCAGCACCAACCAGAGTCAAAATTGTTACAAAGTATCTTATTTGCACCTGTTAGCTGTTCTGAGCTCTCTGCCAAAAGCTAATTAAGTTAGAAACTGTTTTTTTTCTGGCTGTTCAGTTCAGAGAAAAGAGGGACTGGTATGCTGCTCCTCCTAGTAGTTCACCACCACCAGCACCAACCAGAGTCAAAATTGTTACAAAGTATCTTATTTGCACCTGTTAGCTGTTCTGAGCTCTCTGCCAAAAGCTAATTAAGTTAGAAACAGTTTTTTTTCTGGCTGTTCAGTTCAGAGAAAAGAGGGACTGGTGTGCTGCTCCTCCTAGTAGTTCACCACCACCAGCACCAACCAGAGTCAAAATTGTTACAAAGTATCTTATTTGCACCTGTTAGCTGTTCTGAGCTCTCTGCCAAAAGCTAATTAAGTTAGAAACTGTTTTTTTTCTGGCTGTTCAGTGCAGAGAAAAGAGGGACTTTCCAGTACAAAAGAGGGACAGGGGGTTGAGTGGTCAAAAGAGGGACAGTTGGGAGGTATGCAAGTGCCACCTAGCTGTGTGAGCTTTTTCACATTCTGTCTAAATAACAATAATAATTCCGTGTCCGTAAACATCACCTGAGTGATGTTTTTACAGCAGCAATAATATATTCCGTATCCACTACTGTATACGTTGCCCTTGCAGGCATTGTTTGCCCAGTCTTTAACTAAGTGCCACCTAGCTGTGTGAGCTTTTTCACATTCCGTGTCCAGAAACATCACCTGAGTGACGTAGTGTGATTTCTGCCCTTTACAGCACAAAACGCAGCGCTGTGTCAACAATGTATTTTTCAGATACATTTTTGCCCTTGATCCCCCTCTGGCATGCTACTGTCCAGGTCGTTGCACCCTTTAAACAACTTTAAAATCATTTTTCTGGCCAGAAATGTCTTTTCTAGCTTTTAAAATTCGCCTTCCCATTGAAGTCTATGGGGTTCACGACGTTCGCAAACCGTTCGCATTTTTGTTGTGAATATGTTCGCGAACATTTTTTCCGCCGTTCACTACATCCCTATCCAGAAAACCCCAGGTCCCGAGCATTCTGGTTAACAGGTCCCGTACCTGTATATACTGTAGTTTTTCATTTATATGAAATATGTTTTACATTTTGGGTATTCAATGCAATATATTTTACTGAGACCTGCAGTTATTAGGGGTATAGTTTTTAAAAAAAATAAAACTGAAGATAACACAGAAGGAATTTGCAGTATCAGAAAAATACCAATAAAAGCTGAAGTTACAAAAAATCCAGGACAATACATATATATACAGTCAAACTGTTAATCCCATTTTCTGTTCAGATTGCACGGCTCATTCAGTATCCAGTAATCCACTTGTTTCTCTAATAATTTGTTCAGATCCCTTTTTCTACACCAAGGGGCAGATTCACTAAGGGTCGAATTTCGAAGTTAAAAATACTTCGAAATTCGACCCTCGAATTGAAATCCTTCGACTTCGAATATCGAAGTCGAAGGATTTAGCGCTAATCCTGCGATCGATCGATCGAAGGATTTTTCGTTCGATCGAACGATTAAATCCTTCGAATCGAACGATTCGAACGATTTTAATTCAACGATCGAAGGAAAATCCTTCGATCAAAAAAAGATTAGCAAACCTATGGGGACCTTCCCCATAGGCTAACATTGACTTCGGTAGGTTTTACCTGCCGAAGTAGGGGGTCGAAGTTTTTTTTAAAGGGCAAGTACTTCGACTATCGAATGGTCGAATAGTCGAACGATTTTTACTTCGATTAGTTCGATTTCGTTCGAATTCGAACGAATTTAACCAATTCGATGGTCGAAGTACCAAAAAAATACTTCGAAATTCGAAGTATTTTTCATTCGAATCCTTCACTCGAGCTTAGTGAATCGGCCCCCAAGTGTTCAAACTTTCAACACCTTCCAACAGAGAAACAATCATCATGTGCAAGATACTGTTTGGCTATGCCTGAGGATTTATCCAGCTTATTTACTGCACTTAAGTGCTCAGCTAGCCTAACTGAGACCTCTTACAGCTTTACCATTGGACTACTGTATATGCCAACAGCTACCGAGCTAAATCACAGAAATGTCTAGAAATGGCTATTCTAAAAATGTTGTCTCTGTCAATAAATTTGCCCCATTTATACCTATATTAAATGGTAAAATATATGTCTTCTATACAGAACAGGGATTGTTTGTCCATATATTGCAATATATTTAAGATGGCCAACTACGTCAAAGTCATCCCATATCTGGCCAGTTCTACACTCAAATTGCATCTGATTCATTAAGAATTCTATTGCTTCATTATACATTTTGCACAGGTACTAAGTTTTACCTGCAACTTACTAGCTGCTTTCAAAGTATAACTCCCAAACTTGGCTGCCCTTTTATTAGACACCAGTGGGATCACCTGACTATAGTTGGGAAGGGTGGAAGCTACAACATGGAGCTGGTCACTGCTCCTGTATAACTATAACAAACAAGGCCCATAGACTCCATTATAATCAAATAAAAAAATGGTTTACTTTTTCTCTGTAATAATAAAACAGTACCTTGTACTTGATGCAAACTAAGATATATAAGATAATCTTTATTGGAAACAAAACCGCCCATGGGTTTTATTTTATGTGTAAATGATATAAACCCAATAGGCTTCATAAAGATTAATCATATCTTAGTTTGCATCAAGTACAAGGTACTATTTTCGTGATTTTCTAGTAGACTTTAGGTATTAAGGCCCAATTATGGAAAGATCCATTATCCATAAACCCCCAAGTCCCAAGCATTTTAGATAACAGGCATACATGTACTCTTTAGGTAGAACTTGAAAATATCAAAATTTGTTTTTCTATCCACAATACAGCTTTATTTGCCAAAGTTGTAGAGTAACTCTGGCACATGCAAATTGCCACAATAACATGCAATTTACTAAGTTGTTGGTGCAGTTTTATTGTCTGCAAATTGAATTGCAATCAGCACATCTTATTTTTGAATAAGCATTTTTGCTTAAATATTGTTTTTGTAATACTCTATAATCTGATCAAATAAAAAAATATATTTTGCCATCCTATGCATTTCAGTCGAATTTTCTACAGTTTTGCAAACTTTTATGCCAAGCAAAACTTTTAAATTCAATCATCCCTATGCATCATTTTTAGTATCTCTAATACAGCACAACCAGCTAGTGAATTTATGCGAATGGAACCACATTCGCTTCCAAATTGAACGCGTACTCCACGCACTTCCAGACAGTGATGAGGATTAAAAAAAAACAGCATTATTTCTTGAACATATTCCCTAACACATTTCGTGAAATCCCACATTTTGTTTGATCATAGGTACAAATATGCATTGTCCGTTGCTCAGTTTAAAAAGTAAACAACTGACGTGTGCTCTCCTCCTTCTATTAATCATTGTGTTATTAAGTAACAAGGTTGATTCCTTGTAACTGTCCGTGTTTCCTCCACATTATTTACTCTATTTACTCTATTTACTATAACTATGTTACTTTGTATCTCATTTCATTTTATATATCATTTTTTAGTACTGCTGTGCTACTTAAGTTTAATATTTCACTTGATAATTCCAAATCTAAAAAGTGAATTAGTTTCTCATTATAAGTTCCAGTGAATTTTACATTTTGATTATTCTGATTTAGAGTGTTTAAAAAAATGCAAGTATCTGTTCCCTTCACAATTCCATATAAAAATCAGATCATCAATATAGTGCTTATATATGATGATTGCACCCATGTCTTTCTCGCTACCTCCATATCCATATAGAGGTTGTCATAGGTGCAAATTTCGCACACATTGAGGTCCCACACCTCTGGATGTAGAAAGTGGAATCACACTTTAAATAGTTGTGCTCTAACATATATTTAATCAACTCCATTATAAATTCTTTTGTATTTTTGTCATAAATACTATATCGATCAAGGTGATACTTGACTGCATGCAGACCATTCACATGGGGGATACTTGAATAGAGGCTTGTTACATCTGCCATTTCCCAAATGTTGCCCGACTTCCACCCAAAATTTTTTTAGAATCTGTAGTACTTGTTTGGTAAGTATGAGGGTAGTCTCTTTACTAGAGGTTGTAAAAACAAGTCTATTAATTCAGACAATTTTTCATTCAATGAATTTATCCCTGATACTATTGGCCTACCTTTTGGTTGGAAGAGTCCCTTATGCACCTTGGGGAGGTGGTAAAATATTGGTAGATTGGATAGTCTGGCACTAGGAGGGATTTTATATCTTCACCATAGACTTTGATTAAATATCCCTTTTCCCCTATTTGTGTCAACTCCTTCTTATAAAGACGGGGTGGGATCCTTACTCAACACGTGATATGCATTCTCATTCTCAAGTTGTTGCCTAGCTTCTTTTATATTATCAGATGTTTAGCACTACCACCAAACCCCCCTTTATCTGCCTTTTATATTGTGATAGTTGTTTCTTCCTTTATGTCATCTAGTGCTTTTTGTTCTTTTCTACTTAAATTTGATATATATTTTTGTTTGTATGTTTCCTTCACTAGTTCTGTTAACTCTCACTTCACTACTTCCTGGAATGCTTCAATGGCATTCCTTCGAAAGTGAAGAGGATAGAATTTAGATTTTTTCTTTCAATTTTTAAAAGTCTGTCTCTTTTATGCCTTCTTTATTTATTACATTAACATCCGATTCCCACATTAGTGATTCCACTGACCTGGAGCAGTGAGTGACCCAGACAAATTCAAAGTAATTTAAGTTGCAGTAATGGATTTGTTTCAAGCGAGGGGTTTAGGGCATAGGCACCGAACCATTGGAGTGATTCGGGGAGCACAACTGAATACTAAGTGCTCTAAAATCAACCACTTGAATGTGATTTTTAGCAACTAAGAATTTGTTATCAGGGTTGAAGCACCCTTGTGCTTCATCAAGGAGTGTGTGGTGTGATGTGGTAAGTAAGATTCTGGACAGTGGGGGGGGCAGTAGATGTGATCTATTTGGATTTTGCCAAAACGTTTGATACTGTGCCCCACAAATGACTGCTTTCTAAACTAAGGTCTGTTGGGCTTAATGAAGTCATTTGCACGTGGATAGGAAACTGGCTACAGGATCGGGTACAGAGGGTGGTTGTTAATGGTACATTCTCTACTTGGAGTAAGGTTCTTAGTGGGGTCCCCCAGGGCTCAGTATTGGGTCCGCTTTTATTTAACTTGTTCATTAATGACTTACGGGAGGGTGTTGTAAGTAATGTAACAGTGTTTGCAGATGACACAAAACTATCAGTCCAATTAATTCCATCCAGGATGTGGCATCCTTGCAACACGATCTTGACAAACTGGCAATCTGGGCAGCTAAGTGGCAAATGAAATTCAATGTTGATAAATGTAAAGTCATGCACCTGGGATGTAAAAATATCCAAGCCACTTATACGCTTAATGGGACTGCACTAGGCAAATCCATTATGGAAAAGGACCTTGGAGTCCTTGTAGATGATAAACTTGGCTGTAGCAAGCAATGCCAGTCAGCAGCATCAAGGGCAAATAAGGTCTTGAGCTGTATTAAAAGGGGCATAGAGTCACGGGAGGAGGGGGTCATTCTTCCACTGTATAGAGCACTGGTAAGGCCCCATCTAGAATATGCCGTACAATTTTGGTCTCCATCATGCAAACAGGACATTATTGTATTAGAGAGGGTACAGAGAAGGGCAACTAAGCTGGTAAAAGGTATTGAAAATCTTAGCTATGAGGAAAGACTGGCCAAATTGGGGATGTTCACGCTGGAGAAGAGGCGCTTAAGGGGTGATATGATGACTATGTATAAATATATAAGGGGATCATATAATAATCTCTCTAATGCTTTATTTACCAGTAGGTCTTTCCAGCTGACACGAGGTCACCCATTCTGATTAGAAGAAAAGAGGTTCCGCCTAAATATTCTGAATTTTTCCCCCTCTAAGGCAAATTGGAGAGGCGTCAGATGGGGTTTTTTTGCCTTCCTCTGGATCAACTGGCAGATAGGTAGTTAAAAAAAAAAAGTTCAACTCGATGGACATGTGTCTTTTTTCAACCTTACTTACTATGTTAATGTGTTACTATGTTGTACCTTGTAAGTGTTTAGTAATGGAAACACATTCACTCTCCTTGATGACATTTTTCTGTTTCAGTCTTCAATTCCATAACTAGATTCATTGCAATATTTAATTTGATTGTTTGAGACTGTATTCTTGTTTCCGTTTCTAGAATGCACAAATGTATAAATGAAACTACGTGCCAATAAGTGCTACATTGTGCTTTTAGGAAACATATGCAAATTCTGAAGCTATTGTTAGATACTTTATTGGGCACAACAAAAGAGACTAGGGAACTGTTACAGGTAGCAATTATTTCAGGTGGCTTAACGGATAAGTTACATAACAAAACAAATACAAACTGAGGCAGCTCAAACACACACATAAGATATATTAAACATAAAACCGATACGCTAGCAAATTAGCTGAGGTAAAATGCTTTATAAAATATCAAAATATATGGTTCGGGTTCCAGTTATAGACAGAAGTAAAGGAGTAAGTTGTGAATACTTTTCACTCTAAAAAAAAATCCTTCTTAGAGCATTTTTGGGCCAAAAAGTTCTCACACCTTCACTCCAGTGTATTTCTTTCCTCACTCCAAGGATGGGTCCCTGGATCAACTTTATACTACTTGATTTCAGTCACCTTTTATTTTTCTTGCTTGAAAGGTATCACCCTAACTAACCCTTTATTCGCATCAACAAGGACCACAGATTTTTCATAATAAAAGCAAAAGGCAAAAATTCTGTTCACCAAACACACTATTCAAGTGAACTCATGTAAAAAATGGGGACATATTGTCACTTTTTTTAACAATTTTTAAAATAACGTCCCGACATGTTACATTTACACACTATAGCTGTAAGGATGAGACGATGATCCATTTTTAAATGGACTTTAAACTGGAATAACATTTTCTTACTTACAATTAGTTGACAGAAAACTAGACAAAAGAGAGTCTGAAAAAAAAACTCCTACTGTAAGTACTTGAGACTGTGTTCTAGGATGTTGTTCCCATTGGCATTGCTTACACTTTTCTGACAGCATGTTTCCTGAGCTATCTGTACTACTACAGAGTGGTCCCTGTCACTCTGACTGCATTCAATAACTAACATCAGTCCTTGTCCAAATGGATATTAATATTTAATTTACCCGTCGCTGCTACACATACACAAGACCCCATTTAAAGTGATAATGACATTAGCAATGTAATTCCTAAACAATGCAGCAGTGCAAGCCACAACATTTTTGTTTGTTTACATAAAAAAATCTTGAAAATTTGAAAAACCTTTGGCAGCTAAAACGTATCAGTGGTAGGTTTGTTGTCAAGCTAGTTTATTTATTTAATTCAAGCTAGTTTATGGCATCAAGTTTAATTGTGTTTTTTTACATGATTGAATTTCAAATAAACTTGAATGTGAAAAATTTTAAATCTGCCTCTAATTTATAATGAAACAATGCTTCTCCATTATCCAGTATATTTTAAAAATATATTTGCTTGATGTTTCGGCCCTATTAGGTGCCTCTCCATGAGGTCACAAAGGGGCACATTTACTAATGGTCGAATATTGAGGGTTAATTAACCCTCAATATTCGACTGTCAAAGTAAAATCCTTCGAATTCGAATATCGAAGTCGAAGGATTTACCTCATTTCCTGCGATCGATCGATCGAAGGAAAATCGTTCGATCGAATGATTAAATCCTTCGAATCGAACGATTCAAAGGATTTTAATCCATCGATCGAACGATTTTCCTTCGATCAGAAATTTGTTAGAAAGCCTATGGGGATTGATGTTCGGTAGGTTTTAGTTCGCAAAGTAGGGGGTCGAAGTTTTTTCTAAAGAGACAGTACTTCAACTATCGAATGGTCGAATAGTCAAACGATTTTTAGTTCGAATCCTTTCATTCGTAGTCAAAGTCGAAGTTGAAGGTCGATGTAGCCAATTCGATGGTCGAAGTAGCCAAAAAAAAATTCAAAATACGAAGTATTTTTTCTTCTAATCCTTCACTCGAGCTAAATAAATGTGCCCCAAAGTGTCAATTAAATACATCTTTTAGCAAATTATGAAGTATAGTGTATACAATATAAATAAATATATAGATTTCAAAGGAAATAAACAACCTCTTCATCATACAAAATGATTTGTGTTCAGCTGTTACTGATGCATTTGCCATTGAGAAAAAACATAAATAATCATTACAAAAAAAACAGTGTAACGCAAACCATATTTCATTTACTTATTTTGAATACATGTTAATACACCTCTTCCTTTGGTTCTGCACCTATTAATATTGTATTAATGTTTTGCTCAACCTCAATTACACATTTGAATTTATTTTTTTTTCTTTCGCTTTTCACCCACTCACTCAAGGAAGGGTTCAAGTTAGTTATGTATGTTAAGAATACAGCAAACTGGACACCAAATTGACTTGATAAAGAATTTCAATCTTTTATCTTTGATAATTGATTGGCAGATGGAATTCAAGCAGCTCTCTGTACAAGGTCTTGGTTTACACAAAACACTTTCAAAAGCCTTGCCTATAGTACATAGCCTGTCCTTGTACTGTATGGTGTCATTTAAAATGCATTTTTGCTGTATGGAAGCAATTACAGTTATAAATGGAAAAAAGGTTACATGCAGTCAGCAAATTACAATGCGTTTACATATGCATCCTGAAGTTTTCATTTTAATCCTTGAGATAAAGGAGAAATCAAGGACATTTTTATCTGCCTCTCCTGTCCAAAGAAACTAATTCCAAGTATCCTTAGTAAAATTAAACTACCCCCGAGTAAAATGTGAGTGCATATGTAAACTTTGCATTTACTAAATAATTTGATGACCTCCTGCTGAAAAAACAGAGTAAACAGATACATATTTTTAAAGGAGAAGGAAAGGTTAAAATAGATCTCCATTTAAAACTAAGTAAGCCTTATCAGAAAGGTCCATCTAAATACACCAGTAAACCCTCAAAGTAATGCTGCTCTGAGTCCTCTGTCACAAGAAACACAGCATTTATTTCCTTCTATTGTGTACACATGGGCTTCTGTATCAGACTTCCTGCCTTCATCTTGAACCTCCTTGCCCAGGTGTGAACATGCTCAGTTTGCTCCTCTTCCCCCAACCCCCCCTTCTCTGCTCTAATCTGAGCCCAGAGCTATAAGTGAGCAGGAAGTGATGTCACACCAAGCTAATACTGCAGCTGCTATTCTAAACAAACAGAGAGCTTCTAGAGCTTTTTAACTCAGGTATGGTAAAACATTCTACAGAATAAATATAGCATTCTAGCTTGCACTATTGCAGCTAATCTATTGGCAATAAAATGCCTCCGTAGCTTTCCTCTTCTCTTTTAAAATGCAACAAGAACATTTAAACTTACTCTATAACCCTCATACCAAGCAGATGTTTGATGCAAATAATAAGTTTGACCATGGAACTGTTAGTCCTGTTGCCATTTTCCGCCTCTTTAGTAGCTGCAAAATGTCAATGATTTATATAATATCTGAGATCATGAACACAAACCAAACTTTACATATGATTTATATCCAAGGTGCAAAGTACAAAAAACTGGACTTTTGCACTTTTCACCTTGCCTCTACTATATGCCCACCTGGCACCCATACTGTAACACAAAGAGCAAATGGTTTTGGAGCTTTGCACATGCAGCACTGGCGGTGGTTGTTAGCACAATGCATATACTGTATATGGGCATGCAGTAGGTTTAATGTAGGCATCTTTATGCCACCCCTTACATGTGTGTCTTTTAGATCCACAAGATAGGGAGGCTGCACCTGGTGAGCTGCTTCTTACATTAGTGTGTTCTTTACCTTGCACCAGATAATTCAGCCAATGACAGATGCAGCAAATCCACAGGTACAAGAGCTGTTTTAACTGAAAACAGGGGGGCATTTACTAACAATAAGATTGCAATTTTTTCCACAAGTCTGAAAAAATTAAAGGTTTTCCTATATTTCTAAAAAGCTCTAAAAATTCTACATTTATTAGGTGAAAAAAACACGAATACCAAATTTTGCCAAGTAAAAGTTGTGAAGGTGCTATAGAAGTAATTTGCAAGGAATTGTCCAAAAAAACTCATTTTTTTTTTAGGTTTACGTATTTTTTAGTGCATCCTTCAGTTCTTTTTTCTCACATTTTTCTCACTTTTTATATTCAGATTTTTTAATCAGTTCAATGATAGTTGTCGTTTTAGAGTTTAGTCTTTAAAAACATCTAAAATCAGTGAAATATCATATATTATTTTATTTTGTATTATTGAGTTTATTCGTATATATTGTGGCTTCTGACTGATTCTTTCCATACATGAGTTGTATATTTACTGTGCACATATATAATTGTAAGCTCTGTAGGGAAACAACCTCCTTTGTCTTGTTCCTTAACATTTACAGTAGCTCTTCATCATGAATGTAATAATATTTAGATTATATTTATATTCTATCAATCATTGTACTTTTTACTGTGTATGACTGCATATAAAATGAACACTATAAAAATAGGTCATACAAGTATGACACCCATTATCCAGAATGCTTGGGACCTTGGTTTTTCCAGAAAACGGATCTTTCTGCAATTTTGGTCTTCGTACCTTAAGTCTATTAGAAAATAATTGAAACATTAAATAAATAAATAGGACGGGTCTGCTTAAAATAAGAATTAATTATATTTTAGTTTGGATAAAGTATAAGCTACTGTTTTATTATTACAGAGAAAAAGGAAATCATTTTAAAAATGTGGATTATTTGGATAAAATTGAGTCTATGGGAGATGGCTATCCCATGATTAGGGATGTAGCGAACGTCGGAAAAAAAGTTCGCGAACATATTCGCGAACTTGCGCAAAAATGCGAGCGGTTCGCGAACGGTTCGCGAACCCCATAGACTTCAATGGGAAGGCGAACTTTAACATCTAGAAAAGACATTTCTGGCCAGAAAAATGATTTTAAAGTTGTTTAAAGGGTGCAACGACCTGGACAGTGGCATGCCAGAGGGGGATCAAGGGCAAAAATGTATCTGAAAAATCTGCCTGTGTGTGCTTGGAAGAGATAGTGTAGGGGGAGAGCTGTTAGTGATTTCAGGGACAGATGATAGTAAGTTTGCTGGCTAGTAATCTGCTTGATACTGCTCTGTATTGGAGGGACAGAAGTCTGCAGGGATTTGAGGGACATTTTAGCTTAGGTAGCTTTGCTGGCTAGTAATCTACTGTTCTCTTTAAACAACTGCCATACGTTGACCTTGTAGGCATTGTTTGCCCAGTTTTTTTGGACGCAGCCACTGAAGCACAGTTGCCAGAAAAAATATGCCATATAAATGCTGAAAATAGTCATTTTTCGCCATACGTTGACCTTGTAGACATTGTTTGCCCAGTTTTTTTGGACGCAGCCACTGAAGCACAGTTGCCAGAAAAAATATGCCATATAAATGCTGAAAATAGTAATTTTTCGCCATACGTTGACCTTGTAGACATTGTTTGCCCAGTTTTTTTGGTTGCAGCCACTGAAGCACAGTTGCCAGAAAAAATATGCCACATAAATGCTGAAAATAGTCATTTTTTGCCAAAAAAAGTGACTCCGGTGTTTTTTCTGGAGACGGTAATATTATGGATATTTAGACAGAATGGGAACAAGGTCACACAGCTCGATGGCGGGTTGAAGAAAACAGTGTGCAAATAATGCCTACAAGGCCAACGTATACACTACTACAGCGGTGGATACGGATTACGTAAAATATATTATGGCTGCTTGAAAAAAGTGACTCCGGTGTTTTTTCTGGAGACGGTAATATTATGGATATTTAGACAGAATGGGAACAAGGTCACACAGCTCGATGGCGGGTTGAAGAAAACAGTGTGCAAATAATGCCTACAAGGCCAACGTATACACTACTACAGCGGTGGATACGGATTACGTAAAATATATTATGGCTGCTTGAAAAAAGTGACTCCGGTGTTTTTTCTGGAGACGGTAATATTATGGATATTTAGACAGAATGTGAACAAGGTCACACAGCTCGATGGCGGGTTGAAGAAAACAGTGTGCAAATAATGCCTACAGGACAAATAATGCCTAAAAGGTCAACTTATACACTACTACAGCGGTAGTAAAATAAAAAAAAGTAAAATAAAAAAAAAATGAATATTAAAAAAAAAAATTAAAGTTGGTGCTGCTGAACTACTAGGAGCAGCAGATTAGCACACCAGTCCCACTCCCCAACACTGCTAGACTAATAGCACTGGGCTCTTATAGTAGTAGTAGTAGTAGTAGTAGTAAAACAACAAAAAAATAAATAAAAGCAGTCCTTACAAGGACTACTGTTATTGCAGCAGTCAGCAGATGAGATCAGAAGCAGGACAGCTGCCCACTGCAGCTACATACAGAGCACTGCAGTAGAAGGTAGATTACTAGCCAGCAAAGCTACCTAAGCTTAAATGTCCCTCAAACCCCTGCAGACTTCTGTCCCTCCAATAACAGAGCAGTATCAAAACGATTACTAGCCAGCAAACTTTCAACTGTCCCTGAAATCACTAACAGGCAGCAGCTCTCTCCCTACACTATCTCTTCAGCACACACAGGCAGAGTGAAAAAACGCTGCAGGGCTTCGGTTTTTATAGGGAAGGGGAGTGGTCCAGGGGAGAGCTTCCTGATTGGCTGCCATGTACCTGCTGGTCTGGGGTGAGAGGGCAAAAAAAAGCGCCAACAATGGCGAACCCAAAATGGCGAACGTCGCGCGACGTTCGCGAACTTCCGGCGAGCGCGAACACCCGATGTTCGCGCGAACAAGTTCGCCGGCGAACAGTTCGCGACATCTCTACCCATGATACTGGATGGATGGATACTGGAGCTCTATGGATCATGGGTTTACGGATAACAGATCCCATACCTGTACAATTATACCTATGGTTCTTTATGTGCCAAATGCAAAGTGTAGGGAAGAACAAGTTGGCTCAGCCTTGTGCTTTTAATAGAATGGAGGAGCATCTGAAAATCCTCCTGTGAACTGTGGAAAGGAGTGTGAGGTGAGGATCCTAAGCATCAGCACTCCAGATGTGATGAGATATGGATGCTAAGAAATCAGAAATTTGTGTCCTCCTACTTCAGTTCACACACTGTATGAGTTATATTCTTGAAATTCCTCAGCTCATTGCCCTCTCTGACATTTTCTGCTAAACTATACAAATACCAAGTGATAACCCAGCAGTTCCTTTGAGGGGGAGCGATATACATGATAGCTGCAACAAAAATAAAGCATCTGTATCTCTGCATATCAGGTTAACTCTAACACTATCTGCCGCTCTCTTTTTTTATATGGTCAAAATGGAAATTTGGATAATTGGGCTTTTACTAGTCCCACTAAATGATTTCTATAGTAAATAGTGTCTAACTGCAACTAACACAGTAGTAATTTTACAAAGTTTTGGCATTTTTGTCTGCGATCAGAAGACTATAGGGAACATATTGGCTCCGTTTTTCTAAATGTATTTTGAAATGAGATTTAGTATTTAGAATGCCTCTATGTGTGATGAGTGCTCCTGTCTGAGCTGTTTCCAATTTAGTCTGAAAATAATTCACATTAGAGATACATGACCTTATTTTGTAATAGCAAAGGCTTTAGGAAAGAGTTTGTATAAATGTCTACTGGTTCACAAATGATTCCAAAAGCTAATTATCAGTTTGCTTAAGGGCCTAATTAAACAGTTAATATGAACTTTAAAGAACAGTCTGACAGAGATGTGCACATCACATCAACAAACAAACTTGTCCAAATGATTCATCATCAGAAACACCAGAGTATATTTTCCATTTTCAGTGAACATTCTCATTTAAACAAATGTGCAAATCAATATCTTATTTTCTGATTCATTCATTCAAGCAGAGCTCACAGGTTACATAGCCTTGGCTATTTATTTATTGGGCAAATATAAAAAATAAAAACACATGTTAACATTTGCAAGAATATAATTTAGAATGCTTTTAAATAGTGTCTAACCATCAGTAGTGATGGGCGAATTTGTGCTGTTTCGCTTCGCCGAAAAATTTGCAAATTTTGCGCGAAATTCGCAAAACGGCGAAAAATTCGCGAAACGGCGCCGGCGTCTCGTTTTTGCCGCCGGCGCCCGTTTTTGGCGAATTTTTGACGCGAATTTTTGCGGGCGTTTCGCGAATTTATTCGCTGATGGTGAAACGAGCAAATTCGCCGCAAATTCGCGCCTGGCGAATAAATTCGCCCATCACTAACCATCAGCTATATGTTTTCAAAATACTTAATGATCTAGTCATTGGCTTTGGAAAAGGTTATCCCAGTATCCTAATCAATCTCAATTGGGGCTTTATATAGATCACAGCCTAATGCTGGATTTGACTGTGTGAACCCTTCTTTAATTGGTGGATAGTGATGGGTGAACTTGGGGCGGTTAAATTCGCGAAATGGCGCCGGCATCTCGTTTTTTGGACGCTGTCGCAAATTCGCTGGTGAAAATGACCAAAAAATGGACACCGGCATCAAAAACTAGACGCCGACGCAAGTTTCATGAATTTTACGCAGTTTTTTTGGCGAAGCACCCCAAATTCGCCAATCACTAATTATAATACCCTTTATGATACCCAGTTGCACAATATAATTGAATTGCTAAACATACAGGGTATGTATTCCAAAACTTTCCACTATCTGCTGTTTTTGGCTTTCACCCTATTCCTATAGATCATTCTGACTCTGGCAGCCCCTCCTCATGTCATACATTAATATATTGTGGAAAATGGGGTAGAGGTGAGAGTATATCTAAATGTCTATGAAACTGTGGTGGATCCTATGCACTTTAACAACTTTTTTAACCTGTTGCAGAAATATTCACTGATCACAAGCAAAGCTTTATGAAGTTCACATGCAGTAATTGTTTAAGGGGCAGATTTATTTAGGGTCCAATTGAAAATTCAAATTTTTGATTTTTTTTTTTATGGTCAGAACTGTAAAATGCGACTAGGGAATTTTTAAAAGTTTGAATTAGATTTTCGAGATTTACCATACTCTGAGCCTTTAAGAATTTAAATTCGACTATTCACCATCTAAAACCTGCCGAATTCATGTATGTCAATTTTTTTATAATTCCAATAAAATTGGATTAGAGTTTATGGATCGTAAAATTAGTCTGAATATTAAAACTTTAATTATAATAATAAATTATGTCCAGTCAAATTTTGAATTCAATCGAATTTAAGAGAGTTTAAAAAACTCACATGAGTTTAAAATTTGACCCTTGATAAATGTGCCTCTAAAGGATAGATTAATTAAAGGAGAAGGAATGCTCCAAGATGGTTTATTGCACAGATTGCGGTTTATGTAACAGATTAGCCACAATAGTGCAAGATAGAATGCTATATTTATTCTGCAGTATGCTTTACCATACCTGAGTTAACAGCTCTAGACACTGTCTCTGTTTGTTTAGGATAGAAGCTGCCATATAAACTTGGTGTGACATCACTTCCTGCCTGAGTCTCTCCCTGCTCACTTACAGCTCTGAGCTCAGATTACAGCAGGGATGGGAGGAGGGAGGGGGAGAGGAGCAAACTGAGCATGCTCAAGCCCTGCCCTGGAGGTTTATGCTGAAAACAGGAGGTCTGATACAGAAGCCCATGTGTACACAATATAAGGAAAGAAATGCTGTGTTCCTTTTGAAAGAGGACTTAGAGCAGCATGAGGGTTTACTGGTGTATTTATATTAGCCTTTCCTTCTCCTTTAAGGGTCAAATTGAAAAATTGAATTTGAATTTTTCAAAACTGTCAAATTCGATTAGGGAATTTTCCAAACTTGAGTTTTTTTTTTCAAAATCCTAATTCCATTTTCGAGATTTATCATACTCTGGCACTAAGAATACTAATTGACTATTCGCCGCTTAAAACCTGCCAAATTGCTGTATAAGTTAATGGGAGAGGTCTAGTGAGCAATTTAGAGATGTTTGCAGCCTTCCAGTCATTCGAGTTTTTTTTCGTAGAAAAAAATTCAAATCGAGTTTGATCAAATCCGAATTCGATTCAAGCTTTCTACTCAGCAAAATTTGTCCGCGTTTGAGATACTCGATTTTTATAATAAATCATCGTCATTTATTTTTAATAAATTTTTATTTTTAATAAATAATTGAATATTCCAATTTGGAGTAAAATGTAATTAAAATTCAAAATCTGAATATTGATCAATGATCCACTGGTGTTTATAAAATGCTGAATCACCTAATAAGCCTCTATTCTTTAAAATAAAGCCAGGGATTTAAAATGGTCTGTTCTTAGACCTGTGCAGACATAAATCTTCAACCTCTGTGTTGGGACCCTATTGAGGTTGCAGCAATGAATTGTTTCCACTGTAAACAAAACTGCTGCTTTAATCCATAACCCTGGGTGCCTGTTGACCTGTGGCCATTTTTTGTTTTACAGCAGTTAGCAGTGGAGTGTCCACCAACACCAGTATTTCATAGCCCAACCCAGACGCAGCACAGCAACCTTGATAAATGGTGCCATTCTAAACATTTCATGACAAACCTTCTGAGTCACCAGATACAGTAAGCAAAAGAAAAACCTTTTAAGGAGATGCTGTATAACTTCTGTGATCTTTATCAGTGTGCGTCACTGTGGTAAAAGAGGTACAGTACATTGCAAAAACCAAAACAAAATATTCACATTTCAAGCCAAGTCCAAATCAACTCCAATTCCTGTGATGAGATTGCAGAGAAGAGGAGCTGAAGTTGCATGAGAGCTTGCCTACTGACCCCAACCTCACTGTGTTTCTCTCCGTTTAATCAGATACAGTGATAGGAGCAGTTATCTCCTTTGCTGTGGTTTGAGATGAGCGAGGGAAGGCCTTTGGAGGGGGCCTAGGATTATAAACACACTTGTAATCTCTTTAAAGTTTTTCCCCAAAATAATTTTTAGTGTTTGTCACAATATTCTAGATTTTATTATAAATATCTCCAGCTGGTATTTAGTGCATAAAAAAGTTTCCAGGCCCTCTCTTATACTGCCGAAATTATTTTGAAACATTGTACACAGAAACCTAGCACTATCTTTTCTGAAAACTATCACTTAATAACAATCCTAATTCCATCTGAACTAAAGAGGCTATTCCCATGATTGCTAGAAAAGAAAAGTGGCTGCAGTAACTCAGAATGTACCTTGACTTTTAACTGCGTATTCACTTTGCAACTCTTGAACATTTATTTGTAGATATGTCTGAAGGTTATTTTTCACTTAAATGCCTCCAACTGAAGACTGCCCCTAAACAGTTTCTTCTGAAACACTGCACTCCTAGTTGAAATGCAAATTTAGGTTTCTTACATTTTCTACATTCTCTTTGCATTATTACTTCAAGAGAGCATACACATCAGGAACCAATAAAGTATACAATTTTGTTCCCTCTTTTACAAATCAGTGTCCTTTAGTTTAACAAAACAGTATGTAAACTGTTAACACGTCTAATAAAAATGACCAATCAAATCCAAGCATGAATTACATATTATACTCTAAAAACAGGGTCCTCAAATGTATTTGAATTATTTAGGGATGCACCGAATCCACCATTTTGGATTCGGCCGAACCCCCGAATCCTTCTCAAAAGATTCGGCCAAATACCGAACCAAATCCGAACCCTAATTTGCATATGCAAATTAGGGGTGGGAAGGGGAAAATATTTTTTACTTCCTTGTTTTGTGACAAAAAGTCACGCGTTTTCCCTCCCCACCCCTAACTTGCATACGCAAATTCGGATTCGGCTCGGCCGTGCAGAAGGATTCGGCCGAATCCAAATCCTGCTGAAAAAAGCTGAATCCTGGCCGAATCCCAAACCGAATCCTGGATTCGGTGCATCCCTAGAATTATTATTATTTTTTAATTGGTTGGCCAATTTATATCCCTACAGAATCAAAAATCTTATCTTATATTATTTGAAAGGACAACCAGTATCAAGCCATTTAGTTGCATTTCCAGTAGTTCAGTTACTTGCAATGAATCACTAGTGAAATCCTTCGACTCACCCCTTTCATAATTTACTTTCTGCAAAAGATCCAACAGACCCTGATGTGATCTTACACTTCAGCACAACAGTAATACATTATGTTTTCCCCATTTAAAAATGATCAGCCATAATGTTACTTGACATGTGACTTCAAAAATAAAAAAGTCCCTGGTAATAATTGGTAAAAAAAGAATAAGTTCATCCTTAACTGATAAATTCAATATGATTTGTAGTTGTTTTTACTTTGAAATACGATTTAACAGGCTTACTCATTATTTAGTTATGTTAAACTAAAGCAAAGGATAAAGATACAATGTTATTGCAGGCAGCAAACAAATGCTAAGTTACTTTACACAGAAACAGGAAGTATAAATTTACCTTCATTATTGATGTATATAAAAGCATAGGTTAAGTCAAGGTTAAAGTACTTTATGAATAAACATGTTTTAGCTTATGTTTATGTTTATTGGGATTTTGAATTACATCAATATCCAATTTCTATTTTAGTTACTTCTTACTTTAGAAAAGCCTTATGCTCAGGAAAAAGCTTCCTTTTATTGTGTATATATATGATTAAAAATAATTGTGATATACTGTAATGGTACTGGATCTTAATAACCAGTATTTTGTAGACTATGGGTTGTCTCAATAAGGTCTGTTTTGATCATTTGGATCCCTGTGCCTTAATTCTATGAAAACATGAATGCATAAAAACCTAAAAAGCAATAGAGCAAGCATGGATTTGTGTTGCTATCAAATACAGGTTTTCAATGTGTTTGTGAAAAAATATACCATAGGAAATGGTATCAACATATTTTGGTGTTTTCTGGATAATGTCTTCATTATTATTATTTATCATGATCTATTTTATGCCTTGGAAAAAAGTATGCTTTTGTGAGATATTTTGCCAAAATAGTATACCTACATGCATACTACATGCAAAATATTTTATAGAACTAGCAGCAGTGGCGTAACTACCGGGGGAGCAGGGGGTGTGATTGGGCCAGGGCCCACACCCCCTCAGGGCCCCCCGGCAGCTCGCACGCCACTGACTTCTTCAGTTTTTCTGGGCGTACGGAGGGGGCGGGGGCCAGCCCCCCTCTAGTTACATTACTGACTAGCAGAACCTTTGTTGTAAGTGTTTGATCCTCCTAAAAGGCTAACATTGGCCTCGGTAGGTTTTAGGTGGTGAAATAAGGGGTCGAAGAAATATTTAAAGAGACAGTACTTCGACTATCGAATGGTCAAACAGTCGAACGATTTATAGTTCGAATCTTTGATTTGAAGTCGAAGGTCGTAGTCGAAGGTCAAAAGGTCGAAGTAGCCCATTTGATGGTCGAAGTAGCCATATTCGACCATTCATAATTCAAACTTTTTTTCCTCTATTCCTTCACTCGAACTAAGTAAATGGGCCCCTAATTGTAGGGTTTTTTATCTCCTAAACTCTGGGAAAAGTGATCTTTTGTTTCCAAAGTAAAGATTCAAAAGCATCAAGGTGAAAACCATTTACAACATGCAGGGTAGGGCAAAAAACATTGGCAATTATCCATGTTGTTTGCACTTTGTTCCCTGTCCTGCAGTAATTTCAGAGACTTCCATTCACCCATAAATACAGCACTGGTTGTTTGGCAGCACTTTATTCATGAGGGCAAGTAGGGGGAGGCACATAGCAAGGACAGGGCTGCTTTGCTATTACCACTGCACTGTGCAACTTGGCCTGTAATTTTTTTTTATACATACAGTATATACAATCTAAGATTTAATAAGACTTTTATTTTCCTAAATGCACAGGTTATGGTGGCCTAACTTCTCGATCCAGAAGAAGGGGATAAAAACATCAGAAGCCCCTCCAATTTGCCTCAGAGTGGTCTAATAATTTCTTCCTTACTCAAAGATGACAATTGGACCATTTCCTGATTCAACTTTGAGTTAATTTCACTAATCCTTCGTTGAATCTATGTAATGTATCACAAAATGATTGTTACTCTCAAGTGTATTTTTACTGTGATATTTTTGTGTTGCAATGAAACATAACTTTAAAGTTGAAGTCCTTGAACCAAGCAAAGGCCAAATCCCAGTAAATATTTTAGGTACAATCCTAGCATGGTTCGTTGCTTCTGGGTGGCTAGTCAGATGAACTAGATAAACATTCAAACCAGTCAATATCTGTGTAGGTTGGATTCTTGTATGAACATAGACCCATCTCATAGTATACTTGAGACTGAATTATTTTGCTGCACTTTGTATAGAGTGTGCCACTTATAATGCTAGGTGTTTTCCATGATATTTCAGTTGTAGCACTGGCTAATATATTCACATTTTAGGATAATTTAACTGGTCTTTATATTTAATATTTGCATAAATACAGAGCACAAGTTTTGGAAATGGCGTTATAGACTTTGATGAACGTCTGTGCTGTATATTGATTATGATTTACAGTTATGTTATTCTTAATTTACTTTCTTATTTACTTATATTCTTTTTGCTGTTTGATAAATAGGCTAATTAGTACATAGTGAAATGTTGCCAAGTCAGTTGAAAATAGGAAGCTGATTTTTCTGCACCTTAATAAATACGCCTCATAAGCTCCAGGTGCTAGGTGATAAAATCTGTTTCTTTTGTATGAATTTCCTTTCTTTAGTTGCAGGTACAAATAAGCTTGTTTCTGACAAATGTCTTGATAATTATTTTCCAATATAGAAATATTATTTTTATTCAGTAGCTAGATTTTTTTTTCTGAGAGTGAAGAAAAGTACAAAATGATGCCGTATAGATTTTAAAATGCTTGCGATACAAACTCAGAAATAGCTGCTTTCACTCGGGTACTTTGGTCTCTGGATTTTAATCAGTAATATAAAGTATTTCATATTCTATTGTAGATATATTAAGTTTAAACCTGTCCCAGAGTGCTTTGGGAATAAGGTTTTGTTAATTGAATGTGATGCTTTGACAACTTAGTCTACCGTGCCTTCCTATTTGCCACACATTCAAAAGCCACTGTCCTTGATTTTGATTAAAACATAAAAAAATTTCCTTAAAGTTAATTAAAATAAATCAAATTTGATCTGGAAAACACATTAAAACCAGTTCCTTTATACTTATTACGGGTCAGTATTTTTGTAGCAATAAATCCAATGATAGAAAAGTAGGAAAGATTTAACCAATGCTAGATGAATTGGTATGTTAAGGTGACTATACACAGGCAGACCTGCTGCTTAATGGACAGATTGAACGAAATTATGGCCATCCGTGCAGATGGCAGTTGATTTGGGCTAGACAAGTGAGTCTTTGGGGAACATGACACTTTAATCCCTTCATACAGGCATTGCTTGCTACAGCAAAGTTTATTATCTTTTCCATTATGGATTTAAGGTGCATGACCTTAAATTGATTGACACAGAATCTCATTTACCACTTAGCTGCCCAGATTGCCAGTTTGTCAAGATCCTGCTGCAAAGATGCCACATCCTGGATGGAATTAATTGGTCTGCATAGTCATCTTCATACACTGATACATTACTTACAAGTCCTCCCCCAAGTCATTAATAAAGAATAAATAAATAAAAGTGGACACAATACAGAACCCTGAGGAACCCCATAAAAAACCTTACTCCTTAATCTCCCTTAGCTCCCACTGTCTTCTTTTTTTTTAAAAAAAAATAATACAACAGCATGAGGGACACAATCCCATTGAATAAAGAAGAGAAAGAAGGAGAGAAAAGAGTAGAGAAAGGGTCAGCTGGGGGAAGGATAACCCCAGGGGTATATCCTAGCTAGTGGGGTACTATATAATCTATTGAGAAATTTAGGCTGTATATATCTATCTCTACTGGAGTTAATTTGGGCACTTAAGTTAGGGCCACCCCTTAAATTTCAAAATTCGAATTTCAATTTTTTTTAAGACTCGAATCGAATTTGGACTATTCCCTAGTGGGATTACACTAAAATAAACTCGAAATTCGAATTCAAAAATTTAAATTTTCAATTCGACCCTTGATAAATCTGTCCCTTAGTATGTTATAGAATGGCTAATTATGAGCAACTTTTCAGTTAGTCTTCTTTACTTGGTATAGATATTTTAATTATTTGCCTTCTTCCTCTGACTCCTTTACTGACCCCATCAAACAAATGCTCTGTAAGCAATGCAATTGCTGCATGCTATTACTATCTCCTATTCATATTCCAGTCTCTAATTCAAATCGATGCCTGGTTGTAGGGTAATTTGGGCCCTATTGTACATTTAGACCAATTGTACTAACATAAGGCATTCTAAGCTAACATATGTAATCTGTTTTAGTTGGAGTTGTAAATATTACTCTCTTTTAGAAACAGATATTATTAACTGTAGCCAGCTTTCCTATGGCAGTAAAGTGTACCGTAGCAACAGGCTTGGTTACAGAGCTAGGATAATTATATTGATTATGCCTCTCTGTTTTGGATTGTTCTTTTATGAAAATGAGTAAATAAATAACACAAACTCCTAAAGATTTGTTTTCTTTTCTTATTTTCCATTGGCACTATAGAATATTATTTCGACTTGATTCAGACATCATATTATGAATTGTTGTTTCAGATTTGCTGACATTGCAGGTAGTTTGCCCATAGGGGGACTGGAAGTTTTTTAGTGGTGAGAGATAAACTGCCTTATAATGTCGATTTGGGAAAAGAAAAAGTAAAGCCTAGCAAAAAAATGCTCTTCCTCTATTTTGCAATGTATTTTTCAGCTGATTAAAGGATTTTGTGAAATATCCATAATTCACGGAACATTTTATCCATAATCTCATTTATATTTTATACACATATGTTTTTGCGTTTGCCACATATTGACAATTAATCTGTATTGCCCGAAAACATCTATTTTAAAGTTTATATCAATCCATTTATACCTAGAAATGTGTTCTTAATTGCACTGATAAAATAACATAGATGAGGCTTTTTAAATTCACTCAAAGTTACAGTTTGATGTAATCATAAAATTAGACTTTTTTTTCTAATTATCTCCTAGTGACTATGTTATATTTACATATTCCAGTCATGATGAGTTGCAAATGGTTTTCTATCATCGTGTTGTAAAGTAAATGAACCGTGACCTTTTCCGCATCAACATCTGCTATAATAATAAACCAGAGCCAAACGAGTAAAACAGTCAATATAATGACATAGTTACCAGTCGCTTGCTTCAAAAGTTGCTGACAGCTGAATCTGAAATATTTTAGCCTTGTGAAATATTTCAGAATATAACAGTTTGTGGTTTATACAGGAAAATCTTCTGAACAAAAATAGCCTAAATGAATCAAGCGTTTTTAAAGTTATATGTAAAGGAAATTGCTATTGAAATCAGTATACTGGATGTCTGTATGTTTACTTTCTCTGCACTACTGGTTCTGACTCTTGTTACTTTCAATTGCAATTATATTTACAAAACCATTGAGCATTTTTAATTAATATATAGTGGAATTACATACAGTACAGTAATTATAGTGTCATTATTTACTTAATTATATGACACTGTAGTCAGACATGGGGATAAAAGACATACTTGTTCATTGCTAGCAAAACTGTGCATAAAACAGCTTTTCTAATACAGGATCTGTTATTCAGAATGCTTGGGACATGGGGTTTTCAGGATAAGGAGTCTTTCCATACCTTATGTCTGCTAAAATATAATTTGAAATAACGTGTAGCTGAAATATTAAAAACTTGGAATAACTAACTATAAATAACATTATTTGGTCATTTAATTTTGGTAAAGAGCCCTTAAATACCTCCCAATACTACTGCCACTTTACACTTCTAACACTAGATGGCACTTAGCAGGTGACTCCCGGCAACCATAAGGTCTCTGTGATTGCGGCAGAGTATTTTCACATAACTAGTTATGTGTTAATCTGTATTTTCAATGTAACCATTCAGGGAAAATGTTCATAGAGGTCATTATGTCTACATGTTTAAGATGACACAGATTATGTATGTTTTCTAAATAAAAGTACTGTGCATCAGCGGAAATGGCACAAGAGGTCCTGATAAGCATAGGAGGTTCTAATAAGCATATTTGTCATATTGTTTATGGATATAGCTTCCAACTGTGAGATGAGCTTGGACACGCACCATATACTTTGACATGATTTACAAAGTACAGGGCACATTACAAAGTACAAAAAACTTGTGTAAACCAACATGTGTTTTGCCCCTTTGCACTCTGCCCTACACACAGGTGCCCTTTAATGCTATAATGCTATATAGTTCTAATGCTAATGTGCTTTTCTATTAAGTAATCACACTCAATCAACAGCCACATTCCAACTGTCAATTCCAAAACCCCAACTGCTTCTTACTGTATTTAATATATTTAGGGGTGTCAGTACCCATTGCCTCTTATTGTATACTGTGTATTCAGAATGAGGGAATGTTGTCCTTAAAAGTCATTGTAGCATTAATTATGAGTGTATGTAAGTAATGGCGTGTAGGGTGTTTTCTGGTCATTGTGCTTTAGCTGAGAAAAGCTCATGGTCCTTCCTATTTAAGTAAATTGAAACCACCTTTCACAGCAAATACAGGTGGTTCACAGACCAAAAACACACATTAAGAGCAGGTGTACTAGCAGTATTAGGCAGTTTCAGTTAGGGCTATGGCACACAAGGCAGCTTCAAGAAAGGTATCTTGTTACTTGTGCATTGTTCAGAGGCCAACGGAATATATAAGTCTTTGTTTAAATCTGCTGGTGGGGGATACTGACATCAGCTAGCAGGGAAGCAGTGATAATAATTGGCATATGTATATTCTTATACTCATAAATCATACAGTGTGTATTGGATTTAGGTCCTGGTGCCCTTCAGAGAATGTTTCCTGGTCTGTTATCATTCAAAGGCATTACTATCTGACTAGTGATGAGCAAATTTTTCCCCAGTCATAGAATTGTGAATTTTTTCACGAAACTGAGGGAAAAAAATCAGCCGCTAAAAATGTTGCTGCAACAAAAAGTTGGCAAGACAAAATTGTTGTCGAGACAAAAAAGTGGCCATAAGAAAAACTGCCCATTTGACTGTAATGCATTAAGACAAAAAGCCACAGAGACAAAAAAGTTGCTATAAGAAAATGGCCATTGACTTTAATGCATTTGGAGTGAGAAAACATTGTTGCGCGTGTAAAACATTGTCGCACATAAAACTATTTTGACACCTATTAACTGCGATTTGCTAATTTTTTAAGCAAAGCAAAATGAGACAGATTCGCTCATCACTCCATCTGACAGCTATTGCAGTGATTTAAAAAATTCTTTGAAGAAACAGACCTTACTGTAAAGTCTTCATCTGCATTTAAGTTTTTTTTATTGTGCCAACATACACTACGAGAGTTATTTATCAACATCCGGATTTATCTCAGTATTTCTAATATCAAACTTCGAGCAACTCAGAATTCCCAAATGGACCTTATTTATGAAGAAAATAGCCCGAAAAAATAAGAATTTTTTGCTCCTGGTCCCCGAAATCATCGGATATCGGCACGGACATCAGCACAGACACTGGGACCTTCTTCATTGACTTATACAGGACCTCGAGAGCTGTTAGATGCAAGGTTTTCACATTCAGAGTTTTCATACCATCTGATTTTTTTTAAGGTCCGAAAAATTCGATTTTTTCGGATTTTGGGTATTTGGAGCTTAATAAATAACCCCCTACAAGTTTCAAGGTTTCTCCCTTTGACGAACATGCTAAAAGACATTGAAGACTTTGTTACCTTTGGCAAAATCTGTGCATTTGCAACCTTTTCATGAGCTTTGCTGACAATCTACCATCTTTCCAGAAAAACTAAGTTATAGGTAATAGATTGCTTCAGCAAAATGTCACATTTTGTTCCATTATGTAATCTGCCATTAGTTGTAGAAGTATCTCAGCCTTTTATTCAACACAACTGTGTCTATGGATTTGCCCTTGAAAGTTTTGTCTGACATAGGGTCTTAATTCATTTCCAAGATTTTACAACCACTTATTAACAACAACAACCACATATTACATCAACATCATATGCCACTTCAGCACCAAATTGAATATTAAAGCCACTTTGAGACCTGGGTTCAATGATTATATACTGTAGTTTCCAGGCTTCTAGTCTATTCCCACCCCATACTTTCTGCTTAGATGTACCTTTCAATTTATCTCTATACAATATATGCACACTATTGGTTAATCTTAAACTTTTCTTAAAAGTTCCTTCCTCTATAATACTGGATTACAGGAAGCCACTATAGTATCTACAAGCAATTTTAAATTTCATTTTGTGGCAGTTAATATAGTCCATTAAAAACATATGAAAATAACAAAAACACACAGGTCCCTATTCATTTTTCAAAAGATGTCCAAGTACTTTTGTATAAAACACAAGCTATCATCAAAAATTATTAAGACTATATTACTTCCCTACATTTCTGAGCAGGTTTTTGTTGATGTAATAGATTCAATTTAATTTTATGATAAAAGAATGATCTAAATTTCCCTTTTTTAATCTTTAGCTGTTTCTTCATAGTAAAAAGAAACTCAGGTATAAGTCTTTAAATTACTGATTTTCTTTTATATTTTATAAGTAAATCTAATTTTAGTATTAGTAAGAGGTAAATATCAAATTTTTTCAAAGGACAAACATACACTCTTCTCAGTTATTTATTAATCCAGGTAAAGTGAAAGGCGAGATGGATAAGGAGAAGCAGGAAAGGCATTATTTGTTAGAGATCTTTAGGGCAGAGACAGACGAGAAGATTCATGGAAATTAGCCACCCGGCGACAAATCACCTCTTCTTTGTGCGACCAATCTCCCCAAACGGTGAGGCAATCTCCTTGTGAGGCAACTTCGGGCGACTTCAGAAAACAAAGCGCTCCAAGTGCCATCCTGCCAGCGATTTAGCTTCTACCTGGTGGGGAGGCAGTTCGGGGAGATAAGTTGCCCAAAGAAGAGGCGATTTGTCGCCAGGCAACTAAATCTCCCCAAATCTTCTCGTCTGTTCTGTCCTTAAGCCCTACATTGATACAAGAAAAACCTTGCCACAGCCAAACTCTACAAGGCTGAAACCAATCTATTATTGGGATCTGATCAGCAGCAATGCTGGTTGTGCTTTAAAACTCTAGGTATTCTTCAGCGTACAGGGTCTACCCATGAAAATCCTAGTTGGTAGGAAGTTGTTGATTTGTATATAAATGAGTAAAATTTAGAAGGGGATTTCCGTCATCTAAATCCTCTCTCTCTGTGCAGATAACAAACTGAAACAGTAGAAATGGATACTAAAAATATTTCATTGAAAAATAAAATTATGATAGTGGTTGCACTAAAAGTAAAGGACTGTGGGGTTGATTACAAGAATTTCTTAGATCAACACAAGCTACTTAAAAATATAAATACATTTGGGCAAAAAAGAGATGGATATCAATAGTAAAATAACTAGGGATGCACCGAATCCACAATTTGGGATTCGGCCGAATCCCCGAATCCTTGGTGAAAGATTCGGCCGAATATCGAACCGAAACCGAATCCTAATTTGCATATGCAAATAAGGGACAGGAAAGGAAAAAGTGGAAAAAATCTTCTTTTGTGACGAAAAGTCACGTGATTTCCCCACCCATTACATATGTAAATTAGGATTCGGATTTGGTTCGGCTAGGCACAAGGATTCTGCCAAATCCTGCTGAAAAAGGCCGAATCCCGAACCGAATCCTGGATTCGGTGCAACCCTAAAAATAACACTACAGAGATTTTCAACAATATACTATAGTAAAGGGGAGATATATCAAGGTACAAATTTTTAAATTTTTTTGTACAAAAACGTACTAATTTGATTTATATTTTCAAAAACTTGAATGTCTGGTATTTATTAAGCACAAAAAACTCGAATGTAAAAAAAAACAGTATCTAAAAGCTGGTGCGTTCATGTCGAAGTCAATAAGAACTGACTGTAAAAATTTAAGCCATTTTTTAAATTCAAAATTATAAGTTAAGGGGGCATATTTATCAAGGGGCGAATTTCGAATTGAAAAAACTTCAAAATTTGAATTAAAAAAGACCAACCGAAATTAAGTTGAAGTGTATAATAGGTCAGTTTTTGATCGAATAGGTCCATATTTGGCCGAATTCGAATCGTACGAATCGAAGGAATAGCGAATTTGATGCAAAGTTTTTCCCCCAAAAAAACGTTGATTTTTCAGTCCACTAATTCACTCCAAATAGATTCTAGGAGGCCCCCCATAGGCTAAAACAGCAATTTGTCAGGTTTTAGATTGCGAATGGTCGAATTTTTCAAATTTTCAAATTATTTTCAAATTCTAATCGATTTTGGACTATTCCCTAGTCGAAGTACACAGAAAATGGCTTGAAATTCGATTTTTTTTTCATTCGAAAATTCACCTCGACCTTTGATAAATCTGCCCCTATGAGTTTGTAAACTCACAAGTTCAAACTTTATAAGCCTATAAATGCGAACAATTTGAGGTATTTGAGTTTGTCAGGATTGTATTCAATAACGTTTTTATAATAGTATTTTTTCATAAATAAGCAAACAGAGTTTTTTAAATTGTGAGTAGAAAAAAAACGCACAAGCCACACAAATTAGATTTTTGATAAATAAGTCAAAATGAGGAACATATTATATATATAGCATACAAAGCCTACAAGTGCCTCTCAAATATGTGGTTGAACAGATGCGAGTTTAGGCATGTAGCAAAGTTTCAGAATGATATTCAGGCCAACAGAAGGCAGGAACTAACCTTATGTTTACAAAAGGTCCATTGAAATGGGTGTACAGTGGTGGATGTAGCAATGGTGGATGTAGCAATGCCATCATGATGCACTAGAATCAGAATTTCACTGTGTTGACTGTAACACTGCAATGCTGGTGCAAATGGAAACAATTGGGCAGATTTACTAAAGGTCGAAGTGGCTGTCGCTAGCGACAATTCGCCAGAAATCTCATCTGCCAATTCATTAACAAGCGTAGAGGACAATTTGCTAGCAAAAGAGACCATCGCTATCGTAGGTTCGCACCCTATCGCCAGGTGACTTTTCGCTCTGGCAAATGGTCGTTACTCCACAAAGTGTGAATTTTACTGAACGTTAGCTCTTTCACCAAAGTTTCCTTTGCCACCTTAAACCAGGTGAACTGATAAAATGAAGCTACTAACTCCTCCTCAATCTTATGTCAGTGACATCATAGCCTGTATGCTGGAAATTCATAAAAGCTGTAAAAAACGCTGGCGACTTTTACTATTTTAAAGCGGGATTGCCTTCAAAAGTCCTAACCAATTTGAGGGGCATGCTACATTTGCTTTAGGGTGGGCTCATGTCTAGGGCATTAGAGGATGTCTTTAATCTTTATTTTGCTTCCTTGGACATGTGTAATAATAAGTAGCCACTTTTTAACCAAAATCTCTAATAAAGATGTCTTTAAGAGCTATATGTACCCGCCCTATGCAAATTGACCTTAGTACTAATAAATTTTTGCTAGGCAGAATTGAATGCTAGCGAAAGATCGATAAGAAATGTTTGCGCTGACGAATTAATGCGAATTAACGAAACTTTGCCAGCATTTGGCTGCTCAGAAACAACTTTGTATTTTAGTGACTTAGCGTAGTGGCAATGAATTTGCACCTGGCGAAGTGAAGTAAAGTATGGCAAAGCATTTTCTGGTGAGAAATCGCCCTTTAGTGAATTTGCCCCATTGTATCTAGCCACAATTATATGCCACCAGGAGACAAGAAGCAGTAACTTATAGGAACTAATCAGCAGGTAGCATTTACTGGCCACCTGTTTAAAAGCAAACATCTTATTTTAACATGCATTCAGGTTGAGCCTTATGCTTGCTTATACAGTAGCTGACTAGATGTCAGCTTGAACATCTATAAACAATAATAAAAAGGATGGACATATTTGGAAAGTGTGGGAAAAATGCTGTTTTAAGAACAAAACAGACTTGGCCAAAATTATGACATTTAAGAGATGACAAGTGACAAGCAAATCTGTCCCATTTCGCTTTGCCAAAAAATTTGGGAAACAGCGACAATTCACCAAATGCAATTGGAGTGCAATTGGAGTGTAACATGCTCAGATGCACAGGGCATCCCTGTGGATTCCGGTGTTCCCTGTGCTTTCTGTGCAGATCCTACAAGGAGTAGTGCAAAAATAGTAACAAGTCCAAAAACTAGGTACCGGCAAGGATTAGGCAAAAACATAGTCAAAGATCAGGCGAAAGGGTCACGGCAGGCGGCAGGAATCAAAGTAAAAAATCAGACAGAAGTCAAACACCAGGAGTTCAAACGCTTAGGCAGGATCTGCAAACAGAAGGCAGCTTGGGCACGATCAAAATGGAGAATTTCCGTTTTAAAGGGAATTTAAAGGAAATTTGGAGCCAAAAATTTTGCGCCGAATGATGACATCATGACGCTCGGTGTCCAAAAGCGAGTCATTATGCTCAGCGTCCACACTGGCGACCCGACGCCAGCGTCAATTCTGTCGTGACGCCAGCGTCAGAGCCGAGGAGAGACACGCCTTTTTATGGAGCTTTTCACAGAGTTTTTAGTTGTGCAAAATACAATTAAGTCAATTTCCATTTTTTGTGACATTATTTTCATGCACAATGCTTTGAAGTCCATTGTTTTCCCTGGAGGATTTTCTTTTCACGGTTTCACAGAAAAATAATGCAATGGTGAAAAATGGAATTTCCCTTGTGCATTCATGACTGGCAAAACTTTCCCTCATCACTAGAGATGACTTAAAAGTGACAGGATCAAGTGCAAACAAAGAAGAACCGGGTTTAAATGAATGGCTATATGTGCCAATGGGTAGCTGAAAGCAGTAAACACATCTCAAAAGGATTGTGTGGCATGGGCAACCCATCATTTAAACCTACTCCATTTGTTCATTCTCTATCAGTGTGCAAAGTGCAGGTGCAAAGGTACAGTATTTGAGACACAAGCAAAGGAGGGGTTTTTTTGATCAGTATAGAATGTTTTTTAATTTTTGTTCAATACAAAGTCAAGTTACTATTAAATAAAATCATAAATAATGTGTATACTAATGATCCTTGGAAAACAGACATGAAATCAAATGAAAGATGCAATTTAAATATTAAAATGTTTTACAGTCTTAATTTGTTTTAAAGCCTGACTTTCTTTTCTTTACAAAAGGTTTGTTCTAGGGTTGACATGAGTCTACACTGTTGGCAAGAGCATATTTATTTAAAGAGTAAACAGTATTTAAACAGTAAGGGGATTTTTTACCATCACCAGAGTTTGTCTCTTTGTTTTCTTACCAGGGGAGGTGAATTCATTTTTCTTTCCTTAATTAAGATGGAACTGGCTACCCTTAACACAGAGCTGATTTTGATAAACTTGATATATTTAGTCTTTTGTGAAAGTTTGAAGGCCCATAATGATTTTTTTTTTTTTAAAATTATACAGCCATTTTAAAGGTGAATATGTCAAAACGACCAACTGACCCAAAGTTATAAGACTTTCACAAAACATTTTACCATCATATTTTGCTACTACACATAGACGCTAATCATGCTTATTCTGTTAATAATGTTTTAAGGGAACCATAAGACAGCTTTAGCTTTAAGTCCGTTTTAATACTGTCTTTTTTGCTTTCAACGTTGTGTTTAATTTTCAATAATGTTGATATATAGCATTATAATGGAAAATAATAAATATTATAAATAGTATCTATACTTCCTGATACTAGTCAGTATACTGCTGTAGTTTTGCATTTTCAGAGTGAAATATTAACTACATTAATCAAAATGAGATTATTCCTCATATAAAGTTGGGTAGTCTTGTTCCTTCAACTGACAAATTCATTGTATTTTTGTAAAATGAATGTCTTAGAAAATAGATCCCTATTGAGTTCTTCTATTAAATGTTCCAAAAGAGAAACTATTTTGCATAATAATACTCTCTTCTCAATAAAACAAGTGTCCTGAATTCTGCTTTGAAAATATATGAACCACAATGCGGTAAAATTCAGTAAACCAAAAAGAGATTTTGAAAATGCTTTTTTTTTCGTAAAGCACATATTTTTGCTGTTAGACCACATAAGCTGGCATCAAGTCTATTCCGTCAACTAGTGTTTACAATATGCTGCAGCAGTGCCACCAGGCTGGCATATTGGGAGTTTGAATCTTTTTCCTTCATTATATCAGGAATTTCATGCATGAAAAAGAACAATATTGAATAATAAGAGCATCGGGGAGACACAGCGATCATAATGTGCAAAGGCAGCTAGTTTTTTTTCTTCTAGCATTTTTATCTCACTTCATTTGGGAGTAAGAATTACTGTTTTGCATCCCTGATCTAAAAGAATAAATCTAATTACAAACATTCTTTCTATTATTTAAATACCTTTTAGCTATTCTTATGCAGAAACATTTACATTTCAAATGTTTTATAAAATAGCATAGCAAAATCGAAATACCAAGGCACAGAATAGTCATTTCAATTATTAATCGTAACTGTTTTTATTGTAAATGTTTTATTATTGCAGGTAAGCGGCAATAGGGTTTTCAAAACATTATTTGCTGTGACAAATGTTCATTTTTTTCTAAATGAATTTTTGCTGGGGCAGCCAAATTTCAAGTAAGAAACAAAAATTGTATAAAATGATATAAGCCATTTAAAATTGTAACTGCCTTAATACTGATTCTCAAGAGTGGAAAAGTGATAGCCCTTGGATCTTGAGTGCCTTTTCATAAAACCCATAATCTCTTCAAATATATCACAATTGCCTCACTGAATACATGACGTGCCATGGTTATTAGGCTTTGAATGGAACATTAGCTAATAAACTTCTTGAACTAGTAATTTTAATGTAAATCTTTTATATACTTCTACTACTACTTTAAAAAAAAGGTTTGGGAATGAGAATAAGATCCAATAATGTGGGGCTGATTTGCTAATTGTCAAGATCTTGTTTTATTGCAATATAAGAGAATTAAATATTGCCACGCAAAACCTGGTGCAATGTTGGCTTTAAAAATTGATGGTGGTCGGGACAACACAATGGACAAAAAATATAACTACCTAAAAAATTGGAAATTGTAACCAAATGTTAAAAAATAACATGACAGCTTTATTAAAATTTGTGTTTCATGGAAAGGGTTTGCAGTAATTTTTTCCTACAATCAGTGTTTTTGTTTTGTCTTTTTTCCCCCTCAATTTGTAAAACCTATATCTTGGAATGTTCAAAATCTTTACATAATGAAATTCCTCTGGAGGAAGTCAATCAAACAAGAATTTCACCAAATTTAACTTAAAATATAAATCATTGTAATCTATGAATGCATGTTAAATTATTTGTTGGATTACTAATATAGAAAAGAAAAGAATAAACCTGCATGTATAAAAAAAGGTACAACAGAATAATTTAGGAGTGTTAACTATAAGGGAAAGAACAATATACTCAAACACAGCTGGGCCCACTCTTTAACAGTTTTTAAAGTGATATATATGTAACTACCGTATACAGATTGAAAACATATTAAGCACAGAATTGCCATTTTATGCTGTAGCCTTAGGTTTTGCTTTCAATGGAAACAGGGACTCTAGCTCAAATCATGGAAAACAACCACAGGCTATTGTTTCTCCTCCACCAAACCTTAAGGGAGAATTCACCCCTTAACTAAAAAGAAACCCTATCCTACATAGACCCCCCTCCCCCTAGCCTAACTGCCCCACCGGGGAAATGCCCCTAACTTTTTACTTACCCCTCGGTGCAGATTCAGGGATTGCAGTTTGCGGCAGCCATCTTTCAGGTCTTTGTGTCTTCTTCCGGCGCTTCTGCCATTTCCGTCCATTTCGTCTCATGCGCAGTTGTCGCAGACTGGGAGATTGCTCCAACTGCGCATGCGCCGCTTCGCCGGTCTTAGTCTCAGATTACCGAAGACCCGGAAGATGGCTGCTGTGAACTGCAATTCTTGAATCTGCACTGAGGGGTAAGTAAAAAGTTAGGACCAATCCCCCAGGGGGGTCAACTAGGCTGGGGGGAGGAGGGAGGGGGTCTACGTAGGTTAGGGGGGTAGGGGTTTTTTTTAGTTAAGGGCTGAATTCTCCTTTAATATGAGCATTATGCATGTAGCCCAGGAGTATTATCGTTGCATCTGTCAAACACGACTTTTCCATCAGAATAAAAGATGGTGAAATGCCGTCATTCCAGAAAACAAATCTCCACTCCTTTTGAGCGACCTTTTCCAACTTCAGCTGATTTTTAAAAGCTGGTGTGTTAGGTTTAAATCCCTCTGATCACCCATAAAATCCTTACTCTCTAGCAATAGTTCTTGCTTGGACATTGCTTCCTGGAAAGTTTGAAACTAAAGTCATGTCATTTTAGAGAGGCCATATAACTCTGCCTTAAAATGTATGCATATAAAATAAACATTTTGGCCATACATTGTATAGTTAGGTTTGCTTTTATTCTGTACATAAAATTGGGGTTCAGTACATTTTTAAATATTCTGTAGATTACAGTAGGTTTAATATTTAGGGAAAAGTGAAATGAGGGTGTACTTTTGACAGTTAAGTTGTTTAAAGGGCAAGTCAACCCCAAAATAAATATTTGCCCAATAAAATAAAACTGCAACTTTCCAATATACTGTACATTTATTAAAATGCTTTCAAAGTTCTTTATAAAAGTTCTTTATAAAAACAATTGCTATAGAAAGCCGAATTTTCTTAACCCTTGGTCGTTACTTTTTAAAAAATGTTGCAAAAACCTGAGTTACCCAGCAAAGACAAGTCTGTCAATCAGCTGCCTTGTCTTACATTGTCTCATCAGTCTGAGCCATCAGGGAGGTCAATAGAGAGGGACAGACTAACAGGGCCGGAACTAGGGGTAGGCAGAAGAGGCACCTGCCTAGGGCACAATAGAAGGGGGCGGGCGCTGGGCAGGTACCTGACTTTTGCCTACCCCTAGCCCATGTTCGCTGCTCCTCCAACTCCTCTGGTGCTGCTCCCTGCCTCCCTCCCCTCAAGCGCTTTACCCTGTCTCTCCTCAGTCACTTTCCCCGCCCAGGTCGTCTAGGGTGCCCGGTCGGCTTGGCTTGCCACTGCAGACTTACACTGCTTTCAGTAGCATTACATATATTAATAATTTAAACACCATTTAAAAATATATAAATGTATATTGCAAAGTTGCTCTGAATGATGGCTTCTTTTATTAGGCAAAACATTACTTGGCTTGGCATTCCCTTTAAATAAACTTGTTAAATAATCAGACTACAAACCAAATTAGTATAATTTCAGAATTAGATGAAATGTTTCACACATCTCTAGCCTTTATCGCAACTAATTTTAATCAGTGGAATAAGATGTTAACAGCAGGTATTAAAGATGTATGCCCCAGCACACAATGTAAATGAAAAATGCAAATCTTCTATCAAGTAAAAGGATAAAAGTTAAAACACTGCAATAGAAATTAAAGAATAATAACTACTAGTTTTGACTCAATAACAAACCTTTGTTCTGCCAATTTCTTGCAGAATACAGAACATTACAACTTTAGATACTACTAAAAGATGGATAGCTGTTCTGTACAATAACCCCTCTCTGGCTTTAAGATTACAGTGTTTTTCTCTTTGCTGTAAAATCTGTATACAAATGGGTAGTTCTAAAATAAATCAAAATGCAAACAAATTATATTAAAAACTATATGGTAAATAAATGAAAATGCCATTTTTTTTTTTAGCAGGATCAATTTGCTGTAATGCTTTAAAAAAAAGGAGAAAACATTATAAATCAACGTTGGCATTATTGTTAATCCCATAAAAAACATTTATAGTGTGTGTGAGAAACAAAATGATTCATCCCTATGCACCTTGAATCATAAGTAGACTCTGGATGATTTCATTTTTATAACGTCACTTTTATACTGTGTTTGTAACAACTTTCCTTTCGATAGTAAATACATAGCGTTTATTAAAACAATAAATAAATAAAACAAGGCTGTTGTGGTTTGTAAATTGGAACTTTCCTCTTTTTTTTTTAAATATTATTTAATCTAATATTTTACACAAAAGATAACTCCAAAGAATATTAAATGCTATTAAATGGTAAGCTAGAAAATAAACCATACTTTCTTCCCTAGCCCTTTCTGTAGACATGACAAAAATATTCACAATTTCCCCTGCCTCAATAAATAGTCTTTGGGTGTCCCCTTTAAAGTACACCTGTGTTTGCATCTCTTTCTCAGTGGCTTAACTACCATAAGGGAGGCCTGGGGGTACAGGGGATATCTGTTTCCTGGGTATTCACCCATGATTTTGTACAGGGGGGAGTTGCATGGGCGTAACCCACCATGGGACACCTGAAGCCCCCCCTACACACACAAAATCACAGAGGGACAGAGGAAAAAAGACTAGGCTCCTTAAGTTATACAGTACAGTTTCTCTTCCTGAATGGCAGCTAGATGCAAGGTTAGTCCAAGCACTGTATAAAAATAGCAGCTGGTCAATGCTTCAGCATGGGTTATTGTGGTTCAGAAGAATCTCTGCTTTGGATGTGTCTCAATTTACAGGAAGGTGGTGAATGATTTGTATGCATTGGAAAGACATTGGGCAGATTTACATAAGGGCGAAGGTGGCCGTCGCTAGCGAAAATTCAGAAATCTCATCCGCAGGGACATTTCCAATTTAATAACAGGCGTAGATGACAATGCGCTTGCCAAAGAGACAGTCGCTATGGTAGTTTCACGCTCAATCACCAGGTGCACATTTGCTCAGGCAAATGGTCGTTACTCCGCAAAGTGCGAATTTCGCCAGAGTTTCCTTCACCACCAGGCGAACTGATAAAACGAAGCTACATCCTCCTCAATCTTATGTCAGTGACATCATATCCTCTATCCCGGAAAGTCATAAAATTTGTAAAAAAAACATTGACGTCTTTTAATTTTTTAAAGCGGGATTGCCTTCAAAAGTCCTAACTATTACACATTTTTGTTTTAACATTTTTTCCAACCATTTGAGGGGCATGCCACATTTGTTTTAGGGTGGGCTCATGTCTAGGGCATTATAGGATCTATTTTGCCTTTATTTTGCTTCGTATGACATTTGAAATAAAATGTGGCCACTTCAAGCATTTGCACCAACATCTCTAATAAAGACGTCCATATGACCTATATGTACCCGCCCTATTCAAATCGACCTAAGCGTAAGAGTAATGAAGTTTCAGTAGGCAGAATAAAAAGCTAGCAAAAGATCGCTATGTAATGGTTGTAATGATGAATTAACACTATTGAAACTTCGCCAGCATTCAGCTGCCCAGGCACGTCACATTTTAGTGAATTAGCATAGTGGTAGCGAATTTGCGCCTGGCAAAGTGGTGCTAAGTGTGGCGGATCGTTTGTTGGCAAAAATTCGCTCTTTAGTGAATTTGTCCCCATGTTATTACTGGCTTTACAATGTTCACTGTGTACACTGTGTTTACTGTGACTTTAATCAGTCAATTTTATTGATATGAATCATATTGTTTTATTGGTATCTGGCCCCCCAAACATAATGCATAGTAAATAATTTGTTTGTTAAAATAGTTGGACTGTAGTTCTCTAGCCTATGGATTCTTTGCTTTGCACCCAAACAAGATATTTTAAATTCAACATCAACTGAAGAATGTATATCAAAGGTAATTAATGTCTTTAAACCTGTGAAAAGCATTTCCCACTTAATATGTTGCAGAGATGCCCTTATACTATCAAAGTTTGTATATCTAAAATTTTGTGTTTAGTTACTTCCTTATATAATTGCCTCTGCAACAGAATCTCAAAGGAGACCATGTTATGATCACTATTCCCTAAATGCTCAGCCACGCAAATGCTACCCAGAGGGATTTCACTCCCTCACCAGTGCCAGCAACGGTTATTTCTTTAGTGCATGGTTGTAGTTCAGGCTTTACATTTAAACACATTCCTCCACCCTTTTCCTCTAAAAAGGGTGTAACCATTTCAATTCACAGTCCAATCATATGTTTCATCCCACCAGGTCTCAGTGATACCAATTTTATTATCATTTTTAGAGCATGCGATTAATTCTAGGTCTCCCGTTTTACCTGACAAGCTCCGTGCATTTGCCAGCATACAGTGGAGGTTACTACATTTTCTTTTGAAATTTGCATTACTTAGCCCAGTGCTCTAGGAACCCAACCCCGTCCTTCCTACACCAAGACTTGAGCCATGCTTTGGCCCCTAAGCTCCTGCTGTCTCTTTAAACTTGCACGTGGCACAGGCAAAATTTCTGAAATGACCTTCCCTTAATCTTAGAGCCTAGATCCCTGAACTCACACTTTAAGGTCTTCCATCTACCATTTATTTTGTCATTAGTACCAATATGTACTTTGGGTCAGTTGGGTCATGCCCAGCCCCACCCAAAAATGTGTCTACCAATTATCATTAAATGAAATATATTGTATATTACTGAATGTCTGAATTAAATAGACTTTTATGTAGGTCTTTGAAATACAGAGCAACAATTGCCTTGGTCAGAACATGAATGTCAAGTGTGTTTGTTTGACTCTAATGGTTATCTGCTATACCTGGTAGCATGCCACCCAGGAAAGCCTTTATTTATTACATATTACCTTAAATTACCCTGCTTATATATACCCGGTATTTTTAACATTTTTTGTTACAGTTATTACACTCCATAGTTCATATTTTCTATTCAATAGATAATAATTCTGTTACATACCCCTTTATTAGACTGTTTTCTTTTTTTATTACCATTTTTATTACCAATTTACAATTTTTTAACAACCATTTTTTAACTATATAAGAATTAACTCAATACAGAAATTTTGTATTTTTTTACAGATTTTTTTTTTAAATTAGGCACATCCAAATATATATATTTAACCTAAAACATTAAAATCCAATTAGTTTTGTTAATTATTCTACTGGAAATAATTTGAAAATGAACTTCCCAGTGGCAATTCACCTATGTGGTTGTTGAAAACTAATTAACAGATTTTCTTCAGTCTTGGCAGAAATATCTATCCCTGGCTGCCAAACATCAAAAGAGAAGAATGTCCCTTAGATTATCTGACTAAGGCATATAGCAACTAAAATTAAGAATGCATCCCAAATCCCTTCTTAACTATTATGAAATTGTTCGAAGCCAAAAACAAACAGTTTGCTTTAACAGGAGCCTCCAACCATAATGACTTTAAGAAAAATATACACTTACATGCCAAATGATACAGATTCAGAGTGAAATGACAAGAAAAGGATGCTTTAATGGGTGCCATTTTGGCTTGCTTTCACAGGGCAGCTCATAAATTCCCCAAGGAAAACAAAGTAAACATATATCCTAGGCATACAACTAGCTAAAGAATGGATGGGAAAATTAGTCTAGTAGAAGAAATAGAAGAGAGAACACAGGAAGGAAATATCCTGTTATTTAGGTAAAAAATACCTAAAATAATACCTCTTTTTTTATATGGCTAATATCCTGGAAAGTTTATATTCTGAAAACCGTTTCCAAACTCATTTAAGGCTTTTATCTGTTAGGTTAAAAACTTAGATAACTATATAGATCTATCACACAATAAACAGCTAAATATTCAAACTAGTGATAGAAATTAATGATGGTGCACCTGATTATGCCAATATTCATAAACTGCCAGCTTTCAATGGTTTTACTTATTTGTAAATGTAATTGATATCAAAAGCAGTATTTGTCTGACTCTTGACTATTTTTTGTCACTCTTGGCTCTGACTCCTGAAACAATTTCCCAAGCCAGATGATAAAGCCTGATTAAAAGATCTGGAGGAAAACTGACCCATTTTAAGCTGGCCATACATTATAAGATTGGCTCATTTGGTGAGGTTGGCAAAAAAGCAGATCTTTCATCAATATTCTCACATTGAGGTGGTTAGAATTGGGCTGACCTGATGACTTGGCCCTTGGGCCAATGACTGGATCATAACTGCTCATTTGGTGAGGTTGGCAAAAAAGCAGATCTTTCATCAATATTCTCACATTGAGGTGGTTAGAATTGGGCTGACCTGATGACTTGGCCCTTGGGCCAATGACTGGATCATAACTGCTACTATGCAATCCATCAGATCGAGGACCACATCAGCACACAGATTGGTCCTCCATCTGGCTGAAGAACCAAACCTGCCCAATTGACATCTGCCAATTTTTGGCCAGATATTAGTTGGGTAGACTCGTCTGAGGGCCCCATATATGGCAAATAAGCTGCCAAATCAGTTCTGAAGTGTCCAAATTGGCAGCATAAATCTGGCCGTGCACATTTATATAACTTAGTGGTCAGACTCAAACAAACAAAAAAAATAAAGGAATAAACAAATATTTATTTAACCTGCTGTTACATCTACAAATGACTTAAAATAATTTTCTTTGGGATGTAGGAGCCCGGTTATAGACAACATCACAGTTTGGGTAAACTATACTGTTTTTAAATCTAATTTATAATCAGGCGCTACACTATATTATTGACATTATAATTACTGTGGTAGATGTCTAAAAGTTCTAATTATTAGATGCATTAAAGTTGACCTGCAGGCTTTACAACAGAAAATGGTACTGACCCCCCCCCCATCCAAAAAAAGCAACTTGGTCAAATTAATGCTGGAAAAAATGATTTTTCTTTTTTTTTTTCGACAAAAGCCATTTTTGCAGAACAAGGTAGGTTATTTGCATTCCAGTAACGTTTTATTTGCATTCCAGTAAAGTTGGTCTGTGTGATCATAGAGGTACAAACAAAATAGAGGCATTGATGGTCCATGATTTATATATGCATTTAACTCATTTTATCACCAAAAAGGCTCTTAATTGTATTCAGTATTTATATAGCTCTACAAGCAGTATACATTCAATGCTGGTCAGTCGCAACATTATAAATTTACAGTCCATGCAAAACTCATCTTTTCAGTTGGAAATGTATGAAAAAACCCTGTCTGTTTTATGTTTTTTAATTTAGTGAGGTTAACCATATACATCAGGTGTAGACAGTTTCATTATAATTCATAAGGGTATAAAATCACTGATGTGGGATTACTTATTTCTGATGAGCTCCCATTTAGAAGTGGCTCTATAATTACTATGTCTGTGTAGGATGGAATATTGAGATCTTTATTTATGCCTTGTTTTTTTTCCTTGCTAAGTATTAATGGGATTAATGGATCCCAGGCAAAATTAAATGTGAAGCCACTACAATTTATGGTATTTCTCTGTACAGACTATGAGCAAACTTAGGGGACTGTTCCTGCTGAATTGTGCTTAGTACAGGGGAATAGCTATGCTGTCATAGTTTTATGGGATCTCTCTGTACAGACTATGAGCAAACTTAGGGACTGTTCCTGCTGAATTGTGCTTAGTACAGGGAATACCTATACTGCCATAGTTTTAGCCATTTGTAGATCAGAGAGAGAGAGAGAGAGAGAGAGAGAGAGAGAGAGAGACACTGTTAACATATATATATATATATATATATATATATATATATATATATATATATATATATATATATATATATATATATATATATATATATATATATATATATATATATACATACATATTTAATAAAACATCCACCAATTAATAACCTTACATTGCTACCCTCCTCCCTTGTGTATTGCAAGGCACGGCCAGCTTCTAAGACTGCCTCGGTGGATGGAAATTTAATTTGAGGGTTCTGGCATGTTTTACTTAGACAGCAGGGCCCACCACCTAAGGGTCCCAGTCAGACAGAGAGCTGAAAGCCCAGGGAGACTTCTGAAAGTAGCCCTGGGTAGTCCTAGGTATGTTTTTAAGTAAATGACAAGGACAGAGTCACCGTAGACCCAGATTGACAGGGTTTGATTATCAAGCCAAAGTAAACATTCAGATGATGTTTCTCTCCATCCTGAGCCGGCCGCCCGGCAACCTTCAGCTAGGTGGGCCCTGATCGGTGGCAGTCTGGAAGTGGAGGATAGCGCGTTTTCCATCCATTGCCCGGGCCCCTAAAACCAGACGGGCCCTAGCCAACTGCCTGATCTGGCCCTGGCTGCGGGCCAATTCAAAATGGACAGTAGTTTGGACACCCCTGCTTTAGTTGTTAAATAATGAAAATGTAACTAATATTGTTCCTTTCTGTTAGAATGACATCAAGAGCGTAACATAACTTCTTTTTTTTTAAAACTTTTCATTTAGGTTGACAGGAGTATGAAGAATTATCTTTATATAAGTGAGTGGAAACATTAAATAAAGAAAGAATAAGTCAATGTTTCTAGTGCTAAATGAGTAGTTCATTAATGGTTCATAATTAATTGCTTGATAAGGTTAGGTCATAACGCCATTGTAACATAATAACTAATATAATAATAATAATACTAATAATTATAATAACTTAAAAAAATTAAAATGTAATATATGCTATGTCATACTGACATAAGACATTTTCTATATATATTCAGTTAAAAATTCTGAACCTTGAAATAATCAAGTTACTTTTCACTATCCCCCTCTCAGCTTCTGTCTCAGCATCCTGTTTATTCAGGAGTTAGGAGTCAGATTTATATTGGCAGTTACATATTAAGTTAGGTTGAGAAAAGACACGTCCATTAAGTTCATCCTTTTAAGTCTATATATAACCTGCCTAACTGCTAGTTGGTCTAGAGGTAGGTAAAAAAAACCTATTTGAAGCCTCTCCAATTTGCCTCAGAGGGGGAAAAATGTCCTTCCTGATGCCAAAATGGCAATGGGACTAGTCCTTGGATCAACTTGTACTATGAGCTATCTTCCATATCCATCCCACCCCTTCTTAAAGGGCATGTAAAGTCTAAAAAGAATAAGGCTAGAAATGCTGTACTTTGTATACTAAATATAAACATGAACTTACTGCACCACAAGCCTAATCAAACAAATAATTTATGCTTTCAAAGTTGGCTCAGGGGGTCACCATCTTGTAACTTTGTTAAACATCTTTGCAAGACTAAGACTAAGTGCACATGCTCAGTGTGGTCTGGGCTGCTTAGGGATCGTCATAAACAAAGCTGCTTGAGTTCTGCATGGCTGGTAAGTAAGGCGGGGGCTCCCCCTGCTGTTCATAAGTATGATTGTTTCTCTGCTCAGCAGTTAGGGACCGTCTGACAATTCCTATCCACAGCAGTAAATGAAGTGAGAATTTCACTGCATACAGTCAGGTTTCTTATAAAAACTGTACACATTTTTTAATTATAAAAAAGTATATTGGAGATAGGTTTCATTTTCATTAAAGAAAGTAAAAATTGGATTTTATGTTTTTGGCTTTACATGCCCTTTAAAGTTATCTAATGTATAGCCTGTACAACTGATTCAGGGAGAGAATTCCACATCTTCACAGCTCTCACTGTAAAAACCCTTCTGAATATTTAGACAGAACCTCCTTTCTTCTAATCAGAATGAGTAACCTTGTGCCAGCTGGAAAGACCTACTGGTAAATAAAGCATTAGAGAGATTATTATATGATCCCATTATATATTTATACATAGTTATAATAACACCCTTTCAGCGCCTCTTCTCTAGTGTGATAAGCCTCAACTTGGCCAGTCTTTCCTCAAAGCTAATATTTTCCATACCTTTTATTAGCTTATTTATGCTTCTTATACCAAAACTGTATGGAAAATTCTAGATGAAGCCTTAACAGAGCTCTATACAGTGGAAGAATAGCCTCTTCCTCCCACAAATCTATGCCCCTTTTAATACAGCTCAAGACTTAATCGCCCTTGATGCTGCTGACTGGCATTGCTTGCTACAGCAAAGTCTATTATCTACAAGGACTCCAAGGTCCTTTTCCATTATGGATTTGCCTAGTGCAGTCCCATTAAAGGTATAAGTGGCTTGGACATTTTTTTTTTATATTTTTATATTTTTTATATTTTATTATTACCCAGGAGAATGACTTTATATTTATCAACATTGAATCTCATTTGCCACTTAGATGCCCAGATTGCCAGTTTTCAAGTCTTGTTGCAAGGATGCCACATCCTGGATGGAATTAATTGGCCTGCATACTTATATGTCATCTGCAAACACTGATAGATTAAATACAATAACCTCCCCTAAATCGTTAATGAACAAGTTAAATAAAAGTGGCCCCAGTGCCGAGCCCTGAGAAACCCCACTAAGAACCTTACTCAAAGTAGAGAATGTACCATTAACAACCACCCTCTGTACCTGATCCTGATTCTGATACTGATTAAACGCAACAGACCTTAGTTTAGAAAGCAAAGGTTTGTGGGGCACTAGCAGACAGAGGAAAAGAGAAGAAAAAATGCTGTTTGCTGCCAGCAGTAAAAAACAACCCCTAGTTAACTTTTAAAAATGTTCCCCTTAGAAGCTATATCTCAGACAAAAACATAAAAAATAAATGCACTAATGGGAAGATTTATTAAAGTTCGAGAGAGTGTTTTTGTTAAGATGTTCGAGTTGTCATTGGCATCTTAAAAATGTATTAAGTAGAACTCACCAATGCGAGTGCTACAATACGATTTTCGAGAACCGAGAATTCTAATATGTATAGTCTGACACTACAAATGATTTAATTGGAATTTGATTAAAACAAATAATTCGAGATCTATCAGATTTCTATCGAACTTTTTTAGCAACCCATTTTTTCACCTGTTTTGACCTGCCAAGTTTGAATAATTTTGACACAAGACAATTTTTTTTTTCGCAGGCTAATTTTCACCGCAGTTTTGCGAATTTATTCGCTGGTGGAGAAACGTGCCTGGTGAATTTATTCGCCCATCACTAATTCTAATTAATGCCACCTGATTTACTTTAGAGGTTTGATATGTGTTAAGGGGAGAGACTAACAAGTTTTCAAATGCACATGTATCAATTAACCAATAAGGAAGGGAGGGTGCATCTCTCCCACCAAACATGTAATTAATCAATTAAATGCAGTTAAAGTAAAAGGCAAGTTGGAACATTTGGACTGAGTGCTGTTAGTGTTACTCAACATACATAGCTACAGCATGCTAATAGTCAACACAACAGACAGGCAACTGGAAGCAGCACTTAACAATAAAAGAGTACTAGCTCCCACAAGTCATAGCAAGTAATATTCATGAATGATATCAAGTACTTTACAAACCACCTTTACAACTAATTAATGACTATGATTTTCTTTCAACATTCTAGGAGATGCAGGATATGGTGTATGGCCGTGGTTGATGACCCCTGTGAGGTTTCCCCAAACAGCTGCCCAGCATAGGTACAATCATGCCCATCGGAAGATGCGCAATATTATAGATTGCCTCTTTGGGGTGATGAAATTATGCTTCCAATGCCTCTCAGTTCCTCGAGGTGCTCTGCTTTATTCTCCCAGGAAGGTTTCAGACATCATCATTGTCTGTGCCATGTTCAGGGCCGGAACTAGGGGTAGGCAGCTTCTCCTACCCCCTAGTCCGGTCCCCGCTCGCAGCTGTAGCCGCTGCTTCTGGTTTTTCATGCGCACATTCATTCTATTCCGCGCTTTCTGATGCGTTTCGTAACTATGTACTTCATCCCTGATAAAGTACATAGTTACGAAAAGCGTCAGACCATGAGCTAGCATTTCTTTTTTAACCTAATGTAAATCAATAAAGGATGATCTTTTAACCGATAATCTACCTTTGGAGTGCGCTGCAACGACTTGGATGTGTATTGTTTAGAATGTTACCTTTGAGGTAACACTGTCCTAGTGATACATACACAATGAAAATTGTAGTCCTATGGTTACAATTATTTGTTATCTAACATTTTTTTGCAAACAAATGTTTGTTAAGATTTGGCCAACACTGCAGCATTAACATAGAAATGTGTTAGAGCAAATGCACTTTTAGATGTTTTAAAGTGCTTTTCCAGATATTGAAAAGTGAGCCAATAGATGTAGTAATGGCACCCCTCAGTGACGAGAATGCAACATGGTAGATGAAATTAAACAATAGGACATTATTTGAGACTGAGCCCCATTGCTGGGTAGCAGACAAAATCATTCCTGAAGCATGATTAGGACAAAGTTTGTGGCCAGGAGAAAATCAATGAGGTCACTATGGGTTGTAATGTGACACAGACTGTAGCTAAGAGTGTTTTCGCTTGTCCTCCCATACAGGACCTTATTGTTTTAAGGGCATTAATGAAATTAAAGGGGATTTATCATGAAAATGATAATTATGCCTCTTTATAGGTCCCTGGTAAGGCCTCATCTGCAGTATGCAGTGCAGTTTTGGACTCCAGTCCTTAAGAGGGATATAAATGAGCTGGAGAGAGTGCAGAGATGTGCAACTAAACTGATTAGAGGGACAGAAGACTTAAATTATGAGGGTAGACTGTCAAGGTTGGGGTTGTTTTCTCTGGAAAAAAGGCGCTTGCGAGGGGACATGATTACACTTTACAAGTACATTAGAGGACATTATAGACAAATGGCAGGGGACCTTTTTACCCATAAAGTGGATCACCGTACCAGAGACCACCCCTTCAGACTAGAAGAAAAGAACTTTCATTTGAAGCAACGTAGGGGGTTCTTCACAGTCAGGACAGTGAGGTTGTGGAATGCACTGCCGGGTGATGTTGTGATGGCTGATTTCAGTTAATGCCTTTAAGAATGGCTTGGATGATTTTTTGGACAGACATAATATTAAAGGCTATTGTGATACTAAGCTCTATAGTTAGTATAGGTATGGGTATATAGAATTTAATTAAAAGTAGGGAGGGGTGTGTGTATGGATGCTGGGTTTTCATTTGGATAGGTTGAACTTGATGGACTTTGTCTTTTTTCAACCCAATTTAACTATGTAACTATGTAACTATGTAACTATGTAACTATGTAATATAAGCTTTATCATACTGAAATAAGAAACTTTGTAAATACAAAATTTTAAACATTCTGCATGGTTTCTGAAATAATCACGTTTATGTTCACAATCCCTCTCTCAGCATTTTGTCTTCATGCATGAGTTGGGTGTCAGATATTCATTGACAGTTAGACCCAATACAGAAAATCTTATAGGGGGGGTCCCTTTCCTTGCAGATGAATTAGAGCTCATTCAAATAACTGATTCCAGTACAAACAAAATAACTACTGCCTTTTGCACAAATCCTGCATGTAGAGAGACATGGGGGTTATTTATAAAATATCAAACTTTAGAGCAATGTGAATTTTTTCAAACTCTAATAAATTTGATTTTAGTCACAATTCGAATGGTATGTTATTTATGAAAAAAATTCTAAAATTCGAGCAAATAGTCGTAACCGAAAATTCAAATCAAATTAAAATAGAACTTGAATCTGAAAAAACTGTGACTTTTATGTGTTAAATTTTTTATATACGCCCATCAAAATTTTTTTTCCTAAAAATTTTATATTTATTAATTGTGAAAACCACTAATACAAAACTGAGCAAAGTAAAAAGCTTTCAGGGAGCTGCACTGATCCTAATGGTTTTCTGGGATTGTCAGAAAAACTTGAATGTTTAAAGGTATTAGCAATATCCATATATTTTAGTGCATTTTTCAGCATTTTTTCTGTTCCTACATTTTATATCCTATAATAAATTCCATGGCATTCATAGTTTTAGAGGAATATAGTTTAATTGTAGTTTTAAAAACCTCTAAAACCACTAAAATTCAACCTTTAATAAATTGCCCTCCAAATAATACTTTAGAAATATACCTCTCTCTGTATATTTCCTTGTATGCAAGCAAAGCAAAACCTTTATAGTTAAATAGAAAGGTAGCACCAAGGTTAATAAGCAAAAACATGCATTTAAGGCATTTGAATTTGCTGGTTCTGCGGAAACTTTTATTAGGTACAACAAGGCCAATAGAGCATGCACAGTATTGAACATTAAAAGGGCATTGCTGCAAGGAGCAAATCCCAAATAGTTTTTTTTAAATATATAAGTAGTATAAAAATGAAGCAAGAGGGAGTGGAACTCTTGGTAAAAGAGTTTATGAAAGCAGGGAAAATGCTGACATTTTTAAACATTTTCTTCCTCTTCTAGTTATATGGCTTAAAACATTTTTATAAGATAAAACCTTACAAGGGGGCTCCGCAATTTGACCCTTTGCCTTGAACCATCCCATTGAACACCATTATGATATACCTTAATGAAACCAGGAGACAGAGCTGGGCCACAACATTTATTCACATTTATCAAATAAATAGGACTTTGCCAGCAATATTCTAAAGCCAGAATTTAACAAGAATTTGCTGCTATGCTGTGCCACCAACATGAGAGAAGTTCAGCAGCCCTGATGCTGGACCTGCATCTGCAGTGACTCGATGATTAGAAATCCAGGCAGGCTGCCCCCTAGAACAAGAAGTTGCAGCTTCTGTATCAATTAATCCACCGTGCAGTCACAGGAGAGAACCTCCTTTCTCTCTCTTCCAAATTTACCTGTGCAGTACTCTGGCAAAGTCCTACTGCTGCTGTGACAAATAAAACTTAAAATACAAAATCATATGCGCACTGTTTTGATCCAGAGGAAGGCAAAAAACCCAGCCCGAAGCCAGTGCCTATTATGTTTCAAGAGGGAAAAAATTCCTTCCTGACCCCAATGGCAATCAGACACATTCCCGGGATCAAGCATTTCACAGTCATTTAACATTAATGAATACAATACAGACTCCCACAACTATACTGTGTAAAGATACAGAAACCATAATATAACAACGCTTTCAGGAAAACATCCATATTCAGTTATTAATAGATAATATGAGAACATAAAAAAGAAATCTCCTGACATTTCACATACTTTGCAAAATGGGGGAGGGTGGAATGTTTCTACCTGCTCAGAAGGAAGTGAACTGCTTCAAATCACTATGAGTTTGTGAAAGCATGTTACCTGTGCCATTTCTCCTTTTTCATCTTTGAATGGCTGCCTCCACGGCTACACAGCAACATGTTTATATAAACTATGGTAGTGTTTCTGAAACAAACACACAACCATTCCAGTGTAGCACAACAGTATATTATATTTTCATTATGTTAACACTTTACTTTTTTTGGTGTTTTCCTTTAAGCACAAAAGAGCTTGGCAGAGAACCAGTATGTAACAGTATGTAATTGCCTTCTATGAGTAAATAAGCAGACAATTAAAACTTGGGGTTCCTGTGATCTACTTAGATTTTGATAAAATATTTGACACAGCGGCACAATAATTATTATGATTTATTGTTTACTGATTAAATTAAGAAACACTGGATCAAACAGTTTTCCGATTGGTAGCTACAAACACAGGTGCACTGGTGCATATTCTGTCCAGTAATACATCAGGTTTGCGTTTACATTACATCAAAACCTAGGATGAACCTAATCTATGTATAGTATCCCTGTAAAAGAGAAACGTAACCTGTGTAACCTTTTTTATACTACATGCTCCCTAGTCTATAAGTTGTCTGCTGTTATCCCATTAGGTCCAGATTTCATGTACATGGGTATTTACATAGTTTTTATGTTCAGTGCATGTGTTTATTTTGTTCCAACTAATCCTCCATATGTTGGTTAATGGCAAATACAGTATGGTACAGCCAAGGCGTAAAGGTTAGATGAAAGACACCACAAATGTACTTCTATGGCACCCATTCAGTTGAATAAAAATTACTTAAAACCTTCCAACCAAGTGCTTGGGGTTCATCCCACAACTGCTCTTGTGCTGGGCCAAATAGCACCTGTTAGAGTCCTGCAGCGGGTCTGGTACCCGCGGGTTACCTGCAAAAAAAGCGGGCGTCCTGCGGAATGAGGGTAGGATTTTCAGGTGCGGGTATAGATTCGGGTCTGCGAGTTGCGGGTCGGGTTTCGGGTCTCATCTAAATGTCGTATCTTATGTTATATTGTCTATATTTTATTCCTTTTAAAGTTTTACAAAACTTGTTTGTCCCCGCCCACTTTTGATGAGGTCACTTCTGATTTACAGCAACTTTACTTCCTGTTGATGGTGGTCGGCGGGTTGCGGATAAGGAAGTTGTGGGTCCGGATCAGGTAGCGGATCAAAATGGGTAAATATGCAGGTTGCGGTTCGGGTCACGTGTTGCAGGTTCAGGCCGGGTCCTGGTCTTACAAAATGGTTCCGCGCAGGACTCTAGCATCTGTATCAGAAGTTGTAAAGCAGTTAATGTTCAGGGATGAGACATATACATTACAGTAAGATCAGCCACAGATATTCCAAGTGCCACAACTCAGAGATTTAATGGTCCTGCTGAGTCTTTTGTAATAGTGGCTCTGATGTTGAGAAAAAAATAAACAGGGGGAACCAATACACCCATGCAAGAAGTTTAACTATTTCAGAAGTAAAGTTTTATTGTTTACTGTGGTGTAACCCTTTGTTGGTACCTTTGGTTGAACTGAGTTACACTCTTTTTTCCAACTAAAAAAGTTTTTAGTCCTTGGGTAGAAAAATTGTTGAATGGTAAAACTAGATCAATGCTAGAAAGATATTTATATTATACAGAATGGGAAAATTCTGTCTCAGAAAGGTTTTCTGACATAAATCAGTCCCCATATCCTATTGCTAATTCATATCCAATGGCATACTGGAAAACTTTCCTTGTAATATTTATTTTAAAAATAAATATAACTTATTGCACATATGAAAATGCTAATAATATAAAGCTTGGATCATTTTAATATTATCTGTCAGTATTTGTATATAATCTGTTGATGTCAGGCATCTACCGTTCTATTTGACTGTGCTGCAGGATATGTTCTCACTCTATAAATACATGTTGATGATAAAAACGATAATTTTATGAGAAAGGTGAAGGGCCTATGTTTCAATGTTAATAACCTCAGTGCAAAAGAGTGTGTGAATTAACCGGTCTAAATAAGATTCAATTATAAAAAAAACATTAATTTAGTGGCAGAAAGGCCAAGATAATGAGATATGGAAATCAATCAGCCATTTGGTAATTGTATAATGAAATATAGATTCAGCGGTTTCTTAGAATAGGTTGTTAAATTGTCTTAAGTACTTTCATAACTGAAGTGGGATGTGTTTTGAGTAATAACTGTACCCTTTAACAGAGTTGTAGTTTATAATAAATATGGGCATCCTGTTCTGGATGCTTTGATATGTAGCTGACCTTTGGACCAGTATGTGGTGTCCAAAATATGTTCAAATACACATAAGGGGTAATTTACCTAGACACCAGATTGAGGCAAGCTGCCCTGCACATATAAATTGACCCCCGCAGACTATACCGTTATACTTTTGCCTGTTGATTGTTGTTGATATGCACAATTGGGTGTACAGGATTGGGACCTGTCATCCAGAATGCTCTGGACCTGGGGATTTCCGTATCTTTCTGTAATTTGGATCTTCAAACCTTAAGTCTACTAGAAAATCATGTAAACATTAATAAACCCATTAGGCTTGTTTTGCCTCCAATGAGGATTGATTATATCTTAGTTTGGATCAAGTAAAAGGTACTGTTTTATTATTATAGAGAAAATTTAGTTTTTTTTAAAAATGTGGATTATTTGGATAAAATTGAGTCTAAGGGAGATGGCCTTTCTGTAATTTTGAGCTTTCTGGATAATTGGTTTTCTGGATAACGGATTATTACTATATTACTACTGGCCTGCTCACTTACCATCAGAGTAATTCCACATATGCAGGTGGCTTCAGGAGTGTATTTTGGTTTGGTGCTACCCTAGGTACCAGACCAGTGCATACACAATGATGTAAGTGGATGTGACATCATGGCGTAATGCGTCTGACCTCACTTTAGCCCTAACACCACAGGACAGACCCCCCCTCCTACCGCCCACCTCTGAAAAACCTTTATTAACAATATTTATTTACTTTTTTGCAAAACCTTTATTTACAATATAGGCATCTGAGGGCCATCCCCTTAAAGCTGCCACCTTAGGCACAGGCCCTCGAGTTCCTATATGGTAAATATGCCACTCTGTGTTTTTGCTTCCTCTGTGGCAAGTCTTATTGGCTATGGAAATCTGTTAAAGTCAAATGCAGACGGTACAATATGAAATGCAGGTTCAAATTCTATCACGTGTATGAAAAATAGTTTTGTCAGGTGTTCAACGCAAAAAAAATTTTTGGAACGTCAAAAAAAAAATATTTGTCGCTCATTGACACTAAGATGCCTATTGAGGGGTTATAGCACAGAAGACAAAATAACAACGCTAAACTATTGCTAGAATATATCTAGGAAGCTAAATGTATGTTTGATTTAAACGTTTTGAAGCCATATGAATTAGGTGATGAGCTGTCTTTAGGACTTTTCCTTAAATCATTTTTTGATTACGTCTAATTTTGGAATTTGCAATTTTCATTTTAAGGTGAAGGGCCTGATGTATAGCCTGCTGCAGCGAGGTCAGCCCTCTTGTTTAAAATGGAAATGAGCTCCAATATCACTGACTTTCTTCAATTATTTTGTTGATTAAGTCTAATTCTGGAATTGGTCACTTTCATTTTCTTTTAAGATTTGCAGCCTACAGTTCATTTGAGCTAAGTAGTGGTAATATCACTGGCTTTTTGGTCTTCAGCATGCCAGCATTCATATTATTATAGTAGCTGCTTTTTATTTTACTTTCAAGAATGACATATACATTTCTTAGACATGCAACATGTAGGGGCACATTTACTTAGCTCGAGTGAAGGAATAGAATAAAAAATACTTCAAATTTCGAAGTATTTTTTGGCTACTTCGACCATCGAATTGGCTACTTCAACCTTCGACTACGATTCAAACTAAAAATAGTTTGACTACTCGACCATTCGATAGTCGAAGTACTGTCTCTTTAAAAAACCTTTGACCACCTACTTCGCCACCTAAAACCTACCGAGCATCAATGCTAGCCTATGGGGAAGATCCCCATAGGCTTTCTAGCCAATTTATGATCGAAGGAAAATTGTTAGATTGATGGATTAAAATCCTTCATATCGTTTGATTTCAAGGATTTAATCGTTCTATCGAATGATTTTTCTTTCAATCGCAGGAAATGCGGTAAATCCTTCGACTTTGATATTTGAAGTCGAAGGATTTTACTTAGACGGTCGAATATCGAGGGTTAATTAACCCTCGATATTCGACCAATAGTAAATGTGCCACGTAATCTGTTTGTGTTATATGTTGTAACAAAATATGAAAATGTTCCTCTACCCAAGAAGTGTGTTTTGCACAGTCAAGGAAAATAAGCCAAAGAAAATAAAATTGTAAGCAACTTTTCAAGATACATTAATTCATTTTAAATATTTAGAAGTATATGTATAGATATTTATAAGTATAAATGCCATTAAAAGCAGTAGCTGTCTTACACTGGATATATTTAATGCGTATTGAAAAGTTTATTAAAATGACAATTCATTTATTATGCAAAAAGTAATTTTTTGGTGTTTACCAAACTTCTCTCCAAAAAAAAAAAAAGGTGTGGCAAAAATTGAGAGTTAATTCAAATTGTGCAACTTTTTCAAATTGTCGCTCTGAAAACCAGAATTTATCAAACTGTCAACACAACAGATTATCCAACAACAATCTTTATGAGATTATCAAACAACAGCCAGAAACTATTGAGAATCCAGAAGGTAAAAAACATATTCCAATTGTTAAAGGGACCATCTGCTATTGACCTCTACATGATTTCAACAGGTTTAAGCTGGAGTATTTTTGGATTCAAATTTTTAGCAGCTTGATAACATAATACATCTAAAAAAATAAAAAATGTTCCCTTTAAAAACTCTACTAGAAAAAAATCGAGATTTAATAAATAGGCCCCTTAATGATGCAAATGTAATTTTTCAAGGCATAATAAAAAGCACCTACTATAATAATATACATGCTGAAAATCGTCTCTTAAAGTAACAGAGGTGACTTTTTGTTGCCCCTGGTAATCAGCAACTTGCTGCCGCCTGAGGCAAGGTTCTAACCTTGACTAATGGCAGGAGTGGATCAGTTGCACCTCTATTGTATATTTCGCTTCAAATTGGAGTCCTCCCACAACCCCTTCAGTATTTGCAGATACTTAATCATGTATTTTAATTAAAAGTATTTTTTTTTGTAGCAATCTTCAGTTGAAAATGTGATGAAATCAGAATTATGTTCATTGTAATCCTTTGCACTATTTGATGTGTTGCCATTATTGCATTATAAGGGTTGTATATTAACAATCATACTTCTTGTAAAGGAGATAGCAATTAAAGTGTATAGGACACTGAAATGCTGAGCAGTCAGCTTTAATAACCAATTCATCTGTTCATTCCCATCTGTTATGAACAGTTTTATAACATATTATTTAATTTGCTAATGTACTATATACTGTAGCATTAATAACCAGATACAATAGACAAGATAAAGGTATAAATTTGTTTCCATAGAAATGTTTTAATATATAATGCAGTTCATACAGAAACAATGATGAAGTCAATGAAGTCATTTTCAATTCAATCTTTCAAGTCCTTTTTAAAACATATAATAATTACAACATCTGGTTCAGTGTAAAAAGAAAAACTGGGTAAATAGATAGGCTGTGCAAAATATTAAATATTTCTAATATAGTAAGTTACTGCCTGGTAACCAATCAGTGGAAACGAAGAGAGCTGAACAGCAGGAAGTAGTGTTCTGGCTATTATTTTAGATATTCAGTCACTCCAGCCTTTATAGATGACATTTCTGCCTAATGAACTATATAGAAAACATTTTTTTTTTTATTTTGCACAGCCTATCTAATGAATGTTAAGACAGAAAAAAAATAAGGAAGGTGCAATGATCTTCCAGGACTTGGTTTTTGTTGTTACAGTCACTTGAAAGTCTAAGCCTAGCTTTTAGATTCGTTTAAAGGTGATTTGCTGCCCATAATCCGGTATGCAAACAGACACAGAAAGAGGCCCATTTATCAAAGATCAAATTTTACGCATGCCATGAAAGTTATTAAAAGATCCAATTATAAAATGTATGTATAAAAAATGCTGGACAATGCGTTAAAGAATATTAAAACCTATTAAAAATTTGGAAAATTACTAACAAAAAAAATCTGAAAACCCCTAAAAGTCCAAATTGATCAAAAATGGTCTAATAGGATCAGCACAGCTCTAATTGACTTCTATAGGGCATTAGAGTTTTTTGTGGTTTTTACACATGGGGGCAGATTTCGAATTTGAAAAACTTCAAATTCGAATAAAAAAGACCAACCAAAATTTATTTAAAAAAATGTATTTTCATTTAAAAAAAAAGGTGAATATTTTTTTTAGTGAATAGTCCGTATTCGCCTGAATTCGTCCAAATTTTGAATCATACGAATCTAAGTAATAGCGCATTCGAATTGTACAAATCAAAATAAAAAAACCTTGATTTTTCAAAATCGACCAATTGACTCCAAATAGGTTCTAGGAGCTCCCCCATAGGCTAAAACAGCAATTCAGCAGGTTTTAGATGATGAATGGTCGAAGTTGAATTTTTAAAGAGACAGTACATGATAAATTTCGATATTCGGATTTTTTTAAAATTCAAATGGAATTTGGACAATTCCCTAGTTGAAGTACACAAAAATTAGCTTGAAATTCAAATTTTTTTAATTCGAATTTTCACTTCGACCTTTGATAAATCTGCCCCATAATAAATCTCAAATAATATTTGGACTTTTAAAGAAATACAGTAAACACACAAATTTCTAGAGATTTGTGGTGGGAAAAATATTCAAACATTAGAAAATAGGCCACAAAGTGTTCCAGGAAAGCAGTTCCTGGAGATGACATGGGCAGGATTTTTATAACATGGCATTAGTAAGAAGCAAAGACATGAAGGGGAAAGAATTTGAAAGATGTGAGATTATTAGAAAGCAATACATATGGACTTTTGCAACAGGGTCTCACTTTGGTCCCATATTGGTAAGACCATTCCTTTTACAGGAATATATGGTAACAGGAGGGGATGTGATACTATGATTATAGGCCAGATTCCGTTCAGTAAGAAAAAGGTCACATTAAGGAGCAAATTTATTAAGGGCCAAATATTAAATGAGTTTTCAACATTTTTTTGGTATCAAAATCCACACATTCGAATTTTAATCCCCCAATTTACAGGGCAGATTTATCAACGGTCGCGGTGAATTTTTGAATGAAAAATTTCGAATTTCGAGCTATTTTTTGTGTACTTTGACTAGGGAATAGTTCAAATTCGATTCGAATTTGAAAAAGGTTTTAAAATTTCAGATGTAAATATGAAAAAAAGTGTGGATGTGGGTTTTTAGAAAGAAAGTTTTAAATAGTATATGTTACATGAACTTTTTTGTGTATACAAAGGTATTATCTGCATTCACCTTTAAAAATATTATCTTGTGTGTATTGAAAACAAAGCATTATACAGATACCTTCTGTTGACCAAGGATATATTTATGTAAATATGTATATTTATTCTCAGCTACACATGTACATAAGTATTCCTGGATATAAGGGTTAAGTATTCCTGGATATAAGGGTTCTTTAACGAAAGAGATAGTTCAATCACAATATATATTTATTTACAAAAGCTATACACATATCTACATAAATAATACACATACAAAACAAGTTACTACTAGTAGTTACTACTACTATCAAATGTATAAAGAATATTTACAAAGAAAACTACAAATATGAATATGTTGAATCTAAATTCACTGCCTCCCTGATACTGTTCGTTCCATTGGGTCTGGCCTTCATTCAAGAATCAAGAAGCAGTGTGGAGACAGGAAGGTTTGATTTCTCAACTGCCCTTGGTCAAAGAGGAGAGGACTTAACAACTGTGTGCTAAATAAGTGTCTTTGAAGCTTGCCTCTGTTGTGTCCTGATACTATCTTATATGTAAATGACACAACATTCTCAAATACAAATCACAATGTGTATATATAGAATATACTAATATTTCACATAATAAAAGATAAAACACCAGCAAGTGTCCCTGAGGTAACAACTTCAATTGCATGATTGCCAAAGGAATAAAGTACATATTATTTTCAATTGTTGAACACACCCTGTCGCAACTCTTAAAACAACTGGAGGCTGAGGAGATGCATTACTTGTATTATTCATGTGTTACAAAAATACTGTTAAAGTAGCTGGGTAGCATACCTTTAAGTGCATAAATAACAAAAAAAATGTTTCAGTTATTTACACTGCCATATGTAGGGGCAGATTTATCAAGGGTCGAGTTTCGAAGTGATAAATACTTCGAAATTCGACCATCAAATGGCTTTACTGCGACTTCAAATCTCTAAGTCAAAGTTTTTTTCACAGAATTTGACCATTTTGCGGTCGAAGTAAAATCGTTCGAACAATGAAATCCTTTGAAACGAACGATTCGAAGGATTTCATCCATCGATCAAGTGATTTTTCTTTGGCTTAAAAAAACTTAGAAAACTGCTCTAGAAGGTCTAGAAGGTCCCCATAGGCTAACATAGCACTTCGCAATTTGGCGAAGTATTTTTAAAGAGACAGTACTTTGATTATCGAATGTTCGAATATTCAAACGATTTTACTTCGAATCGAATTTGAAGTCGTTCTATCCTATTCGATGGTCTAAGTATCCAAAAAATTACTTAAAATTTAGAAATTTTTTACTTTGAAAATTCCCTCAAATTTACTTTGACCCTTGATAAATCTGCCCCGTAGTGTGTATTTTAGATAATCCATAGAGTGAATGCTGCGCCAACTGATTTACCAATTTACCATTTGTTTGCTTTTTAGATAATTCAATAGTAAGTTACTATTACGTAATTCACAGAATATGTATTCATATTGAGCTGCATGATGATGTAAGCACATGGCAAAATAAACAGAGCATTTTATGGCATACAATAAGATTATGGACCTTCAGTCTTTGCATTAAAGTACTAGCTTAGAATCCACACACTGACCATATGTGTTGATATTTATTACTCTTTCTGTATAAAAGTATAATGGAGTAGCTTGTTTTCCACTTCACTTTAGAAATTGCTGCCCTTATGAAGGTAATTTCTTCTGACATAGAAAATTTTCAATTAATTGAAGGAGTGGTTCACTTTTAAGTTAACCTATAGGATGTTGTAGAATGGCTAATTCTAAGCCACTATTCAATTGGTCTCCATTGTTTATGTTTATAATTTTTTAATTATTTGCCTTCTTCTTCTGACTCTTTGCAACTTTCACATGGGGGCCAGTGGCCCCATCTAAAAAACAAATGCTCTGTAAGGCTACACATTTATAGTTATTGCTATTTTTTATTACTCTTTCTATTCAGGCCTTCTCCTATTCATTTTGCAGTCTCTTATGCAATTCAATGCATGGTTGCTAGGGTGGTCCACAGCATCCAGATTGCTCAAATTGCAAAACTGGAGAGCTGCTGAACAAAAAGCTAAACAACTCAAAAACCACACAACTAATAAAAATTAAAACCAATTGCAAATCAAGAATATCAGGATATCACTCTCTTCATCATACTAAAAGTTAATTTAAAGGTGAACAACCTTTTTAATTACTAATTCCCTATGCATCATTCCATATAAAAATATTCAGCAGGCACTTTGCATGTATTTTGGGTACAAGGGCATAGAAATATGGTAATCGTTGGGCAGATAAGGAACAGTGAAAGACAGTTAAGCATGGTACTGCGTTATAAAGAAACATAATTAAAATTCCAGACACACCTGAACTGTGAACTTAACTTTGTGAACTGTTAATTTATTTGCATAATTCTAAAGGTTTACACATGTATATATCCAATTTCTGCCAATATATTGCACATTTCAAATATTTACATATTTATTGTGTATTCTAAGTGCCTTTTTGTGATATGTACTAGCTGAAGCCACGTTGTCTCCTCTCACTGTGTATTCGTATACTGCTGACATGACAATAAAGTTTACTTTGACTTTGACTTAAGGTGATTCTGAACAAATGACATTTTGGGCAAGTACTTACTAATTTACCTGGATGTCTGTGCATTGCAATGCAAAACAGGTATTTTTTTTTATAATCTAGAGTAGAAGAATAAAGGGTATTGAATCAATAGTGTATTTAGAAATTCACCAAGTACAATACTTTGCTTTGGTTTCTGTATATATAGTTTTCACATCATTTTCACCTGATTTCACAAATAATGCATTTTCAAGTAATTTGGCGTAGTCTACTCTCAAAATCAAAACCACGTGCTCACCTTGTTCTCAAACAAAAAGTGTATGGAGCACACCAATGGAATTATTTTTCAGAATTGAAATTTGTGTAGTGTAAGAGGTTTTTTTTTATACTTTGAATAACTTGGATTTTTAGGAAATTTAAATGTTTGCTTTATTACGAAATACAAATATAAAAAATGTGAAAAACATTTGAATACTTTGAAATTTGACTTAATTTATCATTTCAGCTTGCATTGAATACACCCTTTAAATTTGCCACTTACAGCTCCCATTAACTTCTACATGAACTTGGCTGAACTTTAAGCTGGCCATAGATGTTGAGATTTTTAAAAGATCAGATCCTCATTGTGAGACCATGATTTTCTCAGAAAGATCGTATGATAGTACGAATTTACCATCAACTAAAAAGACCAATTTGCCTTGAAAACAAAGTGGAGCTGCCTGCTTGGCCCTGCAAACATAGATAGATTGCACTGGGACCGACAAAGATTTTTTGAACTGGCTGATCAATTTCCTGACAGATGTCGGCCGAAAAATCGCAAGATGTACAATCATTCGAATCCCACTAACCGCGCGACAATTTCGAAGGATTGGTTGGAATTCCCTAAAATCGGTCGTTCAGCAAGAAGAATTGTTGTGTCTATGGGGAGCTTTAGATGCAAAAGTTTTACAATCAATCTTTCCAAATATTTTGTGCTATCTCGCACTATATGCTTACAGGGTATTAACAAACTATAAAGCTGATTCATCCAAAGAGAGTAGATTTATTTTTTTTATTTTTTTATTATTTGGACACACTCCTGTTGACTACCCAGTTCTTATTTATACCAATTATCTAAGTACTAGGGAAGGTGTGATGCTACCAATCATATCGCTTAAATTCAAAACTGAAGATATATTTATATATATATAATATCAATCAAATAAAGACCAATTGAATTTAGTTCTCCTTTAATAGAAAATCAAGACCCAGACTTTAATAGAAAACCAACACCCCTTACAATGTGTCTGCTTATGAAAATGTACAATGGATTACAGGTTTCTATGATTGGACAATGTTGCAAACAAACTGTTTTGGGAAATGATAATTATTGTAAAACACTTTTTTGCATGTTCGATAACAACAGATTGAGCAGGAAAAAAGTCAGATGGACAATTCAAATAAAATGGTGACAATCGGTCATTTTTTTATTTAAGTATAATTGTATGGACACGTGTATATACAAATACAGTTTATGATTTTTTTTAACATTTCTTTTGATTCTTATAATGTAAGCATTTCAAAACAGCACTTAATGAATAGTAATTGCAAAGCAGGGTAGAACAAGCACAGAACCACACTGAGCAGGACTTTCTTACTCAGATGCACACACAATGAGTGGTTTCAATGAGATGTCAAAAGTAAGTATGGAAAACAGATTTTGTAGACTCATGGGTAACCTTCAACATGCCAGCATCTATTAAACTGTACAGACAATGGCAGTAAGCGTATCATATGAAGATTTGTCTAAGATCTGAGAACCCTTGGGATGAATGCCTGGGAAAAACTCAGTGATGCCAAAAGAAGGACGGATCTCATTCACTATTTGAAAAGAGAAAGATAGAGCAGAAAAGAAAAGGGTAGACATTTCAAATAAGTGGCCACAGATATATGATAAGTGTTCAGTCTATAACATTTATATTAGGACATTATGAAGTTAACATAACATTGTCCAGTGAAGATGCAAATATTTTGATTTCTACTGATGATGGAAAAAATAGCAATGTTTCACAATGTTATAACATAAAGATTACATTTCTTGATCAATGCTTTTCTGGCATAAACATTAATTCATGGTTTTGATACATGGCTAACAAGCATGTGAAAGAGCACAAAAATGAATCCCCTGAAAATGATCATAAACAAGTCCTGCATAAAAAATCCCTAACACCCTGTTCACTCAACTTTCCAAAAAATACAGAGTGCTCTTAAATTAGACCTATAAACATTAAGTACAAAACATTGATCATTAAATGTGACGTTGCTCGGGGTTATGGTCTATGGAGCTCTTGTGATAACAACCAAACATGTCTTAGTAGAATCTCAAAGCTTCTTTGTTCTGTTTAGTAACAAATAGGATGTTTGTGGCCGGAAAGTCTAATGTATTAACTTACAAAAGACATAAGAATTGATTCAATACTTTATTATCAAACACTATTTACAGCATAGGTTGCTAATAATACAGAATTTAAAGAAGGTATGTTTTGTTTAACTGTATCCTATATTCTTTGCCATCTGAGAAGGTGCAATACAAAACAATATTCTAATCTAACATGAAATGTTACCTTTTGTGTTAAAGGATACACAGTATCCACCAAACAGACTGATGCTTAATCCCCTTCTTCAAATTGAAAAGCTACAGACAACCAGGACTATGGGTTAATAAATTACCCTTTCCTTGGCCTTAAAAGTTCATGGGAGGGGGAAAAGGAGAGAAAGTGAGTGAGAAAGAAAACCAAGGAGAATTTACCAAAAGTAGTCTCTCAAGTGCAATTATCAATCAAATTTGCACCAACCTTAAGATAGGTAAGAAATGATTATCTAAAATTGAAGGTGAAAAAAACCTCTAGCACAAGATTATTTTTATATTTGACTCTTTTTCTGTTACCACGATTTGACTTCTTCAAGTTCCAGCCAGTGACTGTCAAGTAATTGAGTGGTTTTAAGAATTTCTTTTTCTCTCCCTTAGAAAAGACAATTACTGTTTAATGTCCAATGATAAAGAAAAATAATTAAAATCAATATTCCTAAAACATAGTTAAGGCTTTTATTTTCTTAAACACACAACTTTATTAATTTAAAGGTGCAGTTGGCTTCAGTTCTTCTATTGACTGAACCAGCAGCAAATTTCCGAAATTTATTTGAACAATGCTCATGTTTGTGTTATCTTTTTTTCTTCAATAAATTATTTATTGCATTACCTGTTGTTAACAAGGGCAAGACTACCTGCCATGACTATATTAATAAGCCCTTGTAAAACAATAAATTCTGTTATTCCCAAAGAAAATATATTTTTTTTCTAGCCCAAGTAATCCAATGGAAAGTATAGTACAGAGGTGAATCCCATTACTGCCAAGGCCTTCTCTGATGTACAGCTGTAGGTTACTGGCTCCTCCAGCAGCCAGGTAATTATAATATACTTGCATCTCTTATTATTTCCACAATGCATAATTCTGTGCTTTGTTGTAGTTTATTGTATACATGTTCTAAAAAAAATTGCATAATACTATATCTTAAAGAAAGCAACCTCTGCACCTGGAGTTTTGAAGGCTCTTCTTCAATCTTCCAATGCATTTCTATTTTTAGGAAACACATTATTTTGCCAGGCAGAAAAAATTGCAGACTAGCTTTTACAATCCTGTTGCTTCAGGTCTATAGTATGTTGTTTTTACAAATATATTAAACATTTCATTGTAGCGGACTTTTTCATATTAAACATAGTCACAGTTTTTAAAAGCTTTATTATACAACATACATTTGGTGGATTTCTAATATCAAAGCCAAATTCTTGGTGTAATAAAAAAAAAAAACTCAAGGCACCCTGAACAGTTTTAACAATTCCTACAGTTCCTAACAATAAATATTACATTACATCTAAATGCTTCAAATCTCACTGGTAAGGTCTTTTGGGAGATAAGTGATAATTGAAGGAACAATATACACCAGTAGGGATGGGCGAATTTGACCCGTTTCATCAAAAATTCCCCGCTGGCGAAATGTCGCCGATGCCCATTAAAGTCTATGCGCATCAAAAAAATGTTGTGATACAATGAGAAATGCGCGTCTTTTTATTTTGACGCATGACGCTATGCAAGTCTATGTGCATAATTTTTTCGGCGAAACAAGGCGAAAAAATGTGCCCATCCCTATACACCAGTGCTCACAACAATATCCAAATAAAAGGGTTTAGTTTTGAAAGTAAGTTCTGGCTAAAGAACATTATTTGCATAAATTATAATAAGCGGTTTAACCAGAGATGCTTTGATTTTAGAGATTCCTATGAATTTGAGTCTGAGAAACAATATATAATGGATTTTGCATAAATGGGCTACTATCTGCAATGAGTTCAGCTTTATAATAAATAGCAAATATTCAGTGTATGTTTTACTAGAAAGTCTAACTAAATACCAGTCCCTTTTTCTAAAAAGAGTTAAGGTTGCTTATAAAATTAAATGTTTTTTTTATTTTATTGTTCTGTAGAAAAAAATACACAATTGTTAGAATGTTTTAATTCAAAACAAGGAATTGTTAAAATCCTTATTCAACAGAGGAACCCTTTATAATGGTTGAACAAACGCATACAGTGCCCCTTTAATATCCAAAAATATAACGAGAAACATTGCAATAAATTCTCTCCATCGCTAAAATCTTCATGAATGAAGGAGATAAACAGATGCTTGATTCAAAGATACATTTTTTCAAAAAAGATTGTAGATAGGCTTTTTAATGAGTACTCTCTTTTCAGATATTTCTTCAATAATTTTTATCTCCCAAGTAAAACAAATTTCATAGTGAAATGATTACCAGACATCCAACTGGCAGTAAAGTAAAATTAGAATTTGCAGAAATTACTGGAATTAATGTTAAAAAGAAAAGTGGTTTATAGCCGTCTTCTGTTCAGGTTTCCGTTGAGCAAGGTCACTTTATATACAAAATGCATGTGAGCCATACAATAACAGCAAAATCAACATGTACAGTAGCACCTTGGAGGGCTGTTTCTGCTTTGCGTTGCCTACTGGCAGCAACAGTGAAGTGCTGTGCACTTTAGGTTTGCTCAGTATATGTTAAAGAAAAACAAAAAAAAAAGAAAACTCTGTATAGAGAGTGCAGGTAAGAGCGCTAGTTAGCTATGGACTATTGTTTGTACACAGATAAATGTTCACTAAACATCTTCTGGAATTTGTGGTTTAGAAAGATACAGATCAGCTCACATCCAGTTCCATAATTATGACACTGTAGTTTGGAGTATGAATTTGTATTTGACAATGGGCTTCCTTTTATTTATTTTTTTTGCTTTATTTTGAATATGTGCCACAAACATTTTCTATCCATAAGGGTAACAGTGAATAACATTAGCTGATTTCCTAAAAATGAATGCAAGGGAAAATGAGAATCACTAGTTTTGCTATTAAAAATTTGGCAGAAGTCTTTTCAGCACTGGAACGATAAAGCCAAGACTGAAGTGTAATAAAGTATATTATTCTTTTTCTATTCATGTTCAGTGGAAACTTTGCGGGGAAACAAATCCAAAAAAAACAAAACAAAGAGCAACTGGAAATTAGCAAAACAAAAAGTTCTTTCCTTGGTTGAAGCAGTTAGTTGGATCTATGATGTTCTAAGATCCTATTTTTTCTTCGGCTTGTCTGTGAAGTACAGTACACTGTGCTATAACGTCAAAAGCATTGCCAGGAGAAACAGTGGGGTTGTTAAAAGCCAGTTGGGTATCCTCGGTGCTGGTGCTGCATTTTCACCACGGGATGGCTCAGCTGATTCATGAACTGTATCATCTGTTTAAATATGAAGCAGACGTTAAAATCAGTATTTATGCTAAAAATATCTTAACTGTAAATCCAAGCAGTTCTTTTACAAGGGCACTAATCCAGGATAGAATACAATGATTAAATCTGGAAGCATTCCTGGTATAGTCAATACATTATATATTTGGAAAATTACATGTATATACCAATAGATGTAATTTCACTTAGCATTATTAAACAATATATTATAGACTCATTAAAATTTTCAGTGTATAACAAATAATGTGTGGGATTAATTTAATAAGAAACACTGTAAATGCATTTCATTTACATTATATTTGATTAATCCAATCATTTCATTCAGACTAGCCTCTTTATTTTCATCTCTATATTCTAATATATTATACAGAAAAAAATCAATTCTAGAATGCATTGGAAAAGACTTCAGAAAACTTTCCAGCTAAAGTATACTTATTGTTATCTATAAATGAAATCACATAGCAAACCCATTTGAATGAATTAAATAGTTTTTTTTCCATTAAAGTAATTGAAACCAAAAATAATTTATAATAAATAAACTTTTTACAACATTTTCAATTTGTCAAAGCCATAAAGCAGCATCATTTGTGACCACTTCATTGTTTCCATTTTATAATAAAAAAATGCATATTCAAAATTTGAGATAACGTCTTATCCAAAATTCCTCATTTTTTATCAGTCTATAGCTTTCTGGGAAGAAGCATTCCATTTATTTTCTACATCAAGCAAAAAAAAAACAAAAAACACATAATATGGGAAAGCAAAAGAAGGAGAACAAGCATCTGTTTTGAATAATAAATATTTGGGCTGCTAAAAAAAGGTATTTTGTCATAAAAAAATCAAGGTTACAAATGGGTGTTAACCCCTTAAGTATCAGAATGACTTGACAACAAGGGATGTTGCTTGCTAACAAGGGAGGTTTTCTAGTCAACTACAAAAATTCTACTCTGGAGGTACAAAACGATTGATCAAAAAAATGTTCTGTAGTGGAGAGGGGTCATTGTCAAACAGCAGCTGCATTTACAAATATGTTAACATTTGCTGAAAAGATGGGGATTATCTATGTATAAATACAGGTATCAGACCTATTATCCAGAATGCTCAGGATCTGGGGGGTTTTGGATAATGGATCTTTCTATAATTAGGATCTTCATACCTTAAGGGGCAGATTTATTATGGGTCTAACTGAAAATTCTAATTCAAATTTTCAATTTTTTCAAATTCTTTTATGAATTTGAATTATGAGATTTATTATACTCTGACCTTTAAAGAACTCAAATTTGACTATTCATAACCTAAAACTTGTCGAGTTCATGTATAAGTCAATGGCAGAGGTCCACGGACCAATTTGGACAAGTTAGTAGCCTTTTTTCGGAGAAAAAACTTAAATCGAGTTTTTGAGTCAGTAAAATTCATCTGAATTTAATATTTTCCATTGTTTTTAATAAATAACCCCCCCCCAGTCTAATTTATAGTATATTCGAATTTAAAGGAGTTTAAAAAAACATGAATTTGAAATTTGACCCTTGATAAATTTGCCTCCCAATGTACTACTAGAAAATCATCCAAAGATTAAATAAAATTAAATAAATTATATATTAGTTTGGATCAGGTACAAGACACTGTTTTATTATTACAGAAAAAAAGGAAATAATATTTGGATTATTTGGGTAAAATGGAGTCCACTGGAGACAGCCTTTCCGTAATTCAAAGCTTTCTGGATAACAGGTTTCCATATAACCAGTCCTATACCTGTACATGTATATATTAACAAGGCTTATTCAAGATAAAAACTTAATTAAAATCTGGTTTTCACAATTTGCACAAATGGGTCATATAGAATGATCTTAATATTGACATCATATGAAGTGCCATGGTTCTCTCCAAACTCACAATTATCACTCCAAAATCTCTCAGTGACTATTTAGGGCAATAATCAACACAAGGAGACTCATTCAAAGAATTTCCCATTATGATCAGGGAAATAATCTGTGGCACAAAAGCTAAAAAAAGTAAGATTATTTTATTTTGCCATATAAAACTTGTGAGGTAAAGCAGTGATTTCATGTAATTCCATGATTTACCTGTAAAAGTAATTTGTAAAACCTAATTAATTTACTGGTAGTATATAACAATAAATTGTAGGCAGGGTCTGGAATGACATGGGATATGTTTGGTCATAATTCAGCACGGTCTTTTTGAATAAGGGCCTGTTATAAAGGCTTTTAAAAAATGTCGGAACCTAATTCTGCCTAATGTTGGCAGGATCCACCCCATGTGGGGGCCAGATAGCCAGTGGGCTAATAACCTGAACTATTTTAAAGGGAGGGCAAGGTATGGGGCCCTTTGATTTCATATGGTATCTACAGTAAAAGTACAGTAACATCAAAAAATTAAAGCGTTTTAAAGTAATGAAAATATCATGTAATGTTGCCCTGCCCTGGTAAAACTGATGTGTTTGCTTCAGAAACACTACTATAGTTCATATAAACAAGCTGCTGTGTAGCAATGGTGGAAATTGAAAAAAAGGCTATATGGAACAGGTTAAATAGTGGATAACAGATAAAGTGTGTATCTTCTACAGAGCTTATTTACAATCTGCTGTGTAACCTGAGCATTTTCTTCTTTGAATGACTGCCCACAGCAGCTTATTTATATAAACAATAGTAGTGTTTCTGAAGCAAACACACCAGTTTTACCAGTGCGAATTTTGTGCGAAATTGTGAAAATGGCGCAAATTCGTGCCTGGCGAATTAATTTGCCCATCACTACCCTTCAGATATATGATAAGTTAGATTGTTTTATCTGAAGACATATTAGACAGTTATTGCACACAATAAAAACTATTGCTAGTCAGCTGCAATAGCCACAACTGACGTAGGTATTAAATAACTACTGGCTATATGGGACCTGTTATCTTGAATGATCTGGACCTGGGGATTTCCAAATACTGAAAACACCCGTTATTTGGATCACCATACTTTGTCAACTAAAAAAATAATTAAACATATTTGTAATAAAACATTAAATAAACCAAATAGAATTGAAAGGGATTATTTAGAGATGGCCTACCCGCAATTCAGATTATGGATAATAGGTTTCAGAATAACATATCCACTACCTGTACCTGTCTAGAGCTAAAAAAAAGACATATCTAACTATATAATTAGAAAATAATGAATGGTCTGCTTGCAGTAGTTAAAACATTTTCCTATGAGAACTATGTTGCGGAGACACCAAGTTACTGTGGTTCATGCAAAACACCCAAGTTTATGTTAGGGAGCAGATTTCCCAAAGCTACAAGATCACAATGGTACCTTATTGCTTGAAATGCTGCTATTCTACTTCTGCTATATGGTATGTGACCTTTCATCTGCTAACATAGCCTTAGCAAATGAAGAATAAAGGAAAAGTGTGCACATGCAATTAACCAATCTTTTAGACACAATCGTATTCCCAGTAGAACAACACACGGACCAGGGTCATCCACTCATAGTAATAATAATCCTCACAATCCTCTCTGCCTCCATATATTCTAAATAGCATGATCCTCATAAGATCAAAAGTGTAAGTAATATATATGCCTTTGGTAATACATATATATATATATATATATCTGTCGAGAAACGTATAGCAAACCCATCAGATGTTTGATTTCCCAAATGAGTGCTTCTTACGGATTGCCTACTAGCAGATCTTGCACAAACTATGTCAATAGAATATATTATCCCCAAATATATCAGTAACTTGTGTCTTGACTTATATACTCCCTTCATTTAGTTACGCAAACTTATGAAACTGAACGAATATGTATATGAGGTCCTAAAAGAAATACATGCCCAGTTCCTTGCTATTTTCATGCATTCGTTCTATACAGAAGGTTAAACAGCAATGAACACTCATATTTGAGTGATTGACATTTTACAGTTTTCCTTAAGGTTAGAGCAACACCAGTACAAGCACAGCAACTACAAAAAGAAAGAAAAAATAAAATTTTGTCTCTCAGGCATTGCAAAAGCAAAAAAGCTCCTTTACACTGGTAGTTTAATCAGCCCAAATTAGGAGAAGCCATTGATGTTAGTATAACAGTTTGCGAGCAGCTTTAGCTTTTAGTGGTATATGGCTTGAGAAGCTCCCTTCATCTTAGGGCTCTTACTCACGAGCGTTTTTACCTGCGCTCCCCTGCGTTCCGTTTTTCGGCGTTCAGCCGCAGGGTAGCGCAGGAATAGACACATTTCATTTTTTTCAAATGGGGCTGTACTCACACAGGCGCATGTAGGCGCCGAACACAGGAAAAATGCAGCATGTTGCGTCTCAACCTGCGTTCGGCGCCTACATGCGCCTGTGTGAGTACAGCCCCATTTGAAAAAATGAAATGCGTCTATTCCTGCGCTCCCCTGCGGCTGAACGCCGCAAAACGGAACGCAGGGGAGCGCAGGTAAAACCGCTTGTGAGTAAGAGCCCTAACTTGAAATCTGAATAGATTTATATCTTACACACACTTTTATCAGACTGATTAAACCTCTGGTGTGAAACCTAAAGAATGATGTTAACAGTGGCAACCAAGGGAAACATCATGCAAGGCAAGCATAGACTCAAGCAACCAGGGTGAGACATTGGTTAAAAGAGATTCTCTAAGCATACTAACCTGCTGGTTCTAATGAATTTTCTACTTTGTCGTTAACATCGAAAACACGGTCATGAACACCTATAGTTTTCATACAGCTGTCTATAATAAAAATAGAGATAACAGCCAAATATGTTAGTGAGATCTCTTAAACTCCATAACCTTCTATAAATTTTTCTTTTTTTTTATTTGTTTTTCTCTTTTTTGTTGTATTTATTTATATATTTTTTTTGTTCTACAGGGCATCTTTCCAACTGCCCCACAGATTTTCTAGGAATGTTACACGAACAACATTTAAGAAACAACAAGTTAGCAACTGACAGGCACTTAATAAAGCTCCATGAACAATGATTAGAAAATATGGTGCAAACTAAACCACAAATGTAGAGAACAGGATTCAAACAAGGCGTAACAGTAAAAACTAGGATGCTGAGAACAATACACAAAAGTAAAGCATGCACTTGAGAGCCACTCTAAAGCAAAAGGAACATCGCTTACTTGGTGGTCGTACATAGACTTTGAGCTTTAAGCAGGCTCTTCTTCCGTTAACTGGAATTGCAGATGCTGAAACAAAAAAAGGATTGTTCACAAAATGTCATGATATACCCATGTTCTACAAGCTCTTACTTTTATGTATTGGATGTTCTTATTCTGCAAAGCTTTTTTCATTAGGCAAGTTAAAACCATCAGAGGTGGATTAATGACATGTGGGGCCCCTAGACTAGATCCATACAGGGCCCCCTTCTATGCTACTGCTGAATCTGGATGCGTGCAGATCCAGGCACACATGCACCCTTAGCTCTCTATATCAGGCCAGGTATGGAGCACGCCAGTGATGTCACTGGATTTGCACGCATCCAGGAGCATGCACGAACATACCTTACCTGCCTTCTTCTCCCAGCAGGTGGGCCTGGCCGGACACAGCAGAGCAAATAAAAATAAATATTAAAAGAAAAATAGAAATAAGTGAAAGAAAAGCTGGATGGGCCATTGATTACACTGGTCCCCAGGACACAAGATGTTGGTTTGTCCGTTGTTTTTCCCATAATGGGAGCTACCTAATTTCTTTTACTATAGCCACCCTCCTGCTCCCCACCCCAACTCAGAGGGCATATAAGCGGATGTAATGATCTAGGTGGGACCAGTATTTTCATTACTCCGATATACTGCAATCCTTACAACTGTGAAACCAGATCGGGATACATCATATTTTTAAGTGTTTTTATATTTCATTAAATCCCTGATTTTAAATGAACTATTAAATGTTATGTTTTATTGAGTGATTCCTTCTTCAACAGACTAGTGGAATGTGAACTGTTGCTTACGTAATTAGCACCACTTACACTATTGCACTTTATTAACTCTTTATTGTTTATCACAAGATATAATAATGACAACACATCAAAGTGTGGACACAATGAATTTATTTTGAATGAATTTATTTGCACTCATCAAAAACATCTTTTAAGGCATTAATTATTCCACACACAATCTAATTATATTCATTAACAAGGCTGTGTGACCTCGTTAGCTCTTCTTTGCAGTTCCTTTCTTTTTGGTACAAATTCATATAGCCTAGGGTAGCTTGTGCATTAATCTGCCCCTGAAAAACTATGGGCTTGTCAAGGAATTTTCAAGAAAAGCTTTAAAGAATTGTTCAGTATAAAAATAAAAACTAGTTAAATATATAAGCTGCGCAAAATAAAAAATGTTTCCAATACAGTTGCTTAGCCAAAAATTTAATAAATGCTATATATGCTGGAGTGACTGGGTGTCTAATATAATAGCCTTTTTCAGTGCCCCCATTGCATGATAGTTACCCTTAACCATCGAACAGCGCAATTCCCCCAGGAGTTAGCCTCCTCAGGTTTCACCCTAGGCAGTTGCCAAACCCTAATCCCTAGCACCCAAATCTCCTTCTATGTATGCCTGTACCATGTGCAAGGTAAGCAGTACCACACAGGTTAGTAGCTAGCCAACCTCTTGTAAACCAATTCCATGGAAAAATAAAGTTGCTGTGGGATTAAAGGAATATGCCAGTTCTATGCCAAAGGTACATAAAAAACATATTGCATTTTTGTTGCACTTCTTTTTGTTGTAGAATAGTAGATACATGTGCAAAATGTACTATATATGAAGCACAACTTGCAAATTGTTTCTACCATTTTAATGCAAGGAAATCTGTATGGCTCGGTTTACTTGAGAAGCTCACCTTTGCCCCACAAGCAAATGAATCAGTATTAAAAAAGACATGTTTAATCTTCACCTCTTAAGCATCTCATATAAATGTGCACATCATTTAAAACAATAGACTGCTACACAGTACCAGCTCTCTGTTGCACTTTTCAGCAGGACATTATATGGGAAATGACTTTAGAGACCAGAAGAAATGACCGAGAATTTGTCAGTATTCAGCCGATTGCTCTCACTTTTACAAATAGAGCACACTAACATTAGCAGAAATTGTCTAGCTACAAAGTCTAAGTTGAAGTCCAAAAATTGTAAGACTTCTAAGCTTTACGCAGACGTGGTTTACACAGAATATTTCATCTCTATCCATAACTTTTTCTCTCTGTCTGTAAGCATCTCTTTTCTCTACCTCATTTGTACTGTTGTACTGTATGACACTCAACTTCTTTTCAGCTATTCTGCGTCTCTCTTACACATATATTTGTCTGTCTCTCTTATTGTGCATCTCCTAGTCAATGTGCTAATCTCACTTCTATTGTGCTGGCTGGCTCTGGCCACAACTTTTTCTCTCTGTTTGCTTCTATTTCACTCTTATTCTGTGTCTCGCTCCTTATCTCTGAGTTTGGGCATCTCTCCAAGTTTCTCTTTCCTTCTGCGCGTCTCATTGTCTGTGTATGTACATGTATCTATCTGTTTCTTGCACACTCTTACAATCTTGTGTGAATGGCTCTGTCTGTATGTGGCTCTCTTTTTATCTACGTGTAGGTCTCTATGTCTGTCTTTAGAACCAACAAACCAGCAAGACTGTATGCTTGCTGTGTATTGCCTAGGGATTTTCCCAAACAGCCCGAGAACCTCCTAATATTTTTATATGACACAGTCATATCTAGCATAGTATAGTATGTATTATTCCTTCTATATGCCTCACTAGAGTATACACCTATAACCCAGATGTCATCTGTATGTTGACTGCTACATCTTATAAAATTTAGAGAACAACCGCCATCAAATTCACTTGTGGGTTATTTCTTCACTACCTAACTTCCCATTATATTTGCCAACAGTACATGTTTCACTAATAAAGAGGGAGGAGCCGAATATGTATTATTATACATTTGAATATTAATTCATAATTAACTTGCACCTGTTCCTGCAAAATTTTGCTGAAGAATTTAAACCAATGTATCTGTGGTCAGTAAATCCCTACTCTTTATAATTACTCTTATTGAAAAGAAGTTTAAGACTATATACCAATATAACTGGATAGAGTTTATGGAGTATAAAAGGTAATTAGGGCAGTAGTACAGCAGTGTGGAACACAACAGATGAACCTTTTAGCAACTAGAAAAGTTTCCTTGTTTGACCTTCAACTACTGAAGTCCTCTACACATTTCTGTTTGTAATGCAGATATAGAGGAAGGCAAACATACATTGTAATGCGGCCAATGTGTGCAAAGCTAAATATTTCAACCGCCTTTAAATATAAATGATTCCTAGCAGCCTTGATAAAGATGGGATCAGCAAGAATGTTTGCATCAGGATAAAGGATACTGTGTACAATTATAATTGATCTTAACCTGGAATTATTGTCAGTATATCTCTGGGAATTGAACACAATGAAAATACAATCAAACTATTTAACCTTTAAAGTACCTGGAATATTTATTAGCAAAATTGATTTAACTAATGTGATGTAAACTGATGTTACCCTGGCTTTCCCTGTGATTTGACTTTTGAGTAAATTTTGTATAATCTTAGAAAAGATATAATAAACTTTGTGTAGGGGATCAGACACACCTTCCTCTTGTTCTGCCTGTGACATCACTGAGCCCGGTTACAGGCAGAGGAGTGACCAAGAGGAGGAACAAGGAAGAGTCTGGGTTTGGAGCCAATTACAAGGGGTTACGAGAGAGAGGTTAAAAAAGTGCCCCTGCTGCAGCATCCAGCAAAAACCAGTTTGTGCAGAGAAGCTGCTGCTTCATGCTGTGCAGTTTTGCTTGAGAGTTCTGCATCTCTAGAAGTACAGAGAGAGTCTAAGCTAAGCTGCTGGAGACTCAGGAGGTGAAAAGAGCCACTGTAAACCATACTAAAAGTTAAATTCAAGTTACTAGAATTATCCAGTAGTCTGGGGAATTGAAGTAGTACCAGTATCTGTACTAGAACTGGCAGTGAGGTTACAGTAGAGGGCAGTAGCAATGGGCAAATTTATTCACCAGGAGAGAATTCGCAGTGATTTTCCGAGTTTCGCTGCCGGCGAATACGTTTTCAAAATTGCAGCGAAAATTGACTTTAATGGGCATCGGAATTGTCGCCAGTGTCGGCATTGTCGCCAGCGTCAGAATTGTCACTGGCGCCAGCCAAAAATATTTGGGAGAAATTCGCCCATCACTAGAGGGCAGGAAAGAATATGTTGCCACAAAATCCATGTAAAAGCCTGCCCTGGATCTTACTGCATTGGGCTGAAAAACTCTGCAATTATAACATAATTGATTTATTAAGGAATCTGCAGGAAACTTTAACTTAAAAAGTAACAATAGAAATAATGCAAAAAGAAGTGCAAATCTCCAGTCACCCACAGCAACTGATCAACAGGGAGCATTTGTCAATATTATTTAACAGATATCTGACTATTTGTCGTGGTTATAAGATTTGAAGCAAATGTTGCTACTATTACTACAGTTGTTCTATCTAATATGTCTAATATCATATTCTACATGAAATATTATGTGGCAAGCCCTTCATAATATCATAATGGATTTGTGACTCAGTATTAGTCATGAGAGTGATGGTGTCCCTTAATAAGGCAATCTCAATATACATCTAACATTAAGCAATCTTATTAGCTACTCCACACATAATGCACCAGCATTACAATATCATTCTTATTCCATTAAATCAAGCCCATATTTGTTCTGACTGGTACAACATGAAATCTGATTATCTCTTTTTAATATATTAACAAAAGCAAAACTTGTTATCATAAAGCACTAATAACACATGACAGGTTATAGATAATCTGATATAAAGGTAATAAGAAATAATGGAACATCCACCATTGTAACAGCTAATGCATAGTTACTTATAATAGAAGTTTCATCCATGCTCTTTTACTGCACAGTAGAACTAAGCATTCCTATGACTGGCACTGCTTTCTCTTTAATATACCTAATGGAGATTTTTTTTGTATTGATTATACTGTATTTGCAACAGGCCTGTCAGTGGTGTAACTACAAGTAATTGGACTGCACAGATAAATTCTTTTTAGGGACCCTCAATCCTTAAACTTCTGGGAAAGTCCATTGTACACATATATATTTACACATCATTCAGTACCTCCCTGGGACAACGTCTGTTTCTGTATTAAATCAAAAACCATTTGTATCTGTCATGTACAAGGCCCACAACCATGCCTTGATCCTACAAAGTATTTACAATATAAATTGTTATGAATATTGTCACTGTATGTCCTTGCAAACAAACATACAAGAGAAGGGCCTTCACTAAAACTTGACTGTAAAATTCATAGTGATATTTTTGCACAGATATGTTATTGGAATATATAGAACATGGCAGTTATTTATTGGCCAGTTATGGATTCGCGGCGAAATTCCAAATTTCACCATGTGCGAATTTCTTGAGAAACTGCGTCAACAATTTGCAGTGGAAAAATTTGCCAAGAAAAGACACCCATAAGAAAAAACACCTATTAGCTTTAATGCATTAGGATAAAAAAGTGGACATAAGAAAAAAGGCCCATTGGCTTTAATGCATTTGGAACAAAAAAAATTGTTGCGCACGTAAAAACAGCCATTGACTTAAATGCGTCTCACAAATTGTTCGCAAAAAAAAAAAGGGGACAGATTCTCTCATCACTACATGGCAGTGACTGTTGAAAACACTGTGCTAAACCCAATGTTTTATGTATTCAAAAAGACATGCCTAAATTTAGAAGATATCTGAATGGAAGTAGTCCATCGGATGTAACTACAATCAGCGCATAATTATTATAATGTTATCGGTTTAATTATGGGTCAAGCTAGGTTTATTGTGAAACATAATGGTATGATATTTATATAAACAAAAACAATATAAAACTTCCCCAAATGGCGATATATCAATGAAAGCGTAGGGATGTTAGAAAAAGGTTGGGGTGTTGAGGAAGAGAGCAATCTATAATAATATAGTTTATGTTGGTGCCAAAAAATATGTATATGTATAGGTACTACTACAAAACTAATTAATAATTCAAAATCGATTATTAAAGTTAATCATGGAGAATATACTCACAATTCACCCCAGTCCTAGGGTGTAGGTCCGAGTCAACATTTCAAAAAAGGAAAATGTGAGTATCCCCCAAAATAATGAATCAATCAATTAAAAAATTGAAAAATTTATTAGGACATCAGAGCAAGACCTAATGTGTTTCGTGCCTGCTGGGGCACTTACTCATAGGTGTTGAGGAAGATACAGTAAAAAAAGCCTATATTGTCAGTTACTTGTACTTAAATTGAATGTGTTTAATCACAGTATCAGTACTTTTCTAGTACACATCACAAATTTTTTATGTACTAGAAGGAGCAACTGAGCAGCAGGGAACTCAACCCACGGTACATCTTAGTGAAACACTTGGAGATATCTATACAAGTCTATAGAGGGATCTCCCACTGAAACTCAACCTATATATACACGATCTCCATGACGAAAATTTAGTTATACTTCCTTTAAGCTTTCTAAATGAGCCAAACTATGAACTGTTTGTAGTTCAATGTTGAGGTTTAACAGCTTTGGTTGCACTCCAATATTATTCAAATTCTTATGTTTTGTCCTCACTGGAATCAATTGTCCAGATTGTTAATCCCCATTTACAATATGATTCAGGGATTATTCATTCAGAGTTCAGTGGGGTTTAAGGAGGTGTTCAAGGCAGTCTTTGCAACACATTCTGCTAAAATGATGTATGTATCGGACAAATGGGAATTGGGAAAATATTGGACTAGTGGAAATATCTCTGGATTCCCCATTTCAGGTTTAGTAGATCTTACCTTGAGTCACATTTAACTGGCAATAGAATTAAAAAAACCAAAACATTTCTCCATTGCTCCAAAATGTCAGCCACAATATAAATATGTTCAGAGAAACTGGTATTTTGGTGTTTTGGGATTTAATTAAAGTTTTCGTTGCTGATTTTATAATGGGGTTAGATATTGTGGCCAAACCATATGCATAAAAACAATGCTGTTTTTATTTTCACCAAAAAAGCAACTGAGGATAAGAGCAATTGTTTTTTTTTACTGTTTTTATTTCTCCTACCCAGAGCATGGCATAATACTACTTAATATACTGAACATATATATGAAGCAAGGAATTTAATGGGTGCTCAGCAGTCTAAGTAGAAATCACAATATTTTGTTGTTTTTTTTTTTTAGTTTTGCAAAACAAAATGAAGTTGGTGCTTTATTTTTCATTTATCGAGTACATATGGAGCCGTCGTAAAGTTCGCACGGGCCATTGATGTTTTCGGAAATTGCAGGCTATAAAAGCAGAGATAGAAAACAGCATACTTCACCATATAATACAGCGAATATGTTTATGCTCTAATAGTAAAAGGAGATGGGGCAGAAAAAAAGATTACTTTAGGATTGCCTTGAACTTTACATTTAATTGTGCATAATTTTCTTGATTCTAGAATCTGTAACACCGCGGTTGTGGTGCACCAAATGTTGTAAAGTAAAACATAAAGGCCTTGCCATTTCTATATATCAGAAAATGTATATCCTGAAACTTTGCTATGTTATACTGTAGGCGAATTGCAGTGCTGAAGAGCCCTTACTGCTTCTGCTTTTCTACACAGTCTAAGTGACTGTGCTTGGGTCTTTTTATTGTGTGCTGAAAAGATCATTTCCATTCTTCTCTAGGGAAGTCAGGCCTCCTGTAAGCTAGCTTCTTTGTTATGAATATGGAACAGATGGAGATGAATCTATCAGCTCTGCTGGAACAAAAGCACTTACAACCAAGCTCTATTAAAAACTCTGTTTTGCTCTTTGATACCAGAAGCTCTTTGTGAACTGCTGTGACGTTCCGATTCCATAAAAATAGTTCCTTATTAAAGTAATATCACCTTCACTTGCAAAAGAGTTCTCTCAGTCCTCTCATTATGCCTGGGTTTATTCATTATGAAGAGAACATATAAAATGTACTGTTTATTGCCAAAAAAAAATGTCCATTAGATAAACAACCTCTGGAATGATCAGTAAAGTCAAATGGACATTATTTCTCACATTAGCTAGAACAGCATGATTTTGTTACATATTTGTGCTTGTGGCTCTATAGGATTTTAATGTAATTGAAAGTCTAGCACATTTTTGCAATACAGCACACACTGTAAAGATCTTTCCCAAGGAATTTACAGTAAAACATGTTTCAAGACTTTCAAATACACTTGAACACAGTTTCTAAGATGAGCCAAGTCGTTTGCAATATACAAATAGAGGGCCCTATAACTCTGCCCTATAACTCTGATTAAGAGCGGACTAAATAAACATGAAGAGCTGCCCACCCCCCTGAGAAATCTGGTTGATTGCACTGTACTTGCAGAAAGAACTACTTCTACAGTAGATAAACAAAAGGAACACCAAGAGCCCCAATAGTGTAATATGTATTGGTAAGGGATAATGAAATAAGAGTAGATAACATATACTCACAAACCAAGGTTACCAATAGGCAACCACTGTAAAGGCAGGTGGGGAGATTGTCCTGACCCCACTCAGGAATAAGAAGTCGCTCTCTGTAGATAGAAAAAAGGGTATCAACCCTCCACCCAGGGTGGACTTAGTATTGTATAAAAAGAACAGAGGCGCCAAAAGAATAAAAGGATATAAACGAGTTTAAAAAACAAAACTTGGTAATCAGAGGAGGCAGTAGTGGACTTACCTCCTCCAAGCAGACACAAAACGACTGTAATTAATGAACTCCAATCAGTACAACGCGTTTCACACCAACCCGAAAATACTGTAGTTAGGGAAAATCTTGCTTCCCTGAAATTGACCTGTGTGACCTAAAGCAGCGAATCAGAGCTGTAACTCCTATGTTTATTGCCTGAAGAAGCGGGTCTGAGCCCGTGAAACGCGTTGTACTGATTGGAGTTCGTTAATAAATTTTGACTGCTTAATTACAGTCATTTTGTGTCTGCTTGGAGGAGGTAAGTCCACTTCTGCCTCCTCTGATTACCAAGTTTTGGTTTTTAAACTCCTTTATATCCTTTTATTCTTTTGGCGCCTCTGTTCTTTTTATACTTCTACAGTAGGTGCTTGTGTTACAGATTGTACGGCAGATTGGGTGTCAAATATCTAAAGGATTACAATATTGATTAGCTTCTTGACTCTAAATGAAAGTCACTTATACTCTGCAGATTAACAGAATATTATTGATGATCTGCCCACGTCAAATAACCTCACAAGCTGTGATCAGTAAGATTAATATGTTATATTTGTGACATTTTATCATTTGTGAGAATATACACCAAATTTAAAGAACTTGATACATTCAGACAGCAACCACTTGGGAGAGTGGTGATTACATCACTTGCAGCTCACTGATATGTGCAGTATTAATAACTCTGCCTGGGCCCTATTCCCCTGGGGTGTTGTGTCCACAAATGCCACAGGGGAACCCAGGAAAAACTGCCATGCCCTGGCTGGATGACGTTCCACTGTATCCTAGTCTTGTGTGATATTCATCACAGAAGGCTGAATGGATGCAATGGTGCTTCCCACAAGGAGCCACATATTGATTGGCATGGGTTTAGGGCTCAAATAACAATCATGATTAGCATTAATGCCTGCTCAGATAGAGCTTTGTATTTGAAATTGAGCTTAATAGGCTACAAACAATGAGTAGAAAAAAAATGGCTGCAATATTCCATTGGTCTCATTTAGTGAAAGGAGTGCATGGTTGAGGAAGCATATACTGTACACATATTATAGGATAGAGCTCTCTGTCTGTGTGGACCTCTGCTATAGGTCCTGAATATATGCAATTATAATTACAATCACACATATTTTTATTAGGTACACATAATTAAGCAATACAACATCATATCATAGCAAGCAGCAGCATTGCCTTAGTGCTCCATGGCCCAAAAGTTCCATCCATGTGTGCAATGCTATGCGTTTGTAATTATTAGAGTCTTCTTGTTGCCCCTGGTAAAATGTCATTCAAGGCAAGGTTCTCCCCTGTTAGTGCCCCAAAAACTGTTAACCTATCTAGCAGATGTAATCCTTACAGGTGTTGGCACAATAACAACTTATTATTTATATTATTATTATTATTACTTATTATTATTATTATTATTATTATTTCTTCTACATTTTTTTAAACTTTCCAATTAAAATATAGTACAGGTATGGGATCCATTATCAGGATACCCATTATCCAGAAAGCACCTAATCATGGTCTTCCATAAACTCCATTTTATCCAAATAATCCAAATTTTTAAAAATGATTCCCTTTTCTCTGTAATAATAAAACAGTACCTTTTACTTGATCCAAACTAAGATTTAATTAATTCTTATTGGAAGCAAAGCACATTTATTAAAGGTCGAATTTTGAATTCATGTGAATTTTTTTTTAACTCGAACAAATTTGAATATACTCGAAATTCGATTGGGGGTTATTTAATAAAAAATCGAAATATCTAAAACGCCAACTAATATTACCGACCTGAAAACTCTAATCAAATTAGACTAAACTCAATTCAAGTTTTTTCTCCTGAAAAAAACCTTGAATGTTGGGAAGGCTACTAACATCTTCAAATTGGTCACTGGACCTCTCCCATTGACTTCTACATGAACTCGGCAGGTTTTAGGTGGCAAATAGTCGAATTCTAATTATTAAGGTGGCAAGGTTTGATAAATTTTAAAATTCGAATCAAGTTTGGATTATTCACAATTCGAATTTGACAGTTTTGAAAGATTTTCAATTTGACCCTTAATAAGTCTACCCCTTAATATTTATATCATGTTCTAGTAGACAAGGTATGCAGATCCAAATTATGGAAAGATCCATTATCTGGAAAATCCCAGGTCCTGAGCATTCTGGATAATAGGTCCTATATACTGCATGTACTATCCTCACTATCCTGTGTGCTTAACATTATATTATCTATTTCTGAATAATTAAATGCACTAAATAGTAAGAGAAATATGTACAGTTACACCAAAAAATTAAAGTATATCAAAGTAATGTAAATATAATGTAATAATGCTCAGCAATGGTAAAAGGACTGTGTTTGCTTCAGAAACACAAATATAATTTGTTCATGTCCGAAAAATGGAGAAAAGGCACAGGATACAACAGCAGATAACAGATAAAACACCTGTATTCTACAGGGCTTATCTACAGCAACTTGTTTATATAAAATATTAAGTTTCTAAAGCAAACTCATAACTTTAACCAGTGCAGGGAAACAGTAAATGATATTGTAATTGTAATTACTTTGATACACTTTCATTTTTGGTGTTATTGTTCCTTTAATATCTATATTGTCAATAGCTGCTAATGATGGGATGGGCACATCACTTTTTCCCCTGCAATAGTATGGCAGTTTACTGGCTTGCTATTCATACATGAAGAGTCTCACTCCTTAGTAGAATGTGATTGTTTCAGCTCTAATTATGTTAATTATATTATATTCATTATATTCTGGTTTGCCAGCAAGTGTCTGAGCTTGTCCCTGCCCCAAAGGTGGGAATCTGTAATTATTTCAATAAAACTGCCTTTAATTATCCTGTGAAAACATAAGAAAACGATTCAAGATATTTTGAATTCCAGTGGCCCTTAAAGGAGAAAGAAAAGTTAAAAACGAAGTAAGCTTTATCAGAGAGGTCAAAGTAATGCTGCTCTGAGTCCTCTGTCAAAAGATACACCACATTTTTTCTTTCTATTGTGTACACATGGGCTTCTGTATCAGACTTTCTTCTTTCATCTTAAACCTCCAGGGCATGAGCTTGAACATGCTTAGTTTGCTCCTCTCCCTCCTTTCTCCCTCTTCCTGATGTAATCTGAGCCAAGAGCTATGAGTGAGCAGGGAGAGACTCATGCAGGAAGTGATGTCACACCAAGCGCATATGGCAGCTGCTATCCTAAACAAACAGTGCGACCTAGAGCTGTTTTTCAGGTATGGTAAAACATTCTACAGAATACATATAGCATTCTAGTTTTCACTATTGTGGCTAATTTATTTGCAATAAACTGCCTTGGTAATTTCCTTCTCCTTAAATAGAAAATAGTATAAATCTAGAGCAGAGGCATTTTGTTCTGGAACAGAAAAGGTTATATTAATGTCTTGTGTATGAGAATAAATGTTACAAACAGTTATCACTTGAAAAAAAACATGCTGGGTCCTGATACTCAAATTACATTTCTACATATTCATAGGAACACATGAAATTACTTGTATTGGATCAATCCCCCATAGACAGTTTATTAAATTCACGCTACTTCTTTTTGGGGACGAGATATAGCTCTGCGTTGCAGCTGGACTCTAGCAACCACAAAAATTCAGAATACTGGAGAAAAGATTTCTTCTGAAATGTGCCAGTTTTTAATATTTTCCTGACAGTGAGGAAAGTGTTGGTAACTGCGTGTAGGGGATCAGCCAAATCCTTCCCCTGTTTTTCTGTCTGTGACATCATCCAGCCCAGTTACAGGCTGAGAGCCACCCAATTGGCTGGGTACCCCAGTGCATCCTTGGGAGAGGGGGAGATCCTGACTTTGGAGCCAAATGTACAGGGTTTCCGACAGAGCTTATAAAGGGATCCATGCTGCAGCATCCAGAGAGATCCAGAATTCCAGATCTGTGTGACAGTGCAGCTTGAAAGGATTTTCTAGAGAGAAGGAAAAGGAAAGGGCTGTATTTTGCTAGTTTCTATCTCCTGCCTGTGGATACTTTGGCCACTGTGTGTTTCCCTAGGGTGAGGACAGATCTTGCTCGTGTACCTGCCACACAGGAGTGGCTACTACTTTTAAAGGGAAAAGTACCTTGGGGCAGATAGCGCTACCTGGGGACATAAGAGCTCCTGGGGAAAGGACATTGAACTGACCGGATTTATTCTGCATTTATCCACCCAGTGTGGAGTGTGGGACTGTGGCAGCGGTTGATCGTGTTTTCTTTGGAAAAAATGCACTTGTGAGGGGACATGATTACAGTTTACAAGTACATTAGAGGACATTATAGATAAATAGCAGGGGACCTTTTTACTCATAAAGAGGGTACCAGAGGCCACCCCTTTAAACTAGAAGAAAAGAACTTTAATTTGAAGCAACGTAGGGGGTTCTTCACAGTGAGGACAGTGAGGTTGTAGAATGCACTGCCGGGTGATGTTGTGATGGCTGATTCAGTTAATGCCTTTAAGAATGGCTTGGATGACTTTTTGGACAGACTATTGTGATACTAAATTCTATAGTTAGTATAGGTATGGGTATATATAATTTATGTGAAAGTAGGGAGGGGTGTGTGTATGGATGCTGGGTTTTCATTTGGAGGGGTTGAACTTGATGGACTTTGTCTTTTTTCAAACAAATTTAACTATGTAACTATATATACAGTTTTACATAAAGTTTAAATATGTTTTACTGCAAACTGTGTGTGTTTTATTTTTCCTAGTGGAAATGTCCCTCAGTGTTCCCTAGGTGGAGGCACTGCGCTGTAAATCCCAGTTCCCAGTACTTTTCATATGCAAAAGGGACTCAGGGCCCTGAATCTGCAAGGGTTAATTGCTATTTAAAGAGATGGTAACCAAATTAGGGTTATATGTGCTAAAATTATTTTTATTGAGGGTTAAGTTACATTTAATTTAGCGTAGGGCTGGGAGCAAAGTGCAATAAGAATCCAGAAAGAAAATATGACAGTAAATTGTTAAAAACTTTTAAGTAATCTTGAGCCTGAGAAAGGCATTTAATTTATATTCTAACAAAAAAACTAGTGTATTTTAACAAAAATATAATGGCTGGCTGAGTTACTTATTTCAACTGTGTAACATCTCTAGAATGTTCTCTGCTCCTTTGGTAGAAAAAAATCAAATCTGCATTACAGAGCTCCCCATGGTAAAATCCTTTTGAGAAAAGTTCCAAGTAACTCATCACCGTAAGGTATAGCTATTCAATTTATCAGAATATATGACTTATCTTACAGAGAAAGAATATTATTAGAAAATCCACTGCTTACCACTCGTTGTTATCTATCTGAAATAATCCTTTCACTAAACAAGAGCCTTAAACCCTCTTGACATGTGTAAAATAACTTGACTTTTCAATTCGATACAGAGACACACAGCACATAAGCAATATGTGCACTTGAAAGTTGAATGTGCTGCCACACAGTTAAAGAGATTAAACTTTTAGCAGTTTTTTTTTTATTTTTAGACTCACTCAGATACTTTTATATGATACCTTTCCAATTGTTTATGATGTATCATTAAAGCCACTTGTATCTATTATGTAAAGTCTAAAATAGAATAAGGCTAGAAATGCTGTATTTTGTATACTAAATATAAACATGAACTTACTGCACCACAAGCCTAATCAAACAAATAATTGATGCTTTCAAAGTTGGCTACAGGGGGTCACCATCTTGTAACTTTGTTAAACATCTTTGCAAGACTAAGACTAAGTGCACATGCTAAGTGTGGTCTGGGCTGCTTAGGGATCATCATAAACAAAGCTGCTTGAGTTCTGCATGGCTGGTAAGTAAGCCGTGGGCTCCCCCTGCTGTTCATAAGTATGATTGTTTCCCTGCTCAGCAGTTAGGGACCGTCTGACAATTCCTATCCACAGCAGTAAATGAAGGGAGAATTTTACTGCATACAGTCAGGTTTCTTATAAAAATGGTACACATTTTTTAATTAAAGTATATTGGAGATAGGTTTCTTTTTCATTAAAGAAAGTAAAAATGGTATTTTATTTTTTTGGCTTTACATGCCCTTTAACGACAATGATGAATACATGATATACCTCGAATATGACACGAGGGTTCACTATTTAGCAGGATTACACCAATACATAGCCTTTGGATCTTTCTGTAATTTTCATCTTCCTACCTTCAGTCTACTAGAAAATCATGTAAGTATTAAATAAACCCAATAGGCTGGCTTTGCTACCAGTTAGGATTAATTACTGTTTTACTATTACTGAGAAAAAGGAAATAATTTTTAAAGATTTTAATTAATTGGATTAAATGGAACCTATGGGAGACAGCCTTTCCATAATTCTGGACTTTCTGGATAACAGGTTTCTGGAAAATGGATACCATACCTTTATAGGTATAGGACCTGTTATCCAGAATGTTCAGGACCTTGGGTTTCCCGGATGATGGATCTTTCCGTAATTTGGATCGTCATACCTTAAGTCTACTAGAAAATCATGTAAATTTCATTTATAAACCGAATAGGCTGGTTTTGCCTCCAATAAGGATTAATTATATATTGGTTTGGATCAAGTACAAGGTACTGTTTTATTATTACAGAGAAAAGGGAAATCATTTTTAAAAACTGGGATTATTTCATTATAATGGAGTCTATGGGAGAAAGCCTTTCTGTAATTTGGAGCTGTCTGGATAAAGGATCATGTACACTCCTGTACTAGTGAAGGAATCCCAATATTAGCCAGGTTCAATTGATCCTTCAGCAGCCAGTTACATTAATTTGTGCCAATTCTATTATTTTGCATGAATACATGTGCCTAGTTGCATTACCCAATTACACTACTTTATGTCAAACTGTACCAATACCCAAAAAATAATAAATTTGATTTGCTACCAGTTAATTACTTGCCCACTCAAATGACTGTGTTTCCATCACTCTGCATCCACTGACATATTCAGCACAGGATCTCTTATCTGAAAACCTGTTATCCAGAAAGCTCTGATCGGCTCCATTTTATCCAAAAAAAATCCTTTTTTCACCGTAATAATAAAACTGTACAGTGTACTTGATCCAAACTAAGTTATTAATATTGACCCCTAATAGAACTGCCCTTGTTGCGTGTAAATGTGATCAGGACCTTAGATTATAAACCACTGGTGCAATGGTTGATGTATAATCTCAGAATAAATGTGTCTTCACTATATAAATAAAATGTTAACAAATTATAGAGTGGCAATAAAAAACAGTCTAAAACATATATAGGAGAATGACAAGAGTTTTAGTGGCATTCTCACCATTTCTAAAATTCTTAAATTCAGCAAGAACATATTATAGTTTTATACTTATAGCTTCTATAAGTATTTTTCCAAATTTGTATTTGTTTGAGAGGAATTGGATGTGTGCACTATTTGTCTAAAATGATTAAACAGAGAAGGTCAGATCTTAAAAGTCAATCACAAAGCAGATGTTCAAGCCAAATTAGACTTCCGATAAACGCTGGATCCAAGGAATAATGTACTTTCTGTGTCTGTTTGAACATTTCTCATACCTCTTGTATGAAATATGAACTAAACAACAAATGGCTAGTGTGCTGACCAGCACTGTGGCCTGTTCATGCCCCAGATGTTCAACACACCAGAAAACTCAACACTGATTGCTCGATAAGTCTTTGACAAAAGAAAGACAAATAGATGTATTGGTCTGAAAAGAAAAAAAAAATCTCTTTTGGAAAGATAGATTTTCCATGCATCTGGATTCCACATAGCACTTCAACCATGTAAACAGGCAATTTGTTCACTGACTGAAATTCTTTTTGGACCACAATAGAAACACAGAACAGGATGAGAACCTGAGCTTATAAATCTACAGAAGTGACAAATAATCAACTGCCAGATTTATTAACCAGAACTAAGGGGCTGATTTATCAACTGTGCGTAAATGTTACTGAATGGTGACAGTAACAGTTATTTTCCAGACTGGAAAAAAATAATTGTGCAAATCCTTTCTCCCTTCATTGAATTAGCATTGGGGAGCAAAGATTTAGAAGCGTTATAGTGCTGCATCCTATAGCAAACAATAGTGTTCAATTGGTAAAAGCAAACACATTCTCATGAAATGACATAGGTATCACCTTTGATAAATAAATACAAATACGTTTTTAAAAAATAATCAGGAAATTTTGATGATAGCATAATAACTACCTAGTTGATCTAGAATACAACCAGCCCTTATGGACAAATGTATCAACATTCGAATTTGTGTTATTTAAGAGGTTTTCCTGCTTTCACTACACTATATTTCTTTGAATACAAAAATTTTGTTTGAAAAAATTGGGTACAATTTTGAGAAATCTCAAATTCAAAAAGCTTGCATCAAAAAAAATGGTTTACATTTGCCATAGATGACTACCAATGTTTTACATTAGAACTTTACTAATTTTTTCACACTTTTTTATTGTACATATGGATTTTTGAAAGCATAATTCAAATGTCGTTACTCTAAAACTCAGAAATTTGATGAGTGCAAAAAATTTTAATTTGAACTTGGATAAATCACCCCTATATATATAAATGTGTGTTTCTAGAATTTCGTTAAAATAAAGAAAAGAGTAAAAGCAAAAATCAACAGAAATAATCTTATATTGCTAATTGTAAAATAAAAGTAGGATCTCCATAACTGTAGGAATTAAATTTTTTTAACATTTTGACACTCTCTCCACATCTGCTATGAAATATTGCATTAAGCTGGCCATAGATGCAAAGATCCAATCGTTTGAACCCTCGAACAATCAGACTTCCCCATCTCCCAACCTGCCACTAACCATTCAGATCAAATAAAGTAGTAAAAGAACAGATCAGCCGATGTTTTGCCCCTGACAGCAATCGTACCAAAGTTATGTCCAACAAAAGCTGGTGACAGTCTCCCACTGAAAAAAGTACAATCGGCAATACATGCAGAGATATTATCAGCAGCTGACAGAAATCTTTTAACCTGTCCAAACGACTGAAAAATGTCAGGACTCTCAACACACGGTCTGAAAAACGTACGATTCCTCGATTCGTACAATCGGATCATTGCGTCTATGGCCAACTTAAGACACCTGTTTATAATGGTGCAAAATTTGCTAATCTTCCAGACAGAGGTCAGGACTGGTAAGGCTGGATCTTACAGCATATCAAGGCAGATTGTTAACACGACTTTCAAGTTGTTACACAGACAAAATCTCTTTTCTGGCTTTGTACCATGGTAGAATTGTTAGTTTATAGCCAGCTAAAGAAAATGCAGATCAAGCAAATGCAGAAAAATTTCACTTAATATCCTGAGATTTAGGTCTCCAAGCATTAATTAAACATTCATTTTACCAATTCCCAGAAGATAGTCTGTACAAAAAAATGGCAGTTTGTTATATTACCATGTGTTTAACAATAGCATGAGGGAGAAGTAGAAAAAAAACAGGCAAAATGAACTACAGAAATAGAATACCCATGCTAGGATTTGTGGGAAAGCTTCTGATATATAAGATCATGTTCATGCTCTGGGGGCACATGGGCCACACCTTTGAATTTAATGGTACACCCTGGGAAATGGAAAGGGCATTAACATTGCTGAAAACTCTACTGCTCATCCAGTCTATAGTGTGGCTTCCTTATATCTATTACCTGTTGCACAAGCAGGTGGATGATTGAGGTGCAACCACAAAAGAGGGAAGATGCAACAATTGCCGGCCTGGTCTAGAAAACAAGATCTGTTCCTATGCATATCTAGTCTGTTATTAAAATGCAAACTATAAAGGTCATTAATGAGCACAAGTGCAGAAGAATAGTTACAATTTAAAGTTCAGATGGTGTCACTTCCGGCATTTGGGTCAAAGATGACATCTGTGCCAGATTCTTTAGATGCAGTTCTGCTGCACTTTTTGATACTTGCAACAGGGGTTCCCTGAATTATTTGGTACATTTACATTATGTACATTTCATCTGAACAGAGTGAGTGACGGGGTGCAAAGCGCAAGCAGTTGCATGCGTAATTACTTCCTATATCTTTACATAGACTTTGCAGAAAATTTATAAGCAAATTAATTAAAGAGTTTTGTGGAGGTTTTTAGATTTCTCTGCCAGAGCAATTGTGGCAAATCTATAAATATGTAGTTAAATAAGGAGCTATTTGCAGTATAAGAGGTCAGAAGACCTTGCTGTGACCATGATAAGGTTATTATTAATAACCTTAAAAAAAAAAAGGTTGACAAAAAGGTAGAGAGAAAGACAGAATAGAATAATTCAATGGGAAAAATGGTAAATGATCGCACAGTAATATACAGGTATGTATACATTATCCGGAAACCTGTTATTCAGAGTTAAGTAATTGCAGAAAAGGCCAACCTTCCATAGACTCCAATATAATCAAATGATTTTTTTTTTCTTCACTATAATACTAAAACAGTACCTTGTACTTGATCCCAACTAAGTTATAATTAATCTTATTGGAAGCAAAACCAGCCCATTGTGTTTATTTAATGTTTTCATGATTTTCTGGTAGACTTAAGGTATACAAATTATGGAAAAATCCGTTATCTGGAAAACCCCAGGTCCTGAGCATTTCAGATAAGAAGTCCCATACTTAAGTAAGTAAAAAAAAAAAGTCAAGTTCAAACCATAACAAAACTACTTCTGTTGCTGCTAGTGCAGATAAAAGAGTGTGGAATTTAAGCTACCCCCTTTTCAGCAAAGTACAGGTTCTGTTAGGTAACATTTAGAGCAGTTTTGTATTAAACAATGTAAGCCACACAAAGCATGCTGTAGTTGAACGCTCTCTATGGGAGGCTAGACAGTCACCTCTGACGGTTCTGTTGATTAACCTCTCTCAGGTTTCTTTTCAAAGAATCACATTGTCTTGTGCCTCCAATGTATAATTTTATCAAGGATAAAACAAATTATTCCTGCAAAGAACCCCTGAGCTCAGCTGGAATATACTGTAAAATGTGCATTTGTTTTTTCTTCTCGAATAAATTGTTGAAACTTTATAAAAGTGTCCATAATAACCATTTGGCTCCTTATGACAGCTAGTGAAGAAAATATCTTCCAGAAAGTGCTTTGGCAGACAGTCTGCTTGTTATTAAACCTGGAAAAACATTTATGAGTAATATAGATTACTAATTCCACATTTAATGCAGGGACGTGACAGATACTAATTTATATGGTTTAGCTTCATCTAGCAATAGCTATTGTTAAATAATGCTCACTGTGATATCTTAGAGCAGCATTCCTTTCACCAAAACTACCAAAGGTGTAGTCAGCCTCTCTAGTAATTCTGTATATATGACGTCTTTGAAATAAAAAACGTACTGTATGTATTCATAGTTTCAAAACATTAGAATAAAGCTGAGTCATATACAATGGACACTCATTCATTATGCTCAAATGGCTTGGTCTAAAGCCAAGATATGAAGACATTTGGAATATTTTCGACCTTTGCTTACAAAATGATTAAAAAAGGAAAGACAAAACAGAAAATATACGGCCACAACATAAATAAAAATCACATTTATTTAGTCAATCATTAAAGGGCTGCTAACTACCCCCTAAAATTAGTTTCAGACTAGTGGCGAGTCACGGAACACTTCTTGTCTACATTAAAATGTATGGAAAATGTAACAAAAGCTAAACCCTCTGGCTTAACACATTTCTGTACCTACCACCATTTTAGATCGTTATTAATTTTGGACTATATTGTAACAGGATGGTCACAACTGTATTTAATATATCATATAATTGCTAGCTCTTGCTGATAGTTAATGTTTGTATAACTAATAATATTAAATAATCAGGGCATGTTAAAGCTTGTTTTGCTAGATAATGATGATGATGAGTTTCAAACCTACTGTATATTCTTTCTATGCCTTAGATAAGTGGTTTTGGAGACTTTTATGGTTCAAGACACATTTTCAGGTTCTACATATATTATATAATATATATTATACATAAATATATAAAACTATTGGTGAATCAGCCATGGGACAATATTTCCAAGAATGTGATAACCTCTTTTCAACAAGTTTTAACTTTAAATGTCCCACCTATCTGATACAGATTCCAGGACTATATAGAATGGTAAATAATTGGCCTTCAAGCTAGGATCCCCATTTACTGTTCTGAGCCTCATTAAAGAGTCAGATCCACAGGTTGGGTCTTAGATTATATGTGGTTAGTTGCGATGTAAAGATATTGGGTACTACACATATAAATTCTGATTAAATTTTTGATTACTTTTGAAAGATGTCAGATCTACATGCATGCTCAACAAAGGCAGATTTCCTTTCTCCAGACCTCAATAATCCATTAGGGTCTTAGATCACCATAACAACACAAATATATGTCTTCCTAGCAAAGAAGTTAACCAAAGCATAGTATCACTCTGATTCTCAGGTCAGATTCAGGGGCCATGTATTGGGATTAAAAGAGGCTTAACTTCAACATTTTTCTGTCTAGTTGAAAAATACTCACACAGTTGCAGTTATATGGTATTTCCTTTTTCATGCATAAAATATATTAAAATTTTAAATTCAGTTAAACTATAAGACAAATACTAATAGAAAACCCCACTACCCCATTCTTTTCAAGAACGTAGGATTAGTTGGAGCATAACATTATACAACTCATGCTTTACAATAAGTCAGTAGCTATTTCAAGGAGTTCCAAAGTTTTTGCTTTCATAGAATTAACTGTAATAAACATTATTTGTTTAAATGACTGCTAAAGACAAGCAAGCATGGACAATTCACTAAAAGTGAAGTTAATGAATACAATGGTCTCAATGGCTGATTTCTTATTTAAATATTCTTTGAATCTTTTCTATAATAATAACAATATAAACTAATTAGAAACTGTTAGGTCTTCAAAATTATCTTAAGAACTGGTTGGTTTAATATAAAACAAAATGTATTTTATTTTATATTCAACATTATATTTAATTTAAAGCATAATAAAAGCCCAACCAGCACCAAAACAAAAATGATGCCTCATTCAAATATGTACATAATGGACACTTACCACCATTAAAGGCAGTACATTTACCCTGATGCAGTAACCCATAGCACCCAATAAGATGTTTGCTTTTCAACAGGTCACAAGTAAATCAGCCAATTGTTTTCTCTGGGTAACTGCATCTGGGCAATCTTAGTGTATTTTATTATCTTTTATTACAGAACACCATGACCACCATCAGTGGCATAATTAATGTTGAACATGCAAGAAATGCAGTTGACCTGAACCCACTGGATCCCAACCCACACCCAAACTAACCCAGTTAGCCATTGGTATCTACAGACCAAGACCTGACCCACCCGTCTAAGTTGTCACCAAAGCAAAGCAGTATCAATACCAACTACTAAATGAAGAACTGGGGTACAGTCAGAACAAAGTGGGGTGGGCAGAAGGAAGAGTTTGGCCCAGAACCCACCCACGGGGTAGCACCTGATTGTGATGTCGGCAATTACAATGAAATTCTTTGAAATGAAGCAGCACGGTGGGGGAAAACATGGTGAGTTGCACTGTAGTAAATGAGACATAAAATTTCTTAAAAATAATAGATGTGGATTTGTATAGTTATGTTAGTCCCATCCGAGCAAGGCAATTAATTATAATAAATCAAGTAAGAAATATATTTATAAAGTGCTCACCTAAGTACTTCTGCAATATTATTATATTATAAATGATATATTATAATATTATTTTTTCAAGACATTAGTACAATTTTAAGCTGCTAATATAATGAAACTTAAACAACAGTGTCACCTGCTTACCAGTTCTGCAGACCATCCTACAATGAGGAGACATTTTCAGACAAAAAAAGAGGAAAATTTCATTATGGTGCTCAGTTTAGGAAAGACCAGAAAACAACGCAGTTGACTTGAGAGAAGAAAAGACAGCTGTGGGATCTAGCTTATGCATTATAGGATGTTTTTCTTTTATAAGGCCCCCAGGCAAAGTTTGCCTGCTGAAACTATCTTAATGCTACCTTTAGAGATTGTCTATGTTTGTTGTTTAATGGGCTAAATATAGATTAAATTGAACTATATTAATTTAAAAATAAACACACAGCTGCACATGCATGAAAAGACAGAGTACTACTGGTTGTGAATAACTGTATATTTAATAGCACATTATAAAATACACTGTATTATCCCAAAGTCATCTAAATTATAGCATCAGTTAAAATAGAAATAACGGAAATTTAGATTCAAAGCCAGCGGAATAGGTACTCACATATATAATAATACTCCCGCCCTGGTCTGAATTCAAACCCTAATGAGAAGGGTGTGAAAAGCTGAAATTTTTCTGAAAACTTTAGTGGTCCATTAGAGGAGTGAGGGCGATTGCATTCCCATCTCTTGAAGCCTTTGGATGTATGATCACAGGAGCTGTAACCATCAAAATTCACCATGTACAAAACATAGCGCTCAGTTTTATCTTCAGGAACTGAGTCTTCATAATGAGGACAGAACACGTCTAGGTAGTCATTGATACAGACATCGATGTGGTAATCACCTCTCATGAACCTGTGAACACAGAAAGGATTGATTTAGAAATTATTCCATTGTATTATCTAGATGGAAAATAATTTTAGATGCATAATTTTAGAAGTTCCAAAACTAGCATGGATGGTCGCTACGAAAACAATGATAAAATGTCTGGATATTTTTACACCTTGTGTCTTACTTTTCTGCACCATTACAGATTGCCCATGCTTCAGGGGCCTTATTACCTACTGTATTGGTCTGTCTGTATGTCATTATTTACTGTAGCTACCATTTTGTATGCTTTTGTACCCTTTGTAAATGCAATAATAATAATAATCTATATATATGAACAGTTGGTTTGTTTGTGGACACCCCGATCCACCACAGTACCAATTTCACCAGTATACGTACACCCTCCTCTGAGTTTAGTTGCCATCATTTGCAATAATAATCTATATACTGTACACAGTTAATATATTCTGCTTTATTTTGCCATATCAAATATCAAGTCCTCATACTGGGTATGATGAAGAGAAATTTAGGGCACCATTAAAGGTAACATCAAAATATGAAAAGTACTCATGTGATTTCACATTTCAGTGATTTGTATCCAGCAGAGTAAAACAAACACAGCAGCATCTATTATCAAAGTTATAATTTCAGTGTAGTGGGTTTGATTATCTGTTCTAGCATCAGAAAATTTTTGTTGAATAAATCCACCCTATCCAACGTCTTAAAACAAAATGAGACTTTGGGGTTTTTTATGGTCTAAAGAACATCATAATATTTTACATGATATAAAATGGCCATTGGTTACCAGGGGTAGTCAATGGAAGAGAAAAGAAAATAACCTATGTATGTAAAATTAGGAAAATGTAAAACATTAAAAAAGCTAAAACATTAACTCTGCTTTATGAATAGTTGATATTTTTTTCATTGAAATGGAAAAGGGGTTTTAAATAATGATGTGAAATGTGAGTAAAAATACTGAGTAGCCTTAGTGAAAGCCGCACACGTATAAGGAAACAGGAAAATATCCATTTCCCCCTTTTGTCATCAACATTTCTACACCGTTGAGTCTATAACACATCTATTCATGAACTTCATATTTTTACATCTGCCTTGAGAATAGAAATGTCTACTCAGCCGTAAAAAAAAAAATACAAATATATTCACTGCAACAAGTCCTTTTTCACCTATTTTCTGTGATTTATGACGTTATGACAGCCATGTTTATTTTTTAACACACTGCTGGCACTCATTCCTCAAGAAACATACAAAGGAGTATAGCGTTTACAAGAAACATAGAAGCAATGCAGTTTGCCTGCCAAACTACACAGAAATGAATCCTGCAGTTTTATGATAAAAGGATTCTGGGATATGAATTAATAATGCTACAGTTAACCTGACAGCTTTGAACGCAAGCCAGGTGAGTGTTGTAGCCCAAGGTGCTAGCCCAAATGGATTTGCTCTTTAATTATTATAAAGCATTTTCAGACATGCAACAGAGGAGGATTAGCAAGTGTCATTTTGTGACATCTGACACTGATGTGCTTTGAATGATAAATTAGCATTTATACATGCAAGCCCACCCCGGTGCTTTGGGAAAAAGAAAAATAACCTGAAAAATAGTTCTGACAAGATATTGCCTTTCCAGCAGAACAAGAAAACGTTATGTAAAAAATGTGGGAAGAAAGAAACATCAAAACTTGTAATCATATTACATTTCAAAAGTATGATTAAAGATATACTCTTGTTTACTCATAGAAAGTGAATTACCTAAAGTTCAGGGTTCATTCCACTGCAAGAAACATTTTGCGTTTACCGTTCTTAGAGTAATATCATGTGTGCAAAGTTCAGCTTCAAGTTAATGAAACACAAAACTTATTAGATGAACCACAGACACCAGGAATGATATGTTTTATGTAATGTATTGTTCAAGCAAGTTCAGAATCCATCACATGAAATTGATGATACAATAACCTCTGCTCAATGACCTCCCCTGCTTTCAACTAATTGATCTTCCTCCACTGCTAGTCACAATAATAAAGCTGAAGTATAAACTGTGAGATGAAAGGGGTCGTGGCATATTCCCATTTGAGAGTTGACATCTGCAAGTTTTCTGGTGTTCAGCCTTTATAAAGAGGTGCAGACATTTCTTCTGAAACATCAAGACTTCAGCATTAACTGTATGATATTATTATCCTTTATTTATATAGGGCCGACATATGCTAGGAATAAAACTTGTCTCGTCAAATTAACATTAAAGTAAGATGAAAATATTTCCATGCACTCAAAAATTAAACCCAATGCTGAAGACCTTTACATGATTGTATAGATGTATGGAATTTGATGATACTCAAATAGGACACTTCCCATTGTGCAGTTCAGTTTATCTGTGTTTGAAATATGTAGGCCCAAAACCACCTTGAGGCCATTTAGACCATAATAAACTTCACCATAATAAGGCTAGTCTTGATAATCAACAAGAGCATCAGAACATTCCAGATAAAAGTTACCACACCCAGCTGTTATCGGAAATAGAAATGGAAAGAAAGTATGTTTATTTCCAGGGACAAAATGTGAACATATGGCAGTGTTAACTATCCATTCCAGTGTTGTGGGCCAATTATTTTATATATTAAACATTTGTGAGCCAAAGTATACTAAAATAATAACAAATCCTTTGGGGGCATCTTCCATTCTGCGGGGATACATTTGGACATTCATGCCAAAAGAATTGACAATATTCTTAGTCTATGTTCAGGTCATTTGCTGTAAGCAAGAAAAACAGATGTTGTCGATTCTGTGTGTGTTAAATCACAGTAAATAGAATAGTTACATGAACCTGCAATGCTGGCTACACAAGTAGTGATGAAGTTAGTCATTTCTGTTAGAACTGCCCTTTTTCAACTGTTTGGCTGCGGCTTCATTGCTTTGAATGGTGAAAAATCATTTACTTTTACAGTTGTGATGTGATTGCTTTAAACTTTTAAATTGTTTCTAATTAAAGAAAATCATTGTTATGTGTAGTGGCAGAAGGGGCCGTTCTTTTCAATCAGATAATCTGCACAGCATCAGAGGTTCGACTTTGTGTTTTGACTCCCAAGGGTTCAGGTGGCAAGACACCACCGCCATCATTTATTTTAACTTTTACTATGGGAAGATTAGTGCTCACATAACACAGCAGGGGAGGAATTCATTGCGGTAGATTAAATTTGCTATACCCTTACAATCTGCACAGTTCCTTAAATAGAAACCAACTCAGCCTCCTTCATAGTCTTACCCTAGTTTTGCCTCTGACTGAAATTTATGGACAGGGTTTTTTATTTCCTTTATTCAGAGTATATGCTTTTGCAGTTGATATCTGGTACCTATCAAAATTCTTATGTAGGCACTGGACTAAACATGAATTCTGTCTCAGTAGCAGCTGTTTTAATTCTCCTACCAGGATAAAAAAACAGGTCACCAGTATTAATAATATTTTAAGTCATTTACTGGAAAAGAAAGTTACCTTGGAGACATTCTGTAAGGTGGAACTGTGACAGTTCTCATAAATGCAAATGTACCTTGTGGACCTGTCCTAATAGCATATAAAGGTATCTGCTTAAATTCTATTTTTGATTTAGTATAACTTTTACATGTTTCTCGTGAAAATAAAAACACGCTATGCATCATTCATTTTATTATAGTGGTTTATGATTGAATATTTACCTAATAACAGAAGATTACTTCAAGCAGTTTTGTGCCCAATCATACTTTTTTAATATGACTGCTGTGTTTATGAAATTATAGTCATGAACAACGAGAAGCTGTTTTTTTTATATCTTTCAGCTCATCTGTATTCGGGAAGAGATGGAATGATTTGTGACTACTAAACCATTATAGATATAGAAAACCATTGAATGGCAACCCAAGCAATAAATGCTGAAATGTGAAACTGTGTGATTAATGTCCACATTTTTGTTTTTTAGTGTTTTTTGCTATTTTGTGTCAGCTGACACAAAAATATATGTCATGAACAGGATAACATAGGATTTTTGAAAAAAGAAAAAAATCAACAACATTTTTATTGCACTTAAATGCAAAATAAATAAAAATACCCACATATAGTAATGGGCAAATTTATTCACCAGGCATGGGTTTGCAGCTTATTTCCACATTTTGTTGCCAGCTAAAAAATCCGCAGCAACAAAAAAACAAATGGTTGCGCGTCAAAATTGTCACACTCATAAAAATTGTCACGCCTCAAAATTATTCAGATGCCCATTGACTTTAATGCTTTAGGACAAAATAATCTCGTGTATAAAAATTATCGCTCGTGTCAAAATTATTTTGACGCCCATTGACTTCAATGCAATTTTGCAAATTATTCGCCATTTCGCAAATTTTTCAGCAAGGTGAAATGGACAGATTCACCGATCACTACCCACATATTAAAATAGTAGAACAGCTACTAAAATAGTAGAACAGCTACTAATATAGATGAGAACTACACACAAGTACTGTTACCACATCTTGCATTGTACAATACATTTGAAAATGAGCAACAATGTAGTACCAGGTGAGTGCACCACAAGCATCTGTAAATAATCACTACGGAAACCACAACAAGCTATTGGATACTTGCAGTATGTCCATATGTTGACAAGTCTAGCCTTTTTTTTCTTTGAAACCGAAATCACCTATGAACCCTTCCATGGCCCTTAAAAACTAGCAATAGTTACTTGGAATAAAAAGGGTGGCATTTTAAAGTTGGCTGTCTAGCTGTAATAAATAGTCAGAATTATTTATTACAGGAATATCATTTTATGCCTGATTAATAAAATATTTTAAAAGATATAAATAGTAACTTGATTGCTTGGATTCCTTACAACATAGTGATGACTAAGGTTGGCGTTCTTCTGTAGCCAAAGAAGATTATATAACTCTCTGTTATGCCATCAAATTCCCTTACTGAGAAATCCAATAATAGTATCAATGCATTACATGAAGATATTTATGCCATCAATCCCAATTTTATGTAATAACAAATAAGGTTTGGCTTCTGATTTGGCACATTCAGTCAATAAACATTTGCTTCGGAGGCTTTCAGTTTCTGCAGTAAGAGCAGAAGACATACAATATGCAAAAATCATCTGGCATTTCCCAAAGTAGGAACGCTAACATCATACTCAGAATTTTATGCCTATGCTCTGTTTATCCATTAATGCAAATTCAATCATAGCTTGTACACATGAATGTGTTTGTAATTAGGAAATCTGAAGCTTATAAGAGACTTGTCTACAAGTGCATAACTTTGTTGACTATTGAAATAAGAGATGACATATTTAACTAGATATCTAGAACAGCAATTTTTGGATTGTCTAATTTGGGGGCCAGCATTCCGAGGCTTTCCAGCTGTTGCTCAGTTACAGCTCTGATCATTTGACACGTAATTCCCTAAACCTAAATTAAATTCAGCTTTGCAAGATTATGTGAAAAAAATAACATTAATGTATATCAGGTTTTATAATTTTTTTTGAGGAAGAATGTTGGTATTTGTAGTTCAGAAACACCTGAATGGCTGCTGTTTACCACCTGCTATTCTAATGCAAGGGTACTAGGGATGCACCAAATTCCAGATTTGGTCACAATTCAGCCTTTTTAACTGGAGTTCGGCTGAATGATTTTGTATACACAATTTAGCAGACAATACAGCTCCCAGCTCACCATTTGCATTTAGGGAGGCTGAACAATCCTCAAGCATTCACAATAATTACAGCATATTTACCAAAAATATACACAGTAACCCATACTGCTCTTTATTGCTTTTAATTAAAAATAGGCAGAAGGATCAAAAACCCAACACATTTCTGGCTCTGGTGCCCTTGATCATAGGAAATGAGTTTTTGATTCTTCTGCCTATTTTTATGTAAAAGCAATAAAGATGATATATTTTAACTTTTTTTGGAGCAAAGGCTGCTGTCAATATTTTTTGGGATATATGAAAATTAGGGGTTGGATGTGGTTTGGGATTTGACAGAATCCTTAATGAAAGATTTGGGATTAAGCCAAGTCACAAAGTAGTTGATTTAGTGCATTTAGGGCACACAGGAAAAATATTAGCAGGGCTTATGATTCCTCTCAAATGTCACACTAAGGGGCAATCTAATGGTTATAGATCAATTCCATCCTGGACCCTATCACAAAATACCACAAATAGTTTATTTTCAAGATATTTTCAAGATATTTTCAGGGTTCTATCCTCTAGCAGTTTCCTTCCATTCTCCAACCGGTAAAAAGTACAAATTTCAAAAATTGGAAATTCTCAACTGGAAATTTGTTCCTATCACAAAGGAGTTTGTAAGTTCTTTCCATGTTCTTTGGTTTCCTTACTCACTCCAAAATCATACAGGTGAGGTAATTAGATTCTAATGAATCTGACTCCGCTATAAGAGAAAATAGAATGTAAATTCTACTGGTATAGGGGCTGATGTCTTTCTACATATGTTAGTTGTATAGAGTTATATTTGCACATATGCTACAACTTGAGCCATGTGTAGATGCTCTGCTAACACCAAGATTAATAGTCAATGTCAAGAACTGATGATGGAATTATTCTAGAATTTAAAGTAGGGAAACAGAATTTGCTGTCTTCACAACACTGTTGAGCTGTTTAATGACAAATGCACTGTGATCATTCATACCTAAAGCGGATACTGAGTTTTTTCTTCTTCGTCTTCTTGTTAAGACCTCCATTCAATTACAGTTTATCAGGGTAATTAAACACTGAGAAAGTATGCCAGGCCAGTTGTTAGATTATGATAATTACAAGTCATAGCTCTGCTAAAGCTGATCAAAATAAGATGTGGTTGCATGCACTTAGTTAAAGCTGCTATGTAATCTTTAGCTGCAGCTATGAGAAGCCAGGCCATTTATAACTAGTTCATTACAAATCAACCAGTGAAGCTTATTATTTGTAACCTTCCTTTTTTACCCAGTGCAGTGGAACAAAACAAGTTCATGAAGCCAAGGTGGAAAAGGCTTTGTAAAGCTGCAAATCACAACAGCAATTAGAATTTTTAATTTTTATTTTTTCGCATTCATTTACACAAGCATAAATAAAATCTCCATGAACATAATCCAGGGCAAATATAAGTGGCTGGATACGATATCCTTGGGCCATGCCCAAAATATACCAATTAATAAGTTTCAGAAAATCCTAAAATATCTATAGAGTTACTAATTTTAAAAATAGAAATTCCACCTTGTTAGGTTTAATCCACAAAAACATACATTTTTCTGTACAGAGGTAAGGATTCTGTACATGCAATATTACGATTAGACTGAGCTGCCATGTTGCCTCATCTGACAAAATAAACTCTAATCTGTAGACTCCAATAAAACATTGACCCTAGTGACCATGCTAATATTAAAATAGCTGAATACTTGCACGACTTTATTCTTGAAATCGGTGTATTCAAGGTTATACGAAAGGTAAAACACCTATAATTTTCAAAATTTATAACAGGACAGATAACATACCTAAAATTTTGGCAACATCATAGCATAAAAGATTTTACATATAGATCTGTTAATATTCTATTATACAATTTCATACACAGCCAGTTTATGACAACACACTGTTCAGCACTAATGATCAGGATGACAGACTGTTCTTTGTCTTCCTAATTAACATTGTTACAGAGGCTGAAAACCTATTAAATGTATAAACTTAATTTCATTTAGAGCTACATTACTTGTTTTTGTTCCGTTATTTATGTTTTATTTAGTTTTAGCTTAACTACATTGATGCTGCTGCTTTGCCAGTGCATTTTATTAAAGGGGAAGTTCACATTTAGAAGGTTAAAGAATGGCCAATTATAAAAAAACTTTTCAATTAGTCTTCAATATTTATTTTACATAGGTTTTTATTTATTTTCTAAATGCTTTCAGCTTTCAAATGGGGGGGGTCACTGGCTCCTAAAAAACAAAAGATCTGTAAGGCTACAAATATTTGTTATTTCTAGTTTTTATTACTCATCTTCTTAATACATATCAGGCCCTCTCCTATTCATATTCCAGTCTATTATTCAAATCAATGCATGGTTGCTAGAGGAATTTGAAGTCTAGCCAACAAACTGCTAAAAGTTGCAAACCGGAATAAAAAGCGAAATAAATCAAAATACAAATAATAAAAACCAGTTTCTCTCTACATCATACTTAAAGTGAGCAACCCAGAAGAATAAAGGGGAGGCGAGCCACTTACATACCTTACTACAGAACAAGTACCTGAAACACTGACAGGCTGCACTGCTTCTGCGGTATTTTTGTGACCCCTGATTGTAGTTGTGTATGGCAATAAACTTACCCCTCTTCAAGCACTATGTAGACAAGTACAGTCAGTGGCAGAACTAGATATTATGGGGCCCAACAGCAAATTATATTTAGGGCCCCCAAAATGTCAGTACAGGATGTTCTGTTTTACCACTATATACAGTATACTAATATTGCTCATTAATTAGAGACTCATGTGGTCCCCTATAACACCATGGCCCCAATGCAGTCGCAGGGACTGGTTCCTCTGTAGGTGTAAACCCCTGAGTACAGTGTTGTAGGATTCTATTAATTATACAGTTCACTCTTTCAAGATAAGGGTTTGGATACAAATCAAATAGAACAAAGCAAATATTTCTTCCTTTGTTTATTCTCTTTTAATGTATTTTGAGTAGAAACTTTTCTCTTTGGTGAGTTATTAGAAACATGTTCAGACACTTTAATATTAGTCTTTGGAGTATCTACACTCAAATGGAAAAAAATTATTTATATATATTTTGGGGTGCCCAGTTACAATACATGTATAAAAAATATCTTTAAAACCAGCGTCAATTGTCAATCAACGCCGCAGTTTCCCGAATTAATTTGCTTGTGGCAAAATGTGAAAATTCGCTTAGAATTTCAATCTGGCAAATTTATTCACCCATCACTACTAATACATAAACATGCAAGGAAATGTGTTTTAGTAGCTTTTTTACTTGTAAATTATGCACTGTGCATGTCTCCGTTTCAATCTCCATTTCACAGACCTCTACATATTAAAGAGCCTTATTTCAAAGAAAACATAGTTGACCCTTGATTTTAAAGGATCTGTGTTCTGTCACTGTCTCTGAAGTGCAACACTTGTCTAGACCAAAAAGCTTTTCTGGGCATAGTTGTGCCAGACACATGGATAATAAAATAAGGCAGCAAACCAAGGGGCAACATCATGCTGTGTGGCATGTCAGCACATTGATCCTCGGTGGTTAGACTGGTGTTCATCTTTCCTTGTTCCTCTCGCTTTAATCCCTCCAATTGCTGCTCCTACCTGTGTATTGATCGTTCACTGCAGTGGGAATTTAACTTGCCGGGAAGGGCTTCAACAAGCAAAGTCTGTTTGCAGCATAAAACTGATTTACACTTCAAAAATTGTTCATTGCTGACAGGGAATTTAATTCTGACACCATTCACTCGTTTCTATGGAACGGTTACACAGTACAGTACAAAAATATATGCATATATGTATATATCTATATCACTATTGAAATTGTTTATTAACACCTTGCTTGCCAAATGGGTCTTTTGTATGGGATTGTTTAGTTTACCATTATAATCTTGGTGCCATATTACATTGCTATACCTGGTCAAAATAAAGTACGGTCAACTTAATTCCTGAAACAAATAACATACTCTCCTTCTTTATGAAGCTGGTAAAAGTCCTTTTTGACTTGTATTTTTTTAAAATTGTTATTTTATTTCTATATGGCTTTATTATTCTACCCATTGATGCACATAAGAGCAGCCCCTAATACGACAACTGTAGCATTGCGGAATATAAAATTGGGCAGTCCACAGGCTTTGTGAATGCACTTTCCATTCAGCACTTCCTAGATGTCGCTGCTCTCCCCACATTCCCTCCATTCTCTTAACCATTTAAGATAACAAGGCTTGCCTTAATAACAGTGTCCACAAAATGGTGCCTACCTACTTGCTATAATTCCCAGACTGAAGGAAACACAATTCAAATAATTTATACAGTGTAATTAAAGTTAATTTTGCTTGACTAATGTGATAAAATAGGATTTGGAATATTTTTTGGGTGACGGGTCCCCTTCAAGGCTATAAAAACTTCAAATAAACCAGTATAAACTCAACCAGCCCAACTTAACACTAGCAGTGATCATGACCAGCTTTTTTTTTTATCACCCAAGAGGCATGTTTACTAACATTAGAGAAAAATATCACCAGCAATGTTGCACATAGCAACCAAATTTTTGTTTTGGTTTTCCAATTTGTACATGACGGTTTGATTGGTTGCAATAGTAAAAAACATCACATTGATATTTATTTCCAATGTTAGTAAACACACCCCCAAGTATGTAGGTATCAATTACCCCTAGGCACTACTTGCTCTTGTCTACCTTTTGCCCTAGAAGCAGAGTGTGGAGCAAGGGTCACTTCAGCAGTGGAAAAACCAACCAACATGCCGGGAAATAGTGAAGATCTGAGGTACCTCAGCACTCTAGGGGGTTGCTAGCTTGCCCTAATTCTCAAGACAAAAATCTGAATTATTACAAGGTATAGAAGGAAATCTGTTGGGACAACAAATAGGTCTAGCACAACTACTATGCTATGCATGTTAAAAGTTTTAAACTAAAATTACTCAATTACTGCCTAGTACACAACCTCATAATACCTTACATCCCAATTAAAGACTCATTTTTCATATCTTGTTCAGCTTGAAATAATTCACCCACGCAAAGGTTTCAACCAAATAACAGTTTCTTACGTGATCAGCAAAACCACAGAACTACACAGCTCCTTCAGCACCACTGGGACCGGAGACCCTACATCACTGCACAAAAGACCCCCATGACATTATGATTCTATTACTGGAATTAACAAGCACTTGCATTCTCATAAGTTTGAATATGCTCCATATTGCTACTTGCATAAATGTTCCCATAGTGATCAATTGAAAACAAAATGGGACATAAGAGTAGCAGAGTTTACTGAATAAACATTTCTTGGTTTTGTCAAGTGCAGAACTCTGCAGATGTTGTTGCCAAGAAAATAATAAAAATATATTAATTTATTCAGCAGGTGTCAGTACAGGAAAACAAATCTCGTTTTAACCATGGATACATATTCTGCATAGATTTGGTTTTTTCATATGCTTGCAATAAATTCTGCAAAAATACTCCCCCTTACACTAGAATAGCATAGACCTTTGCTGTCCAATTTCTACAGTACATTTTAAAACAGGTTATATTAAATTGGGGAGAATTATAGAAATCCTATTAACGGCCAAATACAGTCAAAGCACCGATAGATAGACAGACAGACAGACAGATAGAGGAAGTTTATCAGTCAATAGAGATACAGCAATGCAGTGGTAACTTGTAATGCCAAAAATCCTTTTACATATCCTAAACCTATGCTGACTATACCCACTGCCCATATGCATTCAAAATATATAATATGTAGAATATGTGGTAGATTCATGTACATAAACTGCATACAATGTCCAGATATATCCAAGATGTAAACTTTTATAAAAAAAGATTAAAAGAAGACCCAACAATCTTGTGTATAGCTCTAAATGTAAGACATCAATTGCAAGAACCAAGGCAACAGGCAATGTGTAGGACACAGGGTGCGCATGTTGTTGAATTGCCTAAAGGTTATTTACAATTACAATTTAGCTACAGCATGGAGCTTAGATGACACAAGTAATTAGTAACTATCGCTTGCTGTTCACAACTGCAGCTTACAGGGACATGTGCAGCCCATGTGTTTATATAAGCAATATCCACGAGAATGGTATGTGTTTTCAGGATTAGTCTTCTAGGCTATTCTTCAAAGAAAGACTCATTAATGCATGCAAGAAACAATATCCAATCTTTAAATGATCTTGTTGGCTTCACATGAATTAAAAGAGCCCAAGGCTAAATCAAGAGTATCTGAAATAAAGAGAAATAAACGGATATTTTGCTAGTCACACATACAAATTTGTCAAAGTTTCTGTACCATGACAAATCTTAAAATTCAAAGCAGCTAAGCAAGCCACACACTAGCATATATTACATATGTTCAAACTTGGTAAGTGCAGACACACATAATGATCCATACAATTACTGGAACTTACATTGAATAGTACAAAAACAGGCTCAACTTGTCTCCACCATACTGGATAAGAAAAGTAATGTTGTAATAGACCATTGTTTATGTTTAGATTTATAATAAAAAAAAAAAACACAATGCAAGAATTATTAGATATTGAGTAAAAAACTGCCAAACTCACTATGCTAAATAGTTAGATCATATAACTCATTTGTTGCTATGTACATAACAATACAAATAATCATTTTTAAGTGTATTCAGTGAATTCAGATAAAGGTGAGCTCTGCTACACAGATTTTAGGGATGCACCGAACCCATTATTTTGGATTCGGCCGAACCCCCTAATATGCAAATTAGGGGTGAGAAGGGGAAAACATTTTTACTTCCTTGTTTTGTGACAAAAAGTCACATGATTTCCCTACCTGCCCCTAATTTGCATATGCAAATTCGGATTCGGTTCAGCTGGGCAGAAGGATTCGGCCAAATCAAATCCTGCTGAAAAAGGCCGAATCCCGAACCGGATCCCGAAACCAAATCCTGGATTCGGTGCATCCCTAACAGATTTATAAGTATTGAACAACATAGCAGTTACAAGGAAACAATGCCCAAGGTCTTATCATTTTAATCTTTCTCATTTTTCATGAAGATAAAAAAAAAAGTTAAAAAGAAGAAGGTTATAGTTCCAACTATTCCTATAGCCCGTTAGACTACAGATGCTCTAATTTTAATAACAGAACTAAGGAAATAAGGTAAATTAAATGTGCATGTCATTTAATACTAAACTTGTAAAGAAGCGAGAATTGGTGAGAATTACAGAACAACTCCACAACAGACTGAATCCAGGCAGAGACCAGAGCACAATTAGTAAAAATATAGACAGCCTCTTTAATTGCTTTCATACTGCACGCTCTTTCAGAATGACTTATTTGCAAACAGAACTCTTGTACATTTTGTGTATCTTGGCAGACACATTATATTATTTCTATTATGCCAGATTATCTCAAAATATATTAATTAATAGGACGTGTATGCTATGTAGAAGATTTTAGTGTCTGCTTTTGAAGGATAAACGATAACATGATGATAAAAATAGCTCTCAAGGCTCAAAACAAGTACAGTATGTACATTATATAAAATTATTTATAAAGCATAAAAAACATAAGTATAAGGTGTCTCATAAGTCAACGACTTCCAGTAGATCATATTTTATCATTTGTCAGTGAAGAGAAAAATATCATCTTTGCATTAAATTTCATTTTTCAAAGTAACAATTTACTATCCTTTTTCATGCCTTTAGCTGTGGTTTCATGAAAGGTCCATGCCATGATCCAAAATAGCTTTTTCTGCGTTATCTATGAACTTTCCACACCTGATGTGAGATGGTAGCATTGAGGCAGATATAATCAAATGGTTTTTACACCTGCTCCCAACCACAAAGAATCCACAAGGAACATCTGTAAGTTCCTTTCTAAAATGATAAATCTTCTTGTATTGTAAAGACTTTTTTTGTGAAGATAATTATCCTTCTGAAACTCCCAGGAGCAAAGGTAATTTAATACTTTGGCCTTCATCACAATTGTAGACAATATGTTGAGCAGATGGAGGTCATTTTCTTTACTTCCTAAGCTTTTTCCACGGCAGAGTAGGAGAAGAGATGAGAAATGTCTAGTTGTTATGCACAGAGCATATTCTCAAGTCCTGGAGCTTAAATTGTGCGTTCTAAATCATTCATTGTTTGTCTACAAACATAGTGCAAGAAATGACATTTTTATAATTTAATGGCATTGGCAGCATTTCTGAAGTTAATACATGGGTTGAAAGATTGGTGCAAGGCTATGACAGCCTACATACAAATATCCTTGCTGTAAAATAAAAATATAATGTAATAATACTGCGCATTTCATACACTATTATACATGGAATTCGTAAAGCTGACTAGATACTGTGACTGTCTCTTTCAAATTGAATTATCTGCATTTGACATACAGGGCTATAAATACCTCAAGGCAAGAAGTAAAGTGTTATTCAAACATATTTGTTCTTCAATGTCAAATACCACTGTTGAGTTTTAAATCTGCTATACCAAGGGCTACATTTGGGCAAGCACTAGTGCCGCTGTGAGGTCAGACACTAGGAGAGGATGCATGCTGTCAGATAAGATTAAGACAAGGCTTATGAGACTTTGTTGCACACGGAGTATAAGTCGCAGTTTCACATGAGAGTTCCACAGAACAGCAGACACTGACAGATGCAGGGTCTTTCCCTGGCACAGCAACAGAAGCCTCTGGCAAGTCCCATAGGAGAAGACATATTTCAACATTAAATAAAGGAGCCAAGCAAGCTAATGTAATGAATGGCTTGTAATCACCCTGCCTATGAAAATGCACAACTGTGCATTAACCTAAAATAAAGATTTTATGAGATCTCAGGTCCAACTACAGGCCTTTGCACCCTTTTACAGAAAGGCTTTGGGACAAATTTACTTACCACCGAATTTGCCGCACTTCGCCAGGGCGCCATTAATTCACTAAAATCCGAAGTTGCGCTCAGGGAGGCAAAAGGTATCGAAGTTGCGCTAGCGTTAATTCATCAAGCAAAGCGAAGTTATGCAAGCGGAGCCTAATTTGCATACAGTGCCAAGTTAAAGTACAATGGACGTATATGTAGCAGCAAATACATTACACTACACAAGCCTGGGAAAGCTTTATAGAATAAAATAGAGTTGTTATTTTGCACTATACACTTGCCCACTGTATAATTTAGGTGCCATGTGTTAGGAAATGTAGGGGGGAAGGAGGGTACCCCCAAAAAAATGTACGATCTTTTTCAGCCTATCACCCTTAATAAAGTAAAAGACGCCAGCGTTTTTTGGGACTTGGAAAAAATTTCAACTTTTTTTGAAGCAAGCCCTATCTACTGTATTTCATTTCGCCTGGTCTGAGGTGGAGAAGGCAAGTCTGGCGCAAGAGGTAACGTTGAGTAAAATATGCAAGTTAGTGAATTAGCGTAGTTACATCCCTTCGCCATAGCGCAACTTCACCTGGCGTAAAGGTGTGAAGTAGCACTAAAGTAGGTCCACTTAGCTAGCGAATTTACGCTAACACCCATTAGTAAATTTGGTCGAAGTAATGAAATGACGTCACACTGGCGAATTTGCGCTAGCGTTAGCCACTTTGCCCTTTAGTAAATTTGCCCCTTTATGTCTTGTGGGGTGAAGAGAAGAGCAGGTAGGACACTACAAAAAGCTGCACAATATTAATGAGATTGTGAAAAGTGATATATAACTTACAGTATGTCCTTTTAAGGATGGAATCCATGTTAATAAGTTAAGCAATAGACATGCTTGCATACAATGATCAACCCAATCAATTCAAGGCCATTACAATTCCCTATTAATAGCTATTGAAATTACAAAAATGCAAAAAAGGAAGACAATCACCATGACTGATGTTTTCAAGCAGTTTTTTTTTTCTTTCAGTGGCATTCTATGTGCAATTATTCGAAATTTTACAAAGCTACTCTTGAATTATAAAAAAAAGTGTTGCTACTCTAGAATAATCTCTATAAGTAGTATGTGTAATTAGGAGGGCAAAGGTAAAAAAAAGCAAGTGCTTGTTGTCATAGATCATCATTAACTATACTGTAATGTGTTTCCCAGAGTATTCATTATTCTCTAAGACTTCTGTATTGTTATTAAGACACACAGAGTGGTTATTAGAATAGAGTGGACTCTTCAGCGGTCTCAAATGTTATGCTAGGGGTCATAAAAACACTGCTCAATTAAATGAGCATACATTATCTAGCTACATACATGATATGGCTCTGAAAAGAATCTTACATATTACATTGTCTCAAACAATGAATAGAATGGATGCCTTCAGTTGCTCCTTGAGTGTAAAGATCACAAAAAATAAATACAGCCCTACCCACGCAATAGTAATGTTAGACATAGACATGGGAACTATGTCTTAAGCCTTTTGAAACTTGGGATTCCTAAGATTTTTGAATACACAAATAGCCATGTGTAAAAAAAAATGTGCACATTTTGACAAAATTAAGTGTAAATTGATGATGAGTGGTATCAGATTTTTTGCATGGATGTATTATATATTTATATACTGTATAATTTTTAATATACTACCTGTGGCAAGCAAAGCAAGTTACAGCTTGGGAGACTTCCTGTTTGTTTCTAGAAACCAAGCACAAGGGGAGCTTGAGGACTGTACAATTTATTAAAATAATAATTTTGTATAAACTTTAAACTGAGCTTTTACATTTTTTTTAATTAAGACCCAAAGGCATTTCTGGCTATTAAGTCACCAAAGGTGACCCATCCAATGTTGTATTTCCATTTATCTCATGTACATCAGAACAAAAATATCCAGAATCCGTAGCATTGACTGTGCTATTGAACTCTACTATACCAAAAAAAATCAAATTTGCATTACAAATTACAATGGTGACTTTTGATAATGGGCTGTCTGAGGCAAATTCTTACCTGTCTATTTCCGTAACCATTGAGGTAGCATGTACCTATAGCTGATATCACTTGGACCAGAGGAGGTGAGCTATTTTATGCAGACTGATGCCTGCATAAAATAGCTAAACTCTGTAGAAATATGGTGATCAAAAAGCCCAGATTTTGAAAGACAGTTTGGAAAATTGACTATACCGCCTGACCACTCAGGCATGCATGACACCTTGAGGAGAGGGGGGAATCAGTTTAAAAAGAAAGATTTAAGACTAATATTTGAGTTACCTACTGTATATAACATTCCTTTGAAATGTAATATGCCTTTGTTAATCAATGGGAAACTAAATTAAAATGTATCTTGCATTGTACTCAGTACAGTTTAAAGCAGGGATATACTGAATGCAGGATTCGGTTCGGGATTTGGCCAGGATTCAGCCTTTATCAGCAAGATTAGGATTTGGCCGAATCCTTCTGCCCGGCCGAACCGAATCCGAATCCTAACTTGCATAAGTGAATTAGGGGCGGGGAGGGAAATCGTATGACTTTTTGTCACAAAACAAGGAAGAAAAATGTTTTCCCCTTTCCACCCCTAATTTGTATATGCAAACTAGAATTTGGATCCGGTTTAGTATTCAGCTGAATCTTTTGCGAAGGATTCAGGGATTTGGTCAAATCCAAAATAGTGGATTTGGTGCATCCCTAGACTGTAAAGCTAATGTTAACCCTAGTTTATGGTTAGTTCCTTAGAGCAAAAGATAGGTGGGTTATTACTGCTGGTGCTTTACTTTGTATTATTAGGTTTGATCCCTTTAAACAGACTATACCAGAAGTTATTACAGCTTGCAGAGGAAATCTTTCGTTTTTCATTTAGGATTATTGTATTTTTTATTATTTGGGGGGGGGGGGCGAAGGGAGGATATTTCTTCTGTAATGAGCATGGCCCTTTTTACCTGTAAAATATTTGTATGTGGTGGTGTCTAGAGAAAGCCTCAGCTAGCAGAGTAAGAAATATCTTAAGGAAGAAACTAAGAATATGCTGACCTATTACTATTTTTGAAATACTGTATTCTACTGTCTTCAGGGGGCTTGTTAATTAAATGGTGCAATATGTTAGGACATCTGTTGTACACCTAGACATGTACAGAGTTCAAATAACTATTTTAAAGTTTTTCAGCTCAAGTACAAGTAAATAACTTTAATACTGATTTAAAAAGACAGTTAAAGCCAATTTCCCTCTACTTTGTTTTATGCAATTTTAGTTGTTCAGTATAAATGTACTGTAAGAAAATAGAACATTGTCTATAGAAATAGTAACATTGAATGCAATATATAGTATATGTATATATACTATTTGAGTAAGCAAGTTTTAACAATCAGAATGATTTCACAATGATCAACCCTGACTACAGCAACTGCTCAGTAATCACAGGCTTAGCACTTTATCAAAGCAAGTAAATATTTTTCATGTTCAGGAATTATGCAAGTGTGAATGTTTTATTCTACTATTCTATTCTATTCTACTACTATTAGTGGTGTACTGTCACATCAGGTGAATAAGTCATCCAATGTCAAGACTATACTTTAAGTGAGTTATGGAAATCATGTTTAACTTAAGTACTGGTTATCAAATAATACTTGTAACTATAGCCCAAGGCTGTTTAAGGCTAGCGAATATTGAAGGCCATACAAAAAGATGGAAAAAATCAACTGCAGTTTTTAATTGCGTCTCCTGATCATTGGCAGTTTTGATTATGTGTATAATTAGCTGTTAGCAAGCCCTGGGCAAATACTCTGTTTGTGCCACAGAAACATTCATAATGAAATCAATGGTAACATACTATTGTATTATAAATCAATTATAATGCACAGAGGAGAAACAGAGGAGGACTCCATATATATGCTAACCAAAGAATAGAATAATCAATAGGATTTGTAAAGCCACATTTTATAAGCACAACTAGAAATTACTAGCAATACTTAATTGCAGCACATAGGGAAAAACATAGGCTTCTAGTTTATGTCTGTGAAGTTTCTCATTCATCCAGGTCATGGTATATCTATAGTGATAAGTCAAATCAAATGGACTTGCTGTATTTTTTTTCTCTTTTCTCATGAGAAAGCCAGTCGGATGACTAGTGAAACATCTTCAAGAGAAAAAAATACATCAAGTCCAGTTGACTTGACTTATTACTATAGGTATTTCTAGGTTACCCATTCCTCAGAGGGGGATTTGAAGTTTGGTGCGCTAAGCTATTACGTCCCCAATATAGGGTTTAAATACAAGGATCGCAGAGTCACTCTCCGCACAAAATCAGGAGTAGAGTCGGTCTTCAAAGCGCACCTGTAACGAATATCTGCAATAGTGTAATATTGCCAGAATCTTTTGGAAGTACTTCAAGAGCAATTGTACTTACTGAGTGGCAGGTATGCAAAAAGCGTTTCTAGGGGGGAAGACCTCCGTCTCCTGCGAAGGATACTTGCCACTCTTAAAAAGAAAAATCAGCGGTTGATGAGCAGAACCGCTTTCTGGACTTGCGCTGACAGTCTGGGGATCGAGTGCTCCAAGGCCTTGCAGCGTGTGCTGGGACGCAGAGATTTCTCTCCGTGTGTTACCGCTGGCTCCCTTCAATGCTCTATAGAGTCTTCGACTTAGTGTCCCGGTATTTCGTTTTTGGGGTATAAAATCAACTATACTAACAAGTATATTATAAAATGATTTATTTATTAGATAGAAAAGGCCCAACGCGTTTCGTATGTCATATACTTCATCAGGGGCAGACGTCTATTTAAGAGTGGCAAGTATCCTTCGCAGGAGATGGAGGTCTTCCCCCCCTAGAAACACTTTTCCCTTACCTGACACTCAGAAAGTACAATTGCTCTCAAAATACTTCCAAAAGATTCCGGCAATATTACACTATTGCAGATATTCGTTACAGGTGCGCTTTGAAGACCCACTCTACTCTTGATTTTGTGAAGAGAGTGACTCTGCAATCCTTGTATTTAAACCCTATATTGGCAGGCCCAGATTTGCGGCGAGGCCACATAGGCCCGGGCCTAGGGCGGCAAAATTTTTGGGGCGACACGCTGCCCAGCCACATCTTTGAAGCACTGGGGACTTAGCGCTCCACCGCGCTTCTGCCTCAGCGAGTGCCACTGCCGGCGCTAGGACCCTGCGGACACAGGGCGGCGCGACCGGAAGCAGCAAGGGTATGGATCGTGCGGCATTGGGGCGCCGCTTCGTTAAATCCGGCCCTGTATATTGGGGACATAATATCAGCTTAGCGCACCAAACTTCAAATCCCCCTTTGCTATAACTTTGCGGACTTGCATAAAAACTTTTTGATGCAGCTTAAAGACTTTTCTAATTGGACCAAGCGCAGCGCTCACACCTACCTGAGAAATTGTACCCATTCCCCAGAACCTGGTTAGTCTGACTAAAGCTATCCACCAAACTACATGACCAGTTCTGCCTTGGTATCACATTATCCCATGGGTATTGCCTAAGATTGTCCATTCAAAAACTTTCCAAAAACATGCAAAATGCTAATACTTAAAGGCATAAGTAAAGGGATCACTGATTTATAAACCTCAAACTAATTCAGAGATAACAAATACAAACAGTTCATAATCATTGCCTTTCAAGGTACAGTAGTCTGCCTCTGCCTAGTTGCTGCACTAGTCAATCCATACTGACGTGGGTTTCTTTTATTCATCAGTAGAAGGGGCCTCAAAAGAAGTTTGAATGTCATGTGAAAATGCATGGCTACTTCATATAATTGCCAATCAGAAGTTTCTGATGCTGGAAGAGGGGTGCACTGATATCACTGATACTTATATTACATTAGATAGTTTTCATTTCAGTTTCAGTATCTAAGCAATAAAATTGCCTGTCATTTGCTGAAGTCTAATTTATTTTCCATTATTTGAAAAGAACCATGCTTTTCCCAATACATATAATACAGCTTCAAGGAAAATTGAGTATCTCCCAAGTTAAGTAGTGTCATATATTTATTGGATGATATATGTATTTTTGTAAACAAAAATATACGTTCTTTGTGGATTCTGAAAAGAGGGACAGCACAGTTTTCAAAATAAACCACAATGGTACCTTTTTCATTTTGATATTACATTTTTATACAAAAAACATTATAGAGATTTTGACAGTTTGCAATAGGAAATTTTACCAAGAACATAAAATGAATTGGACATATATGGCTTATTATTTGCTCTATTTAAATTCTATAAAAGGTCAAAGATTAATTGCATTAGACAGTGTGTCTGCATAGAAATGAGACAGATATCCCCCTACGTCTACTCTATTTCCTAATAGACTGTTTAGCAATTGTGTTAACAAAAAATTACTTTAAATTTGGAGAACAGTTCTTTTGGCAATGCCAGGGGACGTCGATGGGGGCAGCGGTCGCACCATCGTTCGCAAATTTATTTGTTAATATGTTGGAAAAAAAGATGTTCCTAGCAAGCGAGTACAGGCATCATATTTTGTTGTATCAGAGATTTGTCGACGATATCCTGGTGATATGGCAGGGAGATGTTAAGCTATTCCAGGAAATGGTTGAGAAAGCGAACAGGAGCCACCCCACTATAAGGTTTACAACTGAGATTGCCAAAAAGAAGTTACACTTCCTAGACATAGAAATGACTATTGAAGAGGGAGGAATTGTAACAAATTTGTTTCGCAAGCCAACGGATCGAAACAATTTGTTACATACAGGTAGCTTCCATAATCCTAAATGTATCAAAGGGATCCCTAAGGGCCAGCTACTGAGGGCTAGAAGAATAGCGTCCAAAGAAGAAGGGTATGATAAAGCTGCCCGAACCCTAAAAGGTAGATTCATGGAAAAGGGATATGCCCCATATGGACTGGACAAACTGATAGAGGAAGTGAAGGAAATACCTAGAGAGGAGCTATTAAAAGCGAAGGAAAGTAGAGTACGACAGGAGAGGATTCCCTTTGTTAGCCAATTTGGTAAACAAAGTAGGGAGATCGAGTCCATTATTAAAAAATACTGGCCAATCTTAAGTACTGACAAGGCACTCTCTAATATTTGCAAACAAGCACCAATGTTTTGCTACAAGAGAGGGAAGTCGATTAAAGACAAGCTTTGTAAAGCCGAACTCGAAACCAAGTGCAGGATGCAAACAATTTTCCATAGCACCCCTCAAGTCGGAACCTTCCCATGCCTTAATTGTGTATGCTGTTCTTCTGTCATTAAAGGTAAATACATCAGTCACCCTACTAAAGGATATAAAGTCAACATGAAACATTACGCTACATGTAACACAAGCTCAGTAGTTTATTTATTGAAATGCCCCTGTGGGAAGGTCTATATAGGACAGACCTCAAGAAGTGTGAAGGAAAGAATAAAAGAACACAAAGGGAATATAAGAAACTATACCCCTAACACTAGTACAGATACAGCAGTCTCCCGACATTTTGCTGAATACCACCATAATGTAGCTCAGCTAAGGTGGTTAGTGGTAGAAGTGGTGAAACAACAAACAAGAGGAGGTGACAGAAAAAAAGCACTCCTCCAGAGGGAAGCTGTGTGGATTAAGAAATTGGATAGCATGCAGCCAGCAGGGTTAAATGACCAATGGAGCGTGAAATGCTTTTTATAACAAGTTAATTATATTTATTCTGCTTCAAATCCACAGATACAAGTGAATCCTGCCCTAACCTTATAATAGGTAAGCAAAGTAGTTTATTGCTGAATAGTAAGTAGTTAAACTGAGGGCTATGTATGACTTTGTTGCTAATAGGTGACTTGAATTGAAATAGGCAATGCGGCTATAGCTTGCTACAAATGTGTCAAGTGAATCCTCCAGTAGGCAAAATATTTGCAGTACTAGGCTTTTCATTGTATATATGTTTTTACCAACCAGGTTGTGTGGAAGCCTACAACAGTGGTTGTCTTACCCAGCACGTCTCTGATGACTAAAGGATAATAATTTATAAGAAGACACAAGCACTTTGTACACTGTGGAGGTGTTTTAGTAGTTTTTTACTAATTTTTACTAATTGGTATTAATTGTTTTTAATAACCATTGTATAATGACACGATGTTGATGCAATAAAGTAGTTTTATAGTTGCACTAGACCCGGGGGGTAAATAATGGGTTAACTCCCTAAACAAAATTGTAATTGGTACACCCACTTTCGTTTCCCCTCCCACCTATTTCCCTTAAAGATGGTGTGTTATTTGGTAATTTGTACACTTGACAAAGGGCAATTTTGCTCGAAACATGTTGTGTGAATAAAGAGATTTTTGCAGCAAAGCTCTGCGTCGACCTTGGACTGTTTCAACCAACAATATATTCTACTGAACGCCAATACCAAGGACGAGGTATAGAAACAGACCTTACAGGTTAGAAAAACAGAGGGGACAAAAACCACAGCCAGTGGAAACAATAGAAGTTTTCTGCATAGAAATGAGTAATCAATGGCTTGCAACATAGTTTTGCTTTATTTTGTCTACTGAACTTGCCTGATATAATGACTTCAACCTACTGTCAGCTATTTCGCCAGCAGCAAATGATAAGTGTAATTTTAAGTGAGCAGTATTGTGCAAAAGCAATTATGCTTTTAGGCTGGTTATTTAGAAAATGGACATTTCTCCCCCTTTTTTTCAAAGAGGTAAATTAGTTCATAAAACGGTGAAAAGATATTGGAAATATAGTTATTGGAACACCAAAACCGAATTATAAAATAATCTCTGCTAAGAGGGTTTGTTCCCCAGTAGTGATGGTCGAATCTGTCCCATTTTGCTTCGGCGAAAAATTCACAAAACGACTGAAAAATTCACGAAATGGCGAAAAATTCTCGAAATGCATTAAAGTCGATGGTCGTCAAAATTTTTTTTGACACAAGCGAAAATTTTTATATGCACGACTATTTTGTCCAAATGCATTATAGTCAATGGGAATCTTTATCATTTTGACGCGCAACAATTTTTATTTGTCGTAGCGAATTTTCGCTGCAGTTTCCGCGGGAAAATGTGGAAATTCACTCTGAATCCATGCCTGGAGAATATTCGCCAATCACTGTTCCCCAGCACTACAAAGTAGTGATATTGTGCAGAAAAAATATATGTGTTAACTTAAAATACAAACATATCCTACCAACCCCCCCAAAAAGATATATGTAAGACAAAAAAAAGACACTTTCTCCATATAAATTGCTAATCCAATATCAACAGACTATAAATTAGAATTCAGATTTAACACAGTGCCTTCCAAACTGCTGTGCTTTCATGTTTTACTAATACAAAACATTTATAGGGAGATGAGAGAAAATGCTTTTCTTGCTAATTTCCGTTATTTATTACAGTTTACTACTGGTTTGGCGAATACCTATTTTACTGCCTTTTATTAGGAATTGAACTTCAAAAAGAGTTCAGGGAAATGATATATAGTGCACTTTTTTTGTGTCCCTTTATGATAGACATATGTTTGCTGCCAGGAGATGCCAGTGTGAGGCAGGGAGTGGGCGGGAGTATGGGAAGGCATCACTGGGCATCAGGCTGGTCCCCTTTAAATATTATTTTGTCGGGGGGTGACCGACACTAGGTATGCCACTGCTCTATACCTTTGCTGCCACTCCATGAATTCTCAAACCCTCAATACTCATGTCCCTCCCTATCTTTATATCAAACCGTGAGCAGCTCAAGCAGCATAAGCAGGATTTCATTTCCCTTTAAACAGATTTTTTTAATTAAAAAAAAAAAACACAGAGGGGCATATTTATCAAAGGTTGAAGTTCGAAGTTAAAAAAACTTCGAACTTGAATTCAAAAAGACCAACCTAATGGAGGTCGAAGTTTTTTGGGGTGGAAGTGGGCCGAATTCTGCCTACTTCGAATCGTACTTCGATCTAAGGTTTTTTAACTTAGAACTTCGATCTTCAAACTCCCCCAATTGCCTCTATACACATTCTAGGAGGTCCCCCATAGGCTAAAACAGCACTTTGGCAGCTTTTAGGTGGCGAATGGTCGAAGTCGAAGTTTTAAAAAGTCAGTACTTCAAAAAAATTCATCCTTCGAATTTCAACGTTTTTTTCAACTTCGAATCGAAGTAGTACTATTCCCTAGTCGAAGTACACAAAAAAGAGCTTGAAATTCAAAGTTTTCCACTTCAAAACTTCACCTCGACCTTTGATAAATCTGCCCCAGAATGTACAGAAACATACATTTTGTTTGAAAAAAGAAAATAATAAAATAAAAAATTCCACCAGCTGGTAAGATATGAAAGTTACTGTATTGTTCTGAGCTGCTTGAGAACAATACTTTTACTGATGATTTATCCCTGTAAAATTAAATTCCCTGTAAGCATTTGTTGCTTGTTAAATGTAACACTCTCTTAATTTTAAGATATATTCATTAACATTGTAATCATTTGCCAACTGCGTACTGTTAATGTCACCCCATGTGACAGAGTATGGATATAATCATTTATATCTCTGCCAGCTCGTTGCTACTGGATGATCAACATGCAAAAAAGCTCTATGAATATGTGTTCAGTTCCTTTGCATTTGCTTAACTTCTCCACTACTCTTTGACACTTCTGTGGCTGCTTCTCCAGCACATTTAACTGGCAGGCTGAGCTGAAAGAATGAGCATTGCAGTAAAATACTGTAAGTAGTGACTTATTGGGAACTTGTTAGCTAACCTGTCTCTGCTCATCTGCTTAATGCAATAATATTTGCACATACTGGACACCTAAATTCACTCATTATTATAATACATTTGGTTTAAGATATCTGATACAGCTTTATTGCAATCAGCTTTTATGAATGGGAGTCTCATGTGTTCTCTCTAGTGCTTTCCCATGCATGGGACATTATATCCATATTAGCCATGATAGCATATGGCTAAACAAATGCAAACTTACTTAGAATAGATATATATGTCAAAATACATTCCTTTGTATATATTGAGGAAATGATGCAGGGCTCCTAAATTGTCCGATTCTCCTAACGATTGTCCCTAAATGTTTAATCCTGCAATATCATGATGTTTAGGTTTCATTTATATATCTGAATTGGCGATGGACATGGCCATCTTTAATGCCTTTATCACCTAACCATTATTTTCCTAAATTTCCTGAAATTTAAAAACAACTACTGGCCGGTATTGGTACGTTTTGGTACTGCCATGCTGAGATTGGAATTATAAAAAAAGAAAGGCCAAATGTCACTGACTGTTGTTTACAAAAATATGAATTAATTTTATTATTATGCAGAATATCAACTCTTTTTCTACACATGAGGAATGTTTCATTTCTTTACTCAATTTTATGACGTATGTTTCCTATTTTTTTTTAATAATAAAATAAATTAATTGAAAGATTATTATTATTATAGATTTATATTGGGGAATCATGATTATTATTAAATGTTTTTATGAAGAAAAAAAAAAGTGCAACACTGGAATTAGGTAGCGTTTACTGAAAATGGCACACAGTAAAAATTTCCTGAACCTCTCAGAAAATGCTATGTACATCTATTTGTTGGAAAGAAATTCTGTATTATATATAATAAGATTCTGTTGTGCGAAAAACAAAATCAGATTAAGGCTGTTTATTTTCTTGGGATGTATTTCCCGGCTATATTGTAGTTGTTGGCGTGTTTATGTAATCATCCTTCTGGTTTCATTTTCTGAATTTATTCACAAAGGCCATTTCTCCTAGGGAAGACATCACACGGCGTTGGATTTGTATATTTTGTGTGGATTAATGTTATGCAGATCATTAGAAATTCACCTTTCTTCCAGTGCTTTGACTGTGGTATGGTTGTTGACAGAAAAGATGAATCGGAGATTATATTAAGAGTTACATTGTACTAATGGAACAACTGGATATGTTTATATTATGGCTAATTCACCACCAGAGGCCCTGAGGAACCCATGGAAGGGGTATGATGAATTTATAGAACCCTGCAATACCAAATTATTTTAACGCCCTGGCCAGCTGTGTGCAATGCCACTTACTAGGATTGCTCAGGGTACCCATAACTTTGTATGGATTATAGCACCACTTGTCCCAAACATTTGGTATATTAGATATTTTAAAAAAAAGTTGGCCAGAACTGGTTTAGTATGGCTTGACTGCCCTTGATTGCCCACCATACACTACTCCTGGTATAGAGATGAATTTCTGTTTGCATCACAAGTAAATGGTGTATGTGCTAACTAGCTTTAACACAGTTTTTGCAGGGTTAATCACAATCCATTACAGATTAAAATAAAACCCTGAAAAATTAAAGCTATAGAGCTGTATATTCATTTCTCTGTGCACACATGTAAACTCATAGCTCATTTATATACATTCTTCTCCTTTCTAATGGAAACATTTTCTTACATTTTTATTATCAAAGGCAATGCCACCCTAATGTATGTTTAATCTTTAATTATAAAAGGATTATTTTATTACTTTTAGGGCAGAATATTAAGAGGCAGACAGAGGTATCTAGGTGTATCTCCTTTAGCTGCAGGCATTTTTTTCTCCTATTTTTGCTATTTTTTTGCTCTTAGAATTTAAGCTATTAAAATAGCTCTAAGATTGTGTTCCTGTGCCTGACACAGAAGATATATGCCACAGTGAGCGGGTACAGTTTGTCTTGAGTGTGTCCTGCATAATAAGGTTAAATAGTTTACTTGATCATTTGAAATTTTCAGAAAACCGATTGAGCCTCTCTCCTGTGAAATATTAAGCACATATACAGTATATATGAGAAATTACGTGTTTTGTAGATGGGAACACATACATCAGCAGGAAAGATACTTACAGGGTTTATAATCAAGGGAATTTATCCAACCACTGTATGACACTTGCAATACAATTTCTTAACCACACACACAAATAAGGACATTTCTGTTAGAAAAGCTACCTGATGACTCTCATTGCCACCCACTTTCTTCAAAGCAAAGCAAGAAGGCTAATTTAGGTGATATTGGGACTTTTGTGATTCCAGATAGGCACATTCATGTTCATAGATATAGAGGTTGAAGAAACTACCCAGGCATATGCACACAACAGCTGGCTGTACTTGAAGTTTGTGAAGGATGATCAAATAGAACCACCAGTGCCCACAACATAATGAAAGTCTAGGTCAATATTTCACCTGATTGCCCTTTGTCCCTAAGGTTGATGGCTATCCTATCAATTTGGGCAGTCCGTTAACATCCTTTAGTAATTTTATATTGGGGGCTGGCACAGGCTAGCAATCTTTGGGTTCTGGCAAATGTCAGAGGGACTGGGTAAGTTGCCATGGACTGTATAGGGCTGGTGGGGGCTGCTTGGGCCTCTGTGTACTTGGAATGCCAGGGCCTATTGTAAATCCCAGTCCTGACCTGGTTGGGGGTGCCAAAAAGTAACAATTAAAAACTGTTATTGAACCCTCATCTTTGAAACAACAATATTATGACAACATACTCTAGTTTAAACGAAATGGTAACACTATTTACATTACTCATGTATGCAATACATTTTTTAATATACTGTATATGTAGATGTTATGGTACACGTGATATATATATTTTAAAGCTAGATCCTGTATCAGTAGAATATGATTTAGTGAGAATAATTTTTTTTTTATATATTTCAGTATTTTACCATCTGATCCTATGTGACATTTATATATTGGTGCATACTATGTAATAGTTGTAATTAAACTAGGAAAAACAATTTTCCTAGAGGAATAACTCACATTTTCCATGGCACATTTTTCAAATCTAAGCAGCTGACAGAGAGTAACTAAAAGGGACACGTCAACCTGTCTATTACTTAGGCAGGGGAAATATCCATTAAACACAACTATATTTTAGCCTTTGACCGAATCTGAGCTGGCAAATTTTGAGCATTCTTATTGCTGGAATAAAAGGCAGCCAAAAATATCTTTGCCGAGACTCTTTCCTGCAACTAATGGATTTAATGCAGAGAGAGATTAAATTGCCTTTGCATTAATTCATCTATTTATGTGAAAACGTGGCATAACAAAATGTACAAATGTGGGCTGTTACTGTTCTCAAGAATAGGAGGCTATTGATGATATGTTTTAAGCTATGTCTCCAGCATAGAACACAAAGAGTCTTTTTAAATGCCACATAGCTTTTGGTGAGCTGCGTTATACAAAAGTGTTACCGCTTTGATTTCAAGTAAAAAGAAAGTCTGTTTAAATCTGCATTTTAATATAATGGCATAACAAGAGAAGTGGAAGCAAGAGAGAGAAGAAATTATCTGCCCCGTTTGAACTATTTTGCCAGGAAAATAGAACACTGTAGCAAATTGGGACAACATAGTGTCTTGCACGCTGTTCAAAATATGGTTCTCATGCCTATTGGCAAGGAATTATCATTCAAGGAAACATTTACGCCCACGATATTACTCAAACTACAAAATGCGCAAAATGCATGAAGGCACCTGCTTTCCTACATTTCAAATCATATAGTTAAACATACAACATACACTATGCTATGCGAATAGCCAGCGATAAAACTGTTGCTTTAAATAAAGATTAAAAATTACGCCCCAAAACTTCCAAAAGTAATTTTAAATCTTTTTCTTTTTTTTAAAGACATACCTGATTTCACAGATTGAAATGAAACCATGATATTTATGCATATTTATAACACATTCAAACCATTTCCAACCTCCATCTGCAGGATTCTGGAACATCTGATTTTTACAGGGTAGGAGGGGAGCAGATTCTTTGGTAGCAGAGGGACTTAAAACCCAACTAAATGAGCTGATGACGAAAAGACAGGTATATTTTCATTTTCAGTGGCACTGTATTTGTTGAAATAAAATAATGTCTTAATACATCAGCAACAGTATATTTAAAGGAACACCAAAAAAATAAATGCATTTAAAAGTAATTAAAATATAATTTACTGTTGCTATGCATTGGTAAAAGTTATATGTTTGCTTAGGAAAGACAACTATAGTTTATGTAAAAAAGGCGCAGGTTACTTAGCAGATAAGAGATAAGTTGTGTATTATAATACAGTGGGATTCTACTAGTACATCTGGGGGCAAATTTACTAACCTCCGAAAATTCGCTCACATCGCAACACTTTGCCAGGTGTAGATTCACCAGGACAAGGCTAATTCACTAAAATCCAAAGTTGCGTCCAGGGCAACAAAGTTACGTCCAGGGTAAGTCGAGGAAGTCCTTTCTACTCTATTGCACTTCGCCTGGTCTGAGGTGGCGAAGGCAAGTCTGGCACAAGAGGTAACGTTCAGTAAAATCTGCATCTTAATGAATTTTCGAAGTAGCGCTCTTTCCCCAGAGCGAAACTTTGCCTGGCGTAAGAGTGCGAAGTAGCGCTTGAGTCTCCTTCACTAGCGAAGTTACACCAACGACCGTTAGTAAATCGGTGAAGTACTGAAATGACATCACGCTGGCAAATTTTTGCCAGCGTTAGTCACTATTTGAATTACTTTAAAACACTTACATTTTTTGGTGTTACTTTGTTCTTTAATGTAATGTAATAGTAGAAACTGTCAAATTAAAATAGAAACAACCCACAAAATACATCCATATATTTGTTGTTCTTTGATGCTAGAGAGACAAACATAATATTTCAACAAAAATAAAGACAAACCCTATATTTTCAGAAGTAAACTACACCCTGAACATTGAAAGGTATCACATAAAACAGCCCGCATATAAAACACAATTTAATTGGAAAATGTCATATTGAAACACTGCCATTTTGAATATTGGATTGTATGACATAATGTGCTCACACACAAACCATGTGCACATATACATGCTTGCTTACATCAGATAGACACCATGGATAGACAAAGCTGCCTCTTTTCATCCTGCACTTCCTGTTGTAGTTAGAACCTGCATTATTTCCTGTCAGGTGATCAGTGAGTGACACACAGAATGATGTCATAAAAAGAAGGCTGAAACTAAAAGTTACTGATCTATATATGCAAAATTGATAAGGTTTCTTATTAGTATATTAGTTTTTCTTTAGAACATATATGTATTTAATGTTTTCCTTTAATGACCAAGCTCCATCCTTTTATAGCAGCACAAAACAAGCAGCATATACAATACAGAATAAAAAGTACAAACATTAATGCTACATGATATACAGTACACTGCACACTGAGCTTCCCTCAAAGTTTGTTGATAATATCAAAGTACTTTATTTGCTAATATGAAATATATTCAGGATGGTTTACTGTAGGTCACCATTTAGTTTTGTGGTCTGCAGTTTCGTAAAGAGATTTATCTGTGTCCTAATAGAAGGTTTATAATTCCTTCTACAATATACTCAACACTATATACTTAACGTTCCTATATAGAGCAAAGTGTTTACAGATTCATACATCTCATAATGAAAAAGTGTATCTTTATTTATTGACTTTTATATTCTTGGTCTCATGTACTGGGGCAAATGCGTTCACTTAACAAGTCTTCTTCTTCTTATAAATACTATATATTGGAGGATTTTGTAAGATTAAAATGTAAGCAATGCACTACCAGCTGGCAGACAGTGTTTTAGCAATGATTGTTGGGTTGGAGGAAATTGCAGCATGTGCTCACAGTTCCCTAAGGAATAGGCAGGAGGGCGGTAGATGCTTGTGACAGAAATATTTACTCGTGACAGAAAGCTGTTTCTGCAGTCTGCAGCAGGTAGGGTCAGCCTTAAAGAATGCAGAACTTAATCAACACTATCTTGCTTCTCCCCAGCAAAAGGCCAGGAAAAAATTAGCCTTGTGTGCCATCATATGTCTAAAACAGAATTACCTCCACTGAGCAATTACATTCAGGCCAAGCTATATTCTTCCAGCCAGACGTTTCCATCCCCTCACTTAACTATGTGCCCATTTCAATGTACAAGGATTGATGGACAGAAAATTACATCATGAATGTTTAACCATCAACCACCCCCTTCCCACGATGGAGTAGAAATACACTAGAAGAGAAATCAGCTCTGTCTATTTGTGCTCAGTGTCCCTGCTTATTACCTGCTGCCAATTTCTGCTCAGGAGGGTGCATGAACTGTCCCTGATTTTCACCATTTTTTTGGATTTTTCACCCAAAAACTCAATTTCTTATGCTTTTTTCCTGAAAACTCCAAAAACCTTGGGGTATTGCACGAAACCAAGCACACATCAAAAAATCATTGGGACTTCTCCCATTGACTTATATGCAACTTCGACATCTTCGAATCGAAGTCGAAGGTCGTAGTAGCCTATTCGATGGTCGAAGTACCCAAAAAAAACCTCGAAATTAAACGTTTTTTCATTCGAATCCTTCACTCAAGCTTAGTAGATGTGCCCCTTAGTATACCATCATTTATTTCCAGTTTTCTATGAAATATGGTCTTACAACTAAAAACGTTATGTGACACATAAAGACCCTAAGGGGGTTATTTATCAAAGTCCGAATTCCAAAAACTTTAAAAGTTTAGTTTTTTACTATAAAATCATTTTTAGGGGTTTATTAAACCCAGAGGCTGCAAAAAGTCTGAATCCAAAAATCCGGCATCTCAGACCTGCCGAGGTTGTATATGTCAATGAGAGAGGTCCCTATCCTATTTGGAAGTTTTTTAGGTCTGTGCTGGAATTAGCCGAAAATTTTGGAATTTTGGCCAAAAATCCTAAATATCGAGTGTACATTTTGGGTTTTCACTAGACTTTTTCGTGTTTGTCCCTCATACGATTAAATTGTGCTTTTTTAATAATAAATAAGTTCCAGTCCTGGATTCTAGTTGTCAAACTTATTTATTTAAAAGACTTTTTTTGATACATTTTGATAAATAAGGTCCTAAATCTGTGTCTAACTAGAACCACTGCTGTTAAATTCAGCTAACAATAAGAGTTCTTAGGATAAGTGATGCAACTACAAACAACAGGATCTGGCAAAACAATAAAGTTTGCTTGCCCCCTTGCTTTTTTTCCCCCATTACCCCCTTCATCTAACCAAACCAACTTAATCTAAAATAATTCAGGAGTTGCTAGAAGACAGTGAGCTGTTGTGTTAGGAATACGTAAAGTGCGAATAACAGTGTTGCCAGGCACAAGCAAACACTTCTTATTGCTATTATACTATAACTTTCTGGTTTATGTTAGGGCAGAATTTCTCTATGACCTGCTGTGTGCCTGTGCATGTATCTCTAATAACCACATCAACATTTTTATGCACAGAGCTCATCTTCATAAACTCACATTTTCTAAAGTTCAATTTGTATTAAAATCATATCCACTATAAACTATGTTTAGCTTTTGAACAGTGGGACATTAAAATATTTGGGGTGCTATTACCAACCCCAAGCCCTCAAGATGGAAACCATTTCTCTATATTATATTCTTTCAACCTGCATAAATGCACTGAAAGTTTTGAACAACTCAACCTGTGATAAATATGTTCAGGTAAAGCTCAATTATATCAATGCTTCATAGCAAACGGTTTAATGATTAATTATCTTTCCATTTAGAATAGTTCATTTTAATAACAACTATTTTAAGTAGTGAACTGCCATTAACTGTCACAAAAATAAGGGGTAGTTTTGGAACACAAGTACTGTGTGCTAAGTGCACTTTGGGCACAAAGTTACCCACAGTGTGATTTTATCCAATAATTCCATTATAACTATGTCTGCCGCGTTTGGTTCCAATGCATGAAAACGGCAGCTCAATTTCATTTTCATGTGCAAGTTACATCTAGCATCTTGAGAGTGGGAGCGCATCACTTGCATCTGATTCACTACTCTAGTAAACATTTACTCCTCTTTTCTGGTATAAATCATGCTACACAGCTTTGTAAATAGGCCCCACAAATGTTCCAAAATAACAATTGCGTAGGCTATTTAAACACATACATGGTAAAATCCCACTTATTTCTCATTATTTATAACACTTGTTAAGTAAAGCTAAATTAATGTTTTGTTTGTAAAACAGTGGTTACTAGCATTCTAGCCATTCTTAAACGTGGTTTTCTGATTGTAATAATTAAGTCCCAGATAAAGCAAATATTACTTATACTTAATTGATATCTCATGGTGAAATGTAATTGTTTAAGAGCTTCTACTTGCCTGTATTGGAAATGTTTCTTTCTAATATAAATATGATGTTTTCTGTGGCATTTGCTAGGGATGCATTTCCCTTTATATTAGATAATAGTGGATCCCAAAGGCAGGAATGATGGCAAAGTTAAAACAATGAGCCACATATCACTAGTTATTTCTAGTTTATGTTATTCTTCCTGTTTGTAGAGCCATCATCATGGAAAATAAAAGTATATGTGTATATGCAATCATATTAATTAAAGAGGAGAAAGCAATTGAGTGTTTTTCACCATGCAACTGAATTTTTTTTCAGCTGAAACAAAATGCATGGTAACATTCTAGTGCACATCCGCAAAAAATTTCAACACGAAAATTTTAATTTTACTGCAAATCTGTATCACCTAAAAAATGAGCTTGTATGTATTTAAAGGTTTTAATTCTTAATTATCACAATATTGCTGCAAATGGACATCTCTATCAGGAAAATGTTGAAACAAACTCTTTATAAATATTGTATGATTTTCATTTCTTTTTAGGTTGACGATGGATTGTTATATAATAGGAGATTAGTAGAAATCACTAAATTAACTAAACCAGGTCAAAGACACACATTTAAATTGTTACATGTAGAATTATTTCTATTGTTGTTATTCTAAAATGTATAGTTCAAAATTGAACATTTGTGCCTGCTTCAAAATTTTCCCAACTTTTCAATGCCAATTTTAATGTTTCCTTCCTCTAATTTAATTTCTAAAGGTCTTAATTTTGTACAATGTTGGCCTGTGGCTTCATCTGTACAAATCCATTGATTGGTAACATTATGTGGCACAAAGAGGAAAGCTCTACAATGAAACAATATTGTTTTGTTTGAGTGGAGATGATATTAGACATGTCATAGAAAGTCTGTAAGATGTTTTATTTACAACACAAATCTGCCATTCTCAAGGCTGTGCAATTGTTTCAGAACAGCCAGTTTGTGAAATAATTTGACTTTTTTTTAGCTATCTGAATTCTAGTTAGACGAGTCCTTCCTCTGTTTGTATCAGTTGGCATATGTATGTCATATTAAGTAATAGTATTTAGAATAAAAAAGTACTCCATCTTAAACTTGCCGAGGTCAGGTAGAAGTCAATGGCAGATGGGGCGTTTACAATTGGAAGATACCATGATCTGCTCTGGGTTTCGTAAAATAATTTGTGACCTAAAGAATTAGTGGTTTCAGGCGTTAATCCGAAAAAATCATACAATTTGGATTTTATTGAGTGTTTTCCTGTACCAGATTTTTTCGAGTTATTTATAAAGTAAAAATGTGGATGGTAGAAGTGGTTTAAATAAAATACTGAGACATTTTCAGATTTAAGTAAATAACCCCCACTGTGTTGTAATTATTTTGTTTATCTAAAGAGGTGGAAACAATATTCTGTATGATATGCATCAACAGAAATACACCACTGCATTTTCATATGGATAATAACAGGTCTCCTGCTTCTGATAGCTTCAAATCTAGATTGACACCCCATCCTTTATTTGTAAAAATTGATTGCTGGTTATTTCAGACTTTGCCTCTAACCTTAATTTTAAATGAAAAATAAAGCCATTTTGAGAGCATTTGGAAGAGAGCCTTGGTTATGCATCGTTAGGGTTATTCTCTGAAAAATGATCCTCTCTGTTAAATTTTATTCTGAGGAAAAATAATGTTTCAACTACAGTTAAGTGTATTGCAGCTTTACTCTTTGATAAATACATTGTTTTCTGCTGCCTAAGACACAAGAGGATGTAAGTGGGTCAAGAATTTAGCGGTTTTATTCTTTTTATAAATATCCCTTACAATTGTACCCATTTTACATCAGGTTGCTTAAAGAATAGTATAATTAATGATATATCTGTGAATCCTAACATACTTCTTACGTTACCATTACCACCTACAATGCAATGATAAATTAAGGAAATGAATTCACAGTAAAAAGGCATAACTATAAGGTATGTTGTAAGGGATTTTCTCGGTGGATTGCCATCTTTTCTAGATTATATAGTTGTCACACAACTGTACCACAAGTCAGAGTTCTGTTGTCACTGTAGACACTAAACAAATCATACGTCACTCTAGAAGGATGGCTTTGAAACTGAATATAGGCAATTTTATTGTCTAGATATTTTTTACACAGGTTAATGCAGGTTGAACATTTACAAAACAAATAATAAAATAAAACGGTTATCCATGTCAGGCCCCAGTTCACTTAAAATTTCTTCTCCTACAACAAAGCTCATGCTTCCAATAAACTCCCAGGACTTCTGTCCTGACTCCCCAAATTCCACCCTGCTCCCTGTCTCTCCTCACACTAGCCAGAGACCTCTCCCTTAAAGGGGATGTATGATCAAAAATGCTGATCCCCTTTGCCTTTGAGGAATGAATATAACCATTTTTTCAAATTGCAAAGCATTGTTTTTTATGAGCTGGTTTTGTGTTGCTCGCAGCGCAATCAATTCCCCCACATATCTGCTCATTTCAGCAGAGCTCAAAACCTTTACGCCCCATGGCTGTCTCTTTGGCTTGCCCCTCCTGCTAGTCCCACCGGCCGACCAATGAAAAACGAGTAGGCAGGCCAGTTTACAGATGCCTGTGCGTGCACCTCATGAACAAGCACTGGTCACTACCACCAATGCTTGACTGCCTACACGTTTTTCATTAGTAGGTGGACGGGACTAACAGAAGAGGCAGGCGGGCCAAACCGAAGAGATGGCCACGGGTAGGGATGTAGCGAACTGTTCGCCGGCGAACTAGTTCGCGCGAACTTCGACTGTTCGCGTCCGCCGCAAGTTCGCGAACATCGCGCGACGTTCGCCAATAGGCGTTCGCGTCAAAATCGTTCGACCATGCGACCATTCGATCGCTAAAATCGAACGATTTTCGTTCGATTCGAACGAAAATCGTTCGATCGAACGATTAAAATCCTTCGATCGTTCGAATCGAACGATTTTCGGATGTTCGAAGTTAGCGAACAGTTCGCGAACTGTTCGCATTTTTTGCCGGTGTTCGCGAACGGCGTTCGCGAACACATACTCGGCGGTTCGCTACATCCCTAGCCACGGGCCATGAAGGTTTTGAGCTCTGCTGAAATGAGCAGATATGTGGGGAATTGATTGCACTTTACAATTTGAAAAAGGCTTATATTCATTCCCCAAAGGCAAAGGGGGATTATCATTTTTGACCATACATCCCCTTTAAACACCTGGTGTGCACCTTTGGTTTTCCAGACATACCTTTTATTATTTTGCATACCTTATTATATATTTATGTTAATGTTTATTTATGCCATTCCGTCCTGTAAAACCCCATTAAGTCACCTACTGTATTACTTCTGTGCTTTAATATCAGGTACATCACACAGACTTATCAAAGAGATCCAAACACAAAGAAATACATAGAAAAGGATGACTCTTACAGTAGTACCTTATTAATTTACACAGAGATTCTATCATACTAGTAATGTGCAAGAGGCTCTCTCCCGCTTTCAAATCTATTCCTGGGAACAAGTGAAATCAAAGTGGTAACTCCTAATATGCTTCAGGCTATACATTAGATTCCAGCTCTTCCTCACTGTCATAACTTGTTTATTGATTTTTTTTCACAGTGCTCGGCAAATTGCCTTTCTATTGTTTGTGTAGAAACTGGAGTATTATGAGAAATGTGAGAAAAAAAAATAACATTAAACGATATAGACACAAATATTTAAAAATATCTCTCCCTTAAACCTATATAGTACAAACATGATTTTAATATCCCTAGAATAATATATCAGTAAAGGCTGCCAAGCATATATGAAAATGGGAGCTCTATTTCAGAGGCGGCATTGCTTTTTGTTGTGTACAAAAAGCTTTGCTCTAAAAGGTAAGGCAGAATAGTGGTTTGCCAATTTACCACCACACATCTGATTAACTCCTTTTCTAAAGGTCTTTTCATTTATTTTGGGAGTTTGTCAGTTTATGTATAGCACATATAAAAATTGGGAATGTAGACCACAATGATAATTTTATTGATATAAACATCTGTTATATGAACCAGGAGAGTTTTTGCCATGATCAAGATTAGGTTACAATGTATAGGTAAGGGATCCGTTATCCAGAAACCTATTATCCAGAAAGCTCAGAATTATCAGAAGGTCATCTCCCATAGGCTCTAATCAGATCATTCAAATTTTAAAAAATATTTCTCTCTGTAATAATAAAACAATACTTTGTACTTGATCCTAGCTACGATATAAAGTAATTAATCCTTGTTGGTGGCAAAACAATCTTACTTGCTTTAAAGGTAGACTATATCCCCGAACAATGTAGGTCTCTATAAAAACATAAACTGCTCATACATAAAACCCTCCTTCATAAAAATAAAGCATTATTATTATATAATATTGTCATTTTAAGAAGTACGGGCCACCTCCTGGGGTCCTACAATTCACGGAGCACACAAACAAAACATACATGTTAGGCCACATGAGCCAATTAATGGACAATGTTCTGTCTTTTGCTTCCACACTTCTTATTGTTACAATTTGAGCTGCAGTATTTCTGGGGCAGCACACAGACCATCACAAAATGGTGGAATGGTGGCTCAAAAGATGTAAAAGGGCAATATTTACTAAAAAAAAAAATATATATATATATATATATATATACATACACTGTATAGTACATATATACCACTTTGGTAAGATTCTTTAATATGCCACTTAATATGATATATGGAAATCCAAATAATGGAAAGATCCATTATTTAGAAAATGGGGGATCCATTATTTAGGGATGGGCGAATTTGACCTGTTTCATTTGGCAAAAAATGTTGCAGACTCCCATTAAAGTCTATGGGCGTCAAAAAAAATGTCGCGCGGCGAAATTGTTTTGATGCGCGTCTTTTTTTTTTTATGCACGCCACCATACAAGTCTATCGGCGTAATTCTTTCAGTGAAATGAGGCAAAAAAAATTCGCCCATCCCTATTGATAACTGATCCCATACCTGGAATTTATAACAGGAAATTCAGCTCTTTTTGCAGCATTAGAGCTCAACATTCAACATGATCCGAAGGTAGGGGACAGCCCCAGAATTACCCTTAATATGAACTACACAATGTTGCTTATCTTTGCTCTGAAGCAAACTGAGCAAGTTAATTAGGTAGCTGCTTCACAAAATTCTAAATAGAGTATCCTTGAAAATATAATTTTAACATTCAACCACAGTCAGTAAAATTAATTTCTTGGCTCACTCTTTATTTATTTATATGTTTTGCTCCATCAATAAAGCAGCCCCCCCCCGAGTGCCATCCTTGAATATTAATGTTCTATCATTTATAAGCAGCCAATTTTTAGATTTTGTATCCTTGAAATCTCCTGTAAGCTAATGCTGAAATGGAATGACATAAAACATTGACCAATTCTAACCCATTTGGCAATATTCTTTTAATTTGCCTCAACTACTCAAAGGAAACCTGATCCAGAAGATCATGCTTAAATATGCTGTTTAACAAGTATGTATTGTGTTAACGTTAGACAGCTGCTTTTGTCCAACAGTCTACCAAAAGACTTATTTCATGAAACATCAGACGGCTTGCATCCTATCCTATCCTATTTTCTGTATGTGTGTCGCTGAACAAAATGAAAATCACCTCATCTGTAGACTGAAATATACATCCTACTGGGTTGAGGAGTAATGACAATTCCCAGGTTTCTCCTAAATAACTGCATTTGCAAAAAAGTCTGATAACATTCATGGAGAACAACTCAGAAGCTTATCTAAGTGCTCTGCTCCATCAAATACTGTGTTTCAAATAACTTCAATACAGTGGAAACAAAACAAAGGAAGTCAGTGAACCCATGTACGCTATTGTGAATAGTCTGACCTTGTTAGAGTGATACTTTTCTGTTGTGGTTATTGTGTGTATCATCACTCAGGGTTGTATCTTTCCCATGTTGGAATTTCTTTCTCACAATAAACTAATAACATAATGTCTGCACCCACAAGAATCTCAAGTTGCATTTAATAAATGCCTTTTGTACACTGGAAAAGACAACAATTCTCCAGTCTTAAAGTAAGAATAAGAATATGTTGAATACACGTTTGAAAAAAATACTCCAGACATTTTCATTTATGAATAACATACAATGTATTGCTTAAAAGAGTTGGCAAAGAGTGAGCCCAAGGTGCAGAACATCCAGGGATTGTAAACCAATTTTCAGTACACTGTAAATCAACATATTGAAGAATATGACTGAACGCTTGATTGCACATTATTACAATGCAGAGCATCCTTTTCACTATGATGAGCATTATAGCTCAAGAAGGGAAACTTGTTTATTTACTTATCTTGTTCCACAATGACAATGCTACTACTGTATATGTTGCTAGTCCAGAACCAATGTGCCAATGAATGCATTTTATGACTATGGACTTATCTGCATCACGCAGGTGACATACAATAAATACACAGTTTATCTTTACTGCTCTCTACTGCAAATATTTCTTATTATAGAATGGAAGTAAGAAATAGAACCACTTAAATTTCCACTTATATATTTAATTTTAATATTTAGACCCAAGACCAAAAAGATATGAGGTTTCATGACATGGTTGTTTATTTAGCATCAATATAATGTACAGAACATAGGGATTGCAGATAATAAATCTCAACTTTATTGGGCGAGATCCAATCTTTTATGATTTAACAATGCTTTCCAACTTCATAAATACATCAGAGATATTTGAAATTGTTGCTGAGCCACAACTTTCCTTGACAATCTTATAGGCTGTTGGTAGTCATTGTTGAAAAACAGTACGATGGGTAAATAAGGGTATATATCCCTCCCACATACAACACATGATCTGACAGTCAGCTTTGTATTTAAAACAAGTCACAGACACATATGTGTGTTATTTTAAAAGCCTCCAATCAAGAAGATTAAGGATGAAACTCTATATTTCCAGTTAATATATGAGGTTAATTTAATTCTAAGGTTATACTATTCAAATGCATTCCTATACAGGAAGATTAATCAGAATTTTGTAGTGGGAGATAAGTCAATGGACCATAGAGATACCATGCTTTGAAAAGGCTTCAGCTCACTGAAAACATGTTAGTTCACTGCTTATTATGTTCATAAAGAAGATGTTCAAGGTCTGCTGGAGTAATGCATGATATTCTGAAATGCTAGAAAAAAACCCACATATTGAGGGTACACAATACAAATAAGGACAATGAAAATTGTGCTTCTGCAAGAGATAATAAATAAGCATAATAAGCATAATCAGAAAATACAGCTCCCTTCCAAAGAAAACTTTATAAATTTCTCATTGAACACACTGAAGCAAAGTATAGCCATCTACCCCAAACACTTTTACTGCTGAACAATATTGTACTCTTACTACTTGTAGAAAGCGGTTTAGTATCCAATGTCCCATTTTAGCAATCCCTTGTGAAATATACAGTATATTGATAATTATTCACAATGTAAAACTGGTGATCTTTAAGCAGTTGTGAATTTTAATTTGGGTAAGAATTCTGGAAACTGTAGTTCATAACAGCTGAAGAGCAACAAATTTAGAATCCTTATTTTATCCTGGAAAAAAAAAATCTTCAAAGCCCTGAAACATAAAGCTAGAATTTGTCTAACCTGTCTGGCCTGAGAACATTAATGAAATATTTTTTTCTCCTTTTGGCATGTAAGACAGAATCACTCTGCACTCCATATTAAAACACTGGTATCTGAAGGACTGTTCATTATGCAGTGTTTCCAAAAGTCTGAAAATATGGAATGTGTCAGGTAACAGGACATAGACTCCAAGGACAGTTGGAGCTGTCAACTGTTGTAACAATATAGTGCGGACTCATCAGATGAAAGATAACTGGAGACATCTGCAATAAGGCGTTTAGAACATGGTGACACTAGCAATGTTGGTCATGGTATTGGAAACAAATTATACCAAAAAGTAATGGCTGTATGAGTAGAAATGACAGTGTTCTGGCTCAAAAGCAGGTGAATCAAGAATCAAAGTTCTAATTTCTTTGGAGCACATTTACTAAGCATTTGCCTTATAAAACCATTTACTAGACCTTTGCTATAATTCAATCCACTCTAGACTGATAAAAAGTAATTGCTGATTGGTTGCTCAGGATTATTGAACTGAGTACATGTGCAGCATGTTAGCAAGTTAGCATCTCACCAAACTCTTTATGGCTTACATTCAGAAATAAATACATTAACCTACTCTTTAATACCCACCAGCATTATTGTACAATTTTTTCTAATTTTAGGTTCACAATAATAAATTGATAGAATAACAATAATAGAAAACGCTACTGATACAACGATTGCTTGTGCTTCAACCAAATTTCTTCAATAATAAAGGGCTATAACCAACAGACAATTTTAATAGCACATATGCTGTTAAAATTCAGAGCTGATAGTTGTTACGCTTGCATTAGATCTTATCATCACAAGACACTGAAACATGACTTTTGAGGTCAAGGACTTGGAGGGTATTTGAATGGAAGAACCAGAGATAAAGGCTGAAAGGAGACAAAAGTTTGCAACTGTGCGTTACATACAGCAAGGTATTTGCATGAGGTATGCAAATACCTTCTGTCTTAAGAAGGCTTTCACTGTATTTAATGTACAATGTATTTGTATTATTAAACCACTGATTTTGGATGCATATATGGCCCAGGGACTTTAGGATGTGACCTGTATGTATTTGCCAATAATTCTTAAGTGATTGCTTAGATCTCTCATTCCTGGTTTTGAGTTAAGGCTATGGGGGGGTAAATTCATCAAAGAGTGAAGTTCCGCCACTAGAGTGAAATGCCGCAGCTCTCAATTCATTTCTATGGGATCTTGAAAGGCGTATTTATCAATGGGTGAAAGTGAAATTTCACCCTTTAATAAATACGCCTTTACAAATCCCATAGAAATTAATGGGGAGTGGCGGAATTTCACTCTAGTGGCGGAACTTCACTATTAACTTCACTCTTTGATAAATATACCCCTATGTGTGTAGAATGAAATATTTTCTGCTTTAAGGCTTGCACTGTAGTTAAAGGGGACCTGTCACCCTAAGAAATAATTCCAAATTCCTTTCTATCAAGTTAGTTGAGCAAAATAAACTTTATATACACTATATTTTTTATTTTAATGTTTTTCCTTCAGTCTTGGAATTGCACCATCACAGTAAGCAGGCATGTGTTATTTTGTGGACACTGTTATTAACACAACTTGTGTATCACCACAAAATCTTGTGCATGCACAAGAATGGGGAACATAATGCCCATGCACAGTGCCCTACACAATTATAGAGGAGGAATGTGAGGAGCAGTGACATATAGGAAGTGCTGAATGGAAAATTAAAGTAATTGGCTGCCCTGCCTCTATGCCTCAGGCATAGAGCCAGGGCAGATAATATTTGATTGATAGCTCAGATATTTAAACACCTTTTTAACAGTTATGGATGTTTTAGTGAAAAAAAGAATTTGGGTTCCATGATTAATTTGCAAAGGAATGTCATTATACAGCTTTTTAATGGGTTGGTAACTGGTCTGCTTTAAAGATTTAAAAGGATATTTTGACCCATATAACTATACAACAATATTTGCTTTGCTACAGAGAACAAGATCAAGGATTCCTTATGTGGAACTTAATTGTGCACAACACACTTAAAATTGTGTGGATTTCAGTGTTGATTATATGAACTAAAATGAGATTGTGAAAAAATACAAAAGTTGTAAATGGTCTTTTTTGCTGATAGGGATAAGGGTGCTCCTATATTCATCAAGAACTAATAATGTGTAAAGACAAAAAAGTGGCATACACTTTTCATTAAAATGCAGACTCTTGGGACTTGATACCAGTGGAGTCTACATGGACCTTTAATGAACATGGGCAGTGTTTTTTTTACCTCAACAAGTTGTGTAATAGTGAAAAAGAGCTAATATTTAATAGCAAATTGACATCCAATTGGTTACCCCATACATGTGAGATATTCACAAGGTGCATGAGTTGCACATGCAGAAGTGAGCTTTGTCATTAATACCTCGTCATGGCAGGTTAAAATTACGAAATTATGAACATACTGCGCCTTGCACCTGATGCACTAAGCACAAGTACAGTAGCACAATGCTCAAGACTTATCTAACAGCTAATATTCACAATATATCCTCATTGATGCCACCGGACTTTACTCTTAATATATTATTCTTGCAGTTTGGCAAGAAGTGGTAGTAATTTAGCAATCGTGATGTAAAAAAATATAGAAATGTTGGGGGACATGGAGGTCTCTCTGTGGTCTTTCTTGCTATGTCCGCTTAAATATGTTTCTTTCTGTCTTAAATGGAATATGTGATATGGAATAGGTCAGTATACAACAATTATTCAATAAAATGCCTGGGATAGTGCTAGAGCACTTTCTTAATATGCAACAAAGGCATATTTTGCCATGCCATAAAACAACTCAGGCCAGGGTCTGTCTCTTTAGAAGTACTGGAAAACAGCTTTGCCTTACACTGAGATATGTCAGATTTTAATGGTATTGACGTGACATACATTTGGAGAAGTGCATTACTATGGATTTCTAAGGAAAAAAAGCATGTTCTGGACTATTAACCACTTCCCTTATTATTCCAATGGGATGAAATTTGTAGTTAGTGCATATGTGGACTCTATGGTTCTTACTTGTGTTTCTACAGCTGATCATTAGAAAACCTAGCAGGAGCCTGAATTGTCAGGTTACTTAAAAAGGTTACTATAGCATAACATGAAAATGAAATGAAATCATTGAAATATGTTGGATATCCATTCAAAGTGCTATTTATAAAATAAGGGAGCCTTAATCACAATTTTAAATGTGCAAAAGACTTAAATGATCAACTAAGGTCCAATGAATTAATATTAGGTTAAAATGTATTTGCTGATTTCTCCATTTGAAAAAATATTTTTTTTCTTTTGTATTTTTAAATTAACAAATGCAAAACAGCATATATTATTCACTAATTACCACCCCCTCTTCTAGTAAATTCTTGTCCCATTGATCCTTAACCCTAATGCAATGTAATGAGACACAACAAAGGCTTCTAAGGATTTTTCCCCCTTGGTCAACATCTGAGAATTAGTCATAAAAAGATTTTGAAAATGAAAAATGACATTTGAAATAACAGATCCCAGAAACAACCCACCAATCAGAATCAGATCTATGGGATACAAAACCAATACATTTTATGCAAAATAAAAAGGAGGCATAAAAGTAAGAATTGATCAGTCTTAATAAATTGTTCCAGATAGCATGGGTCTCCTTGTGGAACCTAGAAAGGTCCCTGAGTAACTAATTATTTTTGAGAAAGGATTGAAGATGTTTTATTCCCTCAGTTGCTTTTGTCAGTACATTGCCCTGTACTACTTCATTAGAAAGCTTTTTTTTAAAAAAAATTGTATTAGTATAGAAAGATACAGATTTTATTGACATAGAGCATTTCTGTGCCTGTGCATGAATTTACATAGATCAGGAACATCAGAAGCATTGCTTTTCAGCTCTCTGCTAGAGAGCTGATGGTAGTTGTAGTTTGAGGATTGGGTTGGGTTTGCTGAAGCCGATAATACAAAGAAAAATAGATATGAAATTAAGTTAAAAATAAAATTAGGTTGAGGCTTAAATGTAAGCATTTTTTAACTAATACTGTGGAATAACTCAGTTACACCAGTAAACTTTTAGTGGATCCATCATCTCTCATCATCATACAGATGATATTTTTTGAATGCTTGCATTAAAACTGCAAATTGATCCTATTTCACTGGGTCTTCTTACATTTTTACCATTTCTTTTTAAATTAGCAGTGATCAAAATATTTAACATTAAACATTAAAGGAGAAGGAAAGGTTAAAACTAAGTAAGCCTTATCAGAAAGGTCCATCTAAATATACCAGTAAATCCCCAAAGTAGTGCTGCTGTCAAAAGAAACACTGCATTTCTTTCCTTCTATAGTGTACTCATGGGCTTCTGTATCAGACTTCCTGCCTTCAGCTTAAACCTCATTGCCCTGGGCAAGAGCATGCTCAGTTTGCTCCTCTCCCCCCCCCCTTCTCTGCTGTAATCTGAGCCCAGAGCAGGGAGAGACTCAGGCAGGAAGTGATGTCACACCATGTTAATACTGCAACTCCTGTCCTAAACAAACAGAGTTTCTAGAGTGTTTTACTCAGGTATGGTAAAACATTCTACAGAATAAATATAGCATTCTAGCTTGCACTATTGTTACTAATCTATTGGCAATAAAATGCCTCCGTAGCTTTCCTTCTCCTTTAATTGAACTTCACTGTATCAAAGCTAACATTTGGCTTCACTATAAGCTAGTCAGCAAATCTCATTACCAACATCCGAACAAAATAGATTCAAATATATTTTCCAAGGGGTATAAAAAGACATAAGATTGTTTACATAACATTTTAAACAACTTTACACGCAAGAATACTCTCCCACCCAAATTTGTTCAATGGCATATAATGTGTTACACTACTTTTTTTTTGCCCTAAAACATACAAATTCAAATTCAGTCTTCCAAATTTTGGCATGTAAAAGTTGTTGAGCTCATACAGTATACTGTAGAAATCAATGTGACTTTTTTTTAAAGTTGTTGATGATGAGTAAAATGAGTAGAATTGTGCTGCATTCAATTTTTTTCAAATTTTTTAGTAGTTGAGTGAAAATTATAAAAGTGAGACCTCAATTTTAAATACCCTGATTTTATGTTTTCTTGCACTTTAAAGTATCCATTATAATGTTACAATTTAACGGATTTTACCAGATTTTGCACAACAGAGCTTAAATGTGTCATGTGTTTTGTTCATTCATTAAACCTCCAATTATTTTAAGAGCAAACTACTGCAAAATTAATGTGCTTCCTGTGCTTCTTAGGCAAGTTCAGAATCAATATTTCTTTGACAGGGAACAGAAACTGGTCTGAGAATATTTACAGTGTTTTGAATAAGCTTTAAATATAAACCTGCAAATCCTTTATTTTTGTTGAAACCAGGCCTATTGTATCACAGAGCAGAATTTATGAGAAGGAGGTGCAATTCCTATCTGCATTCTTCTCCCCTGAGCCTTTTTTTATTTGGTGCAAAGTGTCTGGATCAGATTAAAGTACATGGAATAGGACACCATTGTTCCATAGTCCAGAGTGCTGGCAAACAAAATCATATAAAGGGATTCCAATGTGTCCTATTCAGTAAACTCTTCAATTCTTTAATCATGGACATCAATCATTTCTCTCTCGTGTGCCATTTTATATAAATATTCTATCTAAATCAAAAGTGCAGTTAAAAACAGCTCCTATATGAAAGTTTTCCAACCCCCCTCCCCAGTTCCCAGCTGTTGTAAAAATCGTACAGCTCCCAACATATAACAGCTGTGGTAGATAAATTGCCCTCACAAATGGCCAAACAATGTTTTTAGAATTGCTATATCTATGGCATATCAGGTGTTTTGTTTAAAGAAGCATTTAGCCATTTCAATAATGATTCGGCCAGCAGAGGCCACTGTTTGCCTGGTGCCTACTGGTTACTGTATAGAGGGTTATAACCTTAAATATAATAAATATATGCAAATATATACTCATTAAGCAGTATAACCTAAGCAAATGTGAGTTACCGAACAAAGTAGGATTAATCAATTTAATAACTGCAATATATAAATTATATAAATATAACTGCAACACCATATCAAAGATAACAATTAGACTTTTTTCTACAGTATTAAAAGTAAAACCATTGGTGCATAATGCAACATGAGTGAAACCTGGCATTGTGGAGAATTTTTCTTTAGAGTTACTGGTCACAGACAGAGCACTAATGTGCCCGCTCCCAGGTTCCAAATACATTATTGTGATGTTTTTTTTGTCTCGACTTTGATTTTTTGAACTGTTGATACCTACATGAAATATATATATATATATTTAAAACTAACATTACTTCATTTAACAATTCCTGCAGACTAGTGCACATTGTAATAACTATTTCAGTTGTAAAGTGGAAAATGATTACCCACACAGAGCAGAGCCAATAGCTACATTTGCGACTCTAAAGTTGCTCACAAAAATGTGTAAGCTGTTGTGCCAATTTGCTAATGACATCACTTACATCTGGGCTGCAGGCTATGTTTATTTAACAAGGGCCAATTTAGTATAAATTGTGCATAAAAGCTTAGCGATGGATAGATAGATAAGACAGGCAGATAAGATAGATGATAGATAGATGATAGACACATACATAGATGATAGATAGATAGATAGATAGATAGATAGATAGATAGATAGATAGATGATAGATAGATAGATAGATGATAGATAGATAGATAGATAGATAGATAGATAGATAGATAGATACATAGCTAGATGATAGATACATAGCTAGATGATAGATAGATAGATAGCTACATAGATAGATAGATAGATAGCTAGCTAGATAGCTAGATAGATAGATAGATAGATAGATAGATAGATAGATAGATAGATAGATAGATAGATAGATAGATAGATAGATAGATAGATAGATAGATAATAGGTAGGTAGACAGAAAGACAGACAGACACAGACAGACAGACAGACAGACAGATAGATAGATAGATAGATAGATAGATACGTAGATAGATAGAGAAGATAGACAGACAGACAGACAGACAGACAGACAGACAGACAGATAGATAGATAGATATACTTTCTATATAATCATGGTACTAGAGATAACGGCATGCAACCCTTAGACAATACACAGTCTAAAAATTAGCAGGACAGTACACTTCCACATTTAAATCTGATATTTTGTCCTTATTAAGCCAAAACAATTTTAGATCTACAATGAGCCATCTTAAGCGTGTTCACGGTCACACCATCCCAAGAAGTGATGTCACAAAAAAAGACACAAATGTAAAAGCTCAATTACACGGTCCCTTATAAAGAAGCAAATCTAGTGTCCATCTAGCATAAAAAAAGAGGACAATTACACTTTATATTTCCCACAATATTTGGTGTGTCTTAACATGCAACTGTTACTGATCTACAACTCCAAGGATCTCTTAACAACCTGCTGCTCTAAGTTCAAGCATAATAATAGCCAGAGGTCTGCATGTTGGACATCCCTGATGAACACAACATAGCAATTTTAAGATGGTTTCTTGAAAGGTACTAGAAGGACTTCTCATATTAGACCGAAGACAACAACATGTCATGTTCAGTCACAAGAGAGATGTTTGGTCTGCTTCTCAAGATTCTTTTCATTGTGACCGGTCTCTTTTATGTGCACATATGACAGTAACAGAAAAATAAATTGAAAAGCGCACTGAGGCAGAGTGCATTTCACGCACTGGTGCCAATGTTTCATATCTCATGAACCTCAGGAAAACAATTCGTTGGACTAATTAGTTTACAGTGTTTAAGCAGCTTGTTTCCCGTCTTTAATCTCCTTTATGTAATACTGTGAACAAAGCCATATTATCTTCTGATTTTTTTTGTACAGTTTAACAAACATAATCTTTTCTTTCCTCAAGGAGATTACTTCATTTAGACATCAAACTAGGTTAATATTTTCTTTTTTCTACCATTCTTTCTTTAGTGGGGGGGGGGGTATAAATAGCTTAGGATCTATTCACTTGTATTTCAATAGCTGCAAATATTAAAGCATAATCCATAATCTCTTTTGGCTGCTAATTGGTCCACCTGCTGCAATTATTAGAAAACTAATTGCTTTCGAATAAAGTACTTTTATAGCCTATAAAGAGAAAAGTTCTGTTAAAAAGTGGAAAACAGGTTGTTTTTTTTTTCAACTTTTTTAAGAAAGGGAAATGGTTATGGTCTGCAAAAATTTTATGTAAGTAAAACGAAGTTTTGTCAGATTTTCAATGTGTGTTTGTTGGGCAGACAATCCCAACCGATATCCTAACATTGATGTTGGTTGGTTCATTGATCAGACATGTTTAAAAATATTGCTTGGCTTAAAGATGGAGTAATATAAGTACATTAATGGGACTACACAACAGAGTGGTCCCTTTGTCTCTACCTACACATCTACTAGATTTTGCAGTTTCCCACAACCATTCTTATATATGGTCAGCTTAAGAATGATAAGAATTGGATGGCAATTGTAGTTAATAAAAGAAAAAAAAGCAGTCCTTTCCTAAAATAAGATTCCCATGCATTATATTCCGGCCAAGCAGTCAGTTGTGTGTTTGTTTTTATAGCAACTATAAAAGAAGCTAAAAAGTGCTCACTCTCAGCAGTATTTGCCTTCCTGGCTCTTGTCTTGTTTCATATCTGCTAATTTTCCCAAGGTGTCACTTTGCATTTAAAGTTCATTCTTTGTAATTGTCAGATACATTCATCATAAACGTAATTACTTTCAAGACAGTATAACAGCTGTATGATTCTGCTCTTATAAATTCATGATATAAAACCAGCTGAGTTGTTAGAGAAATGTTTGCTTGTTCTTCTGCAGCTTTAAACACTAAGGGGCCAGTTCACAAAGGGTCGAATATCGAGGGTTAATTAACCCTCGATATTCGACTGGGAATTAAAATCCTTCGACTTCGAATATCGAAGTCGAAGGATTTTAGCGCAAATAGGGCGATCGAAGGATCGAAGGATTATTCCTTCGATCGAACGATAAAATCCTTCGAATCGAACGATTCGAAGGATTTTAATCCAACGATCGAAGGAATATCCTTCGATCAAAAAAAGTTAGGCAAGTCTATGGGGACCTTCCCCATAGGCTAACATTGACTTCGGTAGCTTTTAGATGGCGAACTAGGGGGTCGAAGTTTTTTCTTAAAGAGACAGTACTTCGACTATCGAATGGTCGAATGGTCGAACGATTTTTAGTTCGACTAGTTCGATTCAAAGTCGAAGGTCGTAGTAGCCCATTCGATGGTCGAAGTAGCCCAAAAAACACTTCGAAATTCTAAGTTTTTTTACTTCGAATCCTTCACTCGAAGTTAGTGAATCGGCCCCTAGGGGTTATTTTCAAACCCACAGCAAATGGGGATTCTATAATGGCGTGATCAGGGCCGTATTTATATTAAGACCCCCGAGGGCCTGTGCCTAGGGGTGCCTATTTTTTTTAACCCTCCTCCTCCATGGATTTCCATAGTGACGTCACAGGTGTGGGGTGCTGTCACTTCCACTGAATATGTTGTGTGATGTCAGTGCGCGCGGCAAGTGAAGTCATTGCACACAACGTAAGGGCGTGTTTAAAGCCAAGGGCAGCACTGGACCTTAATACAGTCCTGGATGTGATTCTAGCACAATTGCAAGTCATGCTAAGCCCTGGAACCTAAAATGGCCTGCATTACACTGCCATTACCAGCAAAACTGGACTTTTATGTAGTAATATTATTAACCCGTGATGAAAAAGTAATGCAGTTAAGTATCTTGAGTCAAAAAGGTCCCTGTACCATAAGGTTTTTATAATCATTAAAAAAAAAGATTATACAGGTATGGGACCTGTTATCCAGAATGCTCGGGACCTGGGGTTTTCCGGATAATGGATCTTTCCGTTATTTGGGTCTTCATGCCTTAAGTCTACTAGAAATTCATTTAAACATTAAATAAAACCAATAGGCTGGTTTTGCTTCCAATAAGGATTAATTATATCTTAGTTGGGATCAAGTACAAGCTACTGTTTTATTATTACAGAGAAAAAGGAAATCATTTTTAAAAATTTGGTTTATTTGGATAAAATGGAGTCTATGGGAGACAGCCATTCCGTAATTCGGAGCTTTCTGGATATCGGGTTTCCGGATCAGGGATCCTATACCTGTACAGCAAAATGAACCAAAAGGAAGGAAGTGGCTGTCAGACGTCTACATTCTATTAATAGGTAATTAAAGTAACAATAAAATAACAGATTTTTGCAGTACACAAACGAGTCATTTACCAAACGAGTTATTCATAGCAGTGACAGGTAACAACAAAGATGAGAGGCCAACATACTGTAGTTCACATTATTTTTCCTTATTTGCTAATTTAGTTATGACAAGAGAAAAGCAGAAGGAAGATGAGAAAAAGAGATTGTTGAAATCACTATAGAATGCATATGTGGTGTCAAATGTTCAGATATCAGGAGAAGCCGTTGCATAGCCAAATATATATATATATATATATATATATATATATATATATATATATTCTACTGAAGCGTGCTTTTTACATAAGTGAAATCATCCATATTTTTAAATTACCTGTTTACCCTTGTCTGAATCTTTTGCAACTCTTATACAGTAAGTATTACAGATAGCATATTCAAAATAGTACCGGATATCCCAAGTGTAATCTGAACAGAACATTATGTTTTCATTCCTTGGCTCGTTTACTTTTTGAAATTAAGCAGGGCAGTATTTCATTTGTCATGTCACCTTTCTGCCCTAAGAGTGGATACCAAGCGTGAGATCTACTAATATTGCCAAATCTATTTCCATCTCTCTGATTTCCATTAATGTATTCCAGCTAAACTACAAGTAACCTATGTTCAGGATTTTATGTTCATCTATGCAGAACCTCATCTGTGATTTTGCCAGTCCAATCTGCCCTAGTTTCTGAAGCTCTCCGTCATCTGTCACTATAATCACCTTTCAGTTCAAATTATCTAAACTATACTAATGCAGAGATTGAAGAAGACTGTATGCAGTTCTTATCCCTGGGGTACCCTCATTATAACCTAATCGTATCTGCATCAAAACATAATCTGTATTGCAGTATCATCTGCTAGGACATTATGCAAGAAAAACGAATGGCGGAATATGCAAGTAGATTATTTTACCTAATATAGGGAATTAGGCATTCTTTACACAGTAAATGTTCATGGCATAAAAGCTGATATCACATAAGAAAAATGAAGTCTAAACCAGAAAAGACAGTGTTGTTGCAGCACATCTGTTGCAGGTCTCAAACTATATTAATCTATATATACTCTACCTACCAAAACAGCTTTGTGCCAGCTGTAGCTGATAAACATAACTATTCTTGGCCTGTAGAGGTTACTCTGCTAAAAAAAAATGTATGGGAAATAGCAGGGGTTAAACAATGTGCCGGTAACTTGGTTCTAGTAATTTAAGATTTAAGGCTGCACATAAAAGGATGTGGTATAGTTTATAACTCATTTCATAAGTGTAATAAATTTCCTGCTTTACTGCTAGAATAAAAAAAAATGTCATATTAAAACGTGAGACCTCTGTAAAGTAAGACAAACATAATAACCACATTCTGTGCTTTATGGAGAATAGTTCTTTCTCTGGCTTGTAGTTCAGACCTTCTCTTCTTTGAATGTCAACTCTTGAAAGTCAGCCTACGAGCAAGTCATTTGTGCAGATATTTTGAGTTGATATTTGATTTTGTGCCCAACAGAGGCCCTCTGAAAAAAGTATTAGGCGCCAAATGATCCAGTGAATGGGTAAAAAAAAAGCTACTTTCACAGACTAAAAATGTATATTCGATAACAAATGTGCTCTATTTAACTAAATACTCTATATTAAGTGGCAAATATTATCCCGCTATTATGCTGACATTAAACAGACTATTAGGTTTCTGTTATATATACAAGAACTAACGATTTAGACAAGATGAAATCGGATTTTAGTGTTAATACACATCCTATGATCACATACTGCGACACATTCAGATACTCTAAAAGTTCAGTTTCAGAACCATTTGGAGAAGTTTTCATTCCCACAATGTAAACAGAGTATAGTTACACATATATAAGTACGCCCTTCCTGAATCAGCCACCTGTGTGTGCCGGGATAATATTACAGTGCTCATCAATTAAAGTTTAAGGGAAGAGATTTCCTTTTAATATTATATGCCTTCTGAATAATGATGAGGAATAAACTACCAAATAAATAAGGGTCAGCCCCTCCTCTTCCCACTCAAGGAAACTTTCTCCCATCACCGGGCCTATTCATTTTCCAAAATAAGTTAACATAGGGCTAAAAGCATTAAATAGTTCTCGGCGGTTTGTGGTTGATTGATTTTTTCCCTATTCTTTGTATATAAGATGAATACATTGAAAATTTGACCTGGACTGGAAATAACATTGCTTATGATTTTTGGAGAATTCCAGAGCAAGGTCCCATTACAGGCAAATAGCTGTTCAGTTTTTCACTTGATTGAAACAGGATATGAGAATCATACTAGTAAATTAAATTTACTCAAGGTTTCCCATGCAAAAAAAAAAAAAAAAAAAAAAAGATTATAGCCTACATCAGCCTGTGCAGCAGCCAAATGGAAATTGAATCCTCTAAGGGAAATGGAATCACAGTTAAAAAATTGAGATAAATACTAAACGCAGCTTTGCAAAATATAAAAAAACCTAAAGTGCTAAGTTGGGGAATTCATGTCACATTTCCAACCTTTGCTAAAACAGTTTATTATTTTTATCACTCAAAAATACCTGATCCTCAATATTTAGCAAAAAATATACAACACCCTTTGCTGCTGTCACAGATAAGCTGAATGATACACAGTCTGCTCCATAGCACATGGGTACTAACAAGCACAGATACACCTTGCACGACCCATAGCAGACTGGTGTTTGCTTTCACACTTAAAAACTGGCTAAAATGACAAGCTACCATAGCATACCTCCCAACATTAGAAAATTCTAAAACTGCTCATAAAATATCTCCCTATACCTGTATATTGTTGTTAAGCATACAGCCTGAAAAAACAAGTACACCTCTTAACATTTAAATATTAAAAAGTGGGACAAATTAGGCCACCTCCATGCCCAGCCCAAACCCTTTGGGTTTCATGATTTTTGATGTCCTCCCAAATAAGGACCATTGGGAGGCATGGAAAAGTACATGTGATCCTGTTCCCAAAATCCATGTGCACACCATAATGATAATGGATCACTATTAGATTTTATTAGGATAGTGCTGATATTTACAGCACTGTTCATGGCATTATTTAGTGAAGCTCTCAATCTATTACATTTAATCAACACAAACTAGGGGCACTTTATTTAACAGCCAATTAAAATTCAGTTCTATTTCTTTCAATCTTTATGCTTGTATGTTTGCCCTGAATATTTGTGTTTCTGCGAATGGTAGGCACCATGAGTGCTTCACTCACAATATGCATTGGGGAGTAAAGATTCAGAAGGGTGTTAGTGCACAATGCTGCTGCTAGGCTGTACTGTGCACTAATACTGCAAGGAAATGATTTAGTTTGAACAGATTTTAAGAACTGACACAGTTATCAAACTTTGATAAATGTGTAAATTCCTGACAGTCTGTTTCATAAATCAAAAATTGGTTAAAGTATGGTGCAAAAAATAACATGTGTAAGCCCCTCCATTCCTGCCCCTAATCTCTTTAACTGCTTTTAGTAAATTTGGCAACATGGAGGCATTTTTGGAGGGCAACGGAGTAATCGATTCCAAGGTAAAAATGTATATTCCTGAGGCATGTGAGGATCACATCTTGAAAAGGAATTAACTCCCTGGTTAAGCACACTCTAACTTAAACTTAATGGGTAAAATGAAAAATAAATAAATAAATACATTTCCAACCAGATTCCTAACAGACATACAAGCAGATGAAAATCCTGTATCAGATTTCAGCCTTTTTTTTTCCTATTTGTACTGTGAAGCAGTAGCACTCCTCTGCACACGAAACTCACAGGAAGCAAGTTACAATTGACTAATATTGTTAGGGTAAATTCTGCTGAAAATCGCATACAGATGGTTTTTGAACGTAAGCAGAACCATGTGACATTATTCATATATTTACTTACTTAGAGTTTTGAAGTAGAAAATGAGAGATGTTAGAAGTTGGGTGTCAGGCATGTAACTTCCCATCCATTCTTGCGCTAGTGTTGGACAGTCCATGGCATTGACCAACAGTGTCAAAGGTTAATGAACTGCACATGTGTCTGGTGTTGAGTAACTCGCCCTGTGACCACTATGTACATAAAACATCCCTTAACTCAACCACTTTGTCTTGTTCTTTAAAGCAAGGTTAGAGCTGGATTTATAGCACTGAAGCAAAACATCATATAAAATATCTTTATTAGAGTTTCCCTTTTATTGATCTCTGCATAGTGTGACCAATGTCTTTTTGCAGTGATGAATGTAACTGAAAATTGTTGCTTCGCTGTCAGTTTAGGGGCCCTATGTCCTGGGCATGCCTCGTTACTTCATGTTATAAATAAATAATGTATGTTATGCCTTTCAAGAACTGGACACTATGAAGATAGATTAATGAATCACCAAACTGGACTTTCTATTGACAAATAAATTAGGTTTATTTTCTATAAAATAGACATGGGACAGGCCAAGTCAACTGGGCACCCTAGGGAACCTGGCTGGCAACTTATGTGTAAACGTGCACAGTGATGTTTCAGTGACAAGAGGGGAGAGTAGTGAGAAGAACCAAGTGAAACCAAACTAGGGGTAGGCAGAAGACCCTTCAAAAGGTACCTGCCCAGTACCCCCTAAGCATCCTAGGCAGGTGCCTCTTCTGCCTACCCCTAGTTCTGGCCCTGCATAGACGTCTTGATATGTTTGTGGTTAAACTGCAACAGTGCACAATGGTTGTGTTCCTTTCAACTCCATTCATCCAATTAAAATGAAATGATAAAGAAACCTTGCAATACAAACCAGTATAGTCCCTTGTTCACTATGACAGGAAAGCTAACTTTCATATAGACTAGTTGATAAGTAGGAATTTGGTCAGGACCTCATAGGGTTCACCAAAGAACCAGAAATCCAAGAGCCTACTTTCAAAACAGACAGATGTAGATAAGTATATATAAAGATATAGGTGTTATACCGGTCTATGCTCAGAATAAGCAATGACTAATGGAAATTATCCTAGGCTGGGGTTCTGCAGAGTTGGAGAAAGTTTGAATTAAAAAATACAAAAACTATAAAATCCACATTAGATTACATGACAACACAGGACCAAGTGCAATCTGCCTATTCTGATTGTTAATCAGTCTTGCCGTATAGGCTTCTATGGCAGATATTTTTTGACTTGTGCTGTTTTGATAATTTATGATGATCCCTAAGCTTAACCTCCTAACAGAAGCCCAGACCACACTGAGCATGTGCATGGTCTTGGTCTTGCAAAGATGGTTTAACAGTTACAAGATGATGACCCCTTGTGGCCAACTTTGAAAGCATAACACATTTGTTTAAATAGGCTTCTGGTGCAGTAAGTTCCTGTTTAGTAAACAAAATACAGCATTTATAGCATTATTCTATTTTAGACTTTAGTTCCCCTTTAAATGATCAGTGAAACAGCATACTGAAAGGTAAACTGCAACAAATGACTTGTTCAATGAGGGTTTTTTTTTAAATATAGGGTTCTAAAACCCCAGTGAACTGTCAGTCTTACAGTCAATTTATACTATAAAACAAAGGAATATCTAACCTGCTGACTGCCAACAGAGTGTGGCTAAGCAAGAACTATTGTAACGTTACTAGAAAATAAAACTTTTTCTAGTATTAACAAATATAAGTGTAACACACTTGAAGACTAGCCAGCTGCTACTTCTTTGGCCTACAAATAGGTCTCACTGCTACTAGTGCAGAATGCCTCGCATAGTTTATTTTTTCAAGCTTCAGGTAGCAGCTACTAAGTCACACCTATGGCATTCGCTTTAAATTGCTAATTGCTGAAAAGGAAATAATTTCCACCCTATTAAATACTTCATGACCTACAATAATAGTTACTTTTAATTTTTTTAACTGCCAGTGCTTTGTTATGAACGCATGTTTTTTAAACTGATGCATGTTTCAGATGTGCACCAAACAAAAACTTGATAAAGATTGAGCGCACTTTATCACATGAATACTTCATTGCATAGACATGTTAATAAAATAGATTTTACTTTTGTGGATGATATGAACAACCTGTCATATATAAAACAAAAGAACAATGTATCTCCTTGTCATGTTCCTTGGAAACAAGAGGAGCATTGTGTATTGAAACAATTAACTCATTACTCATACTTCAATTGTTTTTGGGTAATTTACATTCTACATTATGTACATTATTGTGTATTTGGTGGGATATTGATGGTGGGTGGAGTAGATAATTTTGTAACTTATTGTCTAATATTCAAACTTTAAGACCAATTAGAACTCTTTAATACTTTCGGCATTAGGTTAATGACGACAGGAAACATGATCTATCGGTACAATATACCTACTCTGTAACAGCATCAGCTTTACTTTATTATTTCACTGCAGAAATTAGTGAGGCTATGCGCTCTTTGTGCAATACAATGTTTGTGTATCTTATCTTCTTATGCAGTTGCAACCCCTTTTCTCCCGAACTGCACAGGATTCAGTCTGACTAAATGCTATTGGTAAATACAGGGTGACCCCAGAAAACCCAATCTATTAATAAAACTGCTCAATCAAAGACCATTGATAAATTGTGACACTCAGGGGCGATCCTGGCCCCTCCGCCACCTGAGGCGGGTCCGGGGGGGGGACCACCAGGGCAGCAGAGAGGGCCAGTGCACTAGCGCATGGGGGAGGCCTGATGGGGTACCTAATGGGGCGCTGCCGCCTGAGGCCTTTGCGTGTGTAAAAATTGTCGCGTATCAAAATTATCCGCACGTCCATTGACTTTAATGTATTCGAACAAAAGAGTCATGCGTATAAATAATTTTGACTTCTATGCATTTTGCAAATTGTTCGCCCTTTCGTGAATTTTTTCGGAGTTTTGCAAATTTCTTGGCGAAGAGAAATGGGACAGATTTGCCCATCACTAGCCTCTATGTTATAACCCAGAAAACCATCAAACCAGCAATTAGCTAGAACAATAAAAGTAAATATCTAATAGGCTGTTGCTTTGAGTCACTGTAATCAATGTAAGTGACCATTTTTTGCTTTCAAATTAGAATACTGTAGAACAGGTGCATAAAATAGGTTGACATGGTGGTATCATATTACAGATATGGGACCTGTTATCCAGAATCCTCAGGACCTGGGGCTTTCTATAATTTGGCTTACCATACCTTAAATCTAATAAAAAACATTTAAACATTAATTATACCCAATAGGATGGTTTTGCCAGCAATACGGATTCCTGCAGCTTAGTCACCATCAAGTACAAGGTACTGTTTTATTATTACAAAAAAATTCAGTTAAAAAAAACTAAAGCAAATTAGGGGATTTGCTTAAAACAGACTTTAGTGCAAATTGTTTTCCTGTAATTCGGAGCTTCCTAGATAACAGATTTCCAGATAATGGATCTCATACCTGTATAAAGAAGTAAAACAGTAATAGCAGAATATTTCCTAGAAATACTATTATCAAATACCCTAGATCTATTTTTAACCTGTAAACTAAGGTTAGCAGATCATTCTGAAAAAATCAGGAGCAGTTTAATTGCATCTACTCTAACTCCATTTAGCAATCAGTGCAGCCCACCAACCATTAGATAGAAAGGTCCCTAAATTTAAGAAATCTAACCTTAGTTTAAACTCCCCTTTTCAGGAGTGCTTAGTGGTGTCATCAATTCTAATTGGTGCTTAATGATTCCATTAGTGTCACATGATTCAATAAAACCCTTGCTGAAAAATATGAGGATATTAGAGGTCAAGTCTGTTTCATGACCTGTATACTAGTACTAGCGTGTGGACTCCTACCTTTATATAGTCACAGAACACCTCTGCAACTTCTAATATCCTTATAGTTTACAAATTGGGGATATTATTTCCTATAATATGAAATTCACTATATTCCTTCAGCACTCACGTGGGTCACGTGGGACAAGTGGTTTCTTCCAAGGGGGAAAATTAAAAATGTCCTAATTATCAGTTTCTGCTGCTACTGCATATAGATAGATATAGTACAAAAAAAAAAAAAAAGGATAGAATTTTCTTCTTTCCAAGCTGAAAAAGTTGCACTTCACCATCTCACATAGAGCTCCTACGACTCAATTCTTTTTCACGTCTTCCCACACCACTTACAGTCTCTGATTGATTATTAAAAGACGGTGTAAAGAAAAGGAATAATGAATTTAATTTCATACGTCGTGACGCACTTCTAAAATGGCATGATTCACTGCATTATTTAAAGTACATTTTGTTTCTCTTTAAGCATGCAAATCTAATTAACAGCACATCATTTAGTGAAAGCAACTAGCCTGATCTCGTATTGATTTGTATCTAATGGTTTGACATATGCGCCTACAAGATTGCTTGTTTCAAATGGCAGTTAAATCAACTTTTTTCCCCTCAATTACAGCTGGGTAAATACTAACGTCCTCTGCAGGAACATGATCCTAAGGTTGGAAATGGCACCCAGTTCATTAAAGGGATAATATGATACTGACATGTCTCTAACAATGATGACAGTCTTATCAATATCACTTAAAAAGGAACCTGCAGCTTTATAAATTGTAATAGCACCCAAGCCCAATGATACCTGCTCTTTCTGACATGTTTCCCACTAGTGATAGATCTGGTGATTTACATATTGGCTCCAGCGCAACTCCCAAGGTATTTCCTAAGGGTAAGACCAGACGAGGAGATTCAGGGAACTTTGGGTGACAATTGAAAACGCATCGCCGCGTGTGCATTAGCGCAGGCGATTTTGCGCTGTAGCCTATGGGGAAAAAACGCTGAGGCAGTTCGGGGAGAAAGTCGCGCAAAAGATGTGGCGATAAGTCGCCAGGCGACAAAATCTCCCGAATCTCCTCGTCTGGCCTTACCCTAAAACCCAGTTTGGCGACAGATAGAGCACTTCAGTGGAGTGCTTGGAAGGGCCATGTAATTGCAGAGATTGTTCTAGATCATTCTGACACGATTTCTATCATTCATAGGAACATACTGTATATCACTTTTAGGGGCAGATTTATCAAGGGTCAAATTTCGAAGTGTAAAATACTTTGAAATTCGACCATCGAATTAAAATACTTCGAATATAGAAGTCGAAGCATTTTTCACCAATTTTGGCCATCGAACGATCAAAGTAAAATCGTTCGATCATACGATTAAATCGTTTGAATCGAACGATTTGAACGATTTTAGCGTGCGATGTGTAAAGACTCAGAAAATGGTTGTTGAAGGTCCCCATAGGCTAACAAAGCACTTTGGCAGGTTTAATTTGGCGAAGTATTGCAGTTGAAATTTTTTTAAAGAGACAGTACTTCGATTATCGAATGGTCGAATATTCTAACTATTTTTACTTCGAATGGAAGTTAAAGTAAATTCAAAGTCGTAGTATCCTATTCGATGGAAGTATCCAAAAAATTACTTCGAGTTTTTTCCAATTTCACTTCGACCCTTGATCAATCTGCCCCTAAAGGCGTTGTTCACTTTTAGCATGATGTAGAGAGTGATATTTTGAGACAATTTGCTATCTTTTTTTTTATTGTTTTTGGTTTTTGAGTTATTTCGTTTTTTATTCAGCAGCTCTCCAGTTTGCATTTTCAGCAATCTGGTTGCTATGGTCCAAATTACCATAGAAACCATGCCTTGATTTGAATATAAGAATGGAGCATGAACAGGAGAGGCCTGAATAGAAAGACAAGTAAAAAGAAATGTTGCAAATAACAATATATTTGTAGCCTTACGGAGCATTTGTTTTTTTTGATGGGATCAGTGACCCTTATTTGAAAGCTGGAAAGAGGCAAAAGAGAAAGGCAAATACCGCAAAGACTATAACATATTAATAAGGAAGACCAATTGCAAAGTTGCTAGGAATGGGCATTCTAAAACATACTAAAAGTTACCTCAAAGGTGAACCCTTTGAAGTCAAATTAATAGGGATTGGGTTTAAATGTGCCTATAAAGCAGGAATTCTTTTTACTCTTGTTCCTTTCACTGAAGTCGGAAATGAAACTGTAATTAAGCACCATTATCAGCCCTTGATTATTCACCTTGAATCAACTCCTCGTTCGATTGTGAGCCCAAGCAGCACAGCACCTACATCATATATTCCATTTGAGCTCTCAGCTATAACAACGCAATGAAACTAATGAACAGCCAAACAGGTTTATCCACCCCAGCTACTGCAGGGGTATAGGCAACCTTTTTGTTAGGACATATGGTAGAAAAATATTTATAGAGCCTACAGTAAGGCCTATCATGGGAGTACATTGATAATAAGATATGTGTATTGATTAATAAACTCAGTGAAAAGCAATATCAGATGTCAACAGTGCCATAAAAAGCATGTGCTGCTTGGGGGAGCCTTATTTATCAAAAAAGTCCATGGGATTTTTGCCTCAAAATATTCGGATTTTCAGGCTAAATCCAGCGCAGACCACAGAAACCTCTTAATAGCATAGGGACCTCTCCCATTGACTTATATACAGCCAGGGCAGGTCTGAGATGCTGGATTTTCGGATTCAAACTTTTTCCATCCTGATGGGTACAATAAGGGGCAGATTTATCAAGGGTAGAATTTCGAAGTAAAAAATACTTTGAAATTCGACCATCAAATTAAAATACTTCTACTTCGAAGTACAGGTCCCATACCTGTACTTGATCCAAACTAAGATATTATTTATCCTTATTGGAAGCAAAACCATATTATCCAAATTAACATGATCCAAATTACAGAAGGATCCATTATTCGAAAAACCCCTGGTCCCGAGCATTCTGAATAACATGTCCCTACCTGTATGATGTTTATTTTACAAGTTCCTAAATTGGACACTGAATTTACAAATAACTACTTCAAAACAATTAGTTCAAAAATGTACTTGTACAATGTGATACAGATGGACTCCTAGCAGCATTGTATATAGGAATGGTGAGTTAGATTGTAGCTATTTTTTTCAACTTTAGCATTAATTGCCTCTGGTACTAAAATGCAATTTTCATATGTTGCTGGAAAGATCAAGTGCCTGGAAAAAAATTTGGCCAAAAATCAGATAGATTAAAATCTATCCAGTTTACAAAGACTGACTTGGCTAATATTGAAATGATTTGCCTGTAGGCTAAGAGGTTGGATTCTTTCCAGCCTGTCCATCCACATGTTTGGCCAAATAGCAGTGATTCCTTCATTCAACTGATGTTGCCAACAAATAATGCATTTTAACAATACCCATCTATTAGCAATTTTTAGTCTGGACAGAGCAGTTTCTATTCAGTTGTATCATAGCATGGACTGTAGACCACCCTGTTCCCTTATTTATTGATCATATATTCTAACTAGTTTAAAAAAACCCTAGCAAACTTTTTATTAAAGCATTCATAGCTGTTTGTAAACTCATCTAGGGGCGGAGCAAGCAATTACTTTCACTTTCCATTCAGCACTTCCTAGATGTCACTGCTCTCCCAAAATTCCCCCAGTTCTCTTAACCATTAAATTTTGTAGCCAGGGCATGAGGATGGACATCAGGTCCCCCATTCTGATGCACAAACAAAATTCTGAGATGATGCAAGGCTTGTCTTAATAACAGTGTCCACAAAATGGCTCCTGCCTGCTTGTTATAATTATCACTCATACTAGAAAACAAGATTCAAATAATTTATAAAGTGTAATAAAAGTTAATTTTGCTTGACTAGCACGATAAAATAGAATTTGGAATCATTTTTTTGGGTGACGTGTCCCCCTTAAAAAGATTTAAATTATTTATTTATTAATAACTATTGCCACAATTTACACAGCAATTTTGCATATATTTATGAAAAAGCACTTTGGCAAAAAAATTGTGGGAAAATTCACAAATTGCAATTTTTTATGCATTTCGAACAAGTTGATAAATCTCGAATGACACATAATCATGGAAAAAGAAAATGATTTTCAATTTGCTTAAGAAGTTTTAGATGATGTAATAAAAAGTATTTACTTTTTCTCTGTAGTAATAAAACAATATCTTGTACTTGATCTAAACCAAGATATACTTCTTATTGGAAGCAGTACCAACCTATTGGGTTTATTTAGAGGCACATTTATTAAAGGTACAATTTCAAATTCACGTGAGTTTTAAAAATTTGACCAATCGAAATGTATTAATAAAATCTAAATTTTTAAACTCGGATGAATTAAAATGACTTAAAAACTCGAATCAAATTTGAATTTGATTCGAATTCTCAGAAAAAACTTCAGAAAGTCAGAAAAGGCTGCAAACAACTCCTAATTGATCCCTGGACCTCTCCCATTGACTTAAACAGCAATTTGGCAGGTTTTAGGTGGCAAATAGTCAAATTCGAGTTCTAAAAGGGCAAGAGTATAATAAATCAAGCATTCTGGATAACAGGTCCCATACCTGTATAGTATAAATAGTCAATTTATCAATATTTTAGGGCCCTACATTAAATTTCCCATGAGGCTCAGTAACATGTTACTGTTAGCGACTTTCTAATCTCATTTAGCTTATCCACACTAGCTCCAGTAACTACTGCCTCCCCTATAGCTGGAATTTGGGTTGGGCAAAAAAAATTGATTGAAATAATCTTTTGTGTCCATCATTATACATAGGCCCTGTACCAATAGCAATCCCTGTAACTTAAATTATGTCATGTGATGATATATCATGTCTTTGATTTCATATGCCTTGCGTTTGATATCTTATCATCATTTGGTTGGGTCTGATGTGAGATTATCTCTATTGATGTAGTCTCGGTTTCTCGAACTCATTGTTTCTCTCAATACAAAATCCTTAAAATGTGTCTGGTTAAATGTTTGCCCCCTGTAAAAGGTAATGTGGGATGGTTTATTAACAGCTGATGGTCAGGTATGGGTAAATTAAAGGATTATAAATCAATACTGTGACAATGTGTGACATCATACCCACTGGCAACTTCCCATGTATTTCCCACTAACTGTCCTTCTCTAGTTACATGCTATGACCTTTGTGTTGGATACACTGCAGCTTTATATGTCTATAGCTCATTGCTCATTATATAGATAGATAGATAGATAGATAGATAGATAGATAGATTTATTTATTTATTTATATATTAGTAATATCAGCATAAAGAACACGGAGCACTCACGGGACTTAATTTATGTGCAAAGATTTTATGGTGTAAGTTGAAGTTTCGGTCCTGCACAGAATGATACCTTGATAAAGGTCCTGTGCAGAACCAGGACCAAAGCGATGACTTACACCATTAAAGCTTTGCCCATAAATTAAGTCCCATGAGTGCTCCGTGTTCTTTATGCCTATATATATATATATATATATATATATATATATATATATATATATATATATATATACACACACATACACATGCATGCAAACACACACATAAATGCTCATTGTGAAGATTTTCATTCATGATTATTATTAACCACTAATAAGTAACTAATAAATATGCCAACACATGCAGAAAATTCTTTTTGCATGCATTCAGTGGATTTTACATATAATTAGTAAACAGCTATTCAGACAAACAGCAGTGAAAGAAGTAATGCAAAGAAAACAACTTTCAAGCTGGAGAGGTATGCACCTACAAACTTTCAATTTAAAGCAGCAATTAAGCACAGTTACTTCAATTTTAAGGGAACATTAAAAAAAAAAAAGCAGGATGTACATCTATCAGATTTATTTTGCTGTTTGTTAACTGAAAGAAGCCTTACATTTCAACAGAGCTCCTATTAGCTGCCATGGAAACCACAAAGTAAAAATCAGATTTTCTTTTGGAAATTGCAAGGCGCTCCATAATTCTGCCAAAAAGAACAATGAAAAGGTGATCACACCGTTATACAGAAGAGTTGATTTCAAAAGATTCAATGTTCCCACTATTCTAGGTAATATAATAATGATACAGACAGGTTGATTAAGAAGGGATCAGTCCTTTGCAATGACTGTTTTAGGGGCTGATTTACAAACAATTGTTGTTTCCCAAATGTTAATTTTTAGTGCTAAAAACTGCATATTATACTACTTACTTTAAATCATTAAAAAAGTAAAAACCACAAAAAAAAAAAACCAATACAAAATTTTGCCATCTAACAGCTGCTGAGGTCATGTAGAAGTCAACGGGGAGCTCTCCTTTTCAATTGTAAAATCTTACTTTCCTTCATGGTTTTAGAGGTTTTCGGATGCTTGTAATCTGACAAAAATTCTTATGAAAACAAGGATTTCATGGTTTTTGGAGTAAGATTCTCCTCACTTTTTTTTCGTTTGTGCTTTTTATTTAAGGATCTATTACTTGATATTCATAGTTTTAGTGAAATTTAGTTTTTTTCGTTCCTTCAAAAACTCTAAAACCAAAGAAATCAGTATTTTGATAAATGAGCCTCCCTGTCTTACAAAGGGGAAAAGATTACTTTTAAAATCCAGACAATCTTTTTGATGGTTGTGGTTGTAGTTCCCTCGTAAATTGAGAAGTAGCTTTGCAATGACAAATTTTGTTGCAGTGTCTACATTTTAGTGCAGCCTTTTCCTGGTGTGAAGTCATGGGGAGCTGTAGGTCTGTACCACCTTAAGAAGTTCCTATGGGTCTGGGTGGAAATGGGGACATAACAAAGACCTATTATGATGATATGTGGGGAGAAGGCTTTATTCATTATGTATGACAGGCACTCCAGGTATCATGGAGAGGTGTTGATAAAAGAAAAGATAATTTATTACAAAAACAAATCAGGTAGTAAAGTGTAGTCATATGCTAAGAATGAGACACATACAGCTTTTGTACCAGCTATGTTTTATTTAAGTGAAAATTTAAAGGTTTTCTGCATTCCAAAATGAAATATTAAAATGTTTTTAGACATGACTAAGTGAATTTAGGCTTGAAACGCGTAAGGCCATAGATTATGGGGCTTTTAAATTATGCTATAATAAAGTTTTTTTGCTACATTTTATTTTGGATTACAGAATTAATCTTTACATTTGCATTGTGAACCCCTATTGATAAAAGGGATTATCTGCACTCTAGTGCTATTCTACAATAGCCCTTAATATCCTTCAACCATTTATGTTAAAATTATGTAGAGATAAGAGTATACTCTAACATATGTATTTATAAAATGATTCTTAGTGATGTCATTAGTTATAATCAGTGCCCAGTGATGTTATTGGTGTCCCATGATCTGTATATAAACACTCAGCTGTGGTTTCTGTGCCTTTCTATGGTCATGAAAATTCAACGAGACTTCTAATAACTTTTCATTTTGCAATTGGGGCTACATTATTCCCTCTATAACCTTGTTGTAAGATAATAAGTTTGTGGGAGAAGAGGGGGGTCACATGTTAAATATCCTTCACTTGCATGTGATTAAATATATATTCTCTAAACATTAAATGAGAACATTATTTTGTATCCAAAGGTGAAACATTCCCCTTGGGTTGATGGCTATATTTTTTGTATTCTTGATGCAGCTGAAAGAAGCTGTTAGAAGAATAAATGTTTTTGTCTTACATGGATATTGGTTGCTAAACTGAATACAGCTGTATCCGGTTTCATAAACAAAACCTGTGACATCACAAAGTCATGACCACACAACTTACATTTGGCCCTACATGGGGGCCACAGAGATGCAAAGAGAGTGCAGTGCATTTTTGAAAGTGAATGAATCCATGCTTCGTAAATTTCTTTCATCAGCTGACAGCAGAAATATTTGATTAATGAGTCCTGAGAGAGCACTTTATATCGCCTCAGGATGGAATGCCTTGAAGGCATATGACACTGCATCAATACAGAGAGATGGCAGATTGAAGAGAGGCTCAGTGATAACATGCATCTGCTTACTAATAGCAGTGGTGCTTCAATCCTTTCCCATTCATTGCCCGCAGAATCTGCTCTGCTGAAAGGCTCCACCATCAACAGATGGCTCAGGAAAACATATAATCAGGAGCAGCTTGCAAAGTTTACCCAAAACAAATAGAATTACAAGCTTTCGCCTGACTTTCACAGTGAACTAGGAAACCAGCATGGCAGATAATGAAAAGCAAGAAGGAGGGATCATACAAACAATAACTGTAAAAATTAAATAAAATGATAACTGGTGTTTTCTGAGAGTGAAATTCTCTTCCGTTTTTATATGAAAGATGTAGAAAGATAAAAATAGCTGAATTGTGTTGTCTGTTCACTGCTGCTGAATGTAACAGTTTGTCCTTTTACTTTGTGTTCAGTAAGAAAATGGGTCAAACTCCTCCCACTTGTATAAACAGACCTAGTCACCTCCCTGGGGCTCCTAACAGTACAACACCTTGGCAGCTGCCTCTGAATCCCTATGTTCTACTTAGCAACACAGTTTGACGCTGCAGTAAATATAAAAATGAATAAGCAACACTTCTGAACATTTTTAGCCAACAGATATTCTCTTCTAGCTTTTATTAATACACACAATGGCATCAAACTGCACTCTAGTTTTACTATACACACCCACCTACTACCCTCATATATATATATATATATATATAATTTATTCTAAAATCTTCTGCTGAATACTATTCATTTAGTCTGACAATACATCAACGTAAGGTGGTAACAAATTCAGTGGTTTTTTTTTTTTTTTGGCATTGTGATTGTCTGTACTGGGATTATTTTGCGCTAAAACAAGTACCGGTAATGAGGAAATGTAAACAGATTTTAAGAATAATGTACCCCATACTACCATACCGTGACCAACAGGGATTTTTAGATCATAAGCGACTTTGGCAAGCTGCAGAAATAAATGGCTGCTAGGCAGATAAACTGTTAAGAGATTGATATACTAATGAGAGTTTTACTATACAGACTATATTACCAATGACAAATGGTACTGGGGAAGATATTACCAAAGATGCTTACCAAAATTGTTTGAAGGTTCAGTGTCAGACCTTGGATCCACCAGGATGGAAGCCCAGGATTCTTCTGGGCTTCCCCACTGAAGGGGAGGAAACGGTTTTGCAGAAAACGAGGAACAAAGGCCAAAGAATGAGAAGGTATTTGGGACAAGAAGATATTTTGAGAGAGTGAGTTGATCAAATAGAGATGTATTTTTTCTGCCTAAGAGCCATAGCTTTTTATAGTTTTTAAAGGATTTGTCAAAGTAAAAGTAGAACTAGGCAACAAGTACTGCTTAATGTTAGTAATGGGAGAATTTATTTGCCAGGCGCGAATTCGAGGCGAATTCACGCGATTCACCGCCAGCGAATAAATTCGTGAAACGCCCGCGAAAATTCGCGGCAAAAATTCGCTGGCGTCCAAAAAAATGTTCCCGAAAAACGGACGCCGGCGTAAAAATAACGGGAGCCGGCGTCAAAAACGAGACGCCGGCGCAGTTTCACAAATTTTTTGCCGTTTCGCGAATTTCGTGCGAAATTCGCTAATTTTTTGGCAAAGCGAAACGCCGCAAATTTGCCCATCACTGCTTAATGTCAAATGAATAAAGGCGCCATTACAAGCTGCAAGGTAACCCAGAGCACCCTTCCAGGTCACTGACTTGCCTGTTGCATTTGTGTCAACCAACCATAAGTGGTATAAAGGTGATACTGTACCTTTATTAGTTAACTAAGATAATCATAGCTATGGCTATCTTAGTTAGCCAATAGGTATCACCTTTATACAAATGTTTTTTGTTCTTTGGGGTTTTTTGTCCTTTGACTGGCTAACACTGTATAACAAGTTTACCCATTAACAACCAACCATAAAAATAAAAAAAATCAGAAAGACAAAGGCAGAAAAGGGCAGAATGACCCAACAGAAATCTCTTGTTCTAGAGAAATCTATACAACTTTTATTTTGCACCAAAAGGAAGGCATTGGTGCTGCATTGTGTATTTTACTTTGTCCATTTTTTTTGAAACAAGCACAAGGACAAGCGTATCACTACTTATTGATTAATAATTGTTTTCATTCTGTTCTACCCAACCATCCATCCGCCAGTGTGATATAATACTAAACAGTGTGTTGGGCTGTGCTGCAGATTCAGTAGTTATATGTTAAAGGATTTAAAGAGTTCTTAATAAATAATTCAGACATTTATTATAGTAGATTTTTCTGCTCTCGTGTGCCTGTTTAATATAAATGGATGGAAGAAGCAGGCATGCCCAGAAGCATACAAATGTTGCTGAACAGCAAGAGATATGTGTCTGGCTGTAGGGAAAAACTCACATTGCTTGTAAAAAGGATGTGTGTGGTCCATTTATGAATACATTTAAGCTGCACCTTTAAGTGATTAATTTGTACAGTTTTCTAACAATACGAGGAAAACAGGTGCGTGGCAGAAATGGTCTTCGTTTTCTCCCCCAATAAGCAATTTTTGCTTCACCACAATAACATGTCAACATAAAAAATGGCACTCTACATCAGCGACTAATATTCCGGATCAGAACACAGACAACAAACAAATGCTACCAATTACTGTCACCAAAATCCAGGCCTGTATGCAAGGGCGGTTGTTTGTTATAGACACTGACAGAAGTAGCAGCATGTGCCCATATTTTATAACTCTTTTCCATATGCTTAACTTCAGATTCTTGTGCTGAGATGAGTCACTGCTCTTTCAGACAATAACTTGAAAAGCAAAACCATTAAGTACCCTTCTATTCCATCTAAATATTTGTGAAGCTTGCGAGAGAATATAGCTCTTGAGATGTAAGCTTGGATCCTTAGCAATACTTAATGGCATTAGGTGCTATGCTAAAACAAGGAGCTCAGAGAAATAGCTGAAAGTATTCTTTTCTGTACTTTTTGGATTCTGAATAAAAAGTCTAATAAACAATGAAGTAAATAGGCAGTTATATGTACTTCACACAATCATTCTGACCAGGATCTTTTTGGAATAGCCTGTTCCCTTCAGAAAATACTTTATTAATTGAAGTATTTGTCCCCAAGTGAGCTTCCTTAAATAAGTAAACGTTCTGCTTTTAGGTACCTTAACTAAAAAGGTTTTTTTCCCCCTGAAACCTTAACTCACTCTGGGTTTCCTTCATGATTGATGTCCTAAATAAAGTCATAAATCATCCACTACACATGCTCCATGAGAGGTCAAGTAACCTTCTCTGTTTCCCTATCAATATGCAGCATCCCTGTGCACTCCATATCTAGAAAGTTAGAACCAAGGTACATTCTCTTGGTGGACGTGCCAAGCACTCAGAACTGCTAGTTATGATCAGCAAACTCAATGAGTCCAAAAAAAAGTTCAATACAATTTGTACTCTGAGGAAAATGCTGCCCCTGTTCAGAGATTCTACATTGGTTGCTGTGTTTATTAACGTGTCCTTAGTTAATAGGGATGGGCGAATTTGACCCATTTCGTTTTGCCAAATATTCGCCCATTTAAGTCTATTTGACGCACAAGGCACAAGTCTATGGGCGTCATTTCCGCAGTGAAACAAAGCCAAAATATTCGCCCATCCCCATTAGTAAACTAATGGGAAACAGTAGGGAATTTACTTTGTATATTATGGTCCCAAATAAATGAGACCCAAGGAACCTTGGACAATTGAAAATCATCTGCATACAATACTGGAGCCACAGGTTGCACAGAAAAGTCCCTCAGTACCACAAATTGTAAATAAGTTTTTTTTGGCTGCTGGCTAAGTAAGAAACATCCACTTCTGGATATATGCAAGAAAGAATGCATTGATCATATGAAGAAAAAGCACCAGTTATGTATGACTATTGCTTTCAATTGGCACAATTAAAAAGAATCCAGTCCCAATCATGGCAATTAGCAATGCACTAATTGATCCACAGTTGTTAGTGATGCACACCTGGTTGCTCCCTACAATTGTGTTATAGGGTAAAAAATAAAATTGCAAATGTAAAAAAAAAAAACACGCACACACTTGTCAAAGGTAACCAGACATGGCAGATACATGTTACCTGACCCACACGTGCACGCACTTCCCATGTAATAGGTTACAACCAGCGTAAGCAAACATTCCACCCCCCCCCCATTCCTTCTTACACTTACACATCCATGAAAAACTCATTATTTTGTTTTATTTTTAGAACTTGTTTTCTGTAACTCTATGTGCGTTCCATTACCATTTCTGTGCTATAAGGAACAAACAGTCCCAGCAACCCACACACAGGAAAGGGCAGAGGTATTGTTAGGATTCATGTATAACAAAATAGACCTCACTGAAGCCTATTATAACATTTTTTTTTTGTTTCCTCCTCTTATTTAATACACCATCATCACTCTAAAAATAATAGGCATCAAAAGTAATTAACACCCCATTAGAGTGAAAAAAACATGAAAATCATTAAGCCATACTTGTAACAGTATCTGCCATGTAATAAACTCAATTATTTTGTCTGTCTGCTTATTACCCCACCCATCAGGGGTGTATTATATTATTTTGTTTTATTTGCTTAAAACCACCTCTGCAGTTTCTTGAAACTGTGTTAGATTTAGTGCACCTGCTCTTTAGTGCACCAAGTTTTATTTAATGGAAATGTAAAAATGTAAGACATGAAAAAAAAAATCAGCAGTTTTTTCTCCTGTCTCATTTAATTTGCGCCGATAAACCAATTAAAGATATTTGGTATTGACTGTTGTCAAACCCGACACTGATACAAATTACTTGGATCTCCTGCTACTGTATATCGACACATATAGATGACAGACAAAATGACACACTTTGCATTAATTGAACTTGCCTTACACAAATTCTGTAACTCTTTGTTCTGCAATAGGTTCAAGTAGGACCTGATCCACAGCTTTATGTGGTTTTATGATAAGCCCCAGTTTAGCTATCAAAAATGCACCCAGTTTGGTTTTATTACAATTAAAAGTAGATCAATAATTCTAAAATGTTACTGACTATACAGTATCTAGGTTAACAAAAAAATGTACTCTATGGGTTATCTTTTTCTTTTCCATTAAATAGTAAAAGAGAATTCGCCAAGGACTTTCTACAGGGTCCCACCTCTTGTTTTCCCTCTTTATATCAGTATTGAATAAGTTAAGTTTCAGTTTTGTGCTCTATATCTTTCAAAGGCATAAGACTAAATTATATTATTAGTCTTATTATTGTTATTAATAATAATTAATTATTTAGACAATGTGAACACCAGTAACCAATAAATAAAGGGGATCCTGCCTATGACTAAGGGAATGTTTTCCTGAAACGCGTAAGGCAATGTTATTAGCTTATATGTAGCAATAAACCTCCTCATATTTTTCCGGAGTGCCGCCTGAATTGCTTAATTGGATCCTGCCATCTGCTTACATTTGATCAGATAACATATTTAAACTGTAATTGAAGTACCATAGATTCAATTTGATGAGGAAATTCTTTTTCCTGGGGATGATTCTCCTTAGGAAAAAAATGCCCAAAAATCATCCCTAACACATACCCTATGTATGCACACAGGGTCGGACTGACACACTGGGATACAAGGTAAAATCCTGGTGAACCCTGAAAAATGGTCACCAGCGCCAAATTCTGAAAGACTTGATTAAAATCAAAGATGGCTGTGCATTCCACAGTGGAATGCATGGCCATATTTATTTGTTCCCCTGGCTTTCCCCTGCAGCCTAACTGACAAAGAAGTAAGTAGTGGAACTGGAGCGGGACCAGGGTGAATATAGTGGTGGGCAGTAGCGGTGGCTGACTGGTGAGTCCATGACTTGGGTACCCTGTGAGCCCAGGTATCCTAGTACGACTCTGCATACACAGTACAGTAAATTTGGAAAATAATTGCATATCAACTATTCTCCTAAATCTAATCTCACACTGGGTGGATTCTATGATTTTTTTTTTTTTCTGCCAATTCAGACTTGCCCCCTTTCTGAACCTGCATTGAGTTTAATGTGAGCCGCTCAGAAGAGCAAAAAAAGAGTGATTTTTGGCTGGTGAGTGTTTTTTCGGGGGTAAAAAGGTGGGAACTGTGAAAAATAGTCCTGGGTGGAAAACCAGCAAAGATTATTTGGGTGTCACAGAAAAAGCATTCCTACATCCCATCCATACTGTAGGACCTTGGGTCGGTCTACTGAGTAATGTTTGCAGCAGAGAATTTCCACTTTAACTGGGGAAAAAAAACCTGCTCACTAATTAATAAACACATCATAAAAATGTAATAAGTCTCTGGCTCTCACAGGCTTGCCATATTACAATGTACACATTAAATCTGACACCCCCTCCTGCGCAGCCAAATTCTCCTTAAAGACTACATTTAAACAAAAGTACACTAGTAAGACTTTACTCCAATCAATGAGGATTTTTGTTCTATTCCTTTAGCCTAAATACAGCTGGTAGTATTCACCTGGGAAGTACGTCTTGGATTCATCTCCAGGAAATGTCTACACAGATGAACATAATCTGCAAGTTTCACTGTTTTCTTTGCCCGCGGATATGTCTCAGAATAGAAAAAAAAAATCTTTGTTTTGTCTGGAATAAAATGTATTTTTGTCTTCTTTTTCTCTTCGTGTTAAGCTGAAACACTATCAAGGCATCCTTTGCCGCAGAGTTTCCCTCTTGCTGTGTCATGTTGCTGCGAGCATTAATAATGGTGTGAGTTCTGAGCAATCACTAGTCAGGAGAAGTTAAAGTTTCATCAGTTACCCTCAGACTGTGAGCACGGCAGCTGCTTATTGTGGTTATAGTAATAATTTCTATCTTTTCCACTAGTTCTTCTCTTTATTTTAAAATTGCATTTTCCCTGATGCCCTGACCCTTTAGCCCTCCTGCAGGGTGAACTTCTTTACTCTTCCACTGATGATTTTACCATTGTGTTACGGATTAAAAAAAAAAATACATCATAGGAGAGTTCATCTGCAGAGAGGCCTGCAATATTATTATACAAGGTATAGATTTAAAGAGAATTTCAGCTATGTGAATAATTTATCTGGCTGAAGAACTTGCATTAATGAGTTTTCATTTTTTTTATCATACATTTTTCAGTCACCCCAAGGTCTCCCATACTGACTGTGTTTTACTTTGTCTTGCAACAGGAGAAAGGGAGCCGCTTCCTGTTCTTTGGATAATGATTTAGAAAGCAAAACTACTTCTCTAAGGACAATGGCACATGGCAAGATTTTTAGAAATTTTGCCCACTGTGGTTGCTTTTAGAAGCATGTGGTGATGAAATCACTCCTAGTTACCCTCTATGAAATACCGTCAAAGCACTTGTCAAGTCAATAGTCAAAATCCCTAAAATGCCCCCATTTGCAATTGTCCTAACACTGGTTCTTCTTCAAAACAGCAACCACTGTTGATCAAGATCAGTTAAACTGGCCATATACAGTACAGGCCAAATACAAGTATACAACTTATTGGCCCGTGTGTGGGGCCCTCAGATGGGCTTCCTCGATCGATATCTGTCCGAAAGTCAGCCAGATGTTGATCGAGCAGGGTCAATAATCCCGTCGGATTGCGGCCGCATCTATCTGTTGATGCGGCCCCACAATCCGACAACCCATATTGGCTGCATTACGATCTAGATCAGCCCGATATTACCCACTTCAATGTGGGCATATTGGGGAGAGATCCACTTCTTTGGCGAAATCATCAAACGAGCAGATCATTAAGTGTATAGCCACTTTAACTCAACTGCATAGCAGGAGTTTAAGTTCAATTATACATGACTGTACAAAAGGATATATACATACAAGGATATATTATTGTGGATAATACTGGGAGGTAGGACTGTGATGGTTTATGCAGTGATGTAACCATGGGAAGATCAGATGCCTGCAGAAATATGCTTGTGGTGCCAAGCAGCATCAGTGGTTGACATCAACATGACCGATAGGCAACATTTAATGTGCATTAATATTTTGAAGAGGTTAGGTATGATCCAAATTATGAAAAGATCCCTTATCCAGAAAACCACAGATCCCAGGCATTCCAGATAATAGATCCCATAAATATAGGAATTAAAAATAGTTTAAAATTTTTAAACAAAATAAAAAAACATGTATTTATCAAAGCTTCCTCCTTTGGCCTGGATTTAAGGTAGTACAGAAAAGGCATTTGGCCTTAAACTTACAGTTCGACCTATGGTGTGTGTGTGTGTATTGACCATGGTGGTGCTCCAGCAGATATTTTGGATATCCAGAACACATTAAAAAAAAATTACAGTAGCTAAAGAATTTTATTTTTCTGACTTTCCTTTGGTCTATGCTTTCCATTCATGTATCTATTTTATCTTTATAAATCATATACTTTAATGTTATAAATGGAGGGATGATGGTAGTAATCTCTGTGGAGCAGCCAACTATAAATATTGTGACAAAATAAATGGGCGATTAATGCATAGAAGACACTTTGAGACAAAGAACTGGGAATCTGTATTCTGCGTTGCTCCTTGATCAAAGAGAGAGGCTTAACTGTCTTTATAATGTGAATGTATTTCCCATCCATTGGAAAGAAAAGCATTTAGTAAATACCAGAAGAGCCCCCCTCTTGATGCCCCTGATGCTCTTTGTATTTGCATACTCTTGTGAATAATTAGCCTCATACCAAAACAATTTTCTGTGTAAAAACGTCTTTACAGACCTGAGGCTTTTGTTGGCTGGGCTTGTTAGGGGCCCTTCAAGTTTGGCGTGACTGACAGGTCCATGCAGACTTGAGATATATAGGTTGAAAGAGTTCAGCATTCTGGCCATGCTTATTGTCCATCCAAGCTGGCTAACTCTCTAATAAGAGGGAGTTTGTTGAGACAAAGTTACAAGTGATTAATGGAGGTGCATGCAACATTAAAAACAAACAAAAAAGACCTCGGAAGTGAAGGTGCTTTAACAGATTGCACTTTATGTTAACTGTCACTTATTTCCAGCAAGGAATCTGAACAGATTTTACAGAAAAAAAACAATCAAAAGGCAAAGAGAAAAGAAATTAAAAACAGACATATTTTTCCTTTGGACCTGTCCAGGGAATACAGTTCAGTTCATGGAGATTTATTATGTTTGATATTTAATGGCTTTTATGGTAAAAATCTTATTTAGGAAACTGGTTGGAAACTATAAACATTCAGAGGGCATTTGGTATTCCCTCGCTGGTGGTAGACATCCAAAATGTGTTTTCCACCTAAATAAGGCACCTCTATCCACTTCTACTCTGCAGCCTTTTTCTAACAGCAGCACTTTGCATAGAACATAAAGATACTGGACCTGTTATCCAGAATGCTCAAGTCCTAGGGGTTTCTTGATAAGGGATTAGTCTTTCCATAATTTGGATCTCCATGTTTTAAGTCAAATAATTCAAACACTAATGAAACCCAACAGGATTGTTTTGCCTCCAATAAGGATTAATTATATCTTAGTTGGGATCAAGTACAGGATGCTGCTTTATTATTACAGAGAAAAAGGAAATCATTTTTTCGAAATTTTAATTATTTAATTTAAAATGGAGTCTATGGGAGATGGCCTTCCTGCAATTCAGAGGATTCTGGATCATGGGTTTCCAGATAACAGAATCTATACAGAATATATGAAATATCATTGATAAACTCTTATAGTGATTATACAAATAGTTAATTTGGGTTGAAAAAAAAAAGACAAAAGTCATTTAAGTTCAAACCCTTCAAAAGACTCCAAGTGCATATGTGCGTTTATAGTATACATAGTGCCCTTTAGTAGTTTAGCATCTTCAATCACACGCTATAAATTAACCTGCTACCACAAGGGTATCTCCCTGTGATTTCTCAGGCTTGTTGAACACATGGAATTCTGGTCCAGGGAAAGCTTACTGCCAGTATAGGACTTATGAATGGCTTTTCTTTTAGCTGAGAACAACCATCAATGAGGCATCTTCCATTCTTCTATACTACCTTGAATTGCAAAAGCAAAATAGTCTGTATATATATATAAATACGGAGCTTGCTAAAATGACTGTTGCTTAAAACTATCCATAATAAAGAACAGGGATTGGTAATTAAGAAGGATATACCCTAGACCAGGGCTGTCCACCCTTCTGTGCCCCCCCCACATGAAAGTCTGCCTGCTGTGTCTTCTTACCATGTGTAAACTTTAAAAGGTATCACTACAGAGATTAACTGGCCCCTGCATTGTTTAAACCTCAAATTCAGACTGTAATCCCATTTATTGTTCACACTTGAAATCTCCTTTACATCCTTTACATTGTGCAACTTTGTAACACTTATATGGTTTACACCCTAAAGCCCTGTACTGTTCACACCTGAGAACCAAACTGAAACTGCCCACATTGTTCACCTGTTCACAAACTGTTGAAGGGGCACCAGCACTGTGTCACTGTATTTAGTATATTTTAAAGTGGTCCTGATATGTTTCCCAGTCTTCTGCTCTGTTCTGCCTTCCCTGTGCTCCCTGTTTTTGCCATACTCTGCCTTCCCTATGCTACCTGTGTGTGCCCTATTCTGCCTGCCTTATGCCTCATGTGTGCCATACTCTGCTTGCTCTATTAATGTGGACTTGGTCTTGTTGTAACGTGGGTGTGGTTTAAAAACAGGGCGTGGTCAACAATGACTTCCATTATCGGCCCTCCACCATGTAGGCCTGAAAAATTCCGGCCCTTGGGACCACAGAAGTTGGACAGCACTGCCCTAGACTAAAGGTGGCCATAGATACACAGTTAATATTATACGAATTAAGGAGATGAGACAAGACAAGGATATTGGTTGGCTTGTCCATCAGGCAGGCACCTTTAAATGCCGTATATCAGCTTGCAGAATTGTCAGATACAGGTAGAATTCTATTGTTTCTACCTGTATATCTGACAATTTAGCTCTACACAACTGTACTGAAAACGAACAATCTTTCCTGCTACCAAAGATCGTAATTGTGACATCAATGGCTACCTTAAGACTAAGAAGGTTTGTCCAAAATTAAGTATATTTATCAACATCATTACATAGGGAGGTCGTCACAAAAAGATATAATCACTATTTAGTGTACTGTATGTTTAAACCAGTGAGATTACACAGCACAAATATGTCACTTGTATGTCTGATGGTAAATTAAACTTTGCCCTCACAGCTAATTGGAACTAACTGCATTCATTGGTGTGCTAATATATCTAACATGACACTGCATGATAAAACTGTCTCCAGTTTATTGACATAGATTTGTTCATGTTTTAAGGCTTCCTGCTGATGTACTTTACCACTTTTTGTAAAAGGTCAGACCATGTTCTTCAAAAACATATATCTAAACAACTGTCTTGCAGGACAAGTCATATTTCCTCCCACGTAACCTTCTAAGGGCAACAGAGGTCAGAAGCTGAGAAAGCTGAAGGCAGCAAAAACTTAAAAAGGTCACCATTTGGTGCCAGACAACCCAATTTGTACTCATCCACAAAGACAAAGGTGCCATGCGCATTAATACAACACTGACACTATATCATTATTATTTATATAATATACTTGCCAAAACAAATCTTCAGTTGTATTTTATATGAACACATATTAACAGTGACATAGATATACTAAATGGTACATATGTATTACAGAACAGTCTAAGGGGGTTATTTATGTCTGATCTTATCTCAACATTTTCTGCTACAAACTCCGATCAAATCCACTCAGGGTTTTATTTACACTTATTTATTATTACATTTTACCAAAAATTTGCTTTGCGGGAAAAAAATCTGATCTTTCATCCGAAAACTCAGATTTCTTATGCTTTTTGCCCGAAAACGTTGGGGTATTGCACGAAACCCAGCGCACATGAAAAAATCATTGGGACTTATCCCACTGACTTATATGCAACCTCGACAGGTCTGAGATGCCGGGTTTTCAGATTCTGACTTTTCCATCCTCAGGGTTCAATAAATTCCAAAGAAATTGTGTTTTTTTTTTTTTTTTAAAAGGTCGCTTTAATAAAAAATAAAATCACAATTTTTTCTGGATTTTTGCATTCGGAGTTTAGTAAATAACTCCCTAAGATTTTTTTCAGTTTGATAGAGCTAAAACAAAGAATACATTAATAGAGCATGAAATTCAGGAATGTAAAAAGAATATAATATATTTTACAGTGTATTGTCTTGTCATTATAAAGACAATCCAGTTTTGTTTTTTTGTTTTTTTGAACTAAATTGTCTCTTTTTTCATTCTGCTCTAGATGGGTAGCCTCTGCTGTCTTCACGTGCTAAGTTTCCAGCTTTATCATGACCTCTCAGTCTGACATCAATTTCAATAACCTGATCTGCCCATTTGGTCCATGGTCAGGTTGCTGCCCAGTTCTTCAGCTGTCCACACAATTGCCACAGAACCCCATGATTGGAGGAATTGCCAGAAAGCTCCACCAATCTACATATTACCAGATGCCAAATGAGGATAATCAGCTCTTTATATAGTAAACTTTTTTTATGAAGCACTGCAATTCCAAATCAGACATGAAGATTACATAGAAATACTGGCTGACACAGAAGGCAATCTACAGTCAACAGCAATGTTTGTGAAGGGTTTTAGGATTGTTTTTATTTGCGTTTGGAGTGATAGAAGAAATTCACAGAAAAATATGTGAATTGTGGACAAGTTTTCCTTTGTGTGAACAATTTTTCCTTTGCGTGTATTTGATATAACTCTATGGACCCCTAGTGTCTCATCTGCCAATGGACAGAAAAGCTTGAGCTTTTATAGTTGGCTCTGGTGCACACTGTATGTAATAAAATGTTTTCTTATAAATGGTGCTGCTTTTACAGGGGAAAAATGGCATCTTCAAGTAGGTCCCTGAAAAGATGAAATAAACATCTGCAATGAAATATCTGTCTAAAGAATATTACACTGATCATTGGAAATGTAATACTCATTCTTAATTTAGCATTTTTTCCCAGTTCAATACTTTACCTTGCATTCCCCCATTTGTTCAATCAATTCTCCAAATAAACAATAAGCAATAAAGGGAACATCCACCCCAGTGTAAACTGGAAGTTGATCTGTGGTTCTGGACCAGGTCACATGCTCCTGGTTGGTAATTATCACCATGGAACCAGTTTGGGACAAGAGATAAAAGTGGACACTCAAGGGGTAATGTGGCTAGGGAGGAAGCAGGCAGTGGTGTTATGTTTGCCACCTTCTGCTCCTACACACAGCAGGTGTGGGGAGGGTAGATTATGTCAAGGGCCGGAGTCAGTTCAGGGGTGCACCAGATGTTGGGGTTATGAGGTGGCAATTGCTGATTGGCAGATTGCCGTGCCATTCATTTTAAAACCCTGTAAGGATTTCCTAATTTGGAAATCCAGACAGGCAGTTATCACCTTGACAGCTCTTCTGAAAAATGGTCTGTCTGGTTAAAAAACAGACAGATGTTAACCATAAGTGGTGTAACCAGAGGCTTAGAGGTATTGGGGCAAGATATGCACTGGGGCCAAATCCATGCCATTATCTTCCAATATTGTGGGGCTCACTGTGCTTAATTTGACTTTGGCTGCACATATCATCTCCAGACTGACTCCACTTGGGGAGCAGGCCCTGGTCCAGTTTTACTCCTTGCTATCCGGGATGCAGGATGGACTGTGTCCTCGCGTTAGTAATTAAAAATGTCTAGGGTTTCGTTTCCATTTAAAGGTGACTAAAATTGCAAGCATCCTTAAATCAGATAGAGGAAGGTGGGAGATGTAGTTCAGCGAAACAAAGGATCTGTTCCCTGTGTAGGTTATATAATAGGGATGCACCAAATCCACTATTTGGATTTGGCCGAACCTCGGAATCCTTCGCGAAAGATTCGGCCGATTACCAAAACAAATCCTAATTTGCATATGGGAAAGGGAAAACATTTTTTACTTCCTTGTTTTGTGGCAAATAGTCATATGATTTAGTAATCAGATTTAGTGACCCATTTTTGTATATGGAATGAGACTGGTAAAGTATAGTCTAAAGTAAGTTTTACAAAAATTTTTTTAAAAAAAGGTTCAGAATTCTGGAATAGTAGCAGTCATAATTCTAGCCATGCACATGCATCAAAGATACAGAGGGATTGGGTGCTATACTAACAGTCCATCAGATGGCATTATATCTAAGGAGGCCAAGCACAAATATGATTTATATAACTGTGCTCAGGCCACTGGCACATGGAAAGGGGAAAGATGGTGGCAGAGATCTTATAGGTAAACAGGGCATTAATACAGTATATATGCTCAATTCCTTGTAATAACATTATCTAGTTTGGGGAGATCCCCTTTAATAGTTGCAATTATAGCCCTCAACCTTATCCTCGTTCATAACGGTGTCTGGCGCCCGACTGCAACTGTCACCCTGACATCTGCTTGATGTTATTGTATGTGATTTCATAAGGTTTCCCATTTACAGTCACATCAGACTGATCACATGGAAATTGGTATGAATGTGGTTTCCATACCACTCCCCAAAGGTTTCACCATAAATTTTTTAAGCAATGCCAAAGAATAACTTTACATGCAGGATCTGTTTAGCTGACATCCAATTCTTATGCAGTGATGTCAAGTTCAATGACCTCGGGCAACTCAGCTTAGTCTAATTCACTTTGCTTCAGAAAGTCTAGGTACAAGACACTGTAGAAACTCTGTGTCATGCTCTATCACTACCAGCTTTATAAAGAATATATAGACTGCAAATGGAATAATAGAGTGAGCCATCTTTCTGGGAAGAAGGGAAATCCCGACAGGCAAAGAAAGCTCATGAAAATCATAAATAAACCGTTGTAGTGGTTCGTTTACACAAGACCTGAGCCCTAATACACCGAAGCACACAGCTTTCCAAGCGACTTTTTATAGCTTATCTCCAGAATAACACTGTATATCATTTTTGATCTGTGTTTGTAAAAGTGTTGGCTTGAGATAGTCCTCAGGACACCCCATTAGGAGCATTTTGATGTTGACCTTCCATAAAGACTATGCCCATCACTGACACCTCAGGCTGCATGTTATATCTGCTCCTGCTTAAGTAACCAACCATGTCTTCAGGACTTGTGTTCTGCAACCTATACCTGAGAGGCAGCCGATTTTGAAACATATATCTGAAAGGTTCAATTACATATAGAAAATGCAACTCACCCAAAGTTTCTTTATTTTTTAGCCTTAGAATCCCCCGGTTTGCTGAAGTAGACTAGCTAATAATTTATGTGCTGCTCTCAAAGATAATTTCTGTTTTCCTTTTGCATTGGACAGAAAGCAATATATTAAACTATAATCTTAGGAAATAAAGAAAATGTTACTTATTTTCCATAAGTAATGCAATCTCATTTTTAGACGTGGCGATACAGATGGGGAATCTGTTACAGATCGAACATCATTTCTTAAATACATTAAATCTAATATTTTAAGTCTGGCTATTACCGACATATGGACATTACAGAAAATGTCTACCCCTGCAAAGCATTAGTGAATTAATAAAGACAAATACAAATAAAAAGTTTCACTAGCGAAAAGAAATATGCTTCTTTAATCTTCTGAATATTAATGGAAAAGCTGAAACTGTCAGGCTCATTTATAACTCTCTGGGACTGATGCAGTAACTGAGTTCCTTTGATTTATGACGCAAATTGATAAAATGACAATCTCATGCAGTCGGTTTGCATTTTCTTTTTCATACAAATGTCCCAGGTGTGCGAACTCTTCCTAAAGAAATGAGGACTAGACTGTTTTATTCTGCCACTGGCAATCTCTGTACCAACTGTACACTGTCCCCTCTAGTGACCAATGCAGCAAACTGTCAAAATTATACAACCAATTAACTAATTGTTCTTTGCTTCAATTTTACATAATTTATAGCAAACCTAGCATTAAACATCTTCTCAGTCTAATATCAATTTCCATTTGCATATAGTATATATTATAGTTTTAACGGAGGGTCTTAATCGTGATTGGTTAGGACTGCTAGAGACTGGGAGCACTTATGTGAATTATTAAAAGTTCATAGTGGCAAAAACATAATGTAAAGATCTACAGGAAAAGGACACAGACAAGGCTGCAAAACAAAGAGCCAGAATCTGCAGATAAAAGCTTCCTGTTTATGTTTTATACTGAATTTGTACACAAGGACATTGACATACAACGTATTGAGATACAATGCATTAAAAAGAGCCAATGTACCCCCTGCGTCCATCACAAGCCTCATAAATTGAGCTGGTGCTAAAAATGCATTTTGTAAGGTATTTCAGTGTTTAAAAAAATCTGTATTGCTAATTAATGGCAACTAAATGTAGAAAAAAGCACCCTCATATCATGTCATTGTGGGAGGACAAGAAGGTAGTATATCAATGTATCCCTTCTACACAAAACCTCCTCTATAATAAATTGTGTCTGTAAACCTGAGGCACAGGCAGCAGTTGGGGGGGGGGTGGTAGGAGTTCTTTAAGGAATGTAATTCGTTTTGTTTAAACTGCTTGCAAAATGTGATTCATATATTTAACCTGAAAACAACATAGACTCTATACCACCTGGTCCTCTGTAAAGTTAGTGTCAGCAGCACAGATTCTACATCTATGACAGGTTAAACAAAAGTTGACCATAAACACTATGATTTGCTCATTTTGGCAACTTTCTCAACAAACAAACAAATCTTTGCCTAGTTACACCACCTTTGCAGTTGGTCCAATCTGGCTGATCAAATCTGCCCAAAGATCAGATAACATAGTTTAGATACCACATAAAACCAGATATCGTCTTTGCTGACATCAGTCAAGGAGGCTGCCATTTTGGCTTCATGGCCAGGGTCAGACTGGACCATGGGTCTGCTGCCTCAGGGCCTCCCGTCCAGCAAAACCTATACTGCGCACTTGCGTGTTAGCACTCGCACTTTTTTGCTGAGAAGAAAACCTGGGCCGGCGGGGGCCCACTAGAGCTGGGGGCCCACCGGGTTTTTTCCAGGTATCCCACCAGCCCAGTCCGACCCAGCACATGACAGTAATTGGCCACCAGTGTTGCTGCAAAGTAAGTGCTTTATTCCAACAAATGTTTCCCTACTGTATCCTAAAGAAAAGTATTGCTGGTTTAGAACTGTTAATTCCTTTACTATTTATTATTCCAAACATACAGTATAGGCCTATAATAGGCATTGTAGATATGAAAAAAGCCTATATGACAACTAACTGTGGTCATGATGGAGTATAGGTATAGGAATTAATATCTGGAACGCTTGGGACGTGGGGTATTCCTGGATAGAGCCATGCAGAATCAAAACTTTTTTTTGGACCTGGGATTCTCCCTGTATTGTTTCAGAAAAAAGTGATGCTTCCTCAAATATAAATAGCTGAAAACTTAAAAGCTTTGCTCATGTAATCAAAGGAATCCAGTTAGCAGATAACATGATATCAGTGTACTCAGGTCCTAGTCCTCAGGCTTAATTCTACCCAAGGCACCTTCTAGGTGAAATCTCTCCCAATTTTTGCATCAATTTCCTTTAGGTACTTCATCGGCTAAAACAAATTGACTCCTTTTCTGCTGGGGGGTTCATTGATCTTACAGTGCCATGTATTGCCAGTAAATGTACCATGGAGCATTTCAAGGAATTACATGGAAATGTAAAATCCAAGGCATCGGCAGTCAGGTCCTATGACAGTCAGCTGTGTAAAATGTACAGACCCTGGTAGTTAATCAGTTAAATGGGCCATAAAGTGAGTGTGTGTCCATTGATATGACAGTGATATTAATAATATGCACCATCAGGATATAATGTGATCAAACATACTCTGTAGAGTCCAGTGTGATATGTCAGCATTCTATAAATAAATGGTGGTAATAAATAACACCAAAAACACTGTTCTACAAGAAGGAGGAACTATGGATTCTCATTTTCATTATCCACGTCTTTTAAATACTACAGTTGTGGATGTTTCCATGATTATTTTCAGCGATTAGTCACCTTGTCTCCATTTATGTTTCTTATTATTATTCCATTCAAACAAGCCCAGTCGATACAAATGGGATTTGTAAACTAATCAGCAAAGTAGCAAGGACCAGACAAAAACGTCAATCTTACTTTTGTTGTTAAAAGAATCAAAACAACATGTTAGCACTTCATATTCTGATTTGCAAACAGAAACCCCTACAGAGGCTGGATTTGCCGAGTCATTTGACCATCACGGATATTATCACTTTATATTTTCGGAAAGGTCAAACCTTGCCACGCAGTTGTGATTTCTTAATATCAAGGATGGTTTAAGTCCTAGAGAATGATTCTCATACAAAGCAGGATTAAAGAAAATCAATATTTATGTAAAACATGCACTGGCAGATAAACAACTATCAGGCTTTTATGGCTCAGCTGGAGAATTTAGGAGCCGGTGCTAATATAAAAACACTATAAAATTGTTAATTTTGGAAATAGGAAAGACTAAAACTGCCAAGATAAAAGCTAACCACGTTATTAGGTCTATGAGGATCCAGTCCTGGATTTTACTTTTAACGCCTAAGGCTTATGGTACATGTAGTGACAGCCCCATATCCTCTTCACTCTTAAAAATACCCAAGGTGGGTTTGTGAATATTACTGTACATTTCCCTTTAATCCCCATTTGCAGCTGTTATTTTCCCTAAAAACATCAAAAATGTTTATGTATAAATACAAGAACATTATAATAGTTTTTAAATATTGTTTCAATTGCTAGTTAGTTGCTAGTTAATTTATAGCTTGGATGCTCTTTCTGCTCTCAGTCTCCCTTGGTGGCTATTTTCATATGTGAGTGGAATGGGTATTGGCTTTTAACAGTAAAACACTGTTGATGGGCACAACTGATAAAAATCTTTAATAGAAGAACTAAGCCGCACAAACTCAGTTTAGGAGCCCGAATGGAAATTGTTTTTAAAACTGTATTTTAACCAGTTTATATTTGCTCCAGCACATGCCTTTATAAAGCAGGATAAATGTGCCTATTCCATTTCTATAGCTCACCAGAACAATAAGCTGGAAATGAATGGAGCACTGAGAAGCAATCTATCGCTCCCCAACTCTTAGCATCCATTGGAGGACTAACAAATGTTGGGAGTTGTAACCTAGCAACCAATGAAGGGTCATATTTTCTGGCTCTGGGGAGGATTATCTGCTTGTCTTGTTCAATGCTGAGATTATATTCGTTCATCTCCAATGCTAGCCACTTCTGTCAAAGATTCTATACATTCCCCAAAGCGCACACACATACATAAAGCTCTGGGTCCTCATGTTCAGCTCAGGTAATCTACAGTCCAACTGATTACATTATTCTTTGCATCTCATTGTCTGACATTGCAAGTAATTGTTTATAAACAGTCTTACTAAGCAATGAACTAGAAAGTACTGTAATACAGTTATTCCATCTGCTGCACAAAATGCTTTAGACCTAGTGATTTCCTTTCTGTAAAGCTTTATGGGTACTAAAATAAAAGTTTAAACATTCAATTTTTATTACATAGAAGTGTGTGTGTGTGTGTGTGTGTGTGTGTGTGTGTGAAAGTAAATATAACTAAATATAAGTAAAAAATAAAGAAAAATGGAGTATTATGAGTACATGGTTTCTGGATAATAGATAACATAACTGAATCAAATGTATAGCAAACTGTACACTTGACTTTCGTGTCTCCTATAATAATAATGACAATATATTATAAATACCTTTAAATAAAATGTAATTTACATGAATATATGGAGGTGGCATTCCAGTTAAATGAAAATCAGGATATTCATACTCCCTAAAACCTTCTGAATTATATTGGCTTAGAACCTTTTGTGAAATGAAGCATGTCTACCACTTAACATGTTCATAAACAAAATATTAGGTTATATTGGAAGTTTTTAATAGTGTTACCACTAGCACTATTTCAGTTTTCCCCTCCTGTGTTCCTATTGTGTTTGTGGGTTGTCTTCTGTTACTTTTGTCTAAACACTGATAAAATCACATATATCAACATGTACCACCAACATGACCTGAGATATAATCTTGCAGACAAAACTCTTCCTTCCTTAGATAATCATGGAAACAACTGCACTGGGAGAAAGTGGTGGTGTAACTCCACCCCCTTCCCCAAACATTCCAGGCCTGTATGACACGGTCTGCAATAGCCTTTTAGTTTGTGTTAGACAAACAGGAATATCAGTACATTTCGATAGATCCAAGACAAACTGTTCTCCCCGAATGTGACAGTTTATTATGTGTGTCCACTAACCTGATTTTTACCTATTTAAAGGAGAACAAAATATCAAGCCCCGGCAGATTTCGTTTCTGGTTCCTGGATGGTGATACCCAACTAGAAGCATGCACAATGGAACACAATTTCAGCCTGGTCTCCACTGTGCATGATCCAAGCTTTTCAGTGAACTGTAATTAGTGATGGGTGACATGATGGGTGACATTTTTTCGTCCATAGACTAATCTTTTGTAAAAAATGTTGCTTGTTTTGGATAAAAGTCATGCGACAAATACCCATTCAATTTAATGCATTTGGTGAATTTTTGCTGTTTTGTGAATTTTCAGCTAAGCAGGTCAGACCTATTTTAGGGAAGGCAACAATGTAGTTTAGGTGGAAGCAGAGGAACCCATGGGATCAGTTTAAAACCTACTAGTGGGAGTTGGAACCTCCTTTAATTTGGCCTTCAGTCTAATTTGCTATTGGAAGACCTATTCCAAATTATAGAGGTATAGCATGGGTACCAATATACAGCCACTTTAAAGAAATTCTCAACTTTAAGGGTTTTGTGATTTAGGTAGCACAGCAACTCATTTTATTCTTCTATTAGAATTAGTACATCTGTCATTAAGCAAGAAAAGAAATACATATGAATATAGAAGCTACAAAAAAATGTATGTCAATTAACTGAAAATATGCAACTGAGTTAGATAATTTTTCAGTATAGCTGAAAGTCGGTAATCTGTTTTGCCAGACCCCATGATGAACATAAAACTAACATGAATTCTGCTACTAATATCCCTTACCACCCAACAGCTAGTAGTATCCCAATGGGTTAACGTTTTAAGAATATGAAAGGGATGCGGATAACTGATCTTGTAATTGCTGGCAAAGCATGGACTACCCATCCATGAACAGTATTTATTTTAGGCCAGGAATAGCTGCCTAAATTACATTTTTTCTCAAGCAACAATATATATAGTCGGTATGGCATTTATTTGAATACATCCAATGATTTGTGTTTGGCTCTGTCCTATTAATCTGGAAATGTAGAATCTCTTCTGCAGTACTTTGAGATTTCTCAAGATAATGGAACTTTCTTATGCCACCTTAATAAGATGATATATGTAGAAATCACAAAGACAAATCAAAGCTTTAACAATGTGAGACTTTATTTTTTAAAGCCTTTCTTGCATTTCCAGACAGAAAATATAAGCCATAGCATTTGTGGGCAGCACCAAGCTTAAATTACAGGATAGACGATGCCAAAAGAATTTCCAGAGGTCTGATTTTCAGAGCAATACATTTAGGAAGCTTAAGATGAAGTTTTATTGTTGGCACCACCATGGCATTTTTTTTAGTAAAAGGCGTGCAATACACAGAGGCGTAAAATATCAGTAATATCAGTGTCTCTTAGCGCCAGAAATAAGTTCTTGGAAAAGCGATGCAGTTATTTAACAGACTTTCAAATAACATGTAAATCCTAAAGAAAACCAACTGCCTGCCTAAATACTGTAGCTTCTTTTAAACACTTTTCTTTGAGATGAAAAAAAAGGCAAGTTAAAAAGTAATTTTAATATTGACAGACTCCGACTTGAGACCAAATGATACCAGACGGAGGCCTGTTCTTGCCTTTGAACTGTAAGTACTGTTGAGCTTGTGTCAGGTGTGATGAAGTGAGTGCAAGTGTGACAAAGCCCAGCTACTTGTTTTCCTGTGCACCCTTGGATTTTGTCATTCATTGGCTTTATTTTATGCTTCCACAGAAAGGGAAAAAAATATAGGGGGGTGTTGAGATCCATTCACTTTTAACAGTACCATAAAATGATTTCAAGGACCTTTGGGGACATTATGTCGCCAAGACAACAGGAGAAAAAAATAACACAAAAGCCAAGCCATTTTGGCGCTTCATAAATCACTGGTGTCACTTCTGTATAACAACATCTCTTCCCTTGTACTCTACATTAGCTTTCCTTCTTTGCACAGCCTGGTAGATATGGCATGCAGAATGCAGCTGGTTTATCACTCAGGGCACTGTAAATGGAACATGGCTACATATGTCTGAACAGAAGTGCTCTGTTTGCAGATAAGCTGCTACAAACGCAAGTATCTGAGCTACTATATTTAGGATACAAGTGTAACCTGAAACGTATATGGTATCTACTTGGGATAAGCCCATTAAGACATTACAGAGGCTTTTGAGACTGTAGGTTTTTCAGTTGCAATTAGCAAACCAATAAATATGTGTGTGAATCTCATTATTGCAGCAACATTTCTATCTGCCTAATCCATCCAGGATTAACCGTGATGATGGATACGAACAGATCAGTGCTTGCTTGCTTTGTATTATAATTTAACTTTACGGACAGCAGGCAAGTGATTATGCTTTCTAATTGCAATGGATCGTGCTTTCATTTTGGGCAGTTTCTAAACAGGAGTCGTAAAGGTAAACACATGTTTTCAGTGGCTTAGTAATCCTCGCTTATTTGTTCAATGTTTTTACATTTTACACTGAAGAAAGGATTATGCAATTTTTCAGTCTTATTTAAGCAGCATGAAAGTCTCCAAAATACCTTACTGGGCTAACAACAGCCACAAGATTGAGTATTATTTGAGCCACTTGATTGTGAATGCTGAAGGGAACATTTACCTAGTTGTTGGGAGAAACAGATAATACTGTATGTAATGGTTTTAGCAAGTGATTAAAATCAAGTGATGGGCAGCTTCAATCATAATGGCTTACCTTCCAACAAACCTCTATACCCCCTTGTTGACTAAAGAATCATGGTGGTTGAACTAAACTGATGGTACACCAACAACTGAAGAGTTGGCAAGTCTTGGGCAGCATTGATCATAAAGGCTTACCTTCCAACATACTTCTATGCCCTATAGTTCACTAAACAAACATGGTTGATGAGAGAGAAAACCAACTGTACACCATTGGTTCAGGTAAAGTAGGCAAATAATAGGCAGCAATAATCATAAAAGCTTGCTTCTTACATAACTGTATATCCTATAGTTGATTTAACAACCATGGTTGATTAGAGGAACTGACTGTACACCATTGGTTTAGGGGGAGTAGGCAAGTGATGGGATGTGCCCCTAGTTGAGCATGTTATTAGAACCCCCCCATTTGACAAAAGAAACATATCTCATAATACAGATTTTATCTGACAAGTGATTTGATGACTTTTAACCCAAACTATTTCCTCTAAACTTAATCTTAAATTAATCTATTTTAAGATTGTGACTTTTAACCCTGGCCAAGGTTCTGTATGCATTTATACCTGTATAGCTGTATCTACTTAAATCAGCATTATATTCGCAAGGCCTGTGATTCTCATTTGGCCATATGAGGTTGGATTATCTGGTCACCCCAAATTCCCACTGCCTACTGTTGCTTTCACCCACAGATGAATAGCACCCACCAGCAGGGATGGGCGAATTTGACCCGTTTCGTTTCGCCAAAAATTCGCCGCCGGCGAAATGTCGCAGACGCCCATTAAAGTCTATGGGCGTCAAAAAAAATTTGTTCGCGCGGCGAAATTATTTTGTTGCGCTTCTTTTTTTTTTTTGACGCACGTCTCCATACAAGTCTATGGGCGTCATTTTTTCGGCGAAACGAGGCGAAAAAATTCGCCCATCCCTACCCACCAGCCCTCTCTGTGTCTTGCACCCCATGGTCAGCCAGAAACTCAACTCTTTGGCTTATACCACAAGTGGATATTTGTAGCTGCTACTTCGTAGTTGGCATGTTTCCTAAAGGGGCTTTAACTACTACTTGCCGAATGGAAAACAATGAAACCTGTTTCTAGCCCTCTAACAGTAGCAGTTACATAAGCCTTAAAATTTCAAAAAACTCGCCAAGATGAAAAAGTTGCCACAAGAAAAACACCCATTGACTTTAATGAATTTTGAGTGAGAAAAATTGTTGCATGCGTAAGAAATTGCTGCACGTAAAAAAATATTTGCCTTCAATGTGTTTTGCAAATTTTTGCAGTTTTTTTCGAAACAGATTTGCTCATCACTACTGAAAACTAAATGCAGTTATTTACTGGATATCTATCATTTTTATCACAGATGATATGGTGTGTTTTACTGTACTAAGGGGGTTGTGATTTAATTGTCTTTATTCGTAATAAATATTTTTATTTTGACAAAGCTTTCATTTTTTAAAAATGCATTTATGTAGTTTAGATTAGGCTGAGAATAAACTAGTATATATGAGCCTCTAGTTAGGATGCAATCTGCTGCTTACCAAGTCTAGTGCTTGTTTTTTACAAGCTTGATGTTGAGCTCAGAATGCTTAAGGGCGCTCCCTTCTCCTTTATTTCTCTATTAAAATTAATCCCCTTTGATGACAAATTAGACTTTAACAGGCATTATGATAGCCAATGAAAATAGTCTACACGTTTCACTGCTGAAAAGAAACATATTTATAGTGTAAAACAGTATTATGATCAACTGAAATGACCAGAGTTCCTTATCATCACCATCATCATCATCATCATTTATTTATATAGCGCTGTCAAGATACGCAGTGCTTTACTGCAGTTATAGCAAACAGGGAATAAATGGTGGATAACAGACAAGGATTACAGAGTACAATAGGGTTTACAAACTAAAAGGTTAGGGTACAATTGAACATTAGGATTGTATAAACACTTTGTCATTCTTATTTCACCCCCTCAAAATCATTCTGCCCACAAGAAATAAAAAATGACTGTGGTTGGTTATTGTTACCCCAACATCCATCTGAAATGTAATCAGCAGGAGACTATGGTCTAAAAACAAGTCATATGTAAGAGCCAGGATATTTGCTTGCACATATGCATGGTTAATAAAATAAAACTTGATTTAGTTATAAACAACACAAGGGGGTTTCCTGCTCAAATTACAGACTTGGCGGTAACCCTAGCAACCAATAAATGATGTGATAAGGATGTTTGCCAACCTGTTAGCAAAGAAAGTTTAAAAACGCATAAAAGTGACAAGAAAGCCTTTTAAGAGATTAGTGTAAACTGCTAAAATTGCCTTGGGTTACAGTTTTCATAGCCAACAAAGGAACGAGGCCTCACATGTATATTCAATGTATGGGAGAGGTGAAACACAGGCAGGTGAGTTTAACCCATTCATATTCATTATAACGACTACAAGTTTACCAAATAAACTGCAATCAATAAAATGCTTGCTGCATCTTTAAAAGAGAATGAACCCCTTACAGTGTCCCTTTGTCTTATATCCCAATGTCCCTATCACACCTAGATTTTGGGAAGAGTAACACAGTGTAGAAACCTCATTGTGCTACTTTCCAATGTGTAAGGAGAATGGGGCATTATGGGGCAGAGTTGGTGCAGTTCAGGAAATTAAATGGAGGGCTCTCCAGGGACACTACCTTTCATTCTCCTTTAAATCGGCCATAGTGGCATAATTAAGGCATACCTCCTAACTGTCCCGTTTTTTGCAGGACAGTTCCAATTTTGATAGCTCAACCAGCTGTCCCGGATTGTTACTGAAATGTCCCGACTTTTTCTTTGATCTCCTGCACTGAACAGCCACAAAAAGATACAAAGTTTCTAAAAAGTAATTGGCTTTTGGCAGAGAGCCCAGAATACGTGGCAGGTGCACTAAGATACTTTTGAAACAATTAAAGTTAAGCAAAGAAACAATTGTAGCAATTAAAGATAAGCAGGTCTCTTGGGGGAAACGGACTTGCAGCTTAAAGGGCAAGTCACCTTCATTAACAAAACTGTAATAACATATAAAAACCACAGAAATTTGTTCAAATTTTCATAACCTGACAAATTTTGCAAAATGAACATGGTAATTGGGGGGGGGGGTGTAGCCACAAAAATGGGAGTAGTCAAAAAAAATTGCAGCGCACAGCAGGCAAATCTTTTTCTCCCTCTTTCTATTTCCAAAATGTTGGGACGTATGTAAAGGGGCAGATCCCACTAGCACTGCGATTTTCCTCAATTCGATGGTGGTGATGGGGGCTTGAAAACTATTATTTTTGCAAGGGGCCTGGGCCCTCTCCTTGCCCCACATATACTAATAAAAGTGTACAAAATAAAGTTTCCTTGGGGTAATGGCATACAGCTAAGTGCAGTATATGGCATCACCCTTAAAGAAATAATATCTAAATCTATATTCTGTGTATATACTCTATATACTTCTGTTCCTGAGCAGGCAAAGACTGCTGGGAAATTCAGCATTACATTGGCCTATTCACACTCCATTGAGACTGCTAGGAGGCAATGGGGCAGAATTAAAAGACCCCAACATGTTTATTTTCCATAAATAAAATGCCCCTTGTCTGTTTGGTGTAAAAACATTCAATAAAAGCCAAAAGCTTTCTTATTCTAAAGCATAAATCTGTTGTTTCCTGGTAATAACTTCAGTAAGAACAAAATAAAAGCAACGGAACAAAAAGGCCATTACAAATAATTCCATGTTTTTATGGAAAAGACATCTGGTTCATCGCATCTTCCTTTTGTATTAGGCTACAGTGTTATTAGGAAAATTGTCTATTTTTCAATTAACACAACATTAATTAGACTGGCAGAGTTTGGAATATATCAGTCCAAGGGCCTTCATGGTGTACTAATGGGAAGAATACTAAAGAATTGCTTTTTTTTTGTTGTTGCTAAATTATTAAGTAAACAAACTTTTAGGGTAAAGAGAATGATGATTATTATCACTAGACATATGGGCATTTACCAAACGTAATAATTCCTACATCCCCTGACAGTCCATATTCAAATATTCAAAATCCCTCTTCCACTATGCCATATCAGGCCACATCCAACCAGACCCAAATTTCCATTAAACCCCTCCCAATTTCGGAAACACCAGATTTATATTTAGGGATCTTACATGAGTCCTGCATTCTCCTGAGATTGCGATGCTAAAAATAGCAATAAGTATCAGTAGTGTTGCCACCTTTTAAACTGGTGGAAAATGGCCTGGGGGTGGGGCAGATGACATTGGGGGGGCAGGACAGTGACGTCAGGGGTTGGCAGATGAAGTCTGGGCCGGGCTGATATCACGACGATCAGCGATTGGCTGATTGCCATGTCATTAACTTCAATGTCCCGTCTGGACTAATTTGGAAATTTGGAGGCACTTTTCAGACAGGCTTTCCAAAAACTGAGCTGTCCAGGTGAAATCAGATGCAATGTACACATTGCAATAGTTACTTTCATGCAAATTTCCTAAAAACATAAAGAAAGAAAAAAATTTTTTCATTGGACTTAATCATATCTGTTTTCTATTCTAACAATCCATTGAAATAACCGAATTAAAACTTGCACCCAGCACAGTGCTGCAACAGCAGCCACAGACTGGAACGACACATGGAGAATATAATCAATGCACGCGCTTTTAATTCCGCGCTGACTGCTCCCTCCGATATTTGCTTTTCCACTGATGTGTCATTCACCATTAAACTACTAATTAGAATATCCCGGTGATTCAGCAGAGACAATAAGGTTTTATTGATCAAAGCCTCCCTCTAATAGCGGCAAATACAGGGAAACAGTAACACAAACACATTTCATATTATATATATGAAACCTTCATCATTGTGATACTCAGGCCATGCACTTAGTAATGTGTGATGATGTCACTGCCAGTCTTCATCTTCATTGCCAGATACAAGTTTTCGACTTGTTATACCTATAAATCAGAATTTCTCAGCCTACGCCTCCTGCCTACAGTGCAGATGTTCCCCATCACTTTGTTAAAACATAGGTGAATAAATTAGAGCCGTGAGAATTCCAGTAGGATGACAGGAAGGCCATCTGCTCTTATCTACCAGAACTAGAACTCTCTGAAGAGGACCAGGCTGGTCTCCATTGATCATAAATGCAACAGAGATTTAATGATTACTGCCTACAAGACTATACCAAAGCAATGACTTAATAGTGGTTAATGTATTCAACTTTTCCTTAGCCACAGTGGGATCGGAATGAGCTGGGAATAACGGATCACATTACTATTGTCTGCATTTCAACAAGTTGATCTGTAATTTCAACTAAACAAGGCCAGACATTTTAACTTGAAAGCACACAATAAATACCACAAAGAGTATAATGTATATTTTGGAAAAAAGATACCTTTCAGCCGGGAGCAGGCAAGGCAAATTTCGTCATGTATTGTGTTATGTTATGCTAGAGCTTGCAATACATCTACAGGTTTTGTTAGGCAGTTTGGCCTGTTTTGACCATATGGCTTGGCTATTTGGGCATATTTGGGCATAAATTCATGGGCAGGGGTAATACATACAGTAACAAAGACTCCTATCACATTGCAAACTGGCTTGCCTTCATGTGAAGTATAATACAGGTATGGGATCCATTATCTGGAAACCTGTTACAGCAAAGCCATCTTCGACAGGCTCCATTTCAATCAAATAATTCCAGTTTAAAAATTATTTATTTTTCATCTGCAATAATAAAGTAGTATCTTGTGTTAATTCCAACTAAGAAATAACGTATCCTTATTGGAGGCAAAACAATACTATTGGGTTTATTTAATGTTTAATTATTTTTCGCAGAATTAAGGTATGAAGATCAAAATGATATAAAGACCCCTTATCCAGAAAACACCAGGTCCCAAGCATTCTGGATAACGGGTTTGATGCCTGTATAGACAATGTTTAGAACGTTATGTTGTAAAGTTTGCTACAGGTTTAGTCTCACATAGCAACCAATCAGCCATTAGCATTTATGGCATATCTGTTTATAAATATTATAAATATCTTATTGGCTGCTGTGGGTTACTGCACCTGGACAAATGTAGTGCCTATTATTATATATGTGGGCATATTTTATAAATAATTGTATGTAACAGAGCAGTCCAAATCTACATATTTTGCAGAGAAAAGCCTGATTCACTCTGACAGTACTATGTTGGCCATAAATGCACTGATCTTGTGTAGGGTTGACCCAGACAGCCTAGTTTTTTTAAAGGCTGCCCAGGTCAGAATTCCGTGTTTGACGATTTGATTGGCCAATTGCCATATCATAGCCCAGTCCCTGACAGCACGTCCCCCTAGTGTGTCACAGCTCCGCCCCTGTTATATCATGTCCCCGCCCCCTACCAAGAGTCAGATCGGACAAAAGTGGCAACCCTAATCGGGTATGATGCCTCCTGCTAACAGTGGTATAAATATAGAGGAAGCTGCTTCCTCTATAGCTGAAAAGACTATTCCCCTCCCCAGCTGCTCTCTTCTCTGTGGGGGGGGGGGAAGTGGGATGCACATGGGTGGAATCTCCATGTGCTGGGCCCACCAACACACTAGTTACACCATTGCTTGCTATTGTGGAGCTGCAACTCCTCTTCCCTTTATGTGCCAATGTACCATATTCACTTTCTAAAGTGTTAAACCTGCCCCATACCCTAAGTACAAGGATATCACACAAGATCAATGCTCCACCATACACATACCAATAATGGTACAAAACAAATATAACTGTTATGTGTATGGTCAGCCCAATGAATAAGTTTCCTGCTATATGTCCTTACTTCTATTCTCTTCTATTTGTTGCTCCCGCCTTTTTTTTTTTTACATTTTTTACAAGAAAACACCCTAATGTTTACTACACTAGTTTTCACAAGAATAATTAAGAAAAAGGTGCTTTTCAAAAAAAAAAAGATTTTAAGCCTTTTTTTTTTTTTTTTTTTATAAATGCATATGCTAGTCTGTTTCACTGCAATTCCATGTAATAACTGCAGGTGATACTTTTTGGATTAAGCTGTTAATGTAGGTCTCTATTGTCATATCCCTGCAGATAGAAAGAAAGCCTGTGCTTCCTTTACTGCGTTATGATGGAAGGATAAAATTGCTTAAAGGGCCATTAAAATAATATTGCTTATCTATGAGCAAGCGGCTGCAGGGCTGATATCGCTAGTGAAAGGTTGCTGCTATATAAACACTTGCGGTACATCTAAGTGGCGAGGAGGTTGTGTTTTGATAACCACAGGGGATTGTACAATCACACCCACACTCACACAGAGTCTGCCGATTACCCCTGCTGTTCTTTTGTGTCAGACACTCTGCAGCATATGTACAATAAATGCCAAGTGTCCTTTCTTTCTTCCAGGTGGGATGGCTGCTCATGGAATCTAGGCCAAACCTGTATCATGTACCTGACATTTTTATTTCCTAAAGAAAAAGTATTAAAGTGGTGCATGCTGTGACCATATCATGACAAAAACCAAACAACATTTTGTTACATACTAGGTAGATGTTCAAGGCACATCCCCACCTCCCCCATGCAGGGTCAGACTAGAGCCTTGGGGGCTCACCGAGGCTGCAAAATGAAGGGCCCTCCTGGTAGCCCAGGGGCCCCCTCCCAACATCCAAACTCCCAGCCATGGTGCGCAAACACTGCGGCGTCACATCTTGTCTTTATGATCCCACCAGCCCTGTCCGACCCTGCCCCTGTGTAATAAACTAAGTTTGCCCAGATGAACTTATAGCAACCAATAATATGTTTGCTAATTTGCATCCCTAAGTACTAGGAATTCAGACGAATCCAAATTCCACCTTTAAATAAACTTTTAGTATGCTATAGAACAGTGGTCCCCAACCAGTCACTCACAAGCAACAAGTTGTTCCCAGTGGCCTCAAAGCAGGTGCTTATTTATAAAATTCCAGGCTTGGAGGCAAGTTTTGGTTCCATAAAAGACAGAGGCTCCTGTAGGCTTCTAATCCACAAAGAGCAACTGAATAGGCAATCAGATCCTTTATCTGGCACCTGAGGAACATTCTTCATGCTTGTGTTACTCCCCAACTCCCAGTTTAAAAAAGGTTGGAGACCCCTGCTACAGAATATACTACTGCCCTTTTCTACAGACCACAGCAGCAAACACACTATTGCTCTGAGAGGTTACAATATTATTATAATGTTATCGTTACTGGTACTTTTTATTACCTCATCTTTCATATTCCGTTCTCTCATTCAGACAATGTCTTGCTGATAGGGTATACCTTAGAAACAGAGAGTTGCTCCACATCTAAATAATTCAAAAAGCAGAAAAAATAACTAAATAAAAAAAGACGTCTGTCTGCCTGTCACTGTCTGCATCAGACCAAAAGGTCATTTGTAGATTTACTATCATAGTTGTAGACTTAATGAAACTGAAAGATGACAAATGTACTATGAAAGCACTGAGCAATAACAAAAATATATGCCATATGCATCCAAAGGAGTCCTAGGGCAGAAAGCAGGTTCAGGGACAGAATAGCAGTCCTAGTGTCATGTAAATACAAGTCATTAAGAGATGTGGCCCCAAGCTGTGATATGATATTATGATAAGGGCACGGAAATAAAAAAAAAGCACATAAAAAAACAAGACACAAGGACCTGGGGGGAAAAGAATAGGTGTGGAAATGATTTTCTGTGCAAAATAATCTGGATGCGGCAGATTTAAAGATACACAGAAACAAAAATCTACTCTGGTCTGGAATAAAGAGTGCATTCAAGATTCCATGGGACATGGAAGTGGAGTGCAAGGGCTGTGAGCAAGGACATTTTTCTAAAGAACTGTAGGAAATTCCATGTTACAAAAGCATCTGGAAAGAACACACTGGTATTGTTGATCTCACAGCACCTTTCAGACACTGGGACCTGTAATTTCATAACATAATTGAATATTACATTTTTTTTTAACATGGGAACAGTTAAATCTGCACCAACTGTCATTAATCTGCCACTATTGACAAGTCACCATTAGTTGAAGCTAATAATGGGTGAATTTGTCCCCTTTTGCCAATAAAATTGCCAAATCATGAAACGGTAACAAATTTGTGAACACTTTTAAGTCAATGGACATTTTTTGTGTAAAAAATGGCGAGGGGGGGGGTTTATATGCAAAATACAAAGTCAATGGGAATTTTATCACTGCAGTTTTTTGCTGGAAAATCCATGCCTGGTAAAAAGTATTACTATTCACTAGTTAAAGAAGGTAAACAACAGGATTAGAGTCACAGGGACAAATTTACTAAGGGGGCAAAGTGGGCTTCGCTAGTGAAAATTCAACAAAATGACAATTGGCAGGGAAATTGCCAATTTACTAAAAGGCGAAGAGGACAAGCGCTAAAAAAGTTTTGCTGCCCTTTTGCCTTGCAAGTTTTTGCTCAGGCGAACAATCGTTATGATGCAATTTCATCAAAGTGCGAACTTTCCATACATTACCCTTTTCGCCAGACTCTGTTTCGCCAGGTTATACCAGGCGAATTGATAAAATAAAGCTACAACCGCCTCAATCTTACATCAGTGACATCATATCCTGTATGCAAAAAGTCAAAAAAAGACAAAACGCTGGAGTTTCTTTCATATTTTAAATTTGGATTATGTTTAAAAGTTGTAACTGTTAAATGTATTTTTCTGAGATTTTTTTTTAACCATTTGAAGCTCATTCTACATTTGTTTTAGGGTGGGCTTATGTCTGGGACAAAAGAGGATCTCTTTTGTATTTATTTTGATTTAATAAGTGGTCACTTCCAGCAATTTCACCAACATCTCTGCTTCGTCCTTTAGTAAATTTGCCTCAAAGATTGGACAACCCTGAAACCCTAGGGAGTAGGTATGTCTTTGCACACAGTCAGTATACAGTATATCTAAGCTTTAAATCAGTTAGGGCCCCCACATGGCCTTCTATGCTCCCAGGCCTCCAGCAACATCTCTTATCTCTCATTAGATGTAGAGGTTTGCTTTACCTTTGAGAACATTTACAAAGGGCTGAAGCAAAGAGGAAATATCATTCCATTCGCCTCTCAGATGCAGCAAAGTGATTGCTGTGAGCAGCTCAATATCTGAGCACTTGAAACGCTCTGTTACATATTAGGGGTACATAGTAATGGTACAACATATTAGATGGTTTCTGCTTTGCAGACCTACAGGGACCCATCACTTCAGAATACTTTAACAGCTGATATGACAAAGACGTCCATTACCTAAATGGACAGCACTCTCTATTGATCGGCTCACCACTTAGCAGTACCATTTGTCATCATACAGCCCGCTGGAATATGTTTGCGGGTTACAGAGGGGAGGAGTCTGACTCAGGTAACACAGGTGGTTAATAACGTGGCGCAAGGTGAAAGCATGAAAGCAGAACATTAAGATTCACAACAATGGCTAGATATTTTCATACACTTGTCTAGGAAGTGCATCGAGAGGTTATGGATTTTGTATTGCTTTTCAGATAAACTGCAGCTCAATATACTCTCTTTTACATAATCCATTTACTTAAGACAACTACAACAACATTAAAGAGAAAAACAATATGTTACCCACTGCAGGGAAGTAATACAATATAGTGATTTAGAAGGAATGATGGTGTTTTACTTCCTTACTATTTGATCTGGAAAATGGAGAAAATATCCATTGGTCTTAGTTCTTCTTAATGATTTTGCTAATGATTTGTATGATATTGGTCTGAAATCGACAATGGTATCAAACAGGAACAGCTATAAAATTATAGGGGAAAATGCAAACTACAGGATCCAATCAGCATTTACAATATATCAATAGTCCATCAAATTCGTTTCCCCCCTTTGCATATACATAGAATACACAGGTACATATAAAATGAAAATATTGATATTCTACTATTCATACGAAAGATCCAATAAAAATAATCATAGGGATATTATTATTATTATTTAGTTGTACAGATATTCTATCCCCCCCCCAGTTTCTTTCTTATTTTCTTGCTAAACCAGTATTCAAAACTGCTATATAATTGTTTGTTTTAGAACATATAAAAATTGTAATAAATTAAACATGCATTTTCTAATCTCCGATACCTTCTTTTTTCATTGCTGTTTTACCTTAGTACCTAAATACCTTAGTACCTAAATACCACAAGGTATTTTTATTTATTTTTTAAAGCACAAGGTAAATCTATTGCACAGTTTAATCTATTGAGTTTCAGCAGTTACATGTTTCATGGTCCATTGCCATACCTCCCAACATTTTGGAAGTAAAAAGAGGGACTTTTTTCGCACACAGCGCAGTGATTTGTTGACCACGCCCCTTTATGTGACCACACCCCCTAATTACCATGTTCATTTTACAAAATTTGGCAGGTTATGAAAGTTTGAAAATAATTCTCCTTATCTAACCTGTTTTTTTGTGTCTCAAAATTGTTACAAAGTATCTTATTTGCACCTGTTAGCTGTTCTGCGCTCTCTGCTAAACGCCAATTAAGTTAGAAACTTTGTTTCTTTTTCTGGCTGTTCAGTGCAGAGAAAATAGGGACTTTCCAGTACAAATGAGGGTTTGCAGGTTGAGCTATCAAAAGAGGGACTGTCCCTCTTTTGGGAGGTTGGGAGGTGTTGTCACGACCGGTCTCGGCTCAGCTTCAACAGTAGTGTGACCACCGTTGGGCTTCGGGAGGAGCCCTCAGCTTACTTGGGTGCCACCTGGACTTAACGAGGGGTGCAAGGCGAGATGTTCTGGCTGGCAAAGGGGCACTGCTGGTAGGAAAGTCTTTTTGGGCCGAAGGTCACGGTACAAAGGATTAGGCAGAAGGATGGTCAGACAGGCTGGGTCGAGGCAGGCAGAGAATAAACGTAGTCCGGCAGGCAAGGGTCAAACCAGGAAGTCAATCAGAGGGTTAATCAAAAGAGGTAGTCGGTAATCAGGCAAGGGTCAGGATCCAGAAGTCAGAACAGTCAAAAGCCAGGCAGGGGTCACAACAGGAATCACAAACAGGTTCAGACAGAAATAGCTTAAGCTCAGAAGCACCAGGAACAAATCCTATCACGGGCAACTTGTCAGCAGACAGAATGGGCTTAAATACTGTTTGAATTTCGCGCCTTTGCGCGCTGACGTCATACGCCGGCGCCTTTTACATGGAAGGAGGCACGCCGCGCGCGCGCCCTATAGAGGAGCCAGCGCCAACGAAAACACGCTGGCACGGTTAGGAAGATGAATGGTGCGGCGGGCGTCCCCGCCGATGGCGCGGCAGACGACCCCGCCGCACAGGTACCCTTACAGGTATGCATTGCTCATAGCCAGACCTTCATAAATCAAACCATTATACCCAAAGATACAAAGAAGAGTACATATTTGAGGATTTTCTTTTGGATAATAAACAACTAAAAGAAATATAGCTTACTGGAAAACTTTATTTATAACTTCATAGACCCCAGCATTCTTAAGTTAATCATTTGGGCATATATCAGTTCTTTGATCTGGCCCAAAAATTAAAGCTGCATCACATTTTGACTGATCTTTAGATGAAGTGTTTATCTATAAATGTTACAAATAGGTTGTTCCCCAATACTGTGTATTATTAATAGTTTGCTTTTATAAGCTACCATAAACAATACATAGTCTGGGCTGGTTACACACATAGGGAGCTGTCAGCTTCTGATGCTGATGCAATGGTGGACATGACCTCAGTGGACATGATGTGGCACAAATAAACAAACCCCTCCATAAACCATTGGAACAGTGCTGTGCGTGGCTGACGTCACTGAGCATGTGCACATCAGATTTTCATCTGCAAATCGTCAAAATAATCGGAAACTGGGGGAATGCAGAAGGGCGACGGGAGAACAAATCGGAAAATCTGGTTACTCCAGATTGACAGCTCTGCACATGATGATCATGTCAATTAAATAGGCTTATATACCTCAGTTACAAATAATGTAACCAATCAGTACTGGTACAGGTATCAGACCCATTATCCGGAAAGATCAGAATTACGGAAATAACATCTCCCATAGACTCCATTTTAGCCAAGTTAAAACATGATTTTCTTTTTTCTCTGTAAAAAAAAACCAGCACATTGTACTTGATTCAAACTAAGTTATAATTAACCCTTTAAGTGCCAGCAGAATTTCACATTTTGGTTACGCGAAATGCCAGCCGTTTTTGAAACATTTTGTGCTCTCTCACTTTAGGGGCATTTTCTGAGGGGAAACCTATAGTTTACCTAGGAAAACTATACATTGTTTTTTTCGGTAGAAACTGAGCTTTCTAAATCTGCCTGAGTTTTCATGTATTTCCAACTGTGCAAAAAAATTTATAGTGCTAAATACCAAAAAAAAAAGAAAAATTACCATTTTTCATCGTATATCAATTTATACCAGAAAAATATTTCATTTTAGGGATGAAAATCCAACTGATTTGGAAAGCCTTATGTCTCTCGAACGTGCCAATACCAGATATGTATAGTTTTAGGGAGATTTAGGATTTCTGTACAGCAAAAACTCCCGGCAGTATATTACCGAATTTTGAAAGCATTAAGGCAGAAAACGGCATGCTTTAGATTCCAAGGCAAAAAATCCTGAAACCGTAGGTTTACCCCAGAAAACCATACATTTTTGAAAAGTACACATTCTGCCGATTACAAAATGGGTAACTATGTCTCTCTACTCCCAACTACCAAACATAAAAGCTTGTCTGAACATAGCGGTTTTTCAAAAAAAAATTCAAAATTCTGAAAAATCATTTCAAAGGTTTTATTTTGCTGCTCCGCATATCCCAAACTATATTAGGTACCAAGAAAAAGCACCTGAAATATGATTGCTAGGGGTCCACTGAACAGTTTGATACCCATTATGCATAGGTTTACCAAAGTATCTGGCATTTAGAGACACCAATATGAAGTTAGCACATCCAAATTGTTCAGGACTTTACTTCAGCTACTGAGAAATCAACACATTGACTGCATTTTTTGTGGGGTAAAAACACAGAAATATATGTTTACCCCCCAAACGCATATATTTTTGGAAAGTACACATTCTACTGAATCTAAAATGGGTACCCATGCCTTTCTGCTCCAAACTACTGAGTCGCAAGGCTTTCCCAAAATTGTCGGTTTTGGTGAAATATCTGAAAATTGCCTCAAACCTTCAACTTCCCAGCACCATATCGCCCATGTATCATTACGTACTAAGAAAAAGCACCCTAAATATGATTGCCAGGGTTCCTCTGAACATTTTGGTGGTCATTGTTCATAAGTTTACCAAAGTATCTGGCATTTAGAGGCCCCAAAATGAAGTTAGCGCATACAAACAGTCCCGTGGGTAACTTCAGCCAATGAAAGATCAACACATTGACTGCATTTTTGTGGGGTAAAAACACAGAAATATATGTTTACCCCCCAAAACCCATATATTTTTGGAAAGTACACATTCTACCGAATCTAAAATGGGTACCCATGCCTTTCTGCTCCAAACTACTGAGTCGCAAGGCTTTCCCACAATTGTCGGTTTTGGTGAAATATCTGAAAATTGCCTCAAAGCTTCAACTTCTCAGCACCATATCACCCGTGTATCGTTACGCACCAAGAAAAAGCACCCTAAATATGATTGCCAGGGTTCCTCCAAACAATTTGGTGGCCATTGTTCATAGGTTTACCAAAGTATCTGGCATTTAGAGGCCTCAAAATGAAGTTAGCGCATACAAATAGTTCTGTGGGTAACTTCATCTAATGAAAAATCAACACATTGACTGCATTTTTGTGGGGTAAAAACACAGAAATATATGTTTACCCCCCAAACCCATATATTTGTGGAAAGTACACATTCTACTGAATCTAAAATGGGTACCCATGCCTTTCTGCTCCAAACTACTGAGTCGCAAGGCTTTCCCAAAGTTGTCGGTTTTGGTGAAATATCTGAAAATTGCCTCAAAGCTTCAACTTCCCAGCACCATATCACCCATGTGTCATTACGTACTAAGAAAAAGCACCCTAAATATGATTGCCAGGGTTCCTCTGAACATTTTGGTGGCCATTGTTCATAAGTTTACCAAAGTATCTGGCATTTAGAGGCCCCAAAATGAAGTTAGCGCATACAAACAGTCCCGTGGGTAACTTCAGCTAATGAAAAATCAACACATTGACTGCATTTTTGTGGGGTAAAAACACAGAAATATATGTTTACCCCCCAAAACCCATATATTTTTGGAAAGTACACATTCTACAGAATCTAAAATGGGTACCCATGCCTTTCTGCTCCAAACTACTGAGTCGCAAGGCTTTCCCACAATTGTCGGTTTTGGTGAAATATCTGAAAATTGCCTCAAAGCTTCAACTTCTCAGCACCATATCACCCATGTATCGTTATGCACCAAGAAAAAGCACCCTAAATATGATTGCCAGGGTTCCTCCGAACAGTTTGGTGGCCATTGTTCATAGGTTTACCAAAGTATCTGGCATTTAGAGGCCCCAAAATGAAGTTAGTGCATACAAATAGTCCTGTGGGTAACTTCAGCTAATGAAAGATCAACACATTGACTGCATTTTTGTGGGGTAAAAACACAGAAATATATGTTTACCCCCCAAACCCATACATTTTTGGAAAGTACACATTCTACAGAATCTAAAATGGGTACACATGCCTTATTGCTCCAAACTACTGAGTCGCCAGGCTTTCCCAAAGTTGTCGGTTTTGGTGAAATATCTGAAAATTGCCTCAAAGCTTCAACTTCCCAGCACCATATCACCCATGTGTCATTACGTACTAAGAAAAAACACCCTAAATATGATTGCCAGGGTTCCTCTGAACATTTTGGTGGCCATTGTTCATAAGTTTACCAAAGTATCTGGCATTTAGAGGCCCCAAAATGAAGTTAGCGCATACAAACAGTCCCGTGGGTAACTTCAGCTAATGAAAAATCAACACATTGACTGCATTTTTGTGGGGTAAAAACACAGAAATATATGTTTACCCCCCAAAACCCATATATTTTTGGAAAGTACACATTCTACAGAATCTAAAATGGGTACCCATGCCTTTCTGCTCCAAACTACTGAGTCGCAAGGCTTTGCCAAATTTGGCGGTTTTGGTGAAATATCTGGAAATTGCCTCAAAGCTTCAACTTTCCAGCATCGTATTGTCCATGTATCATTACCAGCATAAAGCATCCTAAATATAAACATAGGGGTCTACTAAACAGTTTGATGCCCAATATGCATAGATATACCAAACTATGTGGCGCACAGAGTCCCCCAAATGACAATATGTATAGACATTTTCACGGCTGACGCGCTGGCTGCTGCAATATAACCACCCGGTGTGTGTATTATGCGACATTAGACCACCTAACAGTACAGAGACCCCAGAAAACCATATATTTTCAGAAAGTACACATTCTGACGAATCCAATATGGGTAAATAAGTGTTTCTACTGCATACTGCCAAACTGCAAAGCAATGCTGAACATAACGGTTTTTATCAAATTTCTGAAAATTGTCACAAAGCTTGAATTTTACCCCATTATATGCCCCACATTTCGTAACTTATCAGCATAAAACATCCTAAATATGAACGCCAGGGGTCTACTGAACACTTTGATGCCCAATATGCATAGATATACCAAACTATGCGGCGCACAGAGACCCCCAAATGACAATAGTGTATATATATTTTCACGGCTGACGCGCGCTGGCTGCTGCAATATGAGCACCTGGTGTGTGTAATATGCGACATTAGACCCCCCTAACAGTACAGAGACCCCAGAAAACCATATATTTTCAGAAAGTACACATTCTGACGAATCCAATATGGGTAAATATGTGTTCCTACTGCAAACTGCCAAACTGCAAAGCAATGCTGAACGTAACGGTTTTTATCAAATTTCTGAAAATCGTCACAAAGCTTGAATTTTACCCCATTATATGCCCCACATTTCGTAACTTATCAGCATAAAACATCCTAAATATGAACGCCAGGGGTCTACCGAACACTTTGATGCCCAGTATGCATAGATATACCAAACTATGTGGCGCACAGAGACCCCCAAATGACAATAGTGTATATACATTTTCACGGCTGATGCGCTGGCTGCTGCAATATAAGCACATGGTGTGTGCATTATGCAACATTAGACCCCCCTAACAGTACAGAGACCCCAGAAAACCATATATTTTCAGAAAGTACACATTCTGACGAATCCAATATGGGTAAATAAGTGTTTTTACTGCAAACTGCCAAACTGCAAAGCAATGCTGAACATAACGGTTTTTATCAAATTTCTGAAAATTGTCAGAAAGCTTGAATTTTACCCCATTATATGCCACACATTTCGTAACGTATCAGCATAAAACATCCTAAATATGAACGCCAGGGGTCTACTGAACACTTTGATGCCCAATATGCATAGATATACTAAACTATGTGGCGCACAGAGACCCCCAAATGACAATAGTGTATATACATTTTCACGGCTGACGCGCTGGCTGCTGCAATATGAGCACCTGGTGTGTGTATTATGCGACATTAGACCCCCCTAAAAGTACAGAGACCCCAGAAAACCATATATTTTCAGAAAGTACACATTCTGACGAATCCAATATGGGTAAATAAGTGTTTCTACTGCAAACTGCCAAACTGCAAATCAATGCTGAACGTAACGGTTTTTATCAAATTTCTGAAAATTGTCACAAAGCTTGAATTTTACCCCATTATATGCCCCACATTTCGTAACTTATCAGCATAAAACATCCTAAATATGAACGCCAGGGGTCTACTGAACACTTTGATGCCCAATATGCATAGATATACCAAACTATGTGGCGCACAGAGACCCCCAAATGACAATAGTGTATATACATTTTCACGGCTGACGCCCTGGCTGCTGCAATATAAGCACCTGGTGTGTGTATTATGCGACATTAGACCCCCCTAACAGTACAGAGACCCCAGAAAACCATATATTTTCAGAAAGTACACATTCTGACGAATCCAATATGGGTAAATATGTGTTTCTACTGCAAACTGCCAAACTGCAAAGCAATGCTGAACATAACGGTTTTTATCAAATTTTTGAAAATCGTCAGAAAGATTGAATTTTACCCCATTATATGCCCCTACATTTCGTAACGTATGAGCATAAAACATCCTAAATATGAACGCCAGGGGTCTACTGAACACTTTGATGCCCAATATGCATAGATATACCAAACTATGCGGCGCACAGAGACCACCAAATGACAATAGTGTATATACATTTTCACAGCTGACGCGCTGGCTGCTGCAATATAAGCACCTCGTGTGTGTATTATGCGACATTAGATCCCCCTAACAGTACAGAGACCCCAGAAAACCATATATTTTCAGAAAGTACACATTCTGACGAATCCAATATGGGTAAATATGTGTTTCTACTGCAAACTGCCAAACTGCAAAGCAATGCTGAACATAACGGTTTTTATCAAATTTCTGAAAATTGTCAGAAAGCTTGAATTTTACCCCATTATATGCCCCACATTTCGTAACGTATCAGCATAAAACATCCTAAATATGAACGCCAGGGGTCTACTGAACACTTTGATGCCCAATATGCATAGATATACCAAACTATGTGGCGCACAGAGACCCCCAAATGACAATAGTGTATATACATTTTCACAGCTGACGCGCTGGCTGCTGCAATATAAGCACCTGGTGTGTGTATTATGCGACATTAGACCCCCCTAACAGTACAGATACCCCAGAAAACCATATATTTTCAGAAAGTACACATTCTGACGAATCCAATATGGGTAAATAAGTGTTTCTACTGCAAACTGCCAAACTGCAAAGCAATGCTGAACATAACGGTTTTTATCAAATTTCTGAAAATTGTCAGAAAGCTTGAATTTTACCCCATTATATGCCCCACATTTCGTAACGTATCAGCATAAAACATCCTAAATATGAATGCCAGGTGTCTACTGAACACTTTGATGCCTAATATGCATAGATATACCATACTATGTGGCACACAAAGACCCCCAAATGGATATATAGTAGATAAAATTTACAAGGCAAAACAAAATAAGGCAGTAAAGGGTGAAATGCAAAAAAATCCAATAAAACCACAAAAATCAATGTTTTTTTTTTCCAGACTAGTGTTATCGGCCGTCAGAATCACAGTTTGAATATTTTAGATGGGCCAAACAGGTTATACGGCTAGAAACAAGTGAACACAATATATGCAGAACTAAAAATGCAATAAAATGGCTAAAAATGCACCAAAATACCCAAAATTGCAATATAATCACCGAAATAACATACAAAAGGTTTTGCACAGTACGGTTAGCGAATACGCTATTCGTAATGGCAATAAAACATTTTTTTCAGCCAAAAAAAGAGACGATGCGATAAGAAAAAAAAAAAAAAGCCACAATGCCATGTATGTGCGTGTGCATGTGTACAAATGGTAAATTACATGTTATGTGCGCGTGTGTGCGTGTGCACGTGTGTGTAAGTGCAGTGAGTGTAAGTGAGCCCCCCAATCCCCAAAAATGTATGTGTAAGTGTGTGTAAGTGTGAATCTAAGTGTGTATTACTGTAATAAGTGTGTGTTGGTGTGTTTGTGTGTGTAATTGTTGCACTAACCTGAAAAAGTCGCTGGAGACTGTTGCAGACGATCAGGAAGAGCCCCTGGAAGACATCTGCGACGTGGTTCCTGTCTCTGTGCTGTGGGGGCGGAGATCGACGGCGCGGTGTAGGCTGCAGCAGCAGGACACGTAAGTAACACGTGCCTGCTGCTGTTTTTGGGCCCCTGGGCGATCGCGCCCCAGGGGCCACTCGATCCCCTGCTCTGCTCGTTGCCTAGGGGCAGGGGATCGAGGAGGAACTGAGCGAGCGGCTCTAACAGCCGCTCCTCCGCTCGAGAACCAGGAAGTGCTGCAGAACGTAGAATCTACGTTCTGTGGCATTTCAAGTACCTTTGCCACAGAACGTAGATTCTACGATCTGTGGCATTTAAAAGGTTAATCCTATTTGGAAGCAAAACCAAACTATTGGGTGTATTTAATGCTTACATAATCTTCTAGCAGACTTAAAAGGGAACTATCGCAAAAATGAAAATGTTTTATTAATTTCAGCATACTGAAATAATACATTTTCTAAATATAATCAGTTAAATATTCTGTACCGTTTCTGAAAAAATCAAATTTATCTTTAATATTCCTCTCTCTCTCACCGCATCGGTTTCTCTTCATGCAGGAGTTGGGTGTCAGATATTCATGGACAGTTAGATCCAATGTATCGTATAAGGGGGCTCTTCTTTCCTAGACTATGTATTTGAGCTCACTCTATTGAAATCTGAATTTGAATGAGCTCTAATTCATCTGCTAGGAAAGGAAACCCCCCTATAAGATATATTGGCTCAAAGTGTCAATGACTATTTGACATCCAACTGCTGCATGAAGACAGAATAAAGAGAAACAGATGCTGAGAGAGGGATAGTGAACATGAACTTGATTATTTCAGAAACAGTACAGAATATTTAATTGATTGTATTTAGAAATCAACTGGTAACAGAATGATGCCTAATATTAGGATTAGGCATCATTCTGTTACCAGTTTCTGGTAATGAAATGTGTTATTTGCATTGTGCTGTTCAAATCCACCTTTCTTTATCACCAAAGAGCTAGTACTTGGTATAGCGTTAGTATCTTTGGCTACAGTCATTGTTGGTGGGGCAGATGTTTGACTAGTGACAACACCAGTGTTTGCTGCACTTGTAGATATTACAAGAGCTTTGGAAAACGCATCCTGTACTACTTCTAAATCAGACTGTTGCTGAGTAGATGAACTGGGCTGTGAGATTTTCCTATGCCTCGTAGGTTTTTTAGGTTTTCTGCTTCTCTTTCTATGCTTCTTTTTAGCCTTTTTGTCTTCTGTATGTTTTTTTCTTATTTGTTGGCTCTTCGACACTGGAAGAAGAAGCAGTTCTTTTTCTCACAGAGGAGCTGGTACTCGGAGCCTCTTCCTCCTGGGTCCTAGCAATGCTTTGCTTGTGCCGAGTGCGTCTTTTTATCTTTTTATATTTTATTTTCACCTTTTGCGCTAGAGTCTATTGCTACAATGAGTTAAAGGGATCCTGTCATCGGAAAACATGTTTTTTTTCAAAACGCATCAGTTAATAGTGCTACTCCAGCAGAATTCTGCACTGAAATCCATTTCTCAAAAGAGCAAACAGATTTTTTTATATTCAATTTTGAAATCTGACATGGGGCTAGACATTTTGTCAATTTCCCAGCTGCCCCTGGTCATGTGACTTGTGCCTGCACTTTAGGAGAGAAATGCTTTCTGGCAGGCTGCTGTTTTTCCTTCTCAATGTAACTGAATGTGTCTCAGTGGAACATGGGTTTTTACTATTGAGTGTTGTTCTTAGATCTACCAGGCAGCTGCTATCTGGTTACCTTCCCATTGTTCTTTTGTTTGGCTGGGGGGGGGGGGGGAAAGGGAGGGAGGTGATATCATTCCAACTTGCAATACAGCAGTAAAGAGTGATTGAAGTTTATCAGAGCACAAGTCACATGACTTGGGGCAGCTGGGAAATTGACAATATGTCTAGCTCCATGTCAGATTTCAAAACTGAATATAAACAAATATGTTTGCTCTTTTGAGAAATGGATTTCAGTGCAGAATTCTGCTGGAGCAGCTCTATTAACTGATTCATTTTGAAAAAAAAAAAATTTTCCCATGACAGTATCCCTTTAAGTATTTGCCTTTGCTTTTTTTATACATATGTGAATGGCATATTCATTATACAATACCCATTGATTCTGACCATCCCTAGAGCTCAGAGTGCACTTTATCTCTAGGTATTTCCAATAGGAAAAACTTCTATATCCAGATTTCCTCCGAGACTGGTTTTATGAAGCTATAAAGACTGTCAACCAAAGGCAGGAATTCTTCTGCACCTGAGCTCCAGACTCAACAATCAAATAACATTTAATTGCTGGATGACACTGTGTGACTGGACTTGAATTCTGATCGCATGATATTATCCCTATCACTGACTGAACGGAGAAAATTATTATGGCACTGGCAGATAAAATGTAGAGCTTTCATAAGTACTTTCCATATCAATTTACACAAAATATTATGTTTTTTATTTATTGGTAGAGTATATTTTTAGCACCTAAAGTCACATGTGAATTGCATCATATGTTTGAAATGTTTCTGCCCATCTCAGTTTAACATAATTACATGGTTGAAATGTGTCCAGGGTACAGTTTATCCATATCACCTAATATTTTGTAAGTCCATCTATGGAAGGGATATATGCAGAACACTTATATTATCAACTGTTAACATACTATTGCAAGGAAATGATAGTTTAAGGGTAATGGTATGTTATCATTTGAAAAACTATTCTATTTTACAATCATTTTTATAACACCACCAAGCCTTTAGTGTTAAATTGGTTTGCTTTATGTTTTTATGTTATGGATATAGCTCTGCAAAATGTGCAGAGGACCGGTAACCATTTGCAATGACCAAATATGCTGTAAATAAACATACATAAATATAAGTTCTACCAGTCATATGAAGGAAGTAGAAAGAACACATTTTTGCATGATTTACACTTCCACTTCCTGTGGGAAGTGTGGAGGAAGTGTTATTTCCTCAGATTGTGCTCACAAATCACCTTGTATAATTAACTCCTCCTTATTTGTAAGCCAAAAACAAGGGGACATGGAGGGGGTAATTCAGAGCTATATACAGCTCCTCTAATGTCTGTACAGAAATTAGAAACTAATTTTACTCTATCACTCTTTTTTTAATTAGTCTCTGGGGCATAGCAGGAGAGGAGGGTGTTTCAAAGGCTTTCCATTGGAGAAGTTATAATTCAGTATGAATATATAGCAGATGTTCCCTAGCCTATCCCTATTCACATAATTATTGTGTGTATGCCCCAAGGCACAGTTAAAGAAATAAGAAATGGTATATTTGAGCACAGCCATAATTATCAGGTTTGTATTGAATATATATAAATTTCTAGGCCAAGCTGTATTGATGTCCAAGACATGGGCCCTACCATAGTGCCTCCAAACCCCCTGCCACCAGTGGGCTCACCTCCTTGCCTGCAAGCCATTTTCTTACACACACCCCTTCTTGCCGCTCATGTTGCTTGCCAAGCTCCTCACCACTTCCAGTCCAGTTTCAATACCCACCCATTGCACCCTTGGCAGTCTGCTCTGCTGCCTATCCTTAGTTCTGGCACAGATTTGTACAGCCATCTTAACCTGATTCTGTTTGATGTAATTAATTAACAGATATGAATGTTATTCTGTAAGGGTTAATGCCCTTTTTTCAATAAAGAAAAAGAACATTTTCCTATTATGCAAAGGGTCCCAACAAGGCTGCCGTTTCAGGCCCCCCTGCCTACTACTACCCTCCTTGCCGTGTGTGCGCGCATGCACACACAGTTTTTGCCGCAACCAGCCCGAGGAAGCAAGGTTGCGGCAAGAAGAATAGTACAGGGAGCGGGGGCCCAGTCCGACTGTACCATTATATGGAACTGCAAACATATTCCCCCAGTAACTCTTTTTTAAATAACACAAGAGCCCCTTCAATTCATGCATACATTTTACCTAAAGCCATATATCCTATGTAATACACTACAGCCAAATCTAAATGTCAAGGTCAGCCAAGCCATTGCACATACATATTCCCGCTTTTATTGACCTACACAAGATTGCAGCACTGCTTTGTGTAACTGGATAGCATTCATTTTATTGGATTTTTCACCAGTGATATATGGAACTGTGTAAACTTTACAGCTACATAAAATGCAGGCTCTGGGTTAAACCTTCAGTGAACCAACGTATTACAGCCTGCCAAGTACACGTCTTACCTAATGCACAAAAGGAAATAATATGAACCATTAGAGAGCAGTATTCAGATTTACATCCATTCTTATATCATACTGGCAAACGATGGATTTCCATAGTCTCTGCAATTATAGTGAAATGTAGTCGTGAAGTGAGCAAATTGGATAGATTTTCATATCAAGGCATGGGGTCTTGTGTGTGTCATGGACTAGTGCTTGCTCAAGCAGTTTCCCAGGGGGCTAATGAAAACCAAAGGAACCGTCAAGACGCTACCAGCAGATATTAACTAATTATTAGCCCCCTCAAGCAAGATGAAATGGAATTAAAAAAAAAAAAAACTGCTTTATAGGTTTATACAGTTAATTAAAAATTATTACGCAATTAAATGTGGATCATTTATAAACACTTTGTCTTTAAAGAGACACAGCAATTTATATGTATATATAGGAAAGTATATTTGTTACTCAGATGATATTTGGGTACTGTTACAGGTCACCTTTGTAACCATACCTCATCTTACTTCCATTATTAGAAAAAACAATGAACAGCGTCTATATAAAAAAGCAAAAAGGATTAATACCATTGCCAATTAGATATCTTTCTCATTTCGAAACTAGACTAAATGTAGTCATTCTCTTGCTACCTAATTAAAACGTAGTATCCCAAGGGGCACATAGATAAAGGAAACTAATATAATTTCGTGATGAGAAAAGCATATTTCTAAGCTAATATTCTTAAGGAACTTTGGATGCATGAAACGTACCTCATAACAGAATACAGAACCCCGCTATCCAGAAAGCTCTGAATTATGGGAAGGCCATCTTCTACATTTTCATTTTTTTTTTTTTAAATGATTTTCTTTTCTCTATAATAATAAAACAGTACCTTGTACTTGATGGTAACTAAGCTGCATGGACCTATATTGGTGGCAAAACAATACCACTTGGCTTATTTAATGTTTAAATGATTTCTAGCAGACAACAAATGATAATCCATGTCCCAAGCATTCTGGATAATAGATCCTATACCTGTTCTTATATGCAGATATGTTCACCTTAAAATAAGTATCCTGTGGGCAATTGTATTCCATCAAATTTTAATTTGTGTGTTTGTTCCTTTAGTTTTTGACTGTTATGCAACTATCCTGTTTACAATCAGAATTATTTTTTTTTATTGCTAGGGACACAATGACCCAAGCAACCAGTCAGCATTTATTAGCAATAATTTTATTTTTGCTGAAAACTCAACCCTATTCACTACATTCGTTTTATTATGAAATGCATCATATACTGTACGCAGTGGCTCCCACATGTTGCATGTAAGAACCAGTTAGGGAATGCGGATTTGTAGCCATAGATCAATGAAATGATAAACCCATAGGGGTATATATATCACTTTCACTTTTATCCTTTGATAAATATGCCTTTAAAAATCCCATAGAAATGAATAGAGAGTGCTGGTATTTCCCTCCAGTGGACTAGAACACCACTTATCCCTATACCACTCACTATATGCCAGTGACTAAATTACTATATCAGCTCAGTTTTATTTAATTTAGTTTTTTATTTTTTTTATATTTTGTAAAAAAATATAATTAATATTATGGGTGCTGCCACTAATCTCTAGCTGTATGCACAGAGGAACCACGAAGAAGAGAATGTTTTTCTTGTTTTCTTATTGTAGGTTTAAAGCAGAAAAGCACAGTTTTGCAGTTCTATGGATTTAATTCACTGCAGCACCTTTTCTGAAAGCCATATTGAAAATGTGTTAAATGGATACGTCACCTATAAACTTTTTCTTATGGCTACCCATGGCTGAATGTGCATAATATTTCACAAAAATACTATATTTCTGCTTTATGTTTACTTACGAGCCTGTGGTACTCACCATCTGACTGCATTGATCTGTTGGTCTAGCTGAGGAACTGGGAAAGGATTGGGATGATATTCTTATGGTTTCTCCCCATTATTATCTTTGTTGAGTTTTTGCAGAACCCATTGTAAGAGGAACTAGTGACTAGTACGTATACTAACAAACATGTAAAATTGGGACAACCAGTCCCAGATCCTGAGTCTATGAGCAAGTACCCAATAGGCGCGAAATGCGTTTGGTCACTTTCTTTATGTCCCAATGCAGGGCCATTCCTGCCATGAGGCAAGGTGAGAACCTTACCCCAGGCAGCAGTGAACAGCCAGTTACAACGGGCGGCAAAAAGCTGCCTCCTGTAACTTTAAAAGCCAAGTTTCCGTTTTTTAAACTGGAAATTCGGCTCTGCTAGTGCAGAAAGCACAGAATAGGTTCTTGCGCTATCGATGCAGCTCCTTTTGACCCGCTCTGATGCTAAACTTTTAAGTGCGGAGCAGTAGAGGGGGGCGGCATTGGGGTTGCTGCCTCAGGTGTCAGTAGCCCGTGGATCGCCCCTGTCCCAATGAATTATTTTGTAATTTTAATTACTTTTGCTTTCATTTTTAGGAGATCTCACTACATGCGACTTTTAAAGTCCCAGATCCCCCAAGCCAATAAACACCCATTCTGTCTCAAATCCACAAATTAGGGCAGTATGGAAATATGAATTAACCTCAAGCTTTGCAGTGTTTATGAAAATATGTATGCCAGGTGCCACAGAATGTTTCAATGTTTCGCCAGTCACCATTTTATTTTATTAAGAAGTGTTGAGTTCTTTTTTAAAAGTTCCAACAACTTTATTAATACGTTTCTCAATAGACTGCACTTGACTTAATTTAATGTCCCGGTGCATAAGCCGTGCATTGAAAACTGCTGATCAGGGTCTCCAAAGGCCAAATGTCACTGGAGCCAATATGGTTACAAAAACCCTGTCCTATTATTAAAACTCAGAAAATGATGCCACAGGGGTAATTATTCAGGCAAAGTAAATGAGAACTATAAGAATATTTACAAAAAGGCTTTTCCAGTTTTATACATGTCAGCATTTTGAGGCTATAAGCTAGATGTCTGCTCCTCTTGTTCTGATACAATTTGTTTAATTTCTGCGTAAAATAAAGAACAAGCCAGAACAATAGTTGGTGGTTTAACTTCAAAGACATCCCTGGCTCACACAATATCCTGAGAGCACAGTTGGGCACAAATGAAAAAATGAGCATTTAAACATCATTAATGCCACAAAGGTCACACTACATTGAGATATCCTTGGGAGACGTTTACAAGACAGAGTGCTTTTCCACTGATCAGCTTTTTCATGATCATTTTGCTGCAGGAAAATTAGCCAGATTACATTATCTGGATGGTGGGAAGCAATAATTATGCAGGGATTTAGTATGGTATAAAGAGGTGAGGGATCATAGCTTTATCTTCATGCTTCAATAAATCCATACTCTTTATCAATGCCATCAGAAACTCTACTATATAAAAAGGATTTCGACAACCCATAAGGTGAGATTTAGAAGTAAATGATGTTTTCCCCTAATTCCACAGGGTAATCCATAATTATTATAACCCACTACAAGGATTCTCAACAGTGGTTAATAGTAACAACTGTCAATTCTGCTTCTGCAGGCACAAAGCATCACTGTGAACAGAAGCCTATGAAATGCACAAGCCATGATTCCATATACAATTTGATATGAGAATTCTCCTGAACAACAATGCAATGTTTTTATTTCCGCAGACAACATTTTGCATGCATAATGATGGTCATTGTAACAAATAGGATGAATTACCTGATGTGTCCCACTGTTTATCTGGCCCACCACACACCAAAGTAAAAAAATTTAGAATAAGTTCAGGAGAGCTCGTCATTTCGTATGGTGTAGTGTCTTCTCCCAGTCACTGCACTTGCAGGACAAACTCTATACCATACACTAATACTCCGACATTGGACTAGAAATTCACAGAGATCGCTAACGTTACATTTTCTCAGCTTAAAGGGCATGTAATTGCAAAAAAATAAAATCCCATTTTTACTTTCTTTAATGAAAACAAAACCTATCTCCAATATACTTTAATTAAAAAATGTGTACCGTTTTTATAAGAAACCTGACTGTATGCAGTGAAATTCTCCCTTCATTTACTGCTGTGGATAGGAATTGTCAGACGGTCCCTAACTGCTGAGCAGGGAAACAATCATACTTATGAACAGCAGGGGGAGCCCCCGCCTTACTTACCAGCCATGCAGAACTCAAGCAGCTTTGTTTGTTTCCCTGCTTTGATAATTAATGACGATCCCTAAGCAGCCACACTGAGCATATGCACAGTCTTGGTCTTGCAAAGATGTTTAACAAATTTACAAGATGGTGACCGCCTGTGGCCAACTTTGAAAGCATAAATCATTTGTTTGATTAGGCTTGTGGTGCAGTAAGTTCATGTTTATGTTTAGTATACAAAATACAGCATTTATAGCCTTAGTCTCTTTTAGACTTTACTTGCCCTTTAATACAAACACAAATAAGTGAATACAAAAACCAGTGCATGTGCAAAGGGCTTACTCGTTTTGAGTCTTATTAAATAAGAATATCCCCAGAGACAGTCCAGAGACTAAAGTGGTTGAATTTATCCTACTACCAAAACCCCCTTGTCTTGCGATCATTTCTTCAACTTCCTGTTCATTACTGAGCTCTAATCTGTCCTATCTAAATACAGGTATGGGATCCGTTATCTGGAAATGCGTTATTCAGAAAGTTCTGAATTACAGAAAGGCTGTATATAGACTCCATTGTATCCAAATAATTCAAATTTTAAAAAACGATTTCCTTTTTTTCTTTCTGTAATAATAAAACAGCACCTTGTACTTAATCCAAACGAAGATATAATTAATCCTTATTGGAAGCAAAACCAACCTATTGGGTTTATTTATTGTTTAAATGATTTATATGCTTGATATGCCAGCACCAATTCACTGGTGTCACCTAAGAGTAGACAAAATTACCAAGCAATACACACTCTTGCAGTAAAAGAAGGAGCATTGACAAAAGAAAGCTATAATGCCTATGGGCACATGTACACTTAAATCACCTTTGTTAATAGACATGTCTACTGACCCTAAAGTGTACAGCAACTCCTAAAGGACAGGTGACATCCCAGGAAATATTTGGTGTATTATTGGCATCAGTAGTAGACAGCAAATGTGACACTTTAGGGGCAAATGGGAACATGTACTTATCACACACAACATGCACTGTTACATCATTTGTATTACAACTAAGATGACTAAATGGACAGCATGGCTCAGTGTTTAGTACTTATATCTTACAGTGATTCCAGAATAGGCACTGTCTGCAAGGAGTTTGAATGTTTCTCCCCACATCTGGCTGGGTTTCTCCAAAAACTCTGGTTTCCTCCCACACTTCAAAAAACTAACAAGGCAAGTTAAATGGCTTCTAATAACATTGATTCTTGGGTGTGACAGGGACATTAGAGTATTAGCTCCAATAGGACTGATGTGAATGATGCAAAAGCAGTGTAATATATAAATAATAAATAATCCTGCATTGCAACCCCAGGAATATAATTTTTTTCCCTATGTTGATCTATATTATTGTCAGAGAAACAAATAGAACTCAACGGTGTACTTATTCAGTGGATTGTTGTAGCAGAAAAAAACATCATAAGATAGATAACTTTACCAATGTGTTCCCACTGCATCCCCTGATAACAGTTACACTCTTTTTGGTAAAGTCAGTCATTCCTGGAAACAATGCAGAATAAACAGCAAATTCCAACATGTAAATAAATTGCTTAAGCTATATTTATAATCTGTGTAACTTCCCTGCTGTAACAGACTGAGTACATTAACATTTATTCATCTGTGACTAAAACAACATACTGTCAGAAAAAGGAGCCTGTAGTGTTTCATTCATACCTGAACTGAGCAATGAACTGAATCTACTCACACACGTGCTGTACAGTGTCATCTGCTTGTACTATACAGCTTGTACTTACACTATAAAGTGGCGCAGGGGGTTGCCATAAATAAAAATGCCTGACTGCTCCCAATTTAATATAAATTCCTTATTGGGGAGATTTTCATAACTCTTGAACCTGGTTTAAATGCACATATTTTAATATAGCATTTTTCTCCATGATTCAAGAAAATCACAGCAAAAACAAAAAAAAAAATTATTTTTGGAATTTTAATTTTTAATACTAGAATTATCAAGATTTAGCCTTTTGAAACTGTAATTAAAAAGAATTGTCAGCTAAAACCTGGTAAGCTTCTGTAGATTCAACATGATATTTTTCAAGTTTGAACTGTGATATTTGTAAAAAAAAAATTAAGAAACCATAGGATTTTTGTTGCAATCTGATTTTGTTTCTGCAAATTAACAAGATTTCCTTAACAACTGTAAAAAAAATTGTGATGGTTTTTAAGGGCCAGATTTATAAAAGAATGAACCACAAATGGATTTCTAGTAATTTAATCTTTATGATAATGTGAAAAATTTGTATTAAATGGAATTAAGAAATTTAGTATTTGAAAAGCTAAAAGTTGCCGTTTCAGGCCAAGCAATAGGAGGATCTTTCATCTGTGCATTTCTTTAGTGCATGGTTTCCATAAATATAGTGGGACATGTCATATCATTAGCCTAAGCTAAGAATTCTCCAAACATATAATCAAAACAAAGTGTTATATTTAGGACTACAGACCAGATGTTGCTTCATTAAAGCCTATAGAAATGGCTTCTATTGAGCAGAATCACACACTCTTGCAAACGTGTAAATATGTAGAGAAGGAATGTTTGTGTACCTATAACAAACGTGCATTCAACATTAACATCAAATCATGCCCATTCAGCTGACAGAAAATACATCTAACAATGATAATATTTAAAATGAATCCCACAGTCAAGTGACATAACCATTTAGCCATGATAATGGATATACAAGATGCTGCTATTAAATTATAAACCCAAAACAAGTTCTCCTTATGGGTTTTATTATACACACCTTTTTCTTTAAGATTGTTAATGGTAACAAGCAGGAAGGACCCTTTCTATCTACTGTATTTATCAGTAATTGTATTGCTGTATACACCATTCTATAGACGATATTGGTTGGGTTGCCCTATGTGAAACTATGTTTAAAGGGCACCCGTTGGGTAAAAATGTTATCCCCAACCAAAGGTGCAGGCTAATAGATCCCACATTCCAGTTGGGGATGAAACAGTTTAAAAAAAAAATGCCCCGGGATGGAGCTGCGGGTAGCCATCTCCGGTCACTTATGCGCATGTGAGTGAGAGGGAATGGCTTCTCGCACCACAGGTAGCCTAGTGCTGGCGGGGGGGGGATTGGGGGATTTTTTTTTAAAAAAAAACTACTGTTATCCCCAAATGGAATGCGGGCTCTATTAGCCTGCACCTTTGGTTGAGGACAACATGTTTTCACAACAGGTGCCCTTTAAGGTTATGAAATCAAACTAAAAAAAACCAATAGAAAAACGTGCTTTTTGGTGAAAGTTTGAAGCCATTCAGGTTGTCCACATTAGTAGTATATCAGATCCAACATCCCCTTTCATTTCTTTATGAACATAATTTGTGTGGACTGGCCTCGGAAGTCGAATGCAAGTGCATGAGTGAGCTGCTAGAGGAAACATTGATCTGATCCAATTATGTCATTCTTCATTAGAGCAGAGGACGAACAGCTCTTCTACATATCTAGAAAATGCTTTAGCTATGTAAAAAGCTTACTATGGAATAGCTGCATTCTTCTCTCAATAATTACAACAAAACCCAATATGGTAATTCAAAGGTCTATTCAAGGAAATATTTCAAGCCATCCCCCACCTATGGTTAAAAGCAAATGAAAAAAAAAACGAAACATAGAAAATAATGACAGACAGTTTCCTTAATCAGCAATGATATTATCTTCCACTTAGAGCTATAATTGACTCCTCAATATCTAGAGTCAAAGGGATTATTTGAAAAAAGACTGGGAAGATTGAATTAGAAAGAATCACGTTAAAACCCACAGTTTTATTTTAAGTATCTAAACAAGGTTTTTTTGTTCTTTGCCCCCTTCCAAAAAATAGTATACGACAGCCTGCTGTTTAACTGGTTGACGTCTATTTAACCAAGTCCAGTTCTCTAGCTGTTCATCTAAAACACTCATGATATTTAAGCAATATACTTAAAACCTTCCTAAACAAAAATGGATTTCCATGGGTTGTGATAATTCTCCAAGAATAAAACTGTTAGTGGAAAAAACTGACTGTTGGGCAATATGCTGTAGCAGAATCACAGAAACCAAATGAGTCAGTGTTGTAGATTGATATCAGGCTTGTTCAAATGGACTAGTAGAAATTGTAATGACACAATGTGTCAAAACCTGTCAATTCAAGAAGAGAGCAAGTCAGGTGGCTCCCACAGCATGTATTTACGTTTTATCGTTTTATATACCTTCAAGCATGTAGTATCCTTACAAATATTAAAACTGAATCAACAAAAGAGGATACTACAATGTCAGTGTGTCACGGCTGGCACCCAATACCAGAACAAGTGCCAAGCACCCTGGTCTTGGCTCGGCTTCACCAGTAGTGTGACCACCATTGGGCTTCGGGAGGAGCCCTCAGCTTACTTGGGTGCCACCTGGACTTAATAAGGGGTACAAGGCGAGATGTTCTGGCTGGCAAAGGCGGCACGGCTGGAAGCAGAGTCTTTTGGGCCGAAGGTCACAGTACAAGAGGATTAGGCAAGTGGATCGTCAGACAGGCTGGGTCAAGGCAGGCGGATATCAGAATCGTCAGGCAGGCAAGGGTCAAAACCAGGTAGTCAATCAAGGGGTTAAGCAGGAGAGTTGTCATAGGCAGGCAAGGGTCAGGATACAGATTGGAGAGTAGTCAGGAACAAGCAAGGTCAAACACGGATAATCAGATCGGAAATTTCAAGACAAACGCACAAGGCTCAGGAAAACCACTAGAACAAGTTCTATCACGGGCAAGGGGCTGAACACACAATGGCCCTTAAATAGTTTCAAATTTCGCGGCAAAAACGTGCTAGCGTGCCTGCGCCTTTAAGAGGCTTGCAGGCGCACTGCGCACGCCCTAGAACCCAAGATGGCGCCAGCTCAAGGACCATCGGCGGGCGACCCACCGCACAGGTAACCCCATACCCCTCACACAGTGTTACACTATACGGAGAACTTTTTTTCTATTTAAACTGCCAAACCAAATCCATGACTACCCACTGGGCAATACTTTTTCTTGTTTATTTTTTTTAAATCGCAAATGATATAGCTTGGACCAAAAACACTGGCAGATACAGAATATTTTAAAAGCATATAAATATACGGAGGCAAGCAAGTTAAAGACAAGAAGTTTTATTGTTCCAGTCCTGTTGACAGTATTGAATCGGACGGTATTGAATTAAAGTGATTAGTATAAAGGTTGTGTTCACAAGAAGTGTTTATTGTCTGTTATAAGAACAGCAGAGAGAAGGGCAACGCTTCTGTAAGCTAGTGTCCACGGCAACCTTAAGCACCTGACAACCAGTGAGAACAAGCAAGAGTGGTCCCAGGGGAACTTCAAAAAACAACAAATCCCAACGGCTCCTCTGACTCTAGTTCCTTGGAGATTGCCATTCACTGATGAATATATGGGAATATTTGGGCTTTGAAGTATACAAGTGTAATCTGCTTGGGGACAGGTAAAGCATGATTTCTCTAAACTTTCACAAATGCAATGTTAAAACTATATTGGAGAAAGATAATTCACAATACAATATACTGTAGATTTACTGTAGTACGGAGAAGCCACAATACTATTGTTCTCCACTAACCATGAAGGGGTTGTCTGATATGATTATTTAATTATATACACAAAATAAGTTCTCCTTATGGGTTTTATTATCCACATTCGGGGAGATTTAGTCCCCCGGCGACTAATCGCCTCTTCTCCCCAAACTGCTTCCACCTGTCTTCCCCCTGCTAGAATGAGAAATTACCTGCGGCATGGCACTCGCGGCGTTTTAAGTGCCATGCCGCAGGCGATTTTTCATTCTAGCAGGGGGAAGCAGTTTGGGCAGATTAGTCGCCCCAAAGAAGAGCCGATAAGTCGCCGAGTGACTGAATCTCCCCGAATCTCCCAGTGTGCTCCAACCCTAACAAGCAGAACCCCTTTTACCTAATGTATCTATAAGTAATTGTATTGATGTATAAACCCTTCTATTGTACAGAACTACGGAATATGTTGGCACGTCATAAATGCATGTTAACTAGTTGCAATAATCTTTATATTTGTACTGATCTTTAACATATACAATGCGAGCAATTGTGTCATTTGGTGACAAACCCAATTGTTCCATCCACAGGTCAAACAACTGAACCATACACAAAATGACCAAATACATGAATAGGCAAGAACTTATGAGCGGTGGATGTAATCATTCAGAATGGTCATTCTGGGGGGCCACAGAAGGAGACTAAGTTAAGCCTCTAAACTGGCTCACTGTATCATACCATGCATTAATAGCTTTATATCAGTGGCATTGAGCTCCCAGAGGAGAACTCCTGGAGAAGCTTTATCATCCCACAACAGCTACAGAGCCATATGTTGGACATGCCTGGGCTAGAAAATCATGATAATGTACACAAAATTACAGAGAAAGTAATCCAAATGATGATGGGAAAATATGCTCTACTTATCTTGGTCTAAAGTACATCACACAGACACTCTGTCACTTCACTTAGTCCACTGAAATTACAGACCTCGGTTACATTAGTATCTTTATAGCTCTGGCAGAAATTCCATTTGTTATAGGCAGGCTGTTATTAAATTCTGAGTAGCATTTGGCTTCCTCCCAGTACACTTATTGAACCCTATTTATTAGCTAATCAGTCCCAAATATTTGTATAGTATGCAGAACATTTTAAAGTCAATAATTTTGCAGTATACGAACAAGTTAGCAGTCAGATATTGCTACTTGGCCAAAATGTATTTGATATATATCTATCTATCTATCTATCTATCTATCTATCTATCTATCTATCTATCTATCTATCTATATATATATATATTGAACAATAGCTGGGTCATTGACAACGTGACTATTTATGCCATCCCTCTGTGACCTTATTCATTTCACATCTCTCTTCATAAATGTGATGGAATAATGCTAGCCAGTACACTTGAGCAAATACAGTCATATGACTGGATTGTTTAGTCTGGATCAGTGCAATGTTTGGGGAGACATGTAGAAGGTAAACATGGAGCAAAGCTGCAGTAAATAGATTTTAAGCCAGTCTTTGGTGAATCATATACAGTAGAACCCCCATTTTCAGGGGACCAGAAAAAATGGTGTAAAATCCAGGAAAATGTAAAATCGGGGATATATATTATGCATTATATAGATGGGACCACAAAACAACAATGTAAAATGAGGGAATACTTAAAATCAGGGGACGTAAAATTGAGGTTTCACTGTATCTCAAACTGCTGCCACAATATGTACATGGAGAGCCAACTGTCCTTTTCTTTCGTACCTTCAATTGTTGTTGGATAAACAATTATTTTAAGATGACTGTATAATTATTTCCCCCATAGTTTCAAGAAAGTTGCTACTAGCTCACTTTGCATTGTAAAGTTGGCCATGCAATGTAAGGTTCACTCGTTTAGTGAGGTCATTAAATGAATGCATGTTTGGTTGATCCAATTATTGGCCTTGGAGATCACATGGGGGGATGACTGCCTCCACTGTCAAGTAGAATCAACACCTGACAGATCTGCAAAGGACGTCATGTGATCGCAGAGCCCTGACCAGATATCAGTTTGGACTGCGGCAATTTTGGTCTCATACATGCCTTACAAACTCATTGAAAAGGGGCCAAGTTAGCAGCAAACATCAAACCATGTTTGGACAGTTTTAGTCTTGTTCCTGTCCATGGCTGGATAGCCAAAATTTTGCTCATCACATCCCATAGGCTTCCTTTTGTGTCACAACCCAACAAAAGAGACAAAAGGTATAACATGTCATGATTGGGGGGCATGATCATTAGAACAGGTTTGTACAATGTAAGACATCAAACAAACAACTTTATAAGCCTATGATATAATATTATTATAAAAAACTTATCCACAATTCAACAGGAAAGTCTGATGCTTTAATGGCTCCCTTTTAAGGTAACCGTCAGCCTACAAGAAATCTAAATTAAGCAAAATGATGGCATTTGAGAAATAAAAAGAAAGACACGTAAAAGTTTGTCTTTTGATAAATCCTCATTAGATTGCCTTCCACCCACATTTCTTTCTACTAACTAAAATAAAAATATGCTTCTCTGAGTCACTCAAAGATGATGAGTAAAACATCCACATAGATTTGCCTTCCTTCTCTTGTTTAAAAAGACAGTCAATTCTTGTTAATATTTTTTGTATTGTTCAGTACAAGTCCCAGACTGTTAATTACTGAAAGCAGAGGTCAGGATCCTGTGGTTTAAAAGCCTTGTGTAGCTCATCAGCTGCGCACATTAAATCCAGCTACTGGCATCCAACCAGAGTTGCTTCAGACAGAAATAAACAAACGATAATACTGTATAATTGGCCACTGTACCACATAGTCCAGCTTATGCACAATTTCTTGTAATCATTTTGCTTTTTATCATTGGTTTCTAATTTCTAATTCTACATAATCATTATATATATCTTGACAGCGCTATATAAATAAATGATGATGATGATGATAAAGGCATGTTGCTAATATATGAAAGTCCATATTGTGACTTCTACTCATTTTCCTCAGGGCTCTCACCAGAAATCCATTTTGGTACCACTTGTAACCTCCTGAGTCTTGGCTACTAAAAGGTGTGCAGTTAGTTCCATAATGTTAAAAGAGCAGATAAATTACATTATTTATGGCTGTCCAAACTCTTATTAGAAAAAAAAGTACTCATTTTAAGGACACATAGGGACACATTTACTTAGCTCAAGTGAAGGATTAGAAGGAATAATACTTTGAATTTCGAAGTATTTTTTAGGCTACTTCGACCATCGCATAGGGTACTATGACCTTCGACTACGACTTTGAATCGAACGATTCTAACTAAAAATCGTTCGACTATTCGACCATTGGATAGTCGAAGTACTGTCTCTTTAAAAAACCTTCGACCACCTACTTCGCCACCTAAAACCTACTGAGCACCAATGTTAGCCTATGGGGAAGGTCCCCATAGGCTTTCTAGGCAATTTGTTATTGAAGGAAAATCGTTCGATCGATGGATTAAAATCCTTTGAATCGTTTGATTTTTCCTTCGATTGTTCGATCGAACAAATTGCGGTAAATCCTTTGACTTCGATATTCGAAGTAGAAGGATTTAACTTTGATGGTCGAATATCGAGGGTTAATTAACCCTCGATATTTGACCAATAGTAAAAGTGCCCCATATTGTATTAATTATTTCTATCGCTATTTCTATCACTGTTCCCCATCATCTGTCTTAAAATTGAAGTGATATTTATTCATATATATGAACTAGGATATTCCTGATGAAGAGTAACCTTGATTCATTTTTCTGCATTGACCTGGACAGTTGAGGATTAGTGATGGGCGAATTTGGGGCGTTTCTTTTTGCTAAAAAATTTCGAATTTCCCGCAAGATGGCAAAAAATTTGCAAAACTGCACCGGCGTCTCGTTTTTGATGCCGGCATCTGTTTTTTTGGATGCCGGCACACATTTGCTGGCGAAAATGCGCCGGCGTCCAAAAAAAACAGACGCCGACTAATTTGCGGTGGTTTTGCGAATCGCGGGAATTTACTGCAAATTCACGCCTGGCAAATAAATTCGCCCATCGCTATTGAGGATTCCTCCTTGGTACCATAAAACTCCCACAAAGCCCTCCTATCAGTCTAAATCATTAAGGATGAATCCTTGGACATGATCCAATGTCACTGGAGACTAGTGATCATAGGTGAAGTAGACATCTGCAACACGTATAGTTATAAAAAAAAGGGGAGTTAAAATGCTGCATATTTTACAAAATCCTGCCAATATTCAGATAAGGAAAAGATGCAAGTTGAAGTTGCATATAAACTGTAAGAAAAACAAATAAAATAGAGATAATTTGCATAACGGCACTTACTCAGATTCCTGTGCTAAACTGATAAAGAGTGTGAATTGCTCAGTGCTTCATTTTTTTTTGTCAGTGAAAAACCGTTATTCATCTGTGCAGAAGAAGATGCATTAGATGTGTAACATCAACAATTATCAAAAATTCAACACACCATAGACTGCAATGCCCCAGTCCAATGCTACAATATAATTCCACAAAGGGAGTATAACTGGGATAAATATTTCTAACCTGAAATCCAACTTTTACATGGGTTTTCCATCTGGCCACACTATGGTATCTTAAGGATACCATCTACCATCTTGCCCACAGGCTACAAACACTTGTTTGCATAATAAGGGCCAAAATTAATGCTTGAAAAGCAATAAGGAAGGTTTAGTAGAGTAATGTTCATTTACTTACAAATCTGGATATGTTGGTGTATTCAGTCTGCTTCTCCCTTGTTTTTCTTAAAAAGCAGGTGTTTTCTCATTCAGATTCTTATTATACAGAACATTCAGCTATTACTGTTAGAGGTATGACTGGAGGCAGGCTGAGGTGTCCACGCATCTCTCAGTGTAATAAATTGTAAGTGACGTCCCTTTCCTGTGGAAAAGTCATATTCATCTTTGTGTATCTTCTCAGAGAGTGAAGACAGAGAGTGAAATGGATGTTGTCAGATGCATGAGAGCCTCGACAAACACCTTCATGTGTGGTTGGTCCAACCGAGGACAAGCGTCCATATATGGAATTAATTTACTTAAAGGGCTCTTTGCTACTAGCATAGGGAAGTCTATGGAGGACATTCCAGGATATGCAAGGAAATCAGACCAAACAATTGCAGAATAATAGCAGAGGATATATGGTAGGACTGCAATAACTGGGCAGTAGCGAGAAAGAAGTCAAGTCAAGGACAAGAGGAAAGAGTCAGAACAGATTTGAAGAGATTGTTACACTATACTTGGTTAGAAGAGATTGGTTTGTTATGACATTTTGCACATCTTTAATTGGTTATAGGAAATCTGTTGGCACTTTAAGGTGATAGTAGATGGGGAACTTTGACACCAGCAAGACAGTGGGGCTAATTTACTAAAGGGCGAAGTGAGTAATAGGGATGGGCGTCATTTTTGCGGCGAAACAAGGCGAAAAAATGTGCCCATCCCTAGTGAGTAACACTGTCGAAAATTCGCCAGTCATTTCGTAACTTTGCTGATTTACTAATGGTCGCCGACGTCCTGGACACAACTTTGGATTTTAGCGAATTAGCATTGTCCTTGCGAATCTATGACTTTTTGGAGGTTAGTGAATTTGCCCCAGTATCTCAACAAACAACTTCCTATCCAGATCAATGGGAATTGCGCATTTAAAGTGTTTTGCAGAAGAAGATATTTTGCACATTGTAAAGTGTTTCATATGGAATAATTCCAACTGATCCGACTGACACGTCATTTGGCTGATAGCCTGAATGACGAGAAGAATGTACTAGTTTCCCATCAAAACAGATCATCCTTCATCTGCCAGGGTTCAACATCATTGGTCTAAATGGCCCCATACAAGGCCAAATGGTCAATATCAGATCCTACAGCACAGCCATAACTAGGCAGGTATGCCCAGCCCTACGGAATTGTACACGGTTTGCTAATAAACTAAATATACATCAATACTACAGACACCAGCATAAAATTCTACATACCGTACTAAACATACAAAGTAACATTTTCTTCTGTATTAAAGTTCTGCAATCCATTAGAATTGGCAAAAAAAAAGACAATAACATTTTTTCATTTTTATTTTCCAAACACAAGTGCTAAGGATATCAATGAACAATCCAATTCACAGCACCTTTCAGAAAGGTTCTCCCAACAGGTGATAGTCACACAAGAAAGGATTTTTATTTGTTTACCAAAATTGTTCAATTAACTTGTCGCTGTAAATCTACTCAGGAGCTGGTGAATGATTAATTTCTTCTCTGCATACTGAAGCAGAAAATAGTGGCCAGAGAGAGAAAATATATGCACATTTCATAATTAAGACAAATAACTCATTCTAACAGAGTGTTTTAAACAGGAGCAGTCACACCACATTTATCAGCTATGTAAAGTGACTAGCAAAGAGGCTCAGTCATAAATAGGCTGCTTCTTGCTTTTCTAACTGGCTTTGATTCGATAATGGGAGGATTGAATTAGAAAAACCTCAACCATGGATACCATTTTAGCCCTCCAGATATACACCACCATTTCCTATTTGCTTTTGCCGTTCATGTATACTGGGAGTTGAACAGTTGGAAAGATGTAACAATGTTACAATCTTCTTTAGTTCTTAACACTGTATATTTATGGTTAAGATCTCAGTGGCAAATCTGAAGTCTAAGGGGGTTATTTACTAAACTCCAAGGGGCAGATTAATCAAGGGTTGAATTTCGAAGTAAAAAATACTTCGAAATTCCACCATCATATTAAAATACTTTGAATTCGAATATCGAATTTGAACTTTTTTCATCGAATTTGGGTATTCTGTGGTCGAAGTAAAATTGTTCGAGCGAACGATTAAATCCTTTGAATCAAACAAATCGAACGATTTTATCGTACAAACGAACAATTTTACTTCGACTTCAAGAAACTTAGAAAAATGCTGTAGAAGGTCCCCATAGACTAACATAGCACTTCGGCAGGTTTAATATGGCGAAGTATTGAAGTCGAAGTTTTTTTTTAAAGAGACAGTACTTCGATCAAATGGTCGAATATTCAAACGATTTTACTTCGATTCAAATTCGAAGACGTAGTATCCTATTCGATGGTCGAAGTATCCAAAAAATGACAGAATTCCAAATTTTTTTACTTCAAAAATTCCCTCTAATTCACTTCAACCCTTGATAAATCTGCCCCCAAAAATTCGTGATTTTTTTTAATAACATCGAACTTTTAAAAAAATCCCACATTTTTTGGAATTTATTTAACCCCGAGGATGGAAAATTCAGAATCAGAAAATCCGGCATTTTAGACCTGTTGAGTTTACATATAAGTCAATGGGAGAAGTCCCAATGATTTTTTGATGTGCGCTGGGTTTCGTGCAATACCCCGAGTTTTTTTTAAGGCAAAAAACATAATTAAAAATCGGAGTTTTCGAGTGAAAAATCTGATTTTTTTCCCCCGCAAAGCAAATTTATGGGAGAATGGGATAATAAATTAGCGTAAAAAAACCCGAGCTGATTTGATCGGAGTTTGCAGCAGAAAATGTTGAGATAAAATCAGACTTTGATAAATAACCCCCTAAGTGTGAGATTACCTTGTCTGCCTGTGGTTGCACTACAATCAGAAGATGAATACATTCTATCTTTGGTGTAACCAACTGGCTTTTAGATAACACCCTAGCAGGTAAATGTTGCCAAAAGCTGTTATGAGACTTTCAGTTGACATGTTAACATGCAGCTGAAGCCAAAGGGGACCCAGGTATGACTAAAGTTGGCCATGCACCTAGCAATAAGATTGTACAGACGGTATAGCAGGCTGATGCAACCAATATCCATGTACTGTATTGTGATTAAAAATCTGTTTTATTTGGAAATCTAATCTAAAAGTGCACTATATCTGCCACTGTAATGGACATCAACATATTAGGAAATAATGAGGAATCTCAGATCCACTTCAGCTCCTGCTGTTCCAATCATTTTGGCTGTCTAGAATCAAATGCCGCTACATTTCTTTCAATTCCATGATCCCCAATATTAAATTGTAAGGTACAGTTCTGCAGCCCTCACTCTAAACCCATCTTCAAAACCATATTTATTTGCAATGGTCTCTTTAGCAGGCTAATATTGGTATTTTCCTGCCATTATTCATGCGAGTCACCTTGTGCCCCAGAGATACTTTTGTACCCAAACTGGCCACAGGTTTGTAAACAAGCTCTGTTGGCTTTGTGCCTGGACTACTTTTGTGTAGCACAGCAAAAAGTCTAACAGTGATATTTAAGGATGAAAAGGTTATTATATCCTACAGATGTTCTACAGTGCCTCTGGATTGGGTTTCTATATAATTACAAAGGGAAATTACAGTATCAATATGTTCAAATAGTATTGTGTTTACTTATTAAAATGTGTAAGTGATCACCATTCTGTTCATTTAATTTGAGCTCACTAAGTGCACATTTCCATTTCTGTAACAGGAAAACAGCTATTTTCATTCATTCTTCTATTTTCCTCCAATCATGTAACCTTACGTGACGCCAGAGAACACAGGATAACTTGTAATGTTCTTACACGGCAATGAATAGTCTCCTTGAAGTCTAATATAGTGACAAATGGTTATTTGCTAAGACCTAAGCAAGCACAGAGCACTCTGCATTGTATTTATTTATTACTGCCTCTTTGTATTAGAAGATGGATGGACATGTAAGCAGAACATAGCTCACATTCAAAAGCACTCCCCCATTTGTCACCTGTGTCTGAGGGTTGGCATGGGTTATTAACAGGGCTTTTGATTGTATTATAATAAGAGCACTGCATTAAAGCTTAGCTTTGTTGAAGAATGTCATTTTTGCTTTGTCATATCAGATTTAAAAAAAAAAAGCTTCTCAAAATATTCCTTCCTGCAGATTTTAACGTGGCTACACATTAAGATCTGAATGCAAAAAACTTGAAAAAACTGTATTTATTTATTTTTTTGTGGACTTTTTCGAGATGTAAAAAGTCCGAATCTGAAAATCCTCCATCTCAGACCTGCCGAGGTTGTATGTCAATAGGAGAGATCCCTATCCTATTTGGAAGATTGTAACAAGCATAGCTGCATGAAGGCCACCCATCCACACCTTCAATATCAGCAGGCATTGTTGTAAAAATATGTGCTGAGACCTGAAGAGGGACAAAAAGATCTGCTTCGTAACGTGGTGACTTTTTTTTTTTTACCATGCCCATTTTATGGCCACACCCTCAATTACCATGTCCATTTTACATGTTATTTGGCAGGTTATGGAATGTTTTAACACATTTCTGGGAGTTTTAGGGCCATTTTTTGTGTTACAACACTTTTGCTGATAAAGGGGAATTTGCCTAAAGCTGTCTCAGTTCTCCCAAGAGATTTGCTGATCTTACATTGTTACAATTTTATCTTTGCTTAGTTTAAATTGTTACAGATGTATCTAAGTGCAGGTGCTCAGTGTTCTAGGCTCTCTGTCAAGAGTCTCTAATTGAATTAAGAAAGAGGAAGACTGAAGTGGTGCTCACTGGTATAACCCCGGGCCAGTGCAGTTTTCTGCTGATAGGAGCACTGCCCGGGGGTTTCAGGTAAGTAAATACAATCACTTGGGAGTGCCTAACATTTGGCACCCCCAAGTGCACAAAGCCTTTCCTTCTTTTTTTGATAAAGATAATTTGATAAAGAGGCCCACATACCACAGAAACCCCTAATATACCCATCACAGTTACATGTTTCCTCAAAAAGTATGAATAAATGCCATTTTCTATGCTGAAATCCAGCTGTTTAACAGTTCTTCTCTTTCTGTATTATTTGAAATCCTGGCAGGGAAGGAGGGACTAAACATTGATTTTACAAATTGTAACAACTTCTCCACAGTTTACAGACCACATGCAGGAACTACATAACCCACAATGCATTGCATTGTGATGTTCTGTTTTTTATTGAAATCACATGTGCAGGGAATTGTGGGGTTTGGAGGATACAGACTAAGGACAGCTGGCTGTTGATACAAAGTAACTGTAGTCAGCCAGCTCAGCAAAGTAGTCAGACAGATCAGCAGGAGAGCAGGGGGATAGGCTTAGGGAACTTTCAGAAACCATTAAAAATCTGCATATTTTTTAATTGATGTATATTGCAAAGTTGCTTGAAATTATGTTTATTTTTCAAAAAGCTTAAGTTATGTTTTTGTGGAGTACCCCTGCAAGTATTTTGCTCTATAAACCCTTCTATACAATGGCCATCCACCCCCAGATTTGATCTTTTTTTTTTTTCTCAGCATAATGGTTTATAATTGTGTTCAGATAAAGTTCCATTCAGCTGTGCCTGTATTAAAGCTCCTAATCAAGGTCACGGGACAGGAGTACTGTTGATACAACATAATTCACATAGGGATAAATGTCAGCTAAAAATCAAGTGGCGTATAGAAAACTTATAAACCATCTCATACTGGCCTGTATCCTGCAGGTCTCCAGTGCTCCTACTTTCAGACAAGGTTTAAGTAGGTAAAGAGGAGCTTAGACTAACATTTCTGACTGATTTCAATGCAAAATAAAAATCAAGTTTTGGGGGCTGTCGTAGACTTAAAGAACCACGAAACAATATAATTTAAAATACTTATACTTAAAGGAACAGTAACAGCAAAAAATGAAAGTGTTCTAAAGTAATGAAAATGTCATGTAGTGTTGTGCTATACTGGTAAAACTGGTGCGTTTGCTTCAGAAACACTACTATAGTTCATATAAACGAGCTGCTGAGTAGCAATGGTGGAAATTGAAAAAACACTATATGGCACAGGATAAATAATGGATAACAGATAACATTATGTTCTACAGAGCTTATCTGCTATCTGCTGTGTAACCTGAGCCTTTTCTCCTTAGAATGGCTGCCCCCATTGCTACACAGCAGCTTATTTATATAAACAATAGTAGGGTTTCTGAAGCAAACATAGTAGTTTTACTAGAGTAGGGCAACACTGCATTATATTATTACATTAAAACAATTACATTTTTTTGATGTTACTGGTCCTTTACAGCCATCTATTGTGTCAGTCTCGCTGATCCTTGGGAAGTGGAATGAATAATAAACTTAAGACAATGTACATTCTTTTTTAATGGAATTATACCAAGGTGCTGCTTTTTACGAATCCATTCGTTGACTTCTTATAAGGGACTCAAATGTGATGGCGTATGTGTTCTGCAAGATTATTCTTACACTGCTTTCCAAGAGATGCTCCATTTCTAAAAATGCATCTGGTCATCAGAATCTACAGAGCACTTTTATCAGCATCTCCCATCTTCATCTAATCATTACTGGTACTATCCAGCTCTGCGGTAATAAGATGCCTGGTGTAACCAGATCTGTTCAGGAAGCTTCATAATCTTGACCTGCTCCCGTCTTGCACATTCTACCTTTGCACACACAATAATGCTGTTTCATGAAATTATTACTATTACCTCCATTATGGGCAGGTCGTATAAAGTTTACAATAAGGGGGGTTGTTTCCTTCATTTCCTCTTAATTAGACTGAATCTGAAAAGAGACATAAGCCTACTGTGCTCACGTAACAGTTATCATCTATGTATTAGAATTTAAACAAATGAAGCAGACTTTATTGAGCTGCCTGGTTCACACAATTCATTTAATTCAGGAAAAGAGTGTGTCTTTCTACCACAGATGCTTCAGTAAAGCCTGCTACAGCTTTACTAGTGCATAGTTGTACTAACTGAACAAATACCTTCTAATTTTTATTTACCCTTTACTTTAAAACAGTTTGGCAGTCTTTTATTTTAATATTTGTGTCTTAAAAAACCAATATCATAGACAGCTCTATATTTTATTTCTCTTACATTTGTCTAATGGTAATAATAATTCTAATAATGATTTCAATTATTGCTTAACCCTATGTCTTCCTGTGCTCAGCTGAACCGATCAATAAATCAAACCCGCCAGAACATGAAAAAAATTCCCTAGCTTTTTAGAAAAATGTTGCAAGGATTAGAGGTCCCAGACAAGACAAGATCCTAAAAAGAATCTCTGTTTAGCATGAGAATTATAGGATGGAGGATGGGCACGTTTACCTTGCCCTTTGGGCATTTTCAGATGATTAAGTCTATTTTTAAGATTCTATTCCTTTAAAACAAAGCAGCCAGACAATTGGCAGCAAAGTAGAAATATTTGGTTTGCGATGGAGTTTTTCAACCCTACCTAATCTCTTAGCGCATGACTGGCTTCCCCTCAAGTCTTATAAGAGTATGCTCATATGCAGGGCATATTCATTTCAGTCTCCAGAGAGAACGCACAATAGCCTTGCTATTATTTACTGGCTCACCAGCAATCACATTATTAGTGACCCTTTTAACCTCATACAAAGCAGATACTGGCAATGCCTGTTGAAACTGAACATTTCCCAAAGTGAAAAATAAAAAATAATCTTGACTGTCGATCATCTATTGAATAACAATTCTTTATTTTTTTTCTCTGTAAGGAGAATACTTAAATTATTCCAGAATTGCTTATAGTAACTTGGCATGATGTGCCCACAATTGTTTTGTGTGCTCAAAACGCAAAACAAAATACCGTGAATCGCCTGTCATTCCCTATTAATATCAGTGGGAATAGCTTGTTTGTATGCTATAGTCTTCTACAATTCACACTGATATCAACAGAAGAATCTGTAGCACCAGAGCCTGGAAATAACTTAGTGGGCAAAGAAATCACTGTGGGCTCCATTAGCCTGAATGGGAACCTCAGTTTGTTTACACATAACTCTGAACTTATTATGCTATATGTTTCACCCCACGCCCGACCGTATTCAGGCACGGAACAGCTCATGTGCATTCCCTGGAACGTTAAATATCCATCAGTAAAAGAACAAAAACTTTTCATGCCCAGGGGCAGTGAGGGGTTAAGAAGTAGATGGTTTTACTTTCAACTGCAAAAGTCAGTGAACTGGAGATAATTATTCTGCAACTGTGAAAATCCCCTGTCCTCTGTACTGCTCAGCTGCAGCCGAATTCAGCTCTCAGTATACGTTTCAACACAGCAAGCAGTGAGGACAGCATTATTGTTGGAGGGGAAAAGAAGAAAAAAAAAGCAAAGGAGAACATATACATGTGGTCATAAATATTCCAAGCAAGAGAAAGAAGCATTAGTAAATCCGTAAGTAATATTCCTATCCTGCAGTGCAAAAGCATGTGATATAAGCAGCAAAGTTTCCTTCCAGTACTCCCACTGGGAAGGGAAACAATAGCCAATCAATACCCTACTAAATATTACATAACGCATTTGCTCTTTGTGGGATATACTTTACATATTTTGTGCAGCAAGTCCTGCATATTGGCCTAAGTTCTGTGAGTAACAAAACACTGCTCAAAAAAAATTATATTTAACTGTGAATGGTATTGGTTTCCATTTCAATCAGAGCTCGGAGCAAATGAGGTGCTTGCCCAGGATCTCACAGAAAAGCAGTAGGTAGTGGAACAGCAGGTACAGGTATCTGGAAACCTGTTATCCAGAAAGCTATGGGAAGACCATCTCCCATAGACTCCATTTTGATCAAATAATTCTAATTTTTTCAAATGGATTTCTTGCTCTGTAATAATAAACCAGTTTCTTGTACTTGATCTCATCCAATATATAATTAATCCCTATCGGAGGCAAAATAATCCTATTGGGTTTATTTAATGTATAAATGATCTTTTTCAGAAGATTTAAGGTATGTAGATCACATTATGTAAAGACTCCAGATCCGGAAAACCACAGGTCCAGAGGATTTACGCAATATGTTGGCGCTATATAAATACATGTTAATAATAATAATTCTGGATAACAGGTTCCATACCTGTATAGTTGACCAAGATGGCTACAGAAGAATAAAATGGCAGCAGTAACACTTTACAGTATATCAGTGTTATACATACTGTTGATGCCGTTGCTGAAGGATGCTGGGAAATATGCTTAAATAACAGCTGAAGGGCTACAGGTTGGACATTCCTACTTTATATAAATAATGAAGCCCTGTAAAGTCTCTTTGCCCCAGGCCCCCGCCGCAACCAAAGGCGGCCCTGCTTTAATCAATTCTGCTTTATTACAAAGTCTACTGCCCATGCATTTCCTAATCATCTGCCATATATGAGAGGTCAATATTTCTCTGAACTGGTTTATATCAGATATAAAGCATTTCTTATTTTTCAGATTGGATAAAAATGTGTGTGCTCTCATGCATGATAAATTCAGTGTGTAATCTGGCAGTGCAGAATAAACAAACCTCAGTGGAAAGTGCAGAAACAAAAAGCAAGGGCAGAGAAATATAAACAGCCTTTAATGGAGTAGGGAGTTGCCATGGAAGTAGCATTTAACCATTTCTCTGATAATAGAACATTCTACCATATGTCTGTAGATTGTCAGAATGTTGTTCATATTACCCTTCTACATAAATCTAGCATCTTCTTTAGGGATGCTGGGGATGTAGTTAATAACAGGCTTCACACTGGATTTCTATTTCTTTGGAATTGTGCGCCAGGTGATATAAACATATATAAATTATCCATAGTGGGGCAGATGTATTAAGGGTCAAATATCGAGGGTTAATTAACCCTCGATATTCGACTGGCGAATTAAAATCCTTCGACTTCGTATATATCGAAGTCGAAGGATTTTGTGCGATTCGTTTGATCGACCGATCGAAGGAATAATCGTTCGATCGAGCGATTAAATCCTTTGAATCGAATGATTCGAAGGATTTTAATCCATCGATCGAAGGATTATCTTTTGACCAAAAAAGATAGCCAAGCCTATGGGGTAGCTTTTAGGTGGCGAACTAGGGGGTCGAAGTTTTTTCTTAAAGAGACAATACTTCGACTATTGAATGGTCGAATCGTCGAACGATTTTTAGTTCGAATCTTTCGATTCAAAGTCGTAGTCGAAGGTCGAATTAGCCCATTCAATGGTCGAAGTAGCCAAAAAAACACTTCAAAATTCAAAGTATTTTTTCTTCTATTCCTTCACTCGAACTTAGTGAATGGGCCCCTAAGTGTAGTATTGTATTTATAAATTGAATATTAATGCTAAGTATTTTAGCTACAAGCAGTATTAACTGTTTATATTCCTCACTCTAAATACAGGATACTACATCTGTCCAGGGCTGGATTTACACAGCGGGCACCCCTAGGCCCACTGTCATTTGTCTCCCCTGTCCCCTCCCTTTTATTCTCACAAATTTTCATCCTCAGGACTGAGCAATGGAGATTGGCGCACAGGAGATTTAAAAAACCATTGTATCTCCTGCTCATCCCCAGTATTTCTGAACCAATGTTGGTGTGGTTGGACAGCATGCTGCCGCTTAAAAACCTGCCGCCCTAGGCCCGGGCCTTGGTGGCCTCTCCACAAATCTGGGCCTGCATTTGTCTCCCATGATTCCTATTAGTATTAAAGGTGTTGTTAACCTTTGAGTTAAGTTTTAGTATGATGTAGAGAGTGACACTCTGAGATATATTTCAATTGGTTTCCATTTTGGCATTATGATTTGTGGTTTTTGAGTTATTTAGCTTTTTATTCAGCAACTTTGCAGTTTGCAAGCTCAGTAATCTGGTTGCCAAGGTCCAAATTCCCCTATCAACCATGCATTGATTTGAATAAGAGATTGGAATATGAACAGGAGAGGCCTGGATAGAAAAATGAGTAATAAAAAGGAGCATTTGTAACCTTACAGAGCATGTGTTTTTTAGATGGGGTCAGTGACCCCAATTTGAAAGCTGGAAAGAGTCAGAAGAAGCAGGCAGATAAATCAAAAGCCATTCTATAACATACTAAAAGTTGATTAAAGGTGAACCACCGCTTTAAGACCTGTTGTTGTATTACTTTCACTGAAGACGCTACATTGTAATGAAGTATTGTAAAGCAGATAACCTGCTATACAGCCTGTATGTTTGGCTCTTCCTGCCAAATAAGGGAAGAGTTGTCCTTTGGGGGTGCAGACATGGGTTATAGTAATAGGCAGGTCAAAAATGATAGAACACAACCCTGAACTTAACATACATGTTTATAAACTGCACCTCAATGACAGAGATTACAAACATATTTCTGTCCTTTCCTCGACAGAGATATCACTGAAAAAGAGGTTAAAGCCTAAGTGAGAAGGGTCAATTTCACAGTTTGTTCCAGTATTGTCAGTGAGCTGTCTGGACCCTCCAACCCACACATGTAACATTTATTTACAAAACAACCCCCCTTACCTGCAGGTAATCCTTGGTTATAAATTATTGGTTGATTTGTCCATCACTAAATGTCAACCTGCAGAGCAGCTGTTGTATGATATGAAAGGGGTGATTTGGAGTGATGCCTTACAGGTCAAAAAGCTTATACATTTTTTGCATAGCTGCACAATTCAGTAAATGGTCTTTTATCACCACGTTTATAACATACATGCAAAGTTGGGAAATGCCAGATGGTACCAGGAAATGCTTGAAAGGAAGTTGAAGATTACAGATATTTGCTCATGAAGTGTCTCCTGAAAGTTCTAAGCATGTTCTTACCAAAAGCAGGACTAAAAAAAACTCTCAAGCCCCAAGCAGGCTGGGACTGGCAACCTGTAAGGTTCTGGTGAATACCTGAAGGTCAGCTTTAAGTTGTCATAGACTGTCACTATTTATTGGGCCTGCTGGGGCCTATTCTTAATCTTAATCCATATTTGGCTCCAAGGCTGTCAAGCCATGCCAACAAACTGTCTTGATTTATTTGATAACCCGGAGCATTTGAATTTAAGAAGGCATGATGAGAAAGGTGTATAATATTAACTAGTATTTAGAGGCCACAAACAAGTTATCACCTAAAATAGTCACAAAATGTGCATTTAATATCCCAGGATTAAAGCAAACTCAGTGGCACAGACAGAGGTTTAGGGTTGCCACCTGTTTGGTTTTTCATGAACTTTCTGTTCTGATTGCAGCCTTATGAAACTCGAACAATAATCTGGCCAATACATGAAAAACATTTAAATACTAAGATGCTCACCCAACATGGCTTAGTTACTATCAAGTGCAGTTAATTTCTTATTATTACAAAAAAATCAAATCAATCAAAAATAAGAATATTTTTTTCTAAATTAGCGCTGCGGTATTTCAGAGCTTTCTGGATAACTACAGTATAATAGATTTCATACCTGCAATTAAAGGATTGGGCTTACTCATCAAGCAGAATATAGCTAGAGATAGGGTTGCCACCTGTGTGGTTTTGAACTGGGCATCAACACATTAAAACTCTGTGAAAACTGGATAGAATCCAGCCAGTTGCATCTAAGTGATGCAATATCCTAGCCCCGGTGTCAGAACTCCACCAACATCATTGTGCCCACCTCTGATGTCCTCATGTCTGTTCCTACATCACTGCCCCACCCCCAATGCTATCTGCCTGCCCCCCCTCCCCGTATTCGGGTTTAGCCATCAGCAAAGGTGGCAACCCTATAGAGGTTATAGAATCAAAATGCAGCATTTCATATTAAATAGTCTCACAGTATACAGTATATTTTTGTAAGGGAAGAGGAAAATGCAGTTTTCCAGTTTAGGTAAAACTTTAGAGAAATTGTAAGATAGTGTTTTCGTGTGATGTCCATTCCATTAAACAGGAGGCAACTTCAGACAAATCACAGCTTTTTCACAGAGGAAAGTAACAGTGGTCATAATGTCACATGACGTGTACCATAGGTTTTAGGGGTGAACTGCTGGTAATAACCCTTGATATATAATTTTGTCATTCGTGCAAGTAAAAGGAAAGGGTAAACAAAACATTAACGAGCAGAAATAGTTTCCGAGTTTGCTCTGTACTTGGAATTCATTTTGAAAGAATTATATCTAATGAAAATTGGGTATGGTTTATTGCTTAGCTCCACACAGGAGAACCATGCCGTGAAATAAAGTGAAAAGAAAATTGAGTATATAAAAAAAGCTGACATTTTTGTTACAGTATAGAATATTGGCTACTAAAGATGTCCTGAACTCAAGGTTGGTGTCATTAAGTCTCCTACTGAGGATCATTATTGCTGCAAATAACAATACACCATGTTGCTATTCTAAATGTAAGTAAATGTAATTACTTTTTGTCATATGTTATCCAATTTACCACTTATCTACTCTGACATGTTGTAATGAAGCTAATTTATATTTTAAAAATGATACAAATATTTCCAACGGGAGTCGTTCTAGCATATTCTGAATGTAACTCCTTAGGTATCAATTTACAAACTTGACAGGGACAGAAGGAAATGATAGCCATAAATGTGTGTAACAAAGTTAAGCACTGACAATTAAAAATGTTTAAACCTGTTGGTTCTACCATGACAAATTATCTAGAGCAGAGACCTCAGACATAGACCCTCAGAGAGCAGGAATATCGTTTTTTGTTATCTTTCCTCCCCCATAGGCTGTATTTGACCTACTGGATAAAACTAGCCCTAAGGTCAGAAAAGTGGAGCTGTGCAAGCAGATTGTAAGGCCTTCGACACCTAGCAATGATTACTGAACAAAAACACAAAGGGAGTGCACACGAGTTAATTGCAGATGTAGCGGAAATGTAACATAATACTTTGCTTTTCTCTTTGATAACTCTGTGGTTGGGTATGTTGAAAAAGACATTATGGGTGTCAAAAAGAACTAGTATTCTGATGCAGGAAGAACAAAAACAATGCAAAAAGTTATGTGAAAGTTATGTATGAAATGCAAACAATTACTAGCTAGATCATAGTAATTTAAGTTATTCAACCTTAAATCACAACTTGTATTGTCATTTTTATGTCCAAAAAACAGAGTACTCCTCAAGCCTTAACAATTATTTTCCCTATTATTACCATATATACGTGGCAGTTTTTTTATGCAACAAAAAACTAATTTTGTATGGTTTTGTTGGCGCATAGACATAGACAGCTTCTTAAAATTGTTTACATTACAAAATATTCTCTTATAATACAGTTGCTCGTATTTTAACTATAATTGCCATTTAAGCAGTTGCAAAAATGATACTTCATTCTGCATAATGGGGCTGATATAACACGCTATTCATTAATGTGCAATTAATTTAGCTTTTTATTAAATAACTTCTTTATACAATCATCACTGCAAATGGAAATAATGCCCTAAGATAATCGTCTGCATTTACAAGCCACTTACTAAATATACATGCATGCTATGCTTATTTTGGTTATATATATTCATTTCATGGTCATGTTATGTTACATTCTAGCTCAGCTGAATTAAATATAGCCGGTTCCATCTGTAATGCCAGAGCTCCACTCATCTCAATAACAATCATAATAGTATAATTCCCACACTATGCTAATGACCAGTTTTAGAATAGGGGCTAAGGCATTCCCAACTTTGAGTATGCATCTCAAAAGGCTTTTGAAAAGCTTGTATACATTAAATAAATGGTAGGCTGAAGATCATTGAGACTGAATTCGCTATGAAAGTGTAAGGGATAGCTGAACCTATAATGTCCAAGGAAATAAACTGGACTATAGAGATGAGGCTAATTAAACGCTGGACTGAAACTATACAATGATTATTGACTAAAACTATAGCCACCAAATATGTAGAGGTGGTGGGAGCCAACTTTATCCAGACATTTCACACAGATGACTCAGCATTTAATATATATAATCACACATTCGTCCACAGAAATGAATGCTGTGACATTTTAAATAATGGTATTTCACATGGCCTTGTCATGTCTAAACATGATCTGCAGTTCAGGAGCAAACTGGTCATATCTGCTGTACACAACGTTATGTGCTAATCTCTAAACAAGATTCCCAGCTTTTCTGCTTTTTCATTAGTCCCCTGTTCTCTACATTGGGAGACCAGGAGATACTGGAGATCCACTATACTATTTAATCTGATCCTAATAATATGATGCAGCATGTATTGTGTGTATCAAGATGTAAACTGATATGAAACACCACCAAACACCAGTTCTGGTTTACCAATACTATCATGATATTGCCATAAAGTCCCTGTGTAAGTGAAAACCAAAGTTAGCTAAAGAAAAGAAGTGGTTGGAGTCCAGAGAACATTATGCTGGAATGTCCCTTTCTTCAGTGCAAAATGATGCACCATTGTTCCAAAGCAGGCAAGGCAGCTGGCAGTACACTTTGACCTTCAACCCCTTCTCAGTGAGAAACTCATTTACAACCTCCCTAAAATGAATCAATGAAAGAATGCGACAAAGGCCAAGAAAAAACCTACAGGCTCTTCTCTCCATCAATGGCAGCACACAGGTCCAGACAAGCTTTACAATTCTTTGGCTTCATAAACCCCTATTTTTCATAGAGATTCGAAAGCTTCTGTCTAAAGATGCTTTCATGGGTTTGTAAGTCAGGGAAAACTTTTTCTTTCTTTCTCGAAATTTGATTAATTTACAGCATTTAGATCTCTCAAAGGAGCAATGTGAATAGACTTTCTGAGAATATATACAGGCCACCAACATACTAGCCAAAGCTAGAAAGGGGGAAAAAAAAAAAGAGGATGAGAAGCCTGTTCCTAGTAAGACATTCCAGTTTATTAACAGTGGTACAAAGTAAATGTTAACATTCGAGCTGAGAAAACAAAATTACAGCACTCACTGCCACGTTCCTTCACATTTGTACATCTTTAGTATCTTTTGATTGGTCTGCTTTTGTGAGCAGGTTCAACAGAAGGATCTTATGATAAACCCCAGAATGGGCATAACATAGATAACAAGCCCTCAACACTCAAGGGGGCCTAGAAAAAAAATACATGAAAAAACAAGAATTAGTGGGATTAGAAGGCCCTGGTTACAAGATCTTGCATCTAGAAGGGGGATAAGATTAGATAGATGATAGATAGATTAGATAGATTAGATAGATTAGATAGATTAGATAGATTAGATAGATTAGATAGATTAGATAGATTAGATAGATTAGATAGATTAGATAGATTAGATAGATTAGATAGATTAGATAGATTAGATAGATTAGATAGATTAGATAGATTAGATAGATTAGATAGAATAGATAGATAGATAGATAGATAGATAGATAGATAGATAGATAGATAGATAGATAGATAGATAGATAGATAGATAGATAGATAGATAGATAGATAGATAGATAGATAGATAGATAGATAGATAGATAGATAGATAGATAGATAGATAGATAGATCGATCGATCGATCGATCGATCGATCGATCGATCGATAGAGGTAGCATGCCATTAATAAAAGACAATACCTGGGTGCCAGTGTTGCAACAATAAATAGTATGACGGCATTAGAAAAACAAGACTAAGTTGTTTATCAATCAAAATAGTGAGGTTTTGTTGATCCACTGAATAACTTTTTCCATTTGTTATATATATATATATATATATATAAACACACACACACACACACACACACACACACACTCCACTAATCAATGGCCGGGTGCTCACCATCAATAATCCATTTCCATAGTAGAAAGCGCTTGCGTCACGCAATTCCTGTCAAAGTATGGATAAATGTTAATTTTGCCAAAAATCACATCAACACGTTTCGACCTGGAAAGGATCCTGATGATCGAAACATGTTGATGTGATTTTTGGCAAAATAAACTTCTAAACACACTTCCGACAGGAAGCAAATACTGTTTTACAGAGCATTTATTTTTCCGCATACATTTAGGGCCTTATTTATCAAAATCTGAATTTTCTGAGTATTTAAATTATAAAAAAGGCCAACCAAACTAGAATCGACAATTCAGAGTTTTTTCCCGCATCACTCGAATTTTTAAAATTTTTGCCTGAAACTTCAGAAATATTCGGATTTTCAGCCTAATTTCAACGCAGACCACAGAAACTTTCTAATAGTATAGGGACTTCTCCCATATCCAGCCTTGGCAGGTCTGAGAAGTTCGATTTTCGGATTCTGACTTTTTTCCCCATCGGGGTATAATAAATCTCAAAAATGCAAGGTTTTTTCCCCACTAAATATTCAAATTTTCAAATTGTTAAAGTTGTTGGCATTCTGACTTTGATAAATAACCGTCAAATGTATACCCATTTCGCTCATGCACCTCAGCAGTGTGAAGGCGTATTGTAATTAATACAAAACAATGATCCTTCACAAGAGGGTGTGGGTACACTAAACAGATCATTATGGGGCCCAGTATGTTGTGCTTGTACCACTGAGTTGTGCTGATTATGGGACCTTGGGCTCAGCCTTCATTTTGGGCCTCAACTCTATTCATAACTGCCAGTGGTCTAGCAGACTAATAAAAACCACAATGTTCCAAAATCACGTTTTCTTTCCTAACTGCAATTTTGCAGACATGCCCTTCTGAAATGACAGTCTTTATTGCAATTTGATAATAAATCTTCACTCAGCAGGAACACGATTCAGAGTGAAAAAAGAAAAAGAAGAAAAAAGAACAGAAAACTGCCATGAATCAGCAATTAGCTCCCCTGGGGAATACCTGCACTTTCTTCATTTTTTGTCACTGCACTTAAGTGCTGGTTGTTGATCACTAGCAATCACTCTTGGCTTTGCAGCGTATGATCACCTGTGTCTCCTTTGGCAAATCGGCAGAGACTGCGCTGAAAGGCCAGGGAGATATTATTTGTCTGATTCAAGAGGCAGACTTGACTGTCTCTATGATGAGTTCCATTAAAAAAATAATAAATCCTCAGCTCAGTGATTTCAGTGTAATTATTTCAAATTGACAGACACATTATAATAAAGCTGAAATTGCTTCTTGTTTGTCTGAATCATTTTTTCCTTCACTACTAAAAAAGACAAAGAAGAGGGGGGGATCTGCATATCAAATAGCCCCTGGGCTGGATCATCTACAGAAGTAACATGCCCGAGTCAGTGTGTTAGCATTGAAAAATATGTCATCAACAAGATTCCTGGTATAAAACCCATATCATTTGAAAAGTAAATCCCTAATAACAAATATAACTACCAATAATTTAACACATTTATGTACTACAGATCTGTAAGATAATATTTTAACATTTAAATAAATATAGAATATGCAGACACGTAGGGGCACATTTACTAATGGTCGAATATCGAGGGTTAATTAACCCTCGATATTCAACCCTCAAAGTTAAATCCTTCGACTTCGGATATCGAAGTCGAATGAATTAGCGCTATTCGTTCGATCAAACAATCGAAGGAATAATCGTAGGATCGAACGATTAAATCCTTCCAATCGAAAGATTTTCCATCAATCAAAAAAAGCTAGGAAAGCCTATGGGGACCTTCCCCATAGGTTAACATTGGTGCTCGGTAGGTTTTAGGTGAAGTAGGTGGTCAAAGTTTTTTTTAAAGAGACAGTACTTTGACTATCGAATGGTCGAATAGTCGAACGATTTTTAGTTCGAATCATTCGATTCAAAGTCAAAGTTTTTTTTTTATTGTAATCCTTCACTCGAGCTTAGTAAATGTGCCCCATACAGTACGTATAAGACACATGCTATTTTGTTATTTTTATTATGTATTTTTATTTATGGACATGTGTCATTGCCCTTAAATAAGTGCCCTACTCTAATCCCCAGTGATCTTTCCATTAACAACTTTTTTTTTTTGTCTTGGAGGATAAGGACATTTATTTTCACTCCTGTGTGCAGGTGTTCTGCCTGTCTGTCATGCTGATTTGTAAGGCAAAACCTTAGCAGCAGTTTATCAGAAACAAAAATCAATAACACATTAGTTCTGAAGCCAAAAATGGGCCAAAAGGAACGTTGGCTAATGAGGACATGAGTCATGCAAGAGGACTGATGATTTCATACATCCCAACCTGTTCTTTATATTGATGATTCAAGGCACTAGGAAATAGTAACAACGTCTATGAGAGTAATATGCTACAATTTGAGAATAGAAATGATCTGGGGATTTGCAGTTGGGCATGTGCAATTGCCCACAGCTGTCGGGTTGGAACACATAAAGGGGTTACGGTGGCCTGGCACGAAGAAAGAAAAGGATACCTGCACAAAGTCAACAAGTGTGAAACTGCTTAGGTGGATCACCATGCTTTCAACCGTGAACATGCAACTGCACAATGATGCATTACTCAGCTGTGAAGCAATATGATGGGCTGAAAATTACAATGTGAATTTGTATGTGCCCTTTATAAAAAGATTTTATTTTAGCCATGTAAATAGCATCGAGCTATCAGAAATAGCAGAGGATTTTAATCTAAAAAACATATTGCACGTCCTACATGCTTCATTTCACTAATATATTCACAGTGGGAATTGATCAGTTTTCTAATTAACGCATTTTTAAAGCGTGGTATTCAAGATTTTTAACCTCATGGACCCATATTATATAATATGCCTTGAAGACACACTGCACAAGTGAAATGCTTGGATAGTTTGACCAGATTTAAACATTCTTAAAGCTGTATCACGTGGCAGAGACCCTTGTTGTTTCCTTTGGTATCTGCTTATTTGGCTAGTGAGGGATAAGTGGAACAACTTGACATGGTTCTTATGGAATTAGGCTTTCTTGACACTTTTGGCAAGATTTTTCCTGGCCATACATTGGACACCCGTAGAGTTTACCTCGCAATCAATTCTGTGCAAAATCTTTTAGCAACTTGATCCACTTGGAGGAGTGATGGAGTGGGGGTGGAAGAGGGTCGCTTGCAGACTCATCCAATGAGTACATATCTGTACAAGTTGTGATCTTGCTTTGTTTGGGCAAGTCATTCATTTAGCACCACAAAGGGCCAAAAGGTTTCAAACTCAGTGAGTAGTCAAGTTAGCAGACTATATTGTGTGCAAGATCTGGCATTAAAGGAAAACTATACCCCCCAAATAGTGATGGGCAAATTTATTCGCCAGGTACGAATTTGCGGCGAATTCCCATGATTTGGCGGCGTCAAAAAAAAAACAAATGGATGCTGGCGTCCATTTTTCAGGACGCCAGTGCAATTTCGCCAAAAATCACGTAAAAAAATTGGACACCGTTTCGCCGTTTTTCCGCCGTTTCGAGAATTTCGCAGGAAATTTGCAAATTTTTCGGTGAAGCAAAATGCCCCAAATTCGCCCATCACTACTCCCCAAACAATGTAGGTCTATATAAAAATAGTATATGGTATAAAAAAAATTTGTAGTAATTTAGTAGTATGTGCCATTGGGTAATCAAAAATAAAAAATTACCATTTTAAGAGCTGCCCCTTGGAATTGTATGATTCATGGTGCACACAAACAAACATGAGGTCACATGATCACATGAGCCAATTAAAAGGACAAAGTTCTTTCTTATGCTTCCACACTTCTTCCTGTTACAGTTAGAGCTGCAGTATTTCTGGCTAGTTGATCTCAGAGGCAGCACACAGACCATCACCAGTTTAGTAAGATTGCCACTTAATATGATATAAACCGATGCTTAAGTATTCATTTTGGGGGAATAGTTTTCATTTAATTGCCTAAGGCATTTCCGCAGAACTTCTGTTTGGAGTGAGTAGGCACTGTTGCTTCAGCAACATTGGAAGTGCAACTTAGCATGATTTAGTTGGGCCTACATAAGCGTCTTTAAGACAATGACACAAAAGCTGTAGTTTCTAGTTGGACAGATATTTGCATTACCAGAAATGTTATATTCTTATAAGGCACAGGATATCTAATAATGTATTATAATACAAGGTGAGGAAGATGCTTCCCAATTTACACAATTGTACACAGGGGTGTTTTGGGGCTCCTTGCTGCCTTAGGCGGCCTTTCTGATGATGCCCCCCTCGCACCTGTTGCATACCATTTCCAGGGCCGGATTGGGTAAAGGGAAGCCGCACTGCTAGTGCAGAGAGCGCAATTGCGTTCTCTGTATTAGAAGAGTCAAATTTCCGATTTAGAAATCTGAATTTTTGCTCCTAAAGTTACCAGGCTTTTTTGTCAACCCTCAGCTTGGCTCATGGCAGCAACACCCCTGATTGTACACGTACCAGGATGGGAGCCAGTCTACTTATCTATAATTTATGTGGCTAATCCCCTTTAAACACAATTATTTCATGCTAATTGTGTGGGATTAAGTATTGCTCACATTAAAAAAAAATACTTCGATGTTTTTGTTTACTCCAATCTGCTCTTCTATGAAGACAACAGATGGATATGCTGATATAGATCTGTGACTTTTGACTGTGACAGCAATGTACCCAAAGTAAATGATAGTCACTTGCTTATCTACACATTTAGTGCTGGCTTAAAACACTAATTGAATGTTCTCAGGCAGAGACTCTATAAACAAAAATGCCCTTAAATTTACAGTAATTGCATAGGTACTAAAAGTCACTAATTACAGAGAGAAACTTGCTCTGCTCTGACCTTTTGTGTTTCATCATCAGCACAACAATTAGCCTTGATTAATATTCTGCTTTTCACATGCACAGTCACGTTTAAGCTCAATGATCAGTACCACATAAACCTTAGCAGCAGTCTGGTTTTAGTACCATATCAAAGCTTTCTCATTGAAAGGAATCAGAGTGGGTCTGGCACAAACACCGATTTACCTATTAGCAGTGAAGCTGCAATGTCATCCTTGTAATCATAGTTAATCCTTTGCATCAACTAATGAATACATGGGCAAAGCTTTCACTTGCATGTGAACAATTATAACAAGTTATTGGTAATTCTCCAAATGCATTCTTGATGTTAATTCATAAACAGTACGGATGTCAGTAACAGAGGGCCTGGACAGGATTCTTTTGAGCAACAAAATGTTGATTCATTTAATTATGACAAGAAACAAAGGTTGCCTGGTAACTGCAATCTTAATGTTAAAAACTTCATAATATGAGAGATGATACGTAGGTTAGAAAATTGAATTAACAGCGATTTCATATGGCAACTAATAGGTTATTGAATAGGCACTGGCAGAATAAGCAGGTATTAAACTTACTGTAGGAATAGTATGCTGCCCTCTCTTTAACGGAGGCCAAACCAAGATAATACCTTTTTATAACATTGGCTGATGTGATAAAATACTAATTTTGCTTTAATTTTGTAGACATAGAGAGATATAAACAATAAAATGTAGCAGGAAACCAGCAGTCAATAGTCTCTAATTTTTAATTTCACTGATAAATTAATAAAAAATTAAATATCTGACAAACAGAATCCATATTATATGGGGTTCCAATGTAACCAACTTTACTTTAAAATGCTGCTAGAGCCAGATACCAATTACCAGGCTCTTTTTTCATATTTAAGATATTGCAAAGGAAACATTATGTCCTTATCATTATTGGTTTCCTGAGTTTTTAACATGAGTTCATAGTAACCTCCATAAATTAGAAATAATACCAAAAACATATGGAAACCTTTAACCATTGATGTGTACGAGAAAGCTCAGAAGCTAGTCTAGTTCTATTTCATATATTGGGTATAAAGAAGCACAATGATAAAAGCATATAATGTACAGCTACAGGTCTCTTGGAGTCTTGGCAACGTTAGTCTTGGCAAAGTACAGCCATGAACAACTAAGATTTAATTATCTTAATTTCAAGTATACTTTGTGCTTTCCCATTGTTTCTGTGCTATGGAATTCCAAGCCTGAGCTTTTTCCGTTTGTACAGTAAAAGCTGTTAAGGCTACAGGGAGGTTTCATTATGTGATGAACTTCTACAGAAGCAACATGAACACGCATGGCTGTTATCCTAACTGAGCAATAAATTACTGAGGCTCTTTTGTGATGCAATTGCTTGTAAAGTGCTTTTTTTCAGAGTCTGAATCAAATATAATTTTATTAAGAAATGTACATTTTAATAGGTGTAACTCCTTCACATACATCACCATACAGTAGGTCAATATTCTCAAATGAAAATTTAATGCAACTTTGTCCTATATACCCTGAGCTGCCCACATTTAAATTTAGTTATGTCTCTTTATAAAAATCCTTGGCCCCTTTTTTTAAAGAATTGCTCAAAACTGTTCTTAGATACATTACATTTCATGCATTAGAAGAAAGAATTTCAATGGCAATCAAAGGCAGGTGCAAGCAGGGATATACCCTTGCGTTTTATTAGCAGAAAAGGTGCAGCGTTTCTGGGATATACCCCTTTGTATTTTGGGAGGGTGCCGATCCCTCCTTCACTGTGCACCAGGCATCTAGGATTGAAGGCCAGGGTGTGCGAGCGGTGCCTCGCTTCTTGTTTCATGCATTGTTTGTCCATTTTAAATGAACTTTGAAGAAGGTTGATGTCCAACCACAAGGCATATTTGAAATGGCAGACCAGCTAGCAATAGTTGCTTTAGGTAGGATGCCTCAAATACACCAGTCAATAATAAAATATATAAATTGACTGTGTATATACAGGTATACATATTATCTGGAAACTCACTATCTATTAAACTCCAGATTAGGAGAAGGCCATCTCCCATAGACTCCATTATAACAAAATAACTCAAATTTTAAAAAATAATTTCCCTTTTCTCTGTAATAATAAAACAGTACCTTGTACTTGATCCCAACTAAGACGCAAGTCATCCCTACTATAGGCAAAACAATCCCATTCAGTCTATTGAAAATTGTAATTATTTTTAAGTAGCCCAGAGATTCAAATTATGGAAAGACCCCTTATCCAGAAAACCCCACGTCCCAAGCATTTTGGGTAACAGATCCCATACCTGTATATGTATATCATTCATGTATTTAAATGTATTTTATATGCCTTAGGTGTAGGGAGTGGCGTAACTAGAGTGTGTCGTGTCCCCCTGCAAAAAAATCTTCAGAGGGGCTTGGCGCACTCCGATCCCCATCCTCCTATGTGCTTTCCGCCCCCTCTCTGTTCCGCCCACATCCACCCCGCCCACACCTCACCGAACTCTGCTCACTCCGCCAGACATGCGTCCCCTTTCCTCACCTTAGGTAAGAGAGCGGTTGGGGAGGAGAGGTTTTTTTATTAGCTATAGAGGAAGCAGACCACACAGTATGGGCCCCCCTGAAACTCTAGTTAGGCCACTCAGCGTAGGGTACTTTGCAGTGAAATATCACATTGCTCTAAAAAAAAGCAAAAGCTTGCTAATGATTTCATAATAAATTATATTTTTTAAATCTGGCAAAAGAGACCATGCATAAAAAAGTTTCAGTCAAGCATAAATCACTCCCCAGTTCACATAAAGCAAATGAAACTTGCCTGATATTCCCAGGGTATATGATATGATAAGCGTGCAACCAAAACAAGTGGAATTATCAGCTGCTTGAATTTCTTTAGGCCTTTAACACCTCTGAGCCAAGAGCAGACATTACCCCTCAATCGTGTCAGATGAATACAGATCATTGCTACCAGATAGCTGAACAGGTTTCACCCATTTTGAAGAGATGAAAGATCTGACATTCTTTTGCAGCTGTGTCATAGAGCAGGGAGCTATTAATGACTCAAAATCATCTAGATTCCTCGCATATGTTGTTTGCATTTCTGATTGTCTTCTGCACGCTGGCAGAGACTTCCCTAGTCAGTGGGAATTAATGCATAATTGGCCCCGAGAATGTCCCGTGGAAACATGTCTTAGAAAAATACAGCTGCTTTGTGGAAAAGATCTGCATGTGAAATTGTAAATTGTATCTCTGGATATAATGGGAATAAGACAAATGTATCTATGCATCCAACAATGAAATAAATGTGTCAAAAGCTCTTCAGTTTTCTTCCTATGCCTGAGTTGACCTGGTAATGGTGCCCCCTGCTGGAGTCAAAGTTTGCCTTAATCCCCATCTATTTTATTCTGTAGTGCCAGTTCATGTTTTTTTTTAGGTTTTATGCTACTGAATAAGAGAAAATACATTTGTGAGATTGATATGTTTAAATGAATTCTTCTCTACTGCGTGAGCGCTTGATACATTTAAAAGAATGCTAAGCTGATTGCTATATTAACTCTCAACAAGTCATATGACCAAAGAATTTTTTCAAAAATGCTTTATAATTAAAAAAAAATATATATGCAGGCCCCCAAAAAAACTTTCTTGTTTTTCTTGGACTGAAAATGTACTCAGTACTAATGACAGTTTGAGAAAACACTGAATTTGTATTCAGCAATGAACTGGTTCATTTTTCATATCAGCATAAAACGAGGCAGGCTCATTGTGCTGGCATGAAACACAACAATACAAAAGAGAGGGCTTTGATCAATGCACATTCCTTGGTCCCCTGTTTCACTAGTCATTTAGTATCTAAGTGCATTTTCAGGTATGGGACCTATTATCCAGAATGCTCGGTACCTGGCACTTTCCGGATAACGGGTATAATTTGGATCTTCACACCTTAAGACTACAAGAAAATCATGTAAACATTAAAGGGATACTGTCATCGGAAAACATGTTTTTTTCAAAATGAATCAGTTAGTAGTGCTACTCCAGCAGAATTCTGCACTGAAATCCATTTCTCAAAAGAGCAAACAGATTTTTTTATATTCAATTTTGAAATCTGACATGGGGCTAGACATTTTGTCAATTTCCCAGCTGCCCCTGGTCATGTGACTTGTGCCTGCACTTTAGGAGAGAAATGCTTTCTGGGAGGCTGCTGTTTTTCCTTTTCAATGTAATTGAATGTGTCTCAGCGGGACATGGGTTTTTACTATTGAGTGTTGTTCTTAGATCTACCAGGCAGCCGTTATCTTGTGTTAGGAGCTGCTATCTGGTTACCTACCCATTGTTCTTTTGTTTGGCTGCTGGGGGGAAAAGGGAGGGGGTGATATCACTCCAACTTGCAGTACAGCAGTAAAGAGTGATTGAAGTTTATCAGAGCACAAGTCACATGACTTGGGGCAGCTGGGAAATTGACATGTCAGATTTGAAAATTGAATATAACAAAATCTGTTTGCACTTTTGAGAAATGGATTTCAGTGCAGAATTCTGCTGGAGCAGCACTATTAACGGATTAATTTTGAAAAAAAAATTCCCATGACAATATCCCTTTAAATAAACAAATAGTTATGATCATAAAATTGACAAGCCACCATACCACTTAAAAGATAAACGCCATGTATTGGTCCCTAAATATTTGCCTCATTTTTCATAGGCTAGCAACTCCCTTCAGAGTAGCATTTCTTGGGATAAGTGCCTCCTGACCGAACACAACAATTCTTAATGCAAAGAAGGTTTCTTCCATTCTTCCAGGTCCAGCATAACAAAAGACAGTTGTTAAGTAGTTGATTTGGGATCTGTGGTGGGTCAAATTTGCCCATGTTACTACAGTATCCCCAGTGGCAATAAAAGCACCATCAAAGACCAGCTTCATGTTTTATGACCACATTATATAATTATATAAACAGTCTGCTAAGGATATAAGTCCATCAGCAATATTTTGCAGGCACCAAAACAACTAACTGTGGTATCCAAGTTTATTCAACATAGCTTCTAACAATTTCAGATCTTTGCACAAGAAAATCCAGGTGGGGGCAACAGCTGGAGGAACAGGAGCGCACATCTCTAGAGAGCAGGTAATATGAAACCCAGTAAAAATGCAATAAGTAAGACAGATTAGGGGGAAAATGATTTGCTGAAACTGGCTGTCCACAGCTGAAACTTTGTTCTTTCTTTTTGGCAGGTTCATGTCTCATGGAATTTCATTTTACAGTATTTGCGTATTTTCAGTGTCCTATAATAATCATTAATTTTGGTGCAATTAGAAACAGTCTGGTGTGTTTTCCTACTGCATATTCTAATGAGAATCCGTAAGGATAATGAATGCTGCGTTGAGAGATTTGCACCGAAAATTCTTTTCATTTTTTTTTTCTCTACAATGTGTGGTATTATTCAAAACTCGAAGAAAACAGATAGCATTTCAACATTTCCTCTGTATTTAAAACCGCCTTTATAGACCTCAACGGAGAGTCAGGCCATGAGAGGTCCTACAAAGCTTGATAAAAGGTTCAAGATATGTTGCAATGTTTACCTCTATTGGATTTAACAAAGGAAATGTGTGGACTATAAAGACAGCTGGAACACTGCCTACTGATGAACCTATGTTTAAAAAAAACTGAGTCCAAGCCTAAAGCTGGCCATAGATGACGATGAGATTTTTAAAAGATCAGATCCTGATCGTGAGACCACAATCTTCTCAGAACGATCGTACAAATTTACCATCAACTAAAAAGACCAATTTGCCAGGAAAACAAAGGGGAGCTGCCTGCTTGGCCCTGCAAACATAGATAGATTGCACTGGGACCGACAAAGATTTTTTGACCTGGCCGATCAATTTCCTGACAGATGTTGGCCGAAAAATGGTAAGATGTACGATCGTTCGAATCCCACTAACCGCACGATAATTTTGAAGGATTGGTCGGACTTCCCTAAAATCGGTCGTTCGGCAAGAAGAATCGTCGCGTCTATGGAGAGCTTAAGGATGCCACAAGACAACAGAGAGTACATACAATGTTACAAACATCTTAATGCTGATATGAGTACTATACTGTATATAATAACATAGCACAATGTTCTATACCATAGGACACAATATTGCCTAAAGTACAAAAGGAATTATTCACTTATATTATATCTGGAAGCCTTTAGGTACTTTCAGTTAAATAGAACTATAAAACACGGTCAGTAAGTTAGTATTACTCTTGCCAGTTCTTTGGCAAAGAAAGCCAGATCATTGTGTGGTGTATGAATAATCTTGCACTCTTTAATCCAAATATTTAAAGTAAGGATTAAGTAAAGCGATTGAATGCTTAAAGCTGAATGATACCTTTATTGGATCAACATATGGTTCAAATTAGTAACTTATGGACCACACAGGGATCATCCTCTACTGTTTTTATTTATCCTTGCTTCATATGATTGGCTGCATCCTCTGTGAATATAACAGATGTAGGTTAGTCAACACTTGATGGTGTCACAGGGTCTAAGAAGTGCTATAGCTAAAGTTGATTATGTAATAATGATTATTTCTTAAAAGAAACCTGGTCTTGTTGGACACCCAGTATCTATCCACAGTACAGAAATGCTTGCACTTTATCACCAAAGTCTGAACATTCCAGAAGAAAAACAATAATAGACTTTGATGCAATAACCCTAGGAAGGTTTAGAGTATTAAAGGAAAACTATACCCCTGAACAATGTAGTTCTCTATATAAAATATATTGCATAAAACAGCTCGAATCTAAGACCCTGCTTCATGTAAATAAACCATTTTCATAATAATATACTTTTTTTAGTAGTATGTGCCACTGGGAAATAGAAAATTGCCATTTTAAGAACTTAGGGGCAAATTCACTAACGCTAGTGCAAATTCGTCAGCGTGACGTCATTTTGTTACTTCGCCGATTTACTTACCGGCGCTGGAGTAAATTCGCTAGCGAAGTGGACCTACTCTAGCGCTACTTAGTTGCGCTATGGTGAAGGGACGTAACTACGCTAACTGCGCCAGACTTGCCTTCGCCACCTCAGACCAGGAGAAGTGCAATAGAGTAGATAGGGATTGTTTAAAAAAAAAAGTTGAAATTTTTTCTAAGTCCCAAAAAAAGCTGGCGTCTTTTCCTTTTTTAAGGGTGATAGGCTGAAAAAAAGCGTAATTTTTTTTGGGGGCACCCTCCTTCCCCCCTACATTTCCTAACATATGGCACCTAAACTATACAGTGGGGACATGTATAGGGAAAAACAGCAACTCCATTTTATTTTATGAAGCTTTCCCAGGCTTGTTTTGTGAAATGTATTTGCTGCAACATATATGTCCATTGTACTTTAACTTGGCGCCATATGCAAATTAGGCATCACTAGTGTAACTTCCCTTTTCTTGACGAATTAACGCTAGCGCAACTTCGCTACCTTTCACCTCCCTGAGCGCAACATCGGATTTTAGTGAATTTGCAGCGCCCTGGTGAAACTCCGCCTGGCGAAGTGTGGCGAAGGCTGCGCTAGCACAACTTCACAAGTTAGTGAATTTGCCCATAAGTGCAATGTTAGATCACATGAGCCAATTAATGGACAAAGTTTTGTATTTTGTTTTCAGACTCTTCCTGTTACAGTTAGAGCTGCAGTATTTCTGGTCAGGTGATCTCTGAGGCAGCACATAGAATATCATAAAATGGAGGCTCACGGGAAAAGATATAAAAGGAAAATATTTACTGATATCTGTGTTTCAGCTTGGGAAGATTCTTCAATAGGCCACTTAGTATGGTGTAAACTATCTGGTGCTTAAGTATTCATTTTGGGGGTATAGTTTACATCAAAGCGCAACTCTGGCTTCCAAACCAAAATTTGATAAAGAGGCCCACATAACATAGAAACCCCTAATATACCCATCACAGTTACCTGTTTCTGTGTATGAATAAGTGCCATTTTCTATGCTGAAATCCAGCTGTTTAACAGTTCTTTTCTTTCTGCATCATTTGAAATCCTGGCAGGGAAGGAGGGACTAAAACACTGATGTTACAAATTATAACAACTTCTCCACAGCTTACAGACAACATACAGGAACTGCATAACCCACAATGCATTGCACTGTGATGTTCCTTTCCTTATTGAAATCATGTGTGCAGGGAATTGTGGGGTTTGGTGGATGCAGGCTGAGGACAGCTGGTTGTTGATACAAAGTAACAGTAGTCAGCCAGCTCAGCAAAGTAGTCAGACAGATCAGCAGGAGAGCAGGGGGCTAGGTTTAGGGAACTGTCAGAAACCATTAAAAATCATGAAAAGTCTGCCTATTTTTTAATTGATCTATATTGCAAAGTTGCTTGAAATGATGTTTACTTTTCAAAAAACTTAATTTATGTTTTTATGGAGTTACCCTTTAAATGCACAAGAGGGTGACATTTATATTAAATATTGCAGCAATAACCATGGTGTCCAATTTTATTTTTGGTTAAACAGTATTTCAGATTATACACAAATAATACCCCCCCCCCCCGATTTTAGCAATATTCAGTTAGAAAGACCGGTGAAGAACATTTTAAAAAAGTAAAACAATAAATTATAATACTTTTTATTTGACTCTAGAAATGACAGCTATTTTCATGTGTAAAGTTCCATTACTAACTAGGGAGTATAGCATCCAACTCGATGTACAGGTAGCTACAGTAAGCTGGCTTCCTCTCAAGTCATAAAAGCAGTTGGCCATGTATTACAGAATCAAATTTCTCTAGAGACTCAGACCTTCTGCCTTTCTCATTTCACTACTTCAAAGACGCTGCAGAGAAGGCATTCAAGACTAAGCAGAGAATATAATAGATAAAAGATACGTCAGTCCTTTTTTGAATTGTAAATAGTTTCAATAGCATGAAGTTAGGAGCAAAACAATACATATTCTACTAAAATACAGCATTGTTTTCTCATGCTTTACAATCAAAATATTGGACAGAAAAATATTATTTCAATAAAGGGTTTATTTCACCTCAATATTTCATCGGGAAAAAGTAGAGCTGTACTAGATATTGCTTGGCGAATAAAGACATAGCTTCATATATCACATAATATATTTTAAAAGCAAATGGTCCTTGGAATTCTTTGAAACAAAATATGGAGTGTTTATTTGAAGAATGATCATTGGCTAAACACCACTTAATGTTTTCAGTAGCTACCATCACAGTAATTACTGACTTTGAGGGATAGTTTAAAAAAATCTTAAACAAATGTGTTAATTTCTATGCTTAGAGAATCAAGAATTGCTCCCTTATGGAATATCCCTTGCAGTAGCTATCAGTTTACAATTATAACAGATGGAGATCCTCAGGGAAACTGAATCTTTAATACATTTCTAAAGGTCTTAATGTGTGTTGATCCCAAACAATATCCAGATTGTGGGGTTATGATCACTAAATTATAAGGCAGTATTTAGCAGTTTAACTATTACTTTAATTTACAAATATATCAAACAAATGATACTCTTCAATGTTATCGGTTATAACTGTTTAATGATGTCACTTCAGTCATATGAAAACAGTATACACATAACTTTGCCTTAAATACCTTAAAATATAAGGATCAAGTCTATAATCCTTTGAATTATAAGGATATTAGATGTCAGCTCACAATTCCATGGCCATATCCAAGCCTTTATAATAACATAAACACACAAATAAAGTAATAAGCCACAGCAATAAATCTTGCAAGAAAGTACATTTTTACTTTACAGTATCAGTGATAATATGGTGGCTCCTATTTTTAATAATTCTCAATATGTCTTTACTTTGATATTCAGTTAATATGAAATATATTTGACAATTAACATCAGGGATGTGACCTTGCACCAAGAATTGACAATTCTTTGGAGCAGGCACTCTGACGGGCAATTGGTTCAAAGTGAAAAAAGTTTATTGTGTCCACAGCCTTACGGTTTTCGTGTTACAAACACTTAGGGTGTTATTTATCAAGGTCCGAAATTACCTCAGTATTTCTAGGGTAGAAATCCAAGCAACTCCGATTGCCCGAATGGACCATATTTATGAAGAAAAAAGCCCGAAAAAATAGGGAGGTTTGCGCAAAAACTAAGATTTTTCCAAACACATCGGATATCGGTACAGACATCAGCGCAGACACTGGGACCTTCCCCATTGACTTATACTTGACCTCGAGAGCTTTTAGATGCCGGGGTTTCAGATTCTGAGTTTTTAGACCATCGGACTTAATAAATCTTGAAAAATTCATTTTTTTTATCCGAAAACTATGAATTATTCGAGGTTCAGATATTCAGACCTTGATAAATAACTCCCTTAATTATAGGCTATGCACCAATAATGTTTAGATGCAACATTTTACTGATAAAAACAGATTTGGCCTTGGTCTTTATTCTCCTAAGAAGATTTCTTCCCCCATAGAAAAAGTATAAAAAGAAATTCTGTTTCAAATGTCAAGTATACTTCACAAATGCCTTTTAAGGCCTAACTGACGCCTTTTAATAGCAACTTTTTACATGACCCAGTGGAAATAAAACTAGGAGAAACCTTTAACTTCTCAGCCAGTCCATTGAAAATAAGTGGAGAAGTCTGACCGATACAAAAAAAAAAAAAAATGCTAACAGTCCTGAATGATGTGACGGCCTGCTTATGTTTCATCTAGACAGACTTAAGTCCCTAAAGTTAATCCTGCTTACATATTAAAAATGCCGTCATATAGAATTCACAAAGTACTGTTCCTCAACTTTCAATTCATATCCACGTTCCACAAAGGCTTGAAGAACAACAACGTCTGATATTAAAAGATTTTTTTTAAAAAATCACAGAAAAGAGCGACTCTTTGGTTTGCAACTGCTAACATGAAAAACTTGTCTTGTGACCAAGCATGCCTTTTCCCCTACTAATCCCTGAAATACAGCAAGCAGAATTTCTGAAGTCTTTCATTGCTCCTCAACTAAAAGACATGGGTGGTTAATCAAAGCAGACCAAAAGGTAAAAAGCATACTGTGTGAAGCAGACCGTTCTCAGAAAAAGAAAAGTCATAATTGATTAATCAGATTAGGCTTAAATATATTTAAAAAATAAATCTCCATGACTATCAACCACTTCATAAAAGAGTCAAGCAAAGAACTTTTTATTTGCCTTCTTCGTGAAGGTTACCTCATATCTTCTGATCTTCTCCATAGAAACCTATTTGAAGGAATGCCAAGCGATGTTCTGCTCACTTAGGCCTGCCAGACAAGGGCCTGGGAACCGATGGACTTTGAAATATATTTTTCCAAAGCAAGTACATATCATTCTAACACATTTCTTGTGAAAGAGATAAAATTCCATAGGACGACAAAATGTGGGAGCTTTTCTAAAAAGTTTTGCGGCAGTTAAAAAATATTTTGTGATATGCATTTAATTTTTAAAAAATGTTTGAAAGAATATTAATCCAAATTCTCATAGCTATCTTAAACTAAACTTTACAAAACATAGTACTGGGCCCAACGGTTTGACCAGCTTGGTAGCTGATATTCAAGCTAAAGAATATTGCTGTGTTTTAGCCAAGGCCTAGAATTGAGCCATCTTTTAATGGCAACATTTAAAAATCCTATAGTTAAAACAAAAGGCAAATATATGTGTTCTTTGTGAGTCAAATTAATAGGGATTATATCAAAATTTAAATTTTCATTATAAATGATTGTGGTTCTGCTTTTGACCTTACCATCTGCCCAACCCACCCCCTGCAATGTATAATCCAGCCCCTCCATTCAACTACCTGCTGCCTCTGTCTCATGTTCAAACAAAGGAATGGGTTCCTTATCAGTGATGGGTGAATTTCTCCCTTTTTGTTTCGCCGGAAAATTAGCGAAACAGCAAAAAATATGCGAAAAAAAATTGAAAATCTAAATTGACGCCTGCGTCCAATTTTGGACACGCGTCTGAAAAGTCGCTCGTGTCAATTTTGATGCTGGTGTTAAAGTCAATGGGCTTTCGAATAGTGTTGACACGCACCGATTTTGATGCAAGCGACTTTTCGGACATGCATCCAAATTTTTTTTATGCAGGGAAATCTTCGCGGGAGATTTGCAAATGAATTCACCAGCGGTGAAATGCAGAAATTCACCGCGAATTCCTGACAGCTGAATGTATTCGCCCATCACTATTCCTTATGGAGTAAGCTTAAAGGAGAATTCAACTCATAACTAAAAACCCTACCATACGTAGACAACCCTCATTCTTCCCCCTCATTCTTCCCCCTCAGCCTAGCTGCCCCCCCGGGCAAATGACCCTAACTTTCTTCTTCCGGTGATTCAGCAATTTTCATCGCATGCGCAGTTGTCGCAAACTAGTAAATTGCTCCAACTGTGCATTCGCTGCTTCGCCAGTCTCACCTTACCAAACACCCGGAAGATGGCTACAGTGAACTGTGATCCCTAAATCTGTGCCGAGGGATAAGTATAACGTATGGGGCATTTGCCCCGGGGGCAGCTAGGCTGGGGGGGGAGAGGGAGGGGGTTCTACATAGGGTAGGGGGGGGTAGCGTTCTTTTTAGTTATGGGTTGAATTCTCTTTTAACAGGAAAGGGTAACGTGAATGCTTATCTATTGTTCCTTTCACAACTGCTCTATAGAACCAAGGCACTATGATCCAGAATAAACTTAAAGTGCTTTCAGTTTCACTTTTCTGCACTATTTAGCACAAAAGCAAAAAGACTATAGACAGTTTATTTTTTACATTAAAACAATGCAGAGAATGCATGTATTGTTCTCCTGTTGAGCACAAGTGTATATTGCCTCTTTTAGTCATTTACTTCACAATTAAAAATGCTTATTGGTAAACAGCTTTGTAAAAATACTACATCTTAATTTCCATCTTTTTTCATTTCACGTGGCCACATTCAGATAGGAAAAAAAAATAAACATACAGAAGTTGTCATCATTATGTAAAACAGAATCGTTTAGCACGTTTCCTTCTTGATGTGTGTTTAATTAAAACAGAAATAGAACAGAATGTGCTTTAAACCCTTCAGAAAATTTACATGTAAATCAAAAACAAGGAAAACAATGGTAGTTGTGTAGTGAATTTAAAAAAAAAAAAAAAACAGCTGGAAGGCTGCAGGTAGTCAATCCCTAGAATACACCATGCATTCCATTATAATATAAACTACTCTTTAAAGGAAAATATATTTTATTTACATGCTGTTTATTTTCTTTTAAAAAGACAGCAGTGAAAGCAAAAACTGTGCGCACCGGATATTCCTTTTCAACCTATTTGCATCATTACATGTGAACAGAGACTAGCATAGTGTTTGCATAGGCTGAACTTTCTACATATTTTACTATACAGGTATGGGACCTGTTATCCATCATGCTCAAGACCTGGGGTTTCCCGGATAATAGATCTTTCTGTAATTTGGATCTTCATACTTTAATTCTATTTAAAAATTACAATTGGCTTATTTGGGGACCCCTGGCCTAAGGCGATGCTGTTACCTTAACATGTTGAAATAAACCTCCCAATATTCTGATCCAAATTACGGAAAGACCCCTTATCCAGAAAACCCCAGGTCCTGAGCATTTTCGATAAGTCCAGTAGCCGTGTATATAAAACTTAGCAAAACATGAATATTCAGATTAGTTCTAAAGAGAAATTTTCCTTTTTACTAATATGGATGGAAGGTCCTGACTCCTGATGTTGGTATGGCAAAAGAAGATCTCATTATAAGCAAAGGGGGGAAACTGCTTGCTCTTACTCTCACACAGTTAATTAGAGTAGAGTAAATACAAATTTTAATTGATAGGTCGCTGCATACTTGAACCAACTAGCAGTTAACAATAAAAGTGCTTCCTCTCTAAGGCAGCTTTGTCATGCTGGTGCCTCCCACCTACTTTATCATAATTAACAAAGCCAAACAGTGCAAAGCATGGGATAACAGACTGTGGGAATCTATTTTCCTCACTCTTGTTCACTCTACAGACTTTAGAGAAGTGATAAAGTTGCTAGCAACATGTTATATTTTTCTGCTACAAGCCATAAAACTGAAATCATCCATACTTTACTGTAGCAATTCCATCTATATCAATAGTTAGGGATGCAACAAATCCACTATTTTGATACCTAGTTCTTCCAGGCACTTGGATTCGGCAAAATCCGAATCCTGCCGAGTTTGGACGAATCCTGGTCAAATTCCGAACCAAATCCTAGATTTGATGCATCCCTATCAAGAGTTAAAGGAACTACTGCCAATGGGTGTAATAAATTGAGTATGGCAGTGTGTGGCTGCTGGGAACTTAGAGCTTATTTACAGTCACAAGTTCAGATGCCGTTTGCCATGTTTTTTTATATATCGAGAGCACAGTCCCAGATGCTCTGACTTCTCCACATTTGTGGGGTCCTGAAGGTAGCCAAAGATGAGATAGTTTCTACGGGACGTCTCTACCCTCTCTTATTTTCATTTCTTACCTTTACATGTGGAACCTGAGCTCAAGCATCAACGAATGTGGATGAATTGATACTCATTTAATCATTGCACTTAGTCACTTTATTATTTTTCATCGATTTTAACTTAACCTGACTATATGTAAAGCTATTGCAATCAATTGTGAATAATCACTAATAATTAACAAATTTTAGTAAAAATCATCGCACCTAGTCAGTTTAGTTATTGGAACTTGAATCCAATGAAATGAGTGGAATCATTTACAATCAGCACTTTAATCGATTTGAAGCAATTATATGGATTAATTTATTCATGGTTTAGAATTGGTGATTTATTGAACTTTTTTAAGGAATTATTAATTCGGTATTTAATTCATATCACCATCCTATCACCATCACTGGTGGAAAGATATTAATTATTATTTATTCATTGGAACAGAATTATTGAGTCCAGCTAACACATTGGAGAAATTGATAAATAAGGGGTATCTTTACTAAAAAAAAAACTTTTAGAGTGCTCTGGAATTTCACAAGGGTGAAATACCTTTGTGTATAGTTCCACGCTCACACAATTATTTCATTCATTTTAGCTCTTTGCACTTATGTTCCTAAATGAGCCCTCGTATGTGGTCTGTGATGCTTCTAATCAATCTAACTTGGAAAGTACAGCCAATAAATCACATCAAAATTCCTTCCAGGGAACAAGCCATTTGAGTTAGGCAAAAATCCTGGGTCTTGTAGTGTAATTTCCAGTATTTCTACATATGGTGTAAATCATATAGTGTAGTAATGTACACATTGGTCTGTCATGTGGTGGTCATGCATTCTAGTGCAACTTATACACACAGCAGTAAATATTCCCCAACCCTTTCAGGTACTGTTAGTTGGATCAGGGACTATTTTTTTTATTAAAGAAAAAAAGGAAATCAATTATAAAAATGTGCATTATTTAGAGTCTGTGGGAGCTGGCCTTCTTGTAATCTGTTTCATGCTAACAGATTGCTTTCCTGTACATTATGATATGGTCAGGTTCTTACACACAAGACATTTTTCATATGCCCATGCTCAAAATACTAGTCATCAAGTAATATACTCACATACTTAATAGTGGGGTCATGTCCAGTAACAGACAGGGAAGTTTATATGCACCATATAAGGACCAATCAACTATTTGTTTGATCAGTCAATGGCAGTTAGGCTAAAGAAAGTAATAAACGAAAAATGCTTTTAAACGTCATGACGTCATATTTTGTTGGTCTGGAATTGTGCCAGTTTGTAACCTGTATGTCTGTCCTGGTTGGACTTTTTACACTGGTGTTCCTATATTAAGGCAAGATACTCTAGGCTGCTCCATTGGGAATTAAAGTGATACTGTCATGGGGAAAAAAATTTTTTTTTTTTCAGTTGCTCCAACAGAATTCTGCACTGAAATCCATTTCCCAAAAGAGCAAAAATATTTGTTTTTATATTTTATTTTGAAATCTGACATGAGGAAAGACATATTGTCAGTCTCCCAGCTGCCCCCAATCATGTGACTTGTGCTCTGATAAACTTCAGTCACTCTTTACTGCTGTACTAAAAGTTAGAGTGATGTCACCCCCTGCCTTCCCCCCAGCAGCCTAACAACAGAACAATGGGAAGGTAACCAGATAGCAGCTCCCTAACACAAGGTAACAGCTCCCTGGTAGATCTAAGAACAGCACTCAATAGTAAAATCCAGGTCCCACTGTGACACATTTAGTTACATTGAGTAGGACAGCCTGCCAGAAAGCAGTTCCATAGTGCAGCACTGGCTCTTTCTGAAAACACACGAACAGGTAAAATAACCTGAGATGGCTGCCTGCACACCAATATTACAACTTAAAACAAATACACTTGTTGGTTCAGGAATTACATTTTATTTTGTAGAGTGAATTATTTGCAGTGTAAACAGTGTAATTTAGAAATAACAACTACATCATAAAAATGATGTAAGGTAAAGTCCAACTAGTTTATCCTTTCCAGAAGCAAACACTACTCATTTTTCTTTTTCTCTACAGTCGGGGGGAGCAAAAAAGCCATTTCTAGAATATTTCGATTATATTCACGCACCACACAAGCGCAATGAGCAGGGACATACATGTAATCTCTCTTCTGAACAGGACAGCACTAAATGTAGGTATATTTTAAATTTCTATAGTTCTATTTTTAAATGAAAAGACCCGACTCCCAACACATAATTAATCAGCCCCTTGCAGACATTTTAACAAAGCAAAGGATTCTCAGACTTGTATTGAGATATATTGGCCCGTTTGGCTTGACCACCACTTACGAGTGGCTGTAAAACACATGAGTGAGAGAATTAACAACCCTTGCCCATGATTTTTCCCTTTTTCCATATTCCTGTCTCAATGAAACGGCATCTCAAACTACTAAAATTATTTATGAACCTTAAAGGAAATGTGAGGGTTCCTCAAAGAATAAAGCGTTATATGAGGACACAACACAAATGGTGAAATAACAGCAATCAGGCTGGTTCAGGAAATTATTGCAGAAAATTAGATAATTGTGCTACAATACTACCCGATTGGCTGTGATTGCTTCACAGATTGCGGTTTTGTTTAATCATACTAGATCTGGTTTAGAAAGAGGGCCAACAATTTTTTATTCTCTTTATTTTTTTCCAATCACAAAAAAATGGGTTGCCTGCAGTATGCAATGTGTGTTTTAGCCTAGCAGCTAAGTGTAGCCTGTGTGTCCCCTTTGTACCAGTCATACATAATAACGAATACATTTTCCTGAGTGCACAATTAGCCAATCATTTTACTGGAGGTGTATATCTCTGAGCCAAATTAATTTCAAAGTAATAATTATCTATACATGGAGAGATGAAAAGTAGAATGAAAATAATATCATTACCTACCTCCAATAGAGTAAATGTCTGATTATTTTATATAAAATACAAGTTATTCATGTAAGGTGCACCTTTCCTTCTCTATGGAAGTACCAAATGAACATAGCTTTACCCTACAAATTCCAGGCAACCTCAGCAGGTATAACAGAGAGAGTTACAATCCGAAAAATTAAACTATCCCCTCTTCATTTGGTATTCAACGTTTAAATTATTTCAGCCATTAACTTTGTAGTTTTACAGCCAGCAGAACAGTTTCCCAGTAATTTTCAATAAAATAATTAAAGACTGCGCCCTATTAGAAACCACCGCTCTGACTTGTGCTATGCTTGGTGTACTTTTGCCGGGGGGAAATATTGACTAAACAAATCGACTTGAAAAGCACTCCTCTTCTAGGATCATTATTCCAGGAAACACATTTTCATTTATATTTAAGGGGCATTTTATACATATAGAAAATTGAGCTGAATAACTAAATATCTAATGGAAAAACATGGAAGCCAGTTAATTATCTTGAGTATGGATGAAGGAAATCAAAGGATTTTTTTTTACTTTTGCATCTTCAAAACTGTTTTTTTCTTTACGTCATAAACTACTAATTGTCTCTAGTTACTAAGTAAACCAGTCTTTGGTGTGTTATTCAAATGTATTGTGTAATTAATTCATGGTTGTGCACTGTGTGGTCTACTGCTCTTTGACAGCCAAAGGAAATGTATGATAACACTTTAGAAATGATACACAAAGTGATATCACATCTCCATTAAAAATGATACACAAAGTGATATCACATCTCCATTAATTAATACTGAAAATATTTGTCATTAGACATATTTTCATGTGAAAGCATTTTATACTATTTCATAATCACAAAAAATAGTTTGCATTCTTTTTCCAGTAGATTACAATTTCAGACTGATGTGCCAGGTTGAGATAAAAATGGCTGGAAGAGCCAGGGGGGCCTTCTGATGCCTGGACCAGCTGGGGGTTTTCCTACTATCCAGGTGGGCCAGTCTGACATTGGGCCAACAATACCCCTTGATTATTTCCCAATTGAGGTCATTTTTACAAATACGGTTTGTTAGCATGAGGTATGCAAGAATTCATATGAATAAAATGCAAATTTTGATGCTGCCTCCTCTACAAGTCCATCCACATTTGTAGTATAAAATTAGAAGTACTGAGCACCTTTTTATATTTATAAATCCAGCAGGGTTAAAACAAAAGACATGCTTATTGCTGTACATAAAAAATAAATAGATTATGCAAATTATATAACTAGGTTATTTAAATTATTTTTCCTCTTTTCATTCAATAAAATAAATAATAATGATTATAAGTTTTACATAACATACACACAAGTGACTGTTAAGATATCATGCCTTTATTTTGTAAATAATCCTGAAAGAGTGCCGAAATCTTATTTTAGGAATACATTTTTATATAGGTGGTGTTAAAGGTATTACATGTATGCTACTCTTTTAATCTGCAACATAGAAGACATTATTCTCATGGGAATGAACAGCAGTGATAAGCATTCATATATCCATTTGGGCTCTAGTTAGATTTGATTGTGACATTTCCTTTACTTACTCTGCAATTCTATGTAATTTTTTCAGTTGTTAATGGAACTGATTTTAGCACAAGATAAATCATTCTGAAATGAACAAATATTGATGATTGCACTCTTTTGTTTGCTCACAAGCAATTGTACAGAGAACACTGTAGCACTGACATTTTACAGCGGATAGCAGCCACTTGACCCACCTAGCCTGGTCATTTTTTATCCACATTGTCAAACAGAGTTTTAGTTTAGCCTTCTGCAGTCTTAATACTGTTGTAATGGAACTTTTGGAAACATAAACTTGCCTCCAAAACTACACCCTGTCATTTTTCCATGTCATAATATGATTTATTCCTTGGGAAAATATAGTGTTTTTCTGTGCTAGTATGTGAGTTAGCATGCAGGTCTGCTTTAATTTGAAAAAAAGGTACAAAATGCAGTTCACCAACAGCCTCAGCTTCCCAAAGGCTACAATTTATTTAAAGGAATATGGGGAAAATAATCTTATGCAAAAGCATTTGTACAAGCAAAATATTATAAGCCCTGTGCACAACACAAGCTGAAATATGTTTAGCAATAACAACGCCTTATTGTTTTTAGCTGTGGAACTAACAGACATGGGCGCTGATTCAGAAAAGGTCGATATTCCTTAACGCACAGTTTTGTGCGTTATTTAAGACGCTTTATCTAAGGAACGATTCATCAAAGTATTTTCGCATGCGTTATTAGACATATCACAAGGGTTAATTCTACATTTCTGCACATCGGTATTCTAATCGCATTGCGATATTTATGGAATAGAACGCATTATTCACTAACATCTTTTAAGCAATAAAAGCATAAAATAGTGTGATAATTACTGTGAAATTTAACACCTCCCAGGAGTAGGTGTTACTAAACAACATCACATGGCCAACACCTTTATGAGGAACTGGAGACTTACCTACAGCCACTAACACATTTTCATGACACCTTGGGCAGATCCAGAATCCAGTTCTGTGCCATGGAATTATATTAAGTTTCTCAGGAAAATGAATGACTAGAATATTGTGCTAAAGATTGCACTAATAACGTGTGACAATATCATATACCTTAAAATATCACACAAAATAATGCATACAATTCAGCTAAAATGAGCATTAAAATATCACTTCTTAATTTAGACAAGTGAACTTTTAGTGAATCGATCGTTAATTCTAAATATATAAGTGATACCATTTTTAAGGCTTGCGATAAATAACACTCACTTTATTGACCTTTAGTGAATCGGCCCCATGGTTTGGAAGCATAGGGAAAAGAGGGCCTAATATGTGTGTCTTGATTTATAGTCAATTTGCATATATATATATATATATATATATATATATATATATATATATATATATATATATATATATATATATAAAATTCTCCAATGAGTATCCGCACTCCGAGGCAATATAGGAGAAGGAGGGGTGCACGGTAATTTTTGCATACACCAATAGTTTCCAAACCAGCACTCCCTTTAGTGAAAAAATGTAATCTTTATTGTTACATGGTATCTTTTTCCAACGTTTCGATCCCTATTGGATCTTCCTTAAATAACAATAAAGATTACATTTTTTCACTAAAGGGAGTGCTGGTTTGGAAACTATTGGTGTATATATATATATATATATATATATATATATATATATATATATATATATATATATATATATATATATATATATTGTGGTATGGTGACAAAAAGGTCCCCAGTTTCCTGGGGAAAAGTGATTGATGGTATGTATGTTGGGCCACGGATTCTCAGATATTGTTACTGAGGTGAGACCAGTAGTGCTCTTAGCAGAGAAACACTATGTCTCTCTGCAAGGTTTTTGTAATTGTTGATCCGGGACTGGTCTTACTGGGAACCCGCAAGAGTAGGGTGGGGCGGATTCCCAAATCCGTAGGCCAGGTTTTCAAGAGGCCCTAGGCCTATTTAGTACACCTGATGCTGAGCAGCAGTGCTGAATGTGTGTGAGACAAACTGCTGGTATTGCTCAGCTTCAGGAGAGAAAGCAAAGCATTTATTTTGTGTTAGCCAGGAGGTTGGATATTTCTGTTAAACTGCTGTTTTTTGGTTACCTTCCCCCTGCGTGGGGAAACTTCTGCAGCCGCTGGAAAATAAACGCGGGCAGGAAGCCCTTAAACTGATCCTGGTGTGTGAAGTCGCCTCTTTTGCAGCCTACCAGCGAGTGAACCCCCACAATTGGTGTTTCGGATGCGGGCAGCGATTGCCACACGCGGAAGTTGCCAAACCACAGTAAGTCTCCTGTGAGTATTGTGCGGACTGTATAGCTTATAAGTGGGATTTAAAGAGACAGTGCACTTAAAAGTTGTGAAATGGAGGATGTCCTCAAGGCTTTGCTGCAGTGCACTGCAACTTTACAGAAGGCCCACCAGGAGAGCCAGTTGCTACAGCAGCAGTGTAACGCCACCCAGCAGGAGGCAAATCGACTGTTGGAGGCCCAGATCACTGCACTGGCGCAGGCTGCAGAGAAAGATCGGCAGCTGCAAATTGAGGTGGTAAAACAACTGACAGCCAGGGTCTCTGGGGATGCTGCCCTAGTCCCTGGAGTGCCACGATCCATCCCAGGCAGCCACCTCCTGCGGAGAATGACTGGGCAAGATGATGTGGAGGCCTTCCTCTGTACCTTTGAGAGGACGGCGGAGCAGCAAGCCTGGTCGAGGGAGCAATGGGCGATGATTGTTGCACCACTACTAGTGGGGGATTCCCAGAAAGCTTTTTATGACCTGTCCTCCGAGGACGCAAGGGACTATGACAAGCTGAAGTCTGAAATCCTGCGGAGACTGGGAGTAACCACCTCTGTGAGGGCACAGCGGGTCCACAGTTGGGAATTTAAGGTTAAGGGGTCACCCCGCTCCCAGATGTATGATCTCATTAACCTTGTGAAACGCTGGCTGCAGGCGGAAATTCTTTCCGCGCCTCAGATTGTGGAAAGGGTCACAATGGACCGATACCTGAGAGCGCTTCCACCTGAATTACGCCGGTGGGTAAGTCAAGCCGACCCAAATACAGCAGACCAGTTGGTGGAACTGGTGGAGCGATACCTTGCCGCTGAGGACTTCACTACGCGGGCGGTGCCCACATCGAAGAGGACTCCTGCAGTGGACCGATCCAAGAAGTCGGCTACAGTGGAAAAGCTCAGCCCAGAGGACCCCGGTAACCCAGGTCTAGACCCGACAAGAGGAAGACCCCGTGGAGACAGCCCCCGCCAGACCCGAGGAGCTCCCCAGTGCTGGAGGTGCAGAGAGTGGGGACATATTGCCGCCAACTGCCCAGCTGATCCAGAACCCATGGAGTGTGGAACGGAGGGGAAATTGTCTCTGTTCGCTCGACCAGGTCTCGTTGCGGATCCTGATGTACCAACTTGTGTCGTCCAGATTGGTAAGCGCACTGTGAATGCATTATTAGACACAAGGTAGCTTAGTCACACTGGTAAACACACAGCTCCTGAAGGACTGTCCTTTAACGCAGCGTCAAGTAGGAGTGGTGTGTGTACATGGGGACTGTAAGAAATACCCCACAGCCTTAGTGACTTTTGTGACCCCCGCAGGGACTGTGTGCCATGAAGTGGCAGTGTCTCCCATACTCTTGCACAGTGTAATTTTGGGCAGAGACTTTCCCTTATTTCGTGAACTGTGCCAGGAGCAAGCTCCAGAGACTGAGAAAAGTTTTGAGCATGGTGAGGTGAGACCCCACCCTATTGAACTGGATACTTCTATAGAAACTGTTAAGGACAATAGAGTATCTGGGGGAGAGAAAACAGAACCACCCATGTCAGGTGTTATTGTAAGTGGTACCGAGGATGGGTTGGAAGATAGTGAGTTGTTTCCCTTAGCTGTATTAGCTGGTGAATCTGAGGTAACTGCGGAGACCATTGAGGAACCTAGCATGCCTGAGCTAGAGGTCTCCCGGGATAACTTCGGAACTGCCCAGCTAAGGGACCCAACACTCACTAAAGCTTGGGAAAATGTCAAGGTTAAAAATGGGAACCCCGAAAATCCTGGGGTAGATGGTGTATTTCCCCACCTTGCTGTACAAAATGACTTGCTTTACCATGTGGATAAGGTTCGAGGAGAGATTGTGGAACAGCTAGTGGTCCCACAGCCATATAGGAGAACAGTTCTCAATCTGGCCCATTCTCATCCACTAGGTGGCCACCTAGCGTATGAGAAAACCAAAGACAGAATGCTACAGAGGTTCTTTTGGCCGGGGGTACATGCAGATGTAAAGAACTATTGTGAATCATGCCCCGAGTGTCAGAAATCGGCCCCAATGCCCCATTTTCGCAGCCCATTAGTTCCCTTACCCGTAATCGAAATCCCGTTTGATCGTATTGCCATGGACTTGGTAGGGCCACTAATAAAATCTGCTAGGGGGCATCAGTATATTTTGGTAGTCATGGACTACGCCACTCGGTATCCAGAGGCTGTCCCCTTAAGGAACACCTCTTCAAAGACCATAGCTCGAGAGCTGTTCCACATGTTCACCCGCACAGGAATTCCAAAAGAGATCCTTACAGATCAGGGGACTCCCTTCATGTCTAGGGTGATGAAGGAATTGTGCAGGTTTCTCCAAATAAAACAGTTACGCACATCTGTGTATCATCCCCAAACTGACGGGTTGGTGGAAAGGTTCAACAAGACCCTTAAGGGGATGTTAAAAAAAGTGGTGGATAAAGATGGGAGGAATTGGGATTGTTTACTTCCATATCTCATGTTTGCCATTAGAGAAGTCCCACAGGCCTCTACAGGGTTTTCACCCTTTGAGTTGTTGTATGGCCGCCACCCACGAGGGCTGTTGGACGTGGCAAAGGAGACATGGGAGTCTGAAGCCACCCCACACAAAAGTGTCATAGAGCATGTTGCAGACATGCAGGACCGTCTTGCAAAAGTAATGCCCCTTGTGAGAGAACATATGCTTCAGGCCCAGCAAGCTCAAAGCCGCATATATAATAGATCGGCTCGTGTCCGAACTTTCCATCCTGGGGACAGGGTGTTAGTCCTGGTTCCTACGGTGGAAAGTAAGTTCCTGGCCAAATGGCAAGGCCCCTACGAGATTATAGAACGCGTAGGGGACGTTAATTATAAGGTGTCCCAACCAAACAAGCGGAAAAAAGAGCAGCTCTACCATGTTAACTTAATTAAGCCCTGGAAGGATAGGGAATCGCTGTCCGCCTGTCCTGCAGTTGTAGAGGTAAAGATCCCACAGGTGCCTGAGGTAAAAGTGGCTGAGACCCTTACTAACAGTCAGAAGCAGGAGATGAAAGAGTTTCTGATCCGGAATAGACAAATATTCTCAGACCAGCCTGGGCTTACTGATATTATTAAACATGACATTATAACTGGACCTGGGGTTAAAGTCAATGTTAAACCTTACAGGATACCCGAGGCACGACGTCAGGCAGTGACAGAGGAGATTAGAAGGATGTTGGAGCTGGATGTTATTGAGGAGTCCCATAGTGAATGGTCCAGCCCCATTGTCCTTGTCCCAAAACCGGATGGTAGCATCCGATTTTGCAATGACTTCAGAAAGTTAAATGAGGTCAGCAAGTTTGATGCATATCCAATGCCCCGGGTCGACGAACTGATAGAAAGGCTAGGGCAGGCCCGCTACATTACCACCCTAGATCTTACCAAGGGGTATTGGCAGGTACCCCTCACTGAAGGGGCCAAAGAGAAGACTGCGTTTTCCACTCCTGAGGGGCAGTGGCAATATAAACGCCTACCGTTTGGCTTACATGGGGCCCCAGCAACGTTCCAGAGAATGATGGACCGCATTCTCAAACCACATCAAGGTTATGCTTCAGCTTACCTGGACGATGTGGTTATCTTTAGCCCAGACTGGGAAAGTCATTTGCCCCGGGTACAAGCGGTCCTTGACTCTATCTGGAAGGCGGGTCTGACAGCAAATCCCAAAAAGTGTGCAATGGGGTTAGAAGAGGCCCGTTATTTGGGGTATGTGATTGGAAGAGGGGTAGTCAAGCCACAGGTGTCCAAAATTGAGGGAATTCAGGAGTGGCCCCGGCCCAAATCCAAGAAGCAAGTCAGGGCCTTTCTTGGGATAGTGGGATATTACAGGAGGTTTGTCCCCAATTTTGCCACCCTAGCAGCCCCGCTTACTGACCTCACAAAAGGGACTAAAGCTGGAACAGTTACATGGACCCCAGAGGCAGAGGAAGCTTTTCTAAACTTGAAGGCATCCCTGTGCAGATACCCTGTGCTGATAGCTCCTGACTTCAAGAAAGAGTTTCTTGTACAGACTGATGCTTCTGAAGTTGGGTTAGGGGCTGTTCTGTCACAAGTAGTGAATGGGGAAGAACACCCAGTAGCATACCTAAGCAGGAAGCTAACCCCCGCTGAACGCAGGTATGCCATTGTAGAGAGAGAGTGCCTGGCCATCAAGTGGGCACTGGAGAGCTTGAGATACTATCTGTTAGGGAGGCAGTTCAAACTTGTCACTGACCATGCCCCACTTAAATGGATGGCCCAAAATAGGGAAAAGAACGCCAGGGTCACCAGATGGTTCTTGTCCCTTCAAAATTTCAAGTTCTCAGTAGAACATAGACCTGGAAAGATGCAAGGGAATGCAGATGCTCTCTCCAGGGTACATGCATTGGTGGCATACTGTGCTCAGCCCTACGGGCTTGAGCAGAGGGGGGGGATATGTGGTATGGTGACAAAAAGGTCCCCAGTTTCCTGGGGAAAAGTGATTGATGGTATGTATGTTGGGCCACGGATTCTCAGATATTGTTACTGAGGTGAGACCAGTAGTGCTCTTAGCAGAGAAACACTATGTCTCTCTGCAAGGTTTTTGTAATTGTTGATCCGGGACTGGTCTTACTGGGAACCCGCAAGAGTAGGGTGGGGCGGATTCCCAAATCCGTAGGCCAGGTTTTCAAGAGGCCCTAGGCCTATTTAGTACACCTGATGCTGAGCAGCAGTGCTGAATGTGTGTGAGACAAACTGCTGGTATTGCTCAGCTTCAGGAGAGAAAGCAAAGCATTTATTTTGTGTTAGCCAGGAGGTTGGATATTTCTGTTAAACTGCTGTTTTTTGGTTACCTTCCCCCTGCGTGGGGAAACTTCTGCAGCCGCTGGAAAATAAACGCGGGCAGGAAGCCCTTAAACTGATCCTGGTGTGTGAAGTCGCCTCTTTTGCAGCCTACCAGCGAGTGAACCCCCACAATATATATATATATAGTGCACAAAAGAACCGCACACACAGGTCTTTGTAGTGAAAAAAGTAGTTTACTTTATTGCGACGTTTCGGCTCCTAAACTCGAGCCGTCATCAGGAAGTGAAACCCCAAACACAACCGCCCCTTTTGAACCCTGAGATGGCGCCAATATGGGTAATGCACTAATGATTTTTATGCTGTTACCTATGATGTCACATCCTGAATTTTGGCGCCATCTCAGGGTTCAAAAGGGGCGGTTGTGTTTGGGGTTTCACTTCCTGATGACGGCTCGAGTTTAGGAGCCGAAACATCGCAATAAAGTAAACTACTTTTTTCACTACAAAGACCTGTGTGTGCGGTTCTTTTGTGCACTACAGATGATTTCTTCTAACCAGCACCCAGGCATTACCTTTGTGTAACGAGTTGCACCAGCTTCGGACTGTATGTTAGACTGGGTTAGAGTGCGAGCGTTTGTCAATATATTTATATATATATATATATATATATATATATATATATATATATATATATATATATATATATATATATATATATATATATATATATATATATTGACAAACGCTCGCACTCTAACCCAGTCTTGGATTCGCTGCGGGAGCTGGGTCAAAGCTTTAGCATACAAGAATTAGATAGGGACCCGCACTCCAATGTTGCGTGAAGAAAAAAAGTTTTTTTCTTTTTTCTTTTTTTGGGATGGGCTATGTGTATAAATATGCACCACTAACACTTGTAATTTATCCTTGATAAAGGCCCAGGCATGGGCCGAAACGTTGGATGCACAAGTTGAAATAAAAACCTTTTTTTCTTCACGCAACATTGGAGTGCGGGTCCCTATCTAATTCTTATATATAGAATTAGATAGGGACCCGCACTCCAATGTGTGTGTGGTGTATATATATATATATATATATATATATATATATATATATATATATATATATATATATATATATACCCCCTCTTGTAAAATATAAGGATATTATGAGTTACAGAGGAGTTTCATGACCATATTAAAACACGAGGCCAAAGGCAGAGTGTTTTTATACAGGTCATGGAACTCCGTGCATGCATTGTTCCACATGGTTTTATTGAAAGGCTGTAACACATCCAAAAATGCAGAGTTCTGCAGCTGTCATCTTTGGCTAGGACACTCCTGTTCCCTGACTGGAGCTAGAGAATTGACAGGCAGCCTATGTATACTGGAAGCAACCATGTTGTCCTGGATCACTGTGAATGCTCTTGGGAGATGTTCTTCATGATTTCCAAAAAGAGAACAGAATTGACAGCCAAGAGATGAGGTCTGCAGTTTGGATGCAAAACAGGACCACAAATATTTTGGGACCGTTCTCAGTGATGTGGTTAGGAAGAACGCCAGGCGGGGCTGCAATGCATTGTTGGAAGCTAGATTAAATGTAGCAAGCACACTTAATCCTTATAATAATACTACTACTAAGGTAGTAGATGAAGCCCATTTCTGTAATGGATAACATTGTACTTAGCCACCAGACTACAGTAATTATGGTGGCATTTAAAACAAAAGCTATTTACTTCCTCTGAGACCTGAAATAAATTGTTGAGAAACCCCCTAACATCAAAAGAGTTCAATTGCTTTGGTCTAATAGAAAAACGACTCTGTTAATATCTTTAGACGAACAAGTTTGTTGTGTTTAGTCATTTAGCCCTAAGAGAAAATGAGTCACTGCTTTTCTACTTAGCCTCAGCTTTTCTCCAGCAACAAATATTGCCGGCAGCCATAGAGAATGGGTTTTTTTTTCTATTCTTAAAGTAGAGTTGTATAAGGGGTCTTGGGTATAAATCAATACCTATCACATCACAGACTATGTAAGGTAATTGCCTTAAATAGCAAACAATGGCATTTTATCTCTTTAGAAATAAGCAAATAATTATAGTAAGATGGTTCTCATTTCAGCTGGAAACAACAGCAGCAAAAGCAGAGATGCAAGAACTATGGCTTTAAGAAGGAAGGGCACATCTTTAATGATACCATTCTCTCTTTATCATGCAGAATATGTGGCATTTGTAGTCATGCAGTGTTGTCAGTGTTGCTCTGGTTTGTGTTGTAGCTACACTCAGATAATTAAAAATTACATACAAGTTTTCCTTTGAGAAATATTATTCTTCAAAGCACATAACCACCTCAAAGGGTAGATGCACGAGGGTCCCTAAGAGTTGTTTCTGGAAAGAATTAATTGTTTTTCTGAAATCTTTCAAGTTAAAACTAAGAGACTTGAAAAAAAAAACCCTCATGTAAATTTATTAAGACATAAGACATATTTTTATCTTCTGTTTAATATGCATTGTTCAACTTTATTAGCAGCTTAGGTTGAAAAGTTGGTCCTAGTTTTTTTTTTCACAAACTTAAGATGGGCATACGCAGCAAGACTCGAAAGCCAAAGGAGCAAGTCTTAGCCCCATATGGTCACTCACACACTGGACCAAATAGGGTTGTAATTTTTTGGACACTAGAGCAATGATCAGATCATATGGTCAGTCTAATCAGAACCAGGACCAGGAGAGGATAACATCAATGAATTAATTCAATCTTACTGGATTTGTTAACCTGCCAATTTTCAGCCAGATATCAGTCATATGGACGACTGAGAAGTTCCCCCATCGTGCTTAATTGCCAATGTGGATTGAAGGAACTTTGTTGGCCACATTTAAATGGAGCTGTTTTAAATATCAATGAATGAATTATATACACAAATTACACATGTCTGTGTCTATTTTATTTTACTCCTATTTCTGCATAACCACTTGCTATTTAGGCAGGAGACATAATACATAATACTATGAAAGGAATGATTCAAAAATGTCTAAATAACAGTTAAAAGACCATAACCAGTTGTTGGATTTTATGTATTCATTCTTCATGTGTTCCTGATGTCTTCTCTAAAGGTCATTTCTGAGTGCAAGTGAGTGTGCAAAGAGAAATTTCAGGCAGAGTTTCTATGTTTTTTACCCACAATACATTGTTCAGGGTGGAGGTAGCTCCAGGGATCCCCAACATCAGGGTCCCCAACCTTTTTTACCTGTGAGCCATATTCAAATGTAAAAACAGTTGGGGAGCAACACAAGCATGAAAAAGTCCCTTGGGGTGCCAAATAACTGCTGTGATTGGCCATTTGGTAGCCCTATGTGGACAGGCAGCCTACAATAGGTTTTACTTGACACTATACTTTTTTTATGCAATTTAAACCTGCTTCAAAGCCCCAAATTCAAAAATAAGCACCTGCTTTGAGGATGCTGAGCGCAACATCCAAGGGGTTGAAGAGCAACATGTTGCTCAAGAGCTACTGGTTGGGGATCACTGCCCAACATCAATAGTTGCACTTTTACACTATTCTTGCGTGTAAAGTGCAAGAAGCAGCTTTAGATACAAGTACCTTTAATGCATGGTGCCCAATCTAACAACAACAACTGAGGCTATCTTTGAATGACTGCAGTTGGGCTTTGTATATAAGCCTTTCTATGATCTGACCCTCTATCAGAAGGTTACCTTCCCATCCCTATTACAGGAAGCCTGTTTCTAAAGTAAATAAACAAGCTTGAGAAGGAATCTCAGAAAGATGGTTCAGCTTCAGCAGTCTAAACTAATAGAACGAGAGACACTTAATTAAAATCAGATACTGCCATGTGATAATAGAGTAAGAAAGCTTTTGGAACCCCTCACCTAGTTACCAATTAGCACCCAGTGCTTATATTTCTGATGTTTTTTACTGTTGGACAGGATGTTGTGCCAATAATTACCTAAAGTATAAATGATCTCTTCTGCATAAGAGGCACCACATACATAAATATGCACTGTAATATTATTTTTGTAAAGTTTTGCTGCAACTCTACTCATCAACACAGAATGAGAGGGAGTGTGAAGCTACAGAAAGCAGAAGATAAATAAGATTGAAGGAGTGAATGAGTGTTTCTGAGTCTGCTGCAACCAGAGGATATAGACCCAATGCCAAATACCCTTATTTGGTTGTTAATTTAAAAATTGCATGTGGCGTTCTGTACACTACAGCAGCAACCTTTTGGCTCTAACTGGCTCTTTAATTAACCAAAAATGGCAAGTTTCTCAACTTGTTTCATGACAAAAATGCTACTGAATAGGTGGGTATAGGTATGGCATCTGTTATCCGGAAACCCATTATCCAAAAAGCTCCAAATTACAGAAAGGCCTCCCATAGACTCCATTTTATCCAAATAATCTAAAGTTTTTAAAATTATTTCCTTTCTCTATGTAGTACTAAAACAGAACCTTGTACTTGACCCAAACTAAGATATAATTAATCCTTATTGGAAGCAGACCAAGCCTATTGGGATTATTTAATGTTTATATGATTTTCTAGTAGACTTAAGGTATGGAGATCGAAATTATGGAAAGATCCATTATCCAGAAAGCCCCAGGTCCTGAGCATTTTGGATAACAGTTCCCATACCTGTACTAGCAAAAGAATGAAAGAGACAAAATGCTGCTATTGATCAATCCCCTGTATGTGAATGTTGGCTTATTACATGTATCATTTGTATAATTTCTGAATACAGGTATGACACCTGTTATCTAGAATGCTTGGGACCTGGGGTTTTCCAGATAAGGATCTTTTTGTAATTATAATCACCATACCTCAAGTCTATTAAAAATCGTTTAAACATTAACTAAACCGAATAGGATTCTTTTGCCTCCAATAAGGATTCATAGTATCTTAGTTAGGATCAAGTACAAGGTGCTGTTTTTTTAGTTCAAAGAAAAAGGAACATTTCAATTATCTGATGCAAATGGAATCTATCGGAGATCGCCTTCCTGTAATTTAGAGCTTTCTGGATAACTGGTTTCTGGATAATGAATCCCACAGTTGTTATCATGAGGAGTCTCAGCTTCCCTGTCCTTGAAGATGTGGGCTGCTCTTGCGGCTTCTTTTATTTAATCTTGAATTCCAATGAGATAAATAGCAAAGGTGATTTAAACATGCACAAATAAATCTGTTTATTAAAAATAAAAATAAATATATTGGCCGACATATGATTTTATTTGGGTTCGGATTTAATATATAATGAAGTTTTGCGTACATTTCTAACTGTACATTACATTTAATTTCTATTTAAACACTTCTGTTGTTCATACAATGAAATACTTGGAACATCTTTATTAAAACTCTGTGCAGAGACAAAAGGGGAAAATATACAAATATAACAATAATCACATCTTCAAATTATGCATTGCAATTACACCACTGAGCGTGTTCAGCTAAATGAAAAGACATTTTCAAATCCAGAGACAAGGAATAAGAATATATATGCAGATCTCATTCAGACTAGCATACTTAACATTACCATATGCAATGAAAGCCACTCTCCTACTGGAGTCATTCTGTGGATACTTCTTGCAGAACAGATGCTTTAACTGAAGCATATCTGCTCACACCATTCCCGCTTTCATAAAGAAGAAAACAGTGCCTGCCTGACCCCTTTTTTTGTCAGGACTTTTTTTGGCTACAGGCATACAATTTTCTCACATAAGAAACAAACAGACACAAAAAATCATTTCGGAAATCCATGAAAGTGATGCTTCTCAATTCAAAAGTTTTTCAAAGCTTAAGCAAACTGACATGGAGGTGTTAATTAATTGCATTTTTTATTTCCTTCCAAGCCTCCTTACAATTCATTTTCACTCACACTCATATGTTTTCTTATCTATCATTCCTCCATTGCTTCTTTCATAGTGAATAATGAAACAGGAACAATAAGAAGAAATTCTCCAGGATCATAGCGTGACTGATGCAACCCCCGACCCCTTTTGCTGAAGCTTTTGACACAAGGCTTAGAAAACTTCTAAGCTGGGGTATCTCCCACAACTATAGGCCTCTTTATACGTTCAGATACATCAAAACATGCAAGAAAACGAGTTACATACGTTGCTAAAGAATACCTTAAAGGACATGTAAAGTTAATTTTACTGGGAGCTGGCAAAATATTAGTTAACAATCAGTGAACTCAATTGCAAAATTCTTGCAAATCTTGTGTTCATGGCTGAAGATATAATAAGAAATGCTGCTGCAATGCTTAGATAGATTTTCCACTGGCCCTTTTAGTTTTCTGTGAAATGGAACACTGGCCGCAGACCCCAGGAAAAACGTAATTTATTTCACTGGGGGGGTGGGGTTGCCTATGATTTTGGCTTTATAAGTCTTTTAACCTAACAGTTCTGGCTCCACAAGAATATTGGCATTGCCATTTCTTTCCTCCCGAGACCCAAAGCCTATTTGCAGACAGCCCGGCTGTTAACTAGTAGAAGCAACTAGTTGACCACTCTTAAAGACAACTGACTAGAAAAATAAGCTGGAAGAGATTGTGATCAACAATTTTGATATCCAGCTGCCTGCCAAGGTCACCCATAAGATGCATGTTGTAAAAAACTTTATCCCTTCCCAGCTCCCCTAAACAAAAGATTTTTTTTTTACTGTAAATATCTTCTTCAGCTTTGAATTGTAGTTGACGATAGTTGACATACAATAATTGATTGAATTTCAATTTACAAAATGTAAAAAAAATGCTAGAAAAAAAACATAATCTACATGGACTACTGACTAAACAAAAAAAAGCTTCTTTGCACTGAAATATTTTGTCTAGCTTTATTTTTAGTATTTAGAAATATCAGGCAATATATTGTCAAAGCATTATTGCTCAATAAAACTTTTTTCCAGCTCTTCAAAGTCAATGGTACCATTTAAATGCAAATGGGTCCTACAATGAGAATCCAGGGCTGAGCCGCGCCACACCGACGCAGCACCGGCTCAGCACGAATTGGCGCTCGCGCGCAGTCCCCTCTCTGCCCGACCGTTTCTGCCCTTCTCTTCTTTCTGTGCTACTGCGCATGCGTGCAAACTTTTGTTTGCGCATGCGCAGAAAGAAGAAAAGGGCAGAAACGATCTGGCAGACAGGGGACCGCACGCGAGCGCCAATTTGCGCATGCTCAGGAGTGCAGAAAGAAGAAAAGGGCAGAGAGAGTCGGGCAGAGATCGGAACGGACTAGGGGTAGTCGACAGAGGAGCGCCCCCCCAGCCCTAGGCACGTGCCTACTCTGCCTACCCCTTGGCCCAGCCCTGTGAGAATCCCACCTCTATGTAAATCTGTCTCCAGGTCTAAAGGCATTGATTGCATCAGTTTTTGATGCAATCCCTATTATACAGATCCTGCATAATTTACTTTTAATTGAAAGAACAACAATTGAAATATGGAAGACCAGCCACAAAAACAATGAATGCACAACTTCTCTTTGTCCTTTCAAAATATAAAATATCTTTAACACTTCTATTTGTCATTAGATTAATCATAACTAGTGATGGGTGATTTTGGGGCGTTTCACCGAAAAAATTGTGAATTTCCTGCGAAATTTGCGAAACGGGCATTTTTTTGCCGCCTGCTAATTTTCGCAGCGGTTTTGCGAATTTATTTGCCAGCGGCAAATTCGCACCTGCCCAATAAATTCGCCCATCACTAGTTATTTCTCTTTGCTGAAAATAATACTCTTATTACAGAAGGTTTCTGTCAGTTTGTTTAAACATTTATGCCAAAAAGTTCATGTTTCCTTTGCAGTTTTTGCTCTATTTTGCAAAGAAAACCTCTCATCACCCTCCTCCCTATTCATTGTCATTAATTAATTAAACTACTGTTTTGAGGAACCCACAGAGATGGGATTAGTGATGGATGATCAGATTTGGACACACCTCTGTGATTTATACGAACAAACTCAAGCATATGCTTGGCTGAAAGGCAGGGAATGTAAGCTATTAGCATTTGTACTATTGTTTCATTCAAGCACGTCTGGAGCAACATCTTGTGTCCTTGATTGAAATACAGTGGGGCTCATTTACAAAGCTTGTGTGGCGCATATTTATTTGCAAACTGTTGGATTGCCCATGCTTTTTCCTGAAGGTTAAAATATTGCACTACTGTGACCGTCTTTCCATTTTTTTGCGACTTTGCATTTTGAGGTTGTTATGCGAGAAAACAGCATTAATAGTAACTTAAATTCGCAACTTGCAAAACTGTTTTGCTAACATTTTCGCAAAGTTGAAATGCAGAGTGTGCACATAAATATTTAGAAAGCTCTTATGGACTTGAGCAGGGCAAATATATTCACTATGTAAACCAATCTGCCCTGCACAAAGTTTATAAATGAGTTTTTCTATAGGTTTAAACAGAACTGTGCAGCTAATTTTATATATTCTACTAAGGCCATACCATGTTACTGCCACTTATCGTAATTGTAACACATAGTAAATTGAAAGAAATATCGCTATATATTATATAAACATATATCAGAGCTGGTGTCCCACCGGGAAAGGTAAGGCAAGCTTCATCAGAGGAGCACCCTACAAAACCAGACAGACTCTGGCAGCTGAATTATGAGACTTCTACTAGTTGATTTTGGTTTGATTCATGCATCACCCCTAATAAAGAGAAGTAATGTATTCCTGGAAGTGGAGGTGTATATAATTACGTCTGTAAATGATTTCACCAGTCGGCTGGTACTAAGGCATGTCCCTAATTTATCCCCATTGCTGTCCATGTAACTAGAGAAATGGCTTATAGGCTCATATTACTTTTCTCTTTGAGTAAGGTTCATCTAATACAAAGTGCATGGTATAGCCATTATTAAGGTGAATTTATGACTTTACTATCCGTAGAAAACCTCTAGGCCAAACTAGGCAGTTTACAAATATTTGTAATTGTGAAAAAATTATTATTTTTGATATCTGTAACAATCTGTTACTCTATATGCTATGATTTCACCATATTGGCTTACAAAATAACAGATTTTTTCATTCTTAAAATTGTTACATTTTAAGTCCTTCATCCCATGCTAGTGGGTGTGCCTGCTCAAGGAAGGGGTTTAGGGTGAATTACACTTAACAGGGCTAGGGAATAGTTTTATTTATTAGAATGGGGATTCTGGGAATCAGGAATAGAGCTGCTGGAGGAAAATATGCTGCGAGCACCCAAGACAGCAGACCTTTCTGAACACACATCACGCGGCTTCCATACACTCGAGATTGTAGTATAAAAGATTTTGCACAAGTCAGTAAGCAACGTAGCATTATAAACTGTGCCACTGCCATGCCTGTGAATAATGCCTGGAAAGACAGAAAACTTACAATGTCTCATTCTAAATCATGTAATAAAAAGACACTTACAGGTATAACTTTGCTTTGTGTATAATGCACATAAATAAACAAATGCTTAAAATGCTTTATTGTGTGCAATATCAGCACAATAAAAATCTATAAACGTATACAACATTTTAAAATATTCCTTCTTGTTCTCATGGATGATACAACAGACACTTCCAAATGACCTGGTACTATTAATATCTAAAGCAAATTATGTGTATAAGATATGAAGAATGACATAGCTTGCACTTTGTTTATTTTTTTTAACTTCTACAGTACATGCAGCTGGATAGGTTGATGTAGACAATAATAACTGTAACCTTTAAAGTTGTAGTTAGGAGAAGCAGATGGGACCTAATTATTAAGGAAACATCATTTATATGTGCTCATAACAATGGCAAAGCAAGCACTGCGCAAAGGAAAGTGCAGTCATTCTACACTTTAAAGAATGGGACATCTAAGGGTTATATAGAACAAAGATAAATAAGAATGGTGGTACTGGCTTGAGATGCAAGTGTTTGGGCATCAAAGAGCAATATAATATAAAAACTGAGATTCATCTGAGAAATCAGAAGCCAAAGCATCTACAACCCATTACCTAGTCAACAAATCCACCAATACAGCAGCTTTCCTGAAATGTGCATTCTCCAACAAGGCCCGGCTAGGACATGGTACTGTATTTTCAAAAGTGAAGACCGAGATCTCAAAAATCCATTAATAGATATAGCACTCCAAAGTCTTTAAAGGGAAACCAGACTAGTAATTTTTATTTCTTTCAAATTACAAGGCTTCTTGGTGGGATTATAGTAGAATTACCTATTTAAAATACTATTGGGCACAAACAACTGGGGTTTTCTTTCTATAGGCAAAGATAATGTATTATTAGTAGACAGAGGAGACAACTCTTTTCTCAAAGCATCATTATTCAGACCTAAGCAGCATAACCAGGGTAGATGTGCAAATGTAACAACGTCCCCTTGTCAATGCAAGCTATTAAAATTGGATATGGTTTGTGTTTAAGAAGAAGATATACTATATTAAATTCATGACGACATAGCTTATTTTGCTCATATAACCATACTCTGATTACATGTTTAAATAACAGGAGCAACTATACTGTTGACTAATGCATTTTACATGGCCAATGAAAGCAAATTAATTATCATGGTGGTTCTGCTATGCACAAAGGGAAATGTGCACACAATACATAGACATAAGGATGTCCCCATTTTGGGTAAACCAGTCATGGGCATTGCATTTTAATAGCAACATCCCTTTCCATATAAATAAATAAGCTAAATTAAAATGCATAATGTGTTGCAAGTAGCTGAGTTAATATCATTTAAAAGAAAATGGATCTGGTGGTAAGAAAGGGTGGCACTCGTGCGGTGGTTTCATATTGAAATATATTGCTGGTTCCCCTGGTGAAAGCTGTATTTTAAAATACGAAAGTGAGGCGAGTGATATATCTAGAACTGCCACCCATCCTGTCTGTCCCCTAGAAGGTCCTACAGTAATGGGCAGCGTTGTTCTCACTTAGGTAGGGATTAGGTAATCCTTAGATAAAGATTTTTATTTTCAGTTCTCACATTCCGAAGCTGGCAGTGTCTCAGCTGGTTTTAGCATCATGAGTCAACATGAGCTACTGCTTTAATAAAGATGATCTAACACTAGGTCTCGTATTTTTTGCTTAGAAAACCTGGTTGGCGTCCAAGATTCATCAACTCTCTATTATTCCCGCAGCTGAATCTGACTGCATCTACATTTTTGTTTTGGTCAATATGATTTATGTTTGTAATATCATAATAGGAAAAATAATGTAAAAACCTGAACCTCAAACTATGCATTTTACAGTTTTTGCAATGATATGATAATGTTGCTAGCACTGGAGAGAGGGTGGATTTCCATGTGATTAATTGCCTGGGTAATTGTAAAGAACAGTACATGTAACAGCACTACTTAGAAAGTATTCAACCAAGATGACCCCCTCCCATTACAAGGCAGCACACCCATTGCTACATATATTGAGAAAATGTGTATATTAAAACAGCTGCTTGCTAAGGACCCTGAGAGATGCAATTTAACAGCTGCAAGGTCACAGGTTTTGCTTCTCTGTATTTGACAAACTCTATAGGTATAAATTTCTTCAATAAAGAATAATCTCAGATGGAACCACTGGGCATGAAAAAGCTAAGGTAATCGTCTGAACAATTTATAATTAATTGTTCAAAATTCAACAGACAATTCTCCCATATATAGAACATAACCTATGTGCGCAATAGTGGGAGTGAACAAGTTGTTATCACTGGTTTACTCGGTATTTGCACCATATCAATGTTTATTATGTACATGCTAATAGAGAGCACCCAATATTGTTTTGACAAATATCACCACCCCTTTTTTTGGACAAATCCATATCTTGATGGCTGCATCAAATACACATTTTTATGTTGTATACACATTTTTAAGTTGTTTTCTTCATATTCTTTTCATTCTTATGTATTATCTATAATACCGAATTGTCGTGATGCCTGGACTTGCAGCACAATAGCGTGCATTTCTTATTGTCTGTGTGAAAACTACATGAAGGGGAAAGGTCAAATGTAGAAGGACAAATATCTAAATGGTAAATAGAAAATCTGTAAGGTAAGCAGGAGGCTGCATGCAACATTTGAACCCTAATATAATAGTCCGTATAACGTGTCCTCCAAACACAAGTCTAGTACAATCAATGTACGATAAATAAGTTATGTACTGAAATATGGAGAGCTGCATTCTTAGTTTAATCAATTCTTTCAACTTGAAATACCAACCTGTTCAGAAAAGTCTATCTCCATTCTTAGACACTAAATCCAAAAGGGAGAATGTGAGGATCTCCAATAATCAAGAGCTAAATATTTTTTTTAAAAAAAATAGAAAATGTATTAGGACATAAAACCTAACGCGTTTCGTGCCTGATAGGGCACTTACTATCTCCATTCTTGTCTACATTCAGCTACACTCCTCTACTGCAACACTAATTCCTTTGTTTCCAACTAGACACTTCTCTAACTGACTTTCAGGCACTAGACCTAAATAATGATTGGCGTAGCATGCACTGCTTTTATAATGACACTGATTATAATAAGGACAAGACTAAAATGATATTAAAAAAACAATAGCTGTGAGGTATACAGCACATGGTGCAATTGAATCCACGCTCAGTCAGAAAATAGAGGCAGACAAAACAGATCATCTGTTATTACTTTCAAGGCTCTACCTATGGCAAACCTGGTGGTTGACAGGTGGATTACTGCCGAGCAAAGCCAAAGTGAGTGTTACTCAGTAGTGGCCTGCCTCTTACCACCAGGTTAGCCACAGGTTTAGGCAACAGGCAGATGGAGGCATTGAGCCTGATGCTTTTTTATGTCTGAGCACAATGGTGCTCAAAACAGCCAATAGGCCACAGGACTAATATATTTTTATACTGTTGTTGATGACTTTTTTGACTATAGGATCAATTTATCCACCATGAACACTTATTTCTGAATATTATCAAGAAGGTTGCTCATATATATTTAAAATGTTAAGGTTTGATAATGCTGCAAATTTTAAACTGAAATGAGTTCACAATGAGGTAAGATCGAAGGTTCTCGACAGAAGACGAGAAAAAATTGTCCATCAATGATTCAGTGAAAGATAACTATATTTTCCCTCCCTATCTAAATAATCCCCATGGCGGTTAATGTTTAGAAAGCTTACGACTTAATGCAAAATAAATATATCCACTATATTAAACTTCCATCTCCTTACATCTCTAGGACCGAGAAAAAAGCAGACGCAAGCTGTGTCCTCTTACTTTTATTGAACTATGCGGCCCAACACACCCCAGGGTTGTGTGCAACAACAGATGGATGGCTGCAGGTTGGATATCCTTGGCTTATAATGTAAAGGAAAAGCACAAGAGGAGTATTGTTCTAAAAAGGATCTTTGTGTTCCCCCTTCCCTCCCTTATCCGGTCTCAGTTTTTCGAAGGACAAGAAAGGAATGATCTGACTATCCCTTTTCATTATCTTATAAGATTGGGAAGGTCTGTCACACTCCTACTTTTTAATCAATACCTGCCTCCATGTTACGTGGCTTCGGTGCAGGTCATCTCAGGCTGGGATAGATATCAAAGGAACAGATAGAAAAGAAGACGATGACACGGTTGAATGATAGATGCCACTGTTTACTTGTTTCAATCCACTGCATATCTGATAACTATCACTGACTGGCTGTCACACAATATTTCAATGGAACACTGGGAATGATCGCACACATTTTGATTCACTAAATGAAGAACATTGAATTCACTGTCAGTATGTATAATCTGTAGATAAAAGCATTAGGGTATAGCCGGAACACTTAGTGTTGTTATTATTAAAACTTACTTATATTACTAATATGCAAGAACAATAGTAAATGAAAAAAATATGTACATTTAGGGGCCAATTCACTAACTTCGAGTGAAGGATTCGAAGTAAAAAAACTTCGAATTTCGAAGTGTTTTTTGGGCTACTTCGACCATCGAATGGGCTATTTCGACCTTTGACTACGACTTCGAATAGAAGGATTCGAGCTAAAAATCGTTCGCCCATTCGCCCATTCGATAGTCAAAGTACTGTCTCTTTAAGAAAAAACTTTGACCCCTTAGTTCGCCATCTAAAACCTACCGAACTCAATGTTAGCCTATGGTGAAGGTCCCCATAGGCTTTCCTAAGTTTTTTTGATCGAAGGATATTCCTTCGATCGTTGGATTAAAATCCTTCGAATCATTCGATTCAAAGGATTTAATCGTTCGATCGAAGGAATAATCCTTCGATCGTTCGATCTAACTATTTGCGCTAAAATCCTTCGACTTCGATATTCGAAGTCGAAGAATTTTAATTCCCAGTCGAATATCGAGGGTTAATTAACCCTCGATATTCGACCCTTGGTGAATCGGCCCCTTACTTTATTTTAGGAACTCCGCAGAATTCAGCAGAATCTAAGAGCCTGGCCAAACCGTATCTGAACCCTAAAAAAATGAAAAAAAATTTCTGCTCATGACGTGGGTTCCGAAATCGGTTTGGTAATCGGCTGAATGCGTTAAGGAGGATTCAGGCCAAATCCAGATGACCAGATTTTAGTCCATCACTTACTGACTTTGGAAAGTTCAGTATCTGCAGAGTTCTAAAACAATTTTATCCAGTTCATAGAATGTTTCCTACAAGCAATATCACTGTATACATGTTGCAGGACTAGACTCAGATCTGATCTACTTTTTTATTAACCTTTTTGTTGAGTTTAATTTTTAGTCCCATCTACAACTGAAAATAATTAAGAAATCTTTCTTTAGTCATATAATCAAAGAAATAAATACACACACACACTACATGCTTCAGTCAGTCTGAAGTTAATATTTGTACACAACTTGTTTAAAAGACTTTACCATATTGATGCCGGCACCTTTTGATCTTGCCAAGCCACATGTTGCCAGTAAACACGTAATACAACAAAGATCATAAGGCCGCTAGCATGATATCTCTTTTATACCGGCCTGGCTCTGTAGATTCTATGGTGGGTGGCTCTTATAACATTTCCTACCAACAAAGTAGAAACATAGGTATTAAACAGCCTGCAACAATTAACACAGAGCTAGGTTGTATATGAAATATGAATTAAAAAAATATGCTGCAAGACAATGTACAGTTCCCAGAACGATGCTGATCTATGGCTGTAAAATGGTTTAAGGGTTAATGATAAGGACCAGTATTAAATGCACTTTAAAATGAAAAAGGTCTTTTTTAGTTTAAAAGTAAATTTTTTTGTATTGGAAATATTATTTTAAAGAGAACTCCAATGAGTTAAATTATTCCCAGATCAAACAAGCTACATACTGTATAAATTTGCAGAAGGTGATAACAGCAAGGTGTTACAGCTACTTCTGAGGTGGCAGACAAACCACTTACTAATCACTAAATGTCTGAGTGATAGATACATCACAGAATGGATTTTGAGTTACAAATATATCTATGGTCCTGGTATGGAAGTGCTAATCTCCTGCTTCTAAAATACGCTGGCAAATATACATGGCAGCAATTAAACCTGAATGCGCTGCCTCTACACAGACGCATCAGACATTAGCTCCTTTTTAAACAAAATGAAGATTAAACATTTTCTTTTATTATTTTAACAACAATCAGTAAAAATAATTTTCAAATTTAAATAATGCAACCAAACAGGCACAATGTTGGGAATAGTTGAGAAATGTATAATTAGCAACAACATATATAATATTTAATAATTATTTGGCATGCTTATTTACATAAGTGATGCAGCTCACATCTGTAGCTCGAATACATAGGCTAAAAGCCCTCGGAAATGAATTTGGGAAGCTACCTGAACAGCCATTATTGGTCTTGAATAGAAGCCAAACATAAAATAATAATAAGCAGTATTGCCTCTACTCCAAATTTGCATACTAAAGTTTGGACAGCGGGACTTCTATACATTTGGTGGCCAGCAAAGGAGCCTGGGAAAGTAAGGAATAAAAAGATTAATAAAAGTGACAGATTACAGAAAAACTGTTTGTTTTTTTTTTATAAAAGAAAAGCAGTATGAGGAGTATTCACCGACTTATGCAACGCTAGCAATCATTTAATGTGAAAATTGCTTTTAACAGGAAACAATTATTTGCAATTATTTAAATGACAACGTCTACAAATCAATTGAGATAAAACAAAGGCCACATTCTGATTTTATTGATATAACCATTTAGCAGGACATATTTTAGTTCAGATTTAATTGCATCCACAAACGAATTCCTAAAACCCTAAAACTCTAACATCAAAGGAAATGTAAGTAATTGTTTGTTTAAAGAAAAAAAAAACCTTAATGTGTTTCCTCTTGTAATTTTCTCAGCTTTTGATCTTTTTTCTGTACAGTTATGCAAAACAATTCTATCATTGATATTATATGCTTAGGAATGCACCATTTTCCTGAACACATTTATATTCTTGTTAATGTAACCGGTTTTAATTTTAGTCTGTTAAAGTTTGGGGTTAATTTACGGACTCAAAATAAGACTTTCTGGATGGGGAAGGTACAATGATCTGCAGTGTTTATAAGTTAACCTTTTCTTATCCTCCCAGTCTTTTAAAACTCAACTCAAAAATGGATTATAAGTGCAAGTAAAGTCCATAAAATGCTGCTACACTATACCTAAGCTACGCAAAGGGGTTGTTCACCTTTAAATTTAATTTTAGTATGATGTAGAGAGTGATATTCTGAAACAATTTGCAATAGGTTTTAATGTTTTATTATGTGTGTTTTTTGAGTTATTTAGCTTTTTATTCAGTAGCTCAGTTTCCAGTTCAGCCGTCTGGTTGCTAGGACCCAAATTACCCTAGAAACCATGCATGTATTTGAACAAGAGAGTGGAATATGAATAGGAGAGGGTCTGAATAGAACGTTGAGCAATAAAAAATAACAATAAATTTGTTTTTTACGAATGGCCTGCAGCCACATTATACATTTATAAGCATATGCATGCAGGCATGGGGGTATAGCCAGCAGGACAGTGAGTACTTGCAGAGGCATAACTATAGAGGAAGCAGACCCTGCGGCTGCAGGGGGGGGGGCTCAGTAAAAATAGGGGCCCAATGAGGCTAGTTGCCCTTTCCTATTGATGATCTGATTTTAATTTTCTATTGTTAACAAAAAATGTTTGTATGCTTATAGATTTAAAAAATTTCTTTATCCAAAGATAACTGTCCCAAGGCTTTTTTTCAGTAAAAAATATCATTTTATTTAAATTAGCATTAAAACTCAGATACAAACTGACCCCACCAGGCCCACCTTACGCGTTTCGCACCCTCCAGCGCTTAGTCATAGGTGTATGCTTATAGATTTAGCTATAAATTGTTATCATAATTAATTTTTTTTTTTTTTCTAGAATAATCTGCCAATGACAAAGGACTTCGGAAATGTGGGTTAATAAATCCTGTCTGAAATGCTTCGACCAGAAATATTTTTCCATTCCTGGCCTACTTTCTTTTTCATCAAAACGAAAAGGAACATTAACTTACTACTTAGGGCTTTTCAACCTATGGGATGCTTGGCAATCAAGATTATTAGCGGTCAAAAAGTTCATACAATATGAAGTGGCTAACCTAGTACAGACGTTGCCATGATTTGTCATTGTCTGCTTGAAGAATTTATTTAATGAAAATTGTTTTTTTGAAGTCAGTAGTGGTTTCAGATGTAAGCAGCAACATTCATTCACCAATTCATTGGATATATTGATGCCAAATAAAGAGTAACACATTAAATGGGTAGCAGCTTGTGAAGAATCCCCTGGTAAACTAGATTGTATGTCATGTCTCCCTGAAATGTTGATGGTAGCACCATGCTTTAAATCTAAAAAGATCATTTATTGATGGAAGTCTTGCTTCTCTTGCCTATGCTGCTGACCAGAAAATTCCTGCAACTTTCCAGTGGATTATTTTTCTTTGATCTGTCCCTCCACATTATTAACATTAACAGCAGGAGAGGTGGGTCCAATTGAAAAAGCAGTAAATAATTTTACACTTGAGCAGAGTCGAGGCTCGGCAAGTGTTCAGAGGACTCTCAAGAAAATAAAACACATTGCTGAACTACAGGAGAAGTTGACTGAAGCAATTCTGGGGCAATAAAAGGTACTAAGCTTTTTAGAACACCTTATATTACATGCTTGTTAACTTAAAAGCTGTCAGTGCTCTGCACAGTGTTCGGACTCTATTTCAGTTCTAAAGTATACATAGGAGAATTTACATCTACTCAAAGGGAGGAATTCTGCACACATACACACAGGGTAGGGGGATAAATATATACTTGAATGGCAAAGATACACCGGTAGTATTCTATAGAGAAATGGGTCATATTCAGCCACAGGAAACTATGGACAATTTAAATCAAACCGGTTCTGTTGTAATTTTCTATATAACTTAAAATTCCCAAATATTGTAGGGTACAGCAATCAAAACAAATGAAAAATGCAGTTTTTGTTGTGTTAAGATAGTTCACAGGTAAAAATAGTAAAGCATTTCAAAATACTTCACAGTAATTCAAGTATAACTGGCATGCAAGAGGCATTCTAATATATATGGATCAAGCCCTATCTACAGCAGCCAGCAGGTTTCCTTTCAGTGTATTCTTTAACATCACTTTCTCTGCAAGCCACCAATGTATTTAAATTGTACCCACTGTAAAGTATATGTATTCTTTGAGCACAATTCCCACTAAGACCAAGTCTCCTTGACACCAGGTCCAGTGGGAAATTGTCACTGGAAATTAACAATAACAATACTTTAGCTATACTTCTGGTGCATGGCGATAAAAATATTAAAGAAGAAACATTTCAGTAGAACTATGTACTTTTTTTTATGCATGCATGGTGTCAGTGGCACTTTTAGGGCAAACATAATTACCTTGCTTGTGGGCATCCAATGATCTATGTTATGCAAGCACAAAGAGTAAGGAAATAATTCAGACACATATTGAGTATTTAGGGACAATAAAGAATCGCCACTGAAAACGTTTATGGTGCAATTGACCTTTCTTTCAATTAATGCACCATTTCCATTTTCAGGTACAGGCTCCTGACTTTTTCAAAGACACATGGGAGGTGGGTATAAAGGCTCCGTTTGCCGTTTCCTGAGACCTTTACCAAATGTAAATCACTGTGATATCTGCGCTAGCCATTAAATGGTATCTAAAGCATAGAAGATATAAATTTTATAAATAGACAAAGATTAGCTATATTTAGTTCTTATTATAAGCTCTTCTAAATGTACCGGTGTTTTTCCTACTGAGTTAAATTGTTTTTGCAAGTTATAAGTCTATCTCTTGATCAATCCCTCTGCGCATTGCATGCCAAGAATACCGGAGGAGCTTTTCAGAAATGCTCAGGATGATGCAACGCATGTTCAAAGTGATGTTATTTACACGTTCCCATTTATATTCCTAAACCATTTCCAAATCCCCAGTAGCATTAAAATTGCAAGGACATGAAATAACCCTCTACTAAAATTAGTCCTGGTTTCTAAGTGAATGTGTAAGAGCACAAATAAAACATTATTAACTTGCTTTGTGCCTTGACAAAAGCGTGCCACTCTACTGGTAAAAAAGGCAAGACACTGCCAAAAAAGAAAAACACATTTACAGTATTTATTTTTACTTGTTCTCAATTGAAATGGACGTAAGCTTTTGGCATTAAATGTTAAAAATATTCACTGGAAAAGTCAGTATTTTATAGATATTATAAAGTCATGGATGCAGTAATACAATCAGCATCAACAATGAAATAGCTGATAAAATGAGGTCAACTTTCATTGGGCTAGAGACCTACAATACCCTAGTGAACTCTGGGGAAGCACTGGCGTCAGCTGAACATTCATTTATGTATTTATATCTGATTAGTATTAAGACAATGCAAACCATAGTGTTTGTACAGCTGACTTCGTTCTTTACATAATGAATATTCTAAAATAAGACTCTTATGGTAGTCTTGAAAAGTATATTTATGCTATAACGTTGGAAAAGACCTTGATAAAAATAATTTCTCCAGGAGTAAATTAATAAATTATTCTGTAAATTATAATGTCGCTTAAACATCTGTGTTATCACAAGCTCTTGTTAGCTAGCCTCCTAAAATATTTGGTCTGTTACCACAATGTTTGTTGATATTGATATTTGGAATGCAGTGGAATTTTTTGGTTTATTAGTAGGTATATAACATTAGAAGGCACTGATCCAAGACACTGAAGTACAGCGTGTGGTCAGGCAAAGAGGCCCTTGTTGAATCTTTACTAGATAAACAAGCTAGGTATTTTAAAATTGACTGCACAGTTTCCTCCTAATGTAGACCTTTCACCTCCTGCTGAAGTCCCCAGTGGTGTGGCAGCCTGTGACTATGGAATACCCTCTGTAACAAGTCTGCAAATAAAGCCATTTAAAAATTGTACAGCTGTGAAATGAAAGCCCTTAGAATTCCAGAATAGGAAATATCTGCAGTAACAGTGTTCCTACCAGCTGCATCAAGAGGAATCTATTTAAGGGACAGTTTATAAAAGGATGATGCATTTTAAAGAATATATTTTTGAGCAGCAGACCGGAAAATGTGCATAATGCTCTCAAAACCAACGCATTCAGTCAACTATCAAAGCGAATGTAACAATCTGTTAAGTCAAAATAACAGGCAGTATCAAAAATAGCCAAGATGCATGAAGTATATAAAATATAGCTATGGGCATTAGTGGGCAAAACTAACGAGAGTATGCTCATTGAATACTACTTAAGACTATCTTTGGAAGAGAGAGAAAAAAAAATCAGCAATATGGGTAAGACAGGAAAAATATGGGTTTTATTAGCTTTATTCACTAGACAGTATAAACTTCAATTATCTGCATTTATGTGATGCTTCCTCATTTCACAGATCCGGTCTGTGTTCATGCAAACAGCAGATTCTCAAGTGTTTCATAAAAAAAAGTCCAGCACGCAAAAAAGATGCTTTTTTGCCAACAGTCCCCTTTGTTCTTTATTAACTGAAAGGTTATCTGAGGTAGAATTGTTATGGTGTTTTTATGGTTGATGATTTCATTACAGCTAGATGATTTGGGATAGAATAACAAACAGCAGCAAGCATACTGAAGAAAATACCCTGTGATTGAGCACAATATCATTTAAATATCTCTATGTCGGCATCATTTCTTGAATATTTTGTTCCTAAACAGGTCTTGCTTGAAGCTACACTTGCGTTTTAAACTATTGGGCTCTTTCTTCAAGGACACTATTGGCTTTTTAGTGTTAAACTTAAAATGTGAAAATCAAGTTCCCCTGAAGCAAAGATTAATGAATGGCAGATTCAATTGGTATAAATAAAATAAGTCCAACGGGCATTTTCCACAAAATGATACTATCCAGATTTAATCTTTACAGAAGTAAGCTTGCCTTGTGGACCAAAAATTGTTTATTCTTTAACAAAGAGAGGAAATGACAAATCTAAAGAGAGGGAAAAAAAGCAATCAGAGCCCTCAAAGCAATAAAATGCCTTAAGTCTCCAAATACGCTCATAACGCTTGATTGACTATCTCATATGGTGTAATGATAATGCAATTGGCATACAACAACTGTGCGGTTAAGTTTCTGTGACAGTTTGTCTAACCTTATGAACTCAAGGGTGAAGCCAGAAAATCTATTTAGTATGTGCCCACTACTAGTTAACCTTCACATCCATATACATTGAACATAACTGGCAAAGATAAACCATATTTTTCCCCATTGCCATGCCATAATTTTTCTGTATGTATATTAGAACTGCATCAGATTAATTGAAGCATACTAGAAATATAGGCATGTAGCATCAAGTATAACGGACAGTATAGATGGGTCGCAGAAGACGGAGCCTCTCATTGCATTTAGCAGTTTTTTATTTTTTTCATTCCTATATGTCCAACGATGTCAGGTTTTATTCCCTCAGTTTAACTCAATATAAAACTATGCAGAAGAAGATGATAGAAAACACAGTCAAAAGATATCCTTGATGTCATTCAAGCACATTCAGGTCAGACCTCTTCAACCATGTGGTACTAATTCATATTTTGGCAGTGCAAAAGAGGAGTTACATTGACATAAGAAATTGAAAAAGACAATGCTGGTCAAATGGAATTCTCCTTTGTTCCCTCTCTGTTGTTGATATTTAATATAAAATCAACTTAAAAAGAAAATCTCTGAAAATGGATCATAACACATTTTTTTTACACTGAACACAAAAAGAGAGCAAATCTGTAAACACAAAAAAAAACCTGGCCAGTAATAATATGGCGATAGAATTGTACTCGTTTTTTTGTCGTTTTGCTGTAACCTTCCAGAACTTGCCATTTAAAGGAGAACTGTAATAACTACAAACATGCGCCCCAAACAAAAGGTTGTTAGTTAAATTTGTTTTTCACACAGTTTGAAGCATATTGGAGCATTCCCTTATCCTTATTTTTTCCCACAATCATATAATTTGGCAATATAAATCACTAATTTAGGGTGATATTTTTTTTAGATAAGGTGCAGCTGACAGTATGAGTATTTGGTTGGCAGCAGGGAAAATATTAAGATCTCATAAATTCAATATTAAATATCTAAAAATTCATAATAACGTTTCAGAATGCAGGATCATTTTTATTTGCATTTATCAGTTTTAGTAATTGTGATGGCACACCAGGAAGTGAAATGTGCACCCCAACTGCCAAAATGTAGTCTGTTATATTGAGTTATATCTTATTCTGTTAATACAACAATAAAAACAAACTCTATTATAGATGTAATAATAAATAAATATGTCTTTTTTTCCAGCGATGTTCGGAAATTGTAAAAGGAAATAGGAGTCATTTGATTAGTGGAAGTTATAGGAAATATTATACATTTGTGGTACAAACGTATTTATAAAAAAAATAAGTTATCATTTGTTTTAAAGCATGCCAAATTCATGAGCTATGTGCTGTGATTTAAATTGTGCCTAGGCATGGTGCATGCATAGACAGGCATCCTTTAAGCAACTAGACAAACAAAAAAGTGTTGATGTCTGCTATCTTAAAAGTATTCCTTGCAGCCTAAGATGTGACACTTTTGCCTCTTTTCAGGCTAGCAGCCATTTAGCTTGAGTCAATCAGGCGTGTGATTAGAAATAATAACTCAATGGAGCAATGAATTCAGAAAGGTTAGTTATTCGCTGAACTGCAAGTGCAGGTTAGCCCATTATATATCTTTTACTGATGACTTCAGATGAAAGAACCCGAATATTTGATGAAATTGTAAAAATGGCATCTATTTAAAATCTCTTCAATACCTCCAAATCAACCCATCTTTCTGAAAGCACTTTGCCCATTAAAAAAATGCATGTAAATGAGGAAACATTGTCATGGCTGAAATCAGAGCGTATGAAACAGAATTTTCAGTACACGCTTGTATTCAATTCAAAGGCCTGACTATTGTTTCCGAATGCAAACGTTTTTTATTCAAAATCATATTTTTATTTTAATGTTTCTGTTTGGGTGGAGCTATTCAGGAAAACATGGATAGTTTAGTGTTACTATACAGAGACTCACATACTTCTAAAAACAAAACTCTATGGTGCCCATTTACTAACAACTGAAATTCAGCTTTTTTCATAAATCTCTACAAATGCCTGGTTTTCCTATATTTCTAAAAAGCTCTAAAAATGTCAGATTTATATAGGGGCAGATTTATCAAAGGTCGAGGTGAATTTTTGAATTAAAAAAATTAGAATTTCGAGCTATTTCTTGTGTACTTCGATTAGGGAATAGTCCAAATTTGATTCGAATTTGAAAAAAAATCAGAATATCAAAAAGTATCATGTATTGTCTCTTTAAAAATTTGACTTCGACCATTCACCGTCTAAAACCTGCCGAATTGCTGTTTTAGCCTATGGGCCACCTCCTAGTCAATTGGTGGACTTTGAAAAATCTATGTTTTTTTTGGCAAAAACTTTGATTTAAATTCAATCGAATGTGCTGTTACTTCAATTCGTACGGACATATTCAATCGAAAACGGACCTATTTGGCCAAAAAAAACCTTTGATTTAATTTCGGTTGGTCTTTTTGAATTTGAAATTCGACCCTTGATAAATGCGCCCCTTAGTGTTAAAACCACAAAAACCGCTAAGGCAAAACTTTGCCAGGTAAAAGTTGTTGAGGTACTATAGAAGTCAATGGGAGCTGCGCTAATCTTATAAGACAGCTTTAAAATCAATTCAGACTTTTAGAGGTTTTCGGATTTTTTCTTTGCTAGTGTTTTTCACTGCATCGTTCAGTGTTTTTTCTCTCCCACCTTTTATATTTCGATCCTTTAATAAGTTAAATGACAGTCATAGTTTTAGGGACACATTTACTTAGCTCGAGTGAAGGAATAGAATAAAAAAATACTTCGAATTTCAAAAGTATTTTTTTGGCTACTTCGACCTTCGACTACGACTTTGAATCGAATGATTTGAACTAAAAATCGTTCAACCATTCGACCATTCGATAGTCGAAGTACTGTCTCTTTAAAAAAAACTTCGACCCCCTACTTCACCACCTAAAATCTACCGAACCTCAATGTTAGCCTATGGGGAAGGTCCCCATAGGCTTTCTAGCCAATTTGTGATCGAAGGGAAATCGTTCGATCGATGGATTAAAATCCTTCGAATCGTTCGAATCTAAGGATTCGATCGAACGAATAGCGCTAAATCATTTGACTTCAATATTCGAAGTCAAAGGATTTAACTTCGACAGTCGAATATTGAGGGTTAATTAACCCTCGATATTCGACCCTAAGTAAATGTGCCCCTTAGAGTTTGTGAGTTTAGTCTTTCAAAACCTCTAAAACCACTAAAATTCAACCTTTAATAAATAAGCCTTCACATTTTGCATACTCTGCATGAATTTGTAACGTGGTCAAAATACAGTTGTCACTTCTGCCATACAACGCCAAGATCCTAAGAGTGACCTTTGTATGGTCTCCCCTTATCCTTTCTCTGCAACTGTGTTTTCCTTCCATGTTTCAAAAAGGAAAGTATTTTAGTAATTGACCTATTTAACAAAGCAGATGAATGTCTCAATTTGCCAATATGTTTTTTTTTCTTTGAGGATACAAACACCATTTTTTTCTATTGGGTGTTAGAGCTCAGTGTTGTCTCGAAGATCAAGCACCCCTTTGAATCATTAATCCCTGATGCAAGTTAACATGGGGGAATTAATGATTAAGTCGTTCCAGTAGGGAAAAAAGCTTGGTTAATATGACAGCACTTTTTTTTAAAGAGTTGTAAGCATCATTACCACTCAGTAAAACGTACTGAAGTGTTGTGAATTAGCCACAATGATAGAATAGTATTCATTTTTAAACATGGTTTTTCCTATAATGGGTAGTGACACAGTCCTGTGTACATGAGTTTTAAGTATAAATTTAGGTCAGAATTTCAGTGTCAGTATTATTTCAATAAAAAGTACAAGAAAATAGGTGAACCACATAAAATGTAAATACAGTTTCTTACCGCAAACATACAGAATCATATTCCAGATGTGATTAAAATAATTCTATATCTATATACTGTAAGTAGGGCTATATAAATCAAAAACATTGATCAAACATAATTACAAAGGCATAATGAAAGCAAAATTACTATCTGGATTATCTGGAAACCTGTTATTAGAATGTTATAAAAAGCAACTTTTTAAAAACGAAAATATTTCTAATTTTATTTTGTATTTATTATTTTATTTTTATCTGCAATAATAAAGCAATAACGTGTACATGTTCCTAACTAAGCTGCATAAATCCATATTAGTGGCAAAAAATCCTATTGGTTTTATTTAATTTTTAAATGTTTATTAGAAGACTTGGCATAGAGATCCAAATTACTGAAAAAAAAAACCCTTATCTGTAAAATCGTAGGATCCTTCAAAATGTCTTTAGGGCATCTAAATGGTGTGTACACCTAAAGCATTTGTAGTATACATTTCTCTCTGTGTGCTTATTTAAATTTGTTCTTTCTTTCTGGGACATGGTATTATTTGTAGATTAAAATTATGATACAAAAGTACAGGTATGGGACCTGTTATCCAGAATGTTCGGGACCTGGATTTTTCTAGATATTTTTGTAATCTCTATCTTCATGCCTTACGTAATAAAATCAAGTAAACAATGAATAACCCCAATAGGCTGGTTTTGCTTCCAATAAAGATTAACTATATCTTAGTAGGGATTAAGTACAAGCTACTGTTTTATTATTAAAGAGAAAAAGGAAATAATTTAAAGAAAGTGTGGATTATTTCGATAAAATGAAGCCTGGGCTTTCCGTAAATCAGAACTTTCTGGATAATACGTTTCCAGATAATGGATCCCATACCTGTACTTGCAAGCCTGCAAGTACAGAAAACAGTTACTATTAATCAGCTGCATTAAAGAATAATGACAAAATAGCATTGACTTTAGCGGTCTCACTTTGTAATTAAATTCTAGTGTAAAATGGAATTTGTTTTTAAATGTTGTTTTTGTAAGAGAGGGAGAAAAAGCATATTGTGATTAATAGAACATATTCTATAATATGTATAATTGTCTATATATATATATATATATATATATATATATATATATATATATATATATATATATATATATATATATATATATATATAATATGTATATATACACACCCACACACACATTACTTATATACACACACGTAACTTTACTTAAGAATGCCATGACTTTGAATCATACATATATAGGAAAATTTAAGTTACCTAAAAGTATTTTTCTATGATTGTCTTTTTCTACTGTGAAGCTTATGTTACCAAAGACCTTTATAAATCATAAGTAGTACAGAGAACTGCTTTCTCCATCTCTCTCCTAATCTACTATAGAGAATTTATAGTAGAAGGACGTTTGTAAATTTAAGAGCCCATCAAAGTCTCTGAAAGCACACCATTCCTAAGCACTCATTAAGTGACATTAAACATAACTTTTCATAAAGTACAGAATGGATGGGTTGGCCGGCTCACAACTACTCAGACAATAATTTATAGTTTGTAATATTGCCTTATTACTTCCAAAAACATAAAAAGGAACATTTGGCAGCTGTGAAGAGCATGGTCAGTGCTATGAATCATTAAGGGAGGCATAAAGAAAAAACTTTTACGCTATTGTAGAAAGTCTAAGCTATTTTGGTTGAGTAAGGATAACATAAAAAGTTTCAGCTGCTTTCTCTGTATGTCTGCTATGCAGTCTCTGGAAATGCATCCATTCAAAATATCTCAGGCTTTCTTCAAACTCATTCAGGGTAGTGATGTATCCTTCTTATGATGAGATCAGGAAAGCAACACGGAATACTCCTGCTCCTTACTCCTGGTAAAAAAAAAAATTATATATATATATATATATATATATATATATATATATATATATATATATATATATATATATATATATATATATATATATATATATATATATATATATATATATATATATATATATATATATATATATATATATATATATATATAATCCAGGCAAATTGGTGGATGCTATGTACGTTAGAAGTAACAAGGTTAAATGCAGCAGTTTATCTTGTGTTTATTTTCTCTTATTTTTTCTCTTTTTCTTTTTTAAACAGTACCAACTATTTTGGGAAAAGTCCTGAACATTAAGCATAAAACCCTTTGGATACCCCCAAAACCCTCAAAATGTATAAAATATCCCTTTTCCATTTTTTTTTGGTTGTATACAAACACGTTTTAATTGTATGGAAATATAAAAAAGTTGTGCCCACCAGCACATACAAAACTTTAAACCCCATACATGAAATGCAGCTTACAGTGACACATTAAAACAGGGACAAATCACATTGTCTTGGGAACGAGTGTCTTCAATAGTCCATAAACTATACATATTATTAGTGGAAAGCATAAGAATTAAAAAGGGGAGGATGGAGTTTTGTAATTGCTGAGCGTGGCCATTCAGTTTTTCTTGGCCTTGAGAAAGTCAATCAGGAGATTTTGTGGTAAAATAAGTAAAAGTTGTCCCTATCCAAAAAGTTGCTGCGACCAATTGTGTTAAAATGTATAGCTTTAACTATAGTATAAACTGTCTACTGTTAATATATTTATCTTGTAGCACTTCAGGCTAGGTTCTCAACTCTATAGGCTAGGGAGTTATGCGTGAAAATATAATTAGTATGCATACAGAACTAACTTTGGAATTTATGGATGAGTAAATTTCTCAGAATTTGATTCTGCATAGCATGGGGCAGTGCACATTAAAGTGATAAATACATATTACCTAAAATCATCATGAAATTTAGGGGCAGATTCATCAAGGGTCGAAGTGAATTCGAGGGAATTTTAAAAAAAATTTTTTTAAAAATTTTTAAATTCTAAGTAATTTTTTGGATACTTCGACCATCGAATAGGATACTATGACTTTGAATTTACTTTGACTTCGATTCGAAGTAAAAATCGTTCGAATATTCAACCATTCAAAAATCGAAGTACTGTCTCTTTGCAAAAACTTCGACTTCAATACTTCGCCAAATTAAACCTGCCGAAGTGCTATGTTAGCCTATGGGGACCTTCTACAACCATTTTAGTCTTTAGAGGTAGAAGGAAAATCCTTCGATCGATCGCTATAATCGCTCGAATCGTTAGAACGATTTTTATTCGACCACAGGATTGCCCAATTTTTTTAAAAAACTTTCGAATTCGATATTCGAAGTTTTTTTAATTCGATGGTCGAATTTCTAAGTTTTTTGTACTTCGAAATTCGACCCTTGATAAATCTGCCTCTTAAAGTCAAATTAGTGAATTGCATCAGTCTGGGTGTGGTTTACAATTTATACCATTACTCGTAAGGAATGTGTAGCAAACTGCACAAAATCATAATCAGAAAATAGTGTTTCAAATACCTTACATTTTTTAACTCTAGTTTACGTATTTGTACTTGAAACATTACAGAAAGATAGAACGACTTCCAACACGAAAGCTTCCAAAACAACAAATAAACAGACTGGCTACAATAAACAAAATCTTAGCATTTTCAATTAGGACGTAACAGGGAAACAAGCAATTCATTTGGCATGATAAGTGAAGAAATCCTACTTTTTGTCGTGTACCGATTAAAGCAAATGATTTATATATACACCTAGCCATCACACAGAGGCAAACAGTGCTCGCTTGTTTGCAGCACTGAAACAGTTGAATTTTTATTGCGTGCCAGCCATGAAGTCTCATCGCACCGATAGCGTGCAGAGGGTTGACCATATGATCACGAAAAGATTTGATGCTTGAGTGAATCGCAACTGTTGATGTAAGAATAGTGTGGTAGAGTGCATGCTGTCTAAAAAGACAAGTGCCATCTAATTCAATGTGATACATCAGTGCTCTGGGCGTCCTGGTCACAGAGTCATGTGGGTCAAATATATATATATATATATATATTTATATATATATATATATATATATATATATAAATCAAAGTAATGCAAATCATGCCTTAGCATAAGTTATCGTGCAATGAAAACTGCCTGCGTAATAATTTATGAGACACGTATTTCGAGTTACAGCCTGCTTTGGTTTTTGTACTGAATATTCTAGTACGAAGAGTTTGGCCATTGTTTTCAAATTTATACTGTATTATAAGAAACGAAACAAAACAAGCAAAAAAATGTTCAAAAGGATGTATTTAGAAGTTGGCTTTTTACTGGGTACATAATCTCAGTGAAAGCAATCCTAGCGTCCATTAGCATAAATAGAAGGGCCATACATTACTAAAATGACTGCTTCTGATCCATCTCTTACTTAAATAACTGCAAAGTATAATGACCTGTACAGATTATCTGGTGTTATACAGCATAATAGATGGCTGGGGGCTTCAAAAAGTCACTTGTACCCAGAACAAGTTTCAGCTATTGAAGCAGTAATTCATTTTTTCATCAATTCTTTCATGTAATTTAGGTAGCTATCAATCCCAGAAACCATAAAACATAGCTTGCTGTGACACACAGCATCTGAATATGACAAATCTCATATTGAAAGTTCATAATGAAATGTCTTATTGCAAAACAGAAGCAAACGGGAAAGAGAGGGGGGAAAAGTTACATCCGAAACCAGATTTGCTTTTCAATGAAAAAGTGTCATTTGATGAAGTCCTTATACCACTGCCATGTTTATACAGCTGGGTTTGTTTACCTGTTTTGTTAAAGAGAAATGCCAGGAGGAGATTATCTCCAACCAATGAGCATCTCTCTCTTTTTTTAATGCCAACTGTTTAAATGTGTAGGGAAATGCTTGTTTTCATGTATGATTAAAATGTTAATGGCCCCTCGGCTAACTATGGAAAAGAAATGCAATATGGGCAAGTGAAGAAAAAAAAGCCTGTATTTTACGTGTTTCAATTTAACGACTTTGGCCAAGAAATGTCTTCATTGCATTCCAAAATAATATATTACACATTTTTTTTATAACTTTTGCAACTATTTAAACGGCTAAATTGGCCATTTGTGTTTTAGTGCATTTCATGTACATAATCATTTCTGATTTGGCCAAACAAATAACATGTATCCATTTCTACGAGTCTGTTTTGTTATTGTCTAATCTACATACCCAGGGGTACAGTAAACAGAGGGCATTCCCATGAGGGGTAAAATGATACAAAACCTAAACTACAAAAGGCCACTGGAGACTTAATGTTGGACCTGATCTAATGAAAAGTTGCTAAGGCCTCTCCCTGTTGTGCATAATTACCCTTTGCCGTGCTTTGTTGTCAGTCTTGTGGCACCAGATTTTGGTGCAGTTGGGAGGTAAAGCTGTTAGAACATTTTATGGTGCAATTGTTACATAAACTCAGAGGATACCTCATTAAGTATTATAAGAATACTTCTTTTTTATTTTTTTGTTTTTTTTACGAGATGACTCCATCCTTTTCCAAGCCACTTTATTACCTGTATGATTTGCATTACATTTTATGTTGAGTTTTTAACTCCCTCGGTTGTGTTACTATGCTTACTTTTTTTGTTTACAAAATTAATATCCAAAATTGCATAGGGACATCAGTGAAAACGTAAATCTCCTACTGCAGATAAAAGTGGAAGGCAATATTTATATTCTTTACAGAGGAATAATAATGCAACTTATTAGCCACTTTATCACCTGAAACGCTGTCACCAGGGAAGCATTTAGCATGCAAATACTGGAATTAGCCCTGCCTCAGCTGGGAGATGTATTAGCAGGCGGAGATTGCAGTTATACAACAAGTAGGTACTGGAACTGGAAACATAAACACACACTGGAAGATTATCATAGATGCACAGAAACCCCACAAAATTACTTAATATGAATGCTGGCATGAAAATAATTTTTTGTAAGGTTATTTTGATTGGAAAAGCAATGAAAATAATGGATCTATTCATATCCTGTATAATCTACCGTACAATGAGTTCTTCTTTGCTAGAAAAAATGATCACAGTCACATATATGTACAGTTGAGGGGTTATTTATTAAAACTTGATTTTTTTCTAGTCATGTCTTTTTAGTGAAAACAAATTTTTTTAGAGGGAAAAAAACATTTTTTTCCGAGATTTATTGTGCATCAAAGCTGCAAATCCAAAAATACTCTGCAACTGTCCCAATGGCAACTGCCCCTGGAATCATTTGAAAAATGTTTTTCAAATTTTGGGAGTTTTGGACAATGGTTTTCATTCATGGATGGGAGTTAGATTGAGTTTGTTTTATAAAAAGGGAGGAAAAAGTTGAGTTTTAGTAAATAACCCCCTATATGTTGCATTTTTTTTTGTCCGTCTCTTTTCAGTATGGGGTAAAACGGATTTCAATCTCTGCATTTTGTTTTTATACTTTAAGCACTGGCAACCAGTGGTCCTACAATTCCCAGAGTATCACTGATGACCCCTAAGCTAAATACACAGAAATGTATATCATGCGGGGCATTAGACAGTCTTGTGCTATTTGTTCCAGTCATTCTAGCCTATAATAAAAAGATTTTTTTTCCTGTGAAAAGTTGCAGGGATCTGGTGCGGATGAGGGAAATTCATTACCAACCAGTTAACTGTTAATTCTGGGATTTCCTGATTGTGCCTCTCTTTATTAAGGCAGAATCCTCCACCTGTTCCAAAAATTTCCCAGCATTCTTAGCGAATCAACAAGAGTTCTGGAGGGCCTTAAAACTATTTTTTTTATTGATTCTTAACATGTGATAAAAGTGGTAAAAACGGTCATGTTTATTCTAAAATGATGGTTCTCCAACAATCAATAGAAACAAACTTGAAACCTGAGTTGACACCTTATATGGATAACTGATCAAGACTATGTAACAGGCTTTCAACACAGCGGGATTCCTTGGTTTGTATGCCTGAAGGAGAGCCCTGAAAGCTTGCAACCATTGAATATATCACCTCAAGTTCTTTGTGCAATGTTCTAAATCCTAGAGGCATAATGCACTCAGTCATGTATCATTTCGGCACAAAAAAACCCAGCAATTTATGTTAGATGTTTCTTTTGCAGAACTTTGCCCGATATCCATCTAAGTTAATTTTTAGGGATGCAGATTTGTATAACATGAGCTGCTGCAATAATAAGATGTCCAGCAGACATATGAGAATATACATTCTTGGCTTCTTGGCTTCCTACAATTTCCTTCCTTCCTACACTTTTTCACACACAGGCGTGTGAGAAATGACTGAAAACTAGAATAGTGAGAGTCTGGGAAATCAGTTATGCAGCTAGAACAAAGCAAAACAGAGTAAAAGGAGATGGAAAAACACCACTCCAGTCTAATAACCAAGATTCATTATACTGTGTATTTAAACCATCCAGCCCCTTCCTGATTATTCTGTAAAAGGACCTTGATATATTTATTTTCATGTAATAATCTCAGTGACCATATATTGTTTGATTATTGCTACCTTGGCTGGTGTAGCATATTTTCTTTTAGAAGTGGAACACAATTATTAGACCAATCTAATTTTTTCAAGATAGTTTACTAAGCATGTAATTAAAATAATTAACCTACTTCCAGACTCGCATATTCACACCTAAAACAACATTATGCAAGATAATAAGTAAAACAAAGGCTAAAACGCACACCCACAAATTACTGATCATACAATACACAAACCTATACTGTTGTTTGAACACTACACAAAGGAGTGCTTATATAAAATAATAATTGTGATGATTACAATTACACAGATTGAGTGCCAATATGAAGTAGGGAATAACTTTGTAGAACTATAATTTACCCATGGGGCTTCATCAGCCATTGGTTTCACTTGGTATAGGCAGCAAAAAATTAGTGCAGATACTAATACTTCTGGTTAAGAAAATCAATAAACGGATGTCTAACTCTCACACCAATGGGAGGAGATGGTAGATATTATATTTAGTCTGGATGGAAAAAATATGATCTCAAGATGGTTTGTTGTAAGGAGTCCATACATACTAAAGATTTTGCAATGGTGAGGCAATTTGCCCATGGTCACCATCCCTTCATTTGTGATCACCTTTGCTGTGAATAGAATAGATCTACTTTTATATTTATGAGAGGGAAGCTAAACATTTTATCATTTTATATAGCTCCTAAACGGGGGAATGTAATAAAAATCGCTAACGGAAAAACTATTCGCAATGCGAAAAGTTATGCCTCTGCGCGAACAAATTTTGCTTTGTGCGAATTTAATATAGCTTTTGCGAGCCCGGAAACTGTTTAGCGACCACTTCCGACAGTGAAAGACCGTTTGCGAATTTTATAGTTTGCGCCAATGCGCAGTCAATGTAATAAAACTTCTTACTGAAAAAGTCGTTATGTTTGCTCCAAAAGATTACGACACCTTCAAGCACTTCTTATGAGTGCGCAATTAAAATTTGCAATGCAATAACAGTTTAAGGAACAATATTACATTGCGAGATGTGGATTTTTAGTCTTATTGGTGCGAATTGTTTTGCTCTTTGCGACTTTAATTACATTCCCCTGAAAATGTTTTAAAAAGTCTTCTCCAGAGGAATTATATTGTAAATCATATGCACATATACATTATAAAGGGCAATCACTCTACACACACACAATAAACTGAATGTCTTCATATGGAAAAAAACAAATAAAAACATTTTAGGCAAAAAAGTGCACTTGTTTCTTTATATCATTATATGATCATAGAACATCAGTGATTTACCAGTTTCACTTAAAAAATGGTGACATGGAAAAGCTGCCATTGGCTAAGGTGCATTCATTGGTTATCAAATGTATTTTTCTTACAAATGTAGAAATTCGTATAGCCACCCACGTCACCCTTTATTCCTCTTACTACAAACCCCTAACAGCAAGCCAAGTCATGTTACTTCTAATGCCTTCTCCTCAGTAGGCGTGCACACGCTATCCTCCACTATCTCAGACAGCTGCTTCAGTGCACATTCGCATTACATTAATTCCGCTTTTCTTACTTTTCCACTTCTAAGCACCATCAATTATGCACTAGAATAACAGAGGCCTAGCTCGCGAATGTAACATAAAGGCCGATTATCAGTGTAAATAATTTAAAGGCCTGCGTGCCATGTCCCTTTTACCACTGATACGAGGCCGGCAGAATAGAATGTAGTATTAGGTAAAATGCATCTTCTTAATGCATGAAATATTTCCAAATCTGGAAAGGCAACTGAAAGACATTGGGTGATTGAGCCTATTGGTTACAAATGGTACAGTAAAGTAAATGTATACATAGTTATTGGTAGAAGCACCAAAAAAAAAACCCAAGGGTTCTTCCCAATAAATCTACTATTGCTTGACTTTACTAACATGTTTTTAAGTGGCTTTAGTCAATCCTTTGACGATAGATTAGAGGGGGAAAAAAAACCAAGGTTGTGTTTATTGGAAGGATAACATGAAGGGGTGGAGCGTATAACTTTGTCCTTGTAACAGATTTTGTGCCACAATAAGTGAAGATATATGGGTAGTGATGGAATTTATTCGCCAGGCGCGAATTTCGCTGTTTTTTGGAACGCCCACACATTTTCGCCAAAAAAACGGACGCCGGCGTCAAAAACGGACGCTGGCGTCAAAAAAGAGATGCCGGCGCCGTATCGCAAATTTTTCAGCGAAACGGCGCAAATTCGCCCATCACTATATATGGGCAAACACATCTTATTTTTTTTTCATACCTAATAAACATATTCTGGCAGTAAATGCCTAGGGCCATAGCTTTTTTAAGGACATTCTCTTAAGGACCTTATTTATCTATACATTCTGGAGACAAACACAACAAATTGACTTGACATTATCCATGTTTATAATGAGGCAAGTTGTTAGCATTCAAGAGCAAATGTATACTATAGTGACAGTTTACAATTGTCTTTCACACGCACCAAGAAGATAATGTCACAGCTTCCCAAGTGACTGCCCCTGTGCAACTATGCACCTTCTAATTACTGCACATACCATAGATGTGGAAGGTTGGTCCCTTTAACTCAAGTTGAGCTTCTGCTCCAAACATCCATAGCCAGTCACTAGTTCAAAGTTCTGCACTAGTTGGATTGCCAAGGTTGAATTTCCATTTTCTATATGCTACTTAATATGGGAAGAGGGCCCAGAACCCACCTTTAATTATTTAAAAAAAATAATATGAAGTTTAGGAAGGCCTTAAACTGACTGAAACTAAAGGATAGTACTTACAAATAATAATTGTGTGTGGTATGTGTCTGTTTGTGCAAGCAGTTGTAAGTCCTTTAAAAAATATAAGTGTGGTTGCACAAATATTTTTATTGTAGTCATGTCACATTTAGAAGGGAAAATATATGCTTAAAATAGCAATCCTATTTAATCACATCCATATGATTAAGCAAATCAGAGCAGCCAAAGTCACTAAAACGTTATTACAGTTATTTTCTAAAATGAGTTCATTATTTTCCGTGCGCCATGGTTTTATAATTGAGGTAGCACTGGGAAATATGCTGCAAGTCCAACATTTCTTCACCTCTCTAAACTGCCCTTTAAAGAAAATGTTTTTCATCAGTGCCATGTACTTATCATATATATTTCGAAGCTACAATATCGTTGACAGGTTATTTTTCTTGGAAAGATCTGTTGCTTAGTGGTAACGAGAATTCACAGAGTAGGGATTAACCGCTTGAGGGTGTTATTTGGGTTGACGCTTTTGAATGAACCACCGTCCACACTTCTAATATTAATTTAGATAGCAATTTTTAAAAACTCACATTAAATGTCAATGTATTCAGCCAAGCATGAAAACCCATGTACTAGAACCACACGGAATTCAAGAGCAAAGACTCTTGTTCAAATTACAAGCAAAGGACATTTATAACATGACTGACACAACAGAATTCTGCGTTTGATCAGATGGTTCCAATAAATCAGTGCCGCCAAGGATAACTTAACTCCTAAAAACACTTCCTTTTGTTTTGTTAAATAATGCTTCTGGGATTCTATTCAGAATTGAAAGTTCAGCGAAAAGGCAAGAATACAGAATACACTTGTCTAATAAGAATCAGTGGATTTTCACTCAATTAAAACAATTGGCAAATTATTAAAACGAATGGATTATTTTACTCCAGATGCAATCTGTATTATACAGATAACAATGCAATTAAAATATAAAACAAATGAGGTGCACAATCTTTGTAGAACATATTTGTTAAAGCACTTTACACATTGTAAATAATCTGCTACATGAGATATCTCAGAGGGAGATAGAAATTAGAGGATTAATTAGAGATAACAGATCAAGAGACTTGCCAATCAGAAACTAGTTGATTAAAGGGAAACTATGATTAAAATACAAGGTGCTCTGATTGAAAGGGTATTTTTAATTAATTACAGTGGCAAAATAGCTTGCAAACGGAGACAGGGCATGTGCACCCGGGTAGTGCTTCATTAGTGCTCGTTAGTGTGCCATAAATGGAAGTGTTTGATCAATAAATATCCTGATCTACTCTGGGTTTAGTCAAATTAGAAAAAGTTGCAGGTTTTGGATGGCAAGTTAGAAGATCCATGCGATTCGCATTTTTCACAATTTTATCAATTTATTTCCTGCAAAATAAATTTTTGGGAAAATTAGTTGATAAATAGGGGGGGAAATGGATTTGCTCACATAATAGTGAGATTTTTTAGGACTTTGATAACCCCCTAAATGTCAAGTATTGCTTTCCAGAAAATGTTGGACCAACTCTACAGCCATGAAGGCTCATTGTGTTTTTAAGTACACTACTTGCACCACATATCATATGAACTACATAGCCAAGACTAATAACAAACAAAACATTTCATCACCATTAGTACAATTTGACTAAATTTTTTTTTTTTTTTCAAAAGTGGACACACTTCTCCCTTTTTGGGGTGTTCTCATGGAGCAGATACCTTTTATTTTGACGTGTCTAACTTTTGTAAATTTTGGTTACGTATAATGGCAGCAGTTATATCATAGTATGAATGTAGTTTATTGTATGACAGGTTCCACTAATGACATGATCTAGATCAGATAGTGTAAAGTTGCCCCTAATCATTGTCCCAGAAAGAATAGTTAATCTTATATAATGCTAAAAAAATTACTTTTAGCCACAGATTTAAAATTCAGACTTTGTAGAATTTTCGTATGGGTCAGTTTTGCCCACTTCAGACAGAAAGATAGAATTATTGGATCAGTTTTTTTTTTTTGCTCATTTAGACTAAAATAAAGCAGTTCTCCTATAAGCCACTATTCTTTCGCATTTAGTATTACATTGTGATAATGAAACATACCATGTAAAGCTGGATTCACTGAGCACAGCCATGTAGCTGATGAATTAAGGGGCATTTTAAAGACATGGTAATTATGCTGAATTTATCACCTTCAATAACAGATTTCTTGGCAATAAAGGCTTTTTTTAGTTAAGATAAACTGTCCTATTATATCAAATAACTGTGCTATCATTTAATGCCCTGTTGCGCTGTCAAATAGGTAAGCCAGTACAAGAGCAGGAACAATGAAAAATCCCAGCGGTGAGTCCCCATCCAAAAAATAACTCTAGTTAAGTAGAATGGACAAAGACTCGATGGGACAAGAGGAATTTTGTATAACAACAATATCAGAGAGATTAACTGGAAATAATGCAATACAACGGCTTAATTTTTATCATTTCCAAAATATATACGCTGCACCCATGTTATTTTCAGAAGCATTTGCAAATAGAAAGCCAAGTCAATTTAATACAATCAATGGGTGACAAAATACAATGACAAATAATGGGCAGGTGGTCCTAAATATATTTAAAGCTTGGTGTTCTTCCTCTACTTTCCTTGGATATAAAGAAGGCTAAATAAAGCACTAATATTTAAAAATGGCATATCTCTAAGTCTATAGACTTTCTGTTGCTTAATTTTGCACTTTGTATACAAAACTTTTCAAGCCAAGCTCATTAGTGAGATCAAGCAGCCATTAATATTGTATCTGACATAAACCACAAAGCGTGATCAAATTCAATACATGGAAATACTTTATCTTTCCTTTTGCATTCAACAACTAATTTCACTAGAACTGAACAAAAGAGGAAATGATGTAAACATGGTAATATTCTCACAGTAAGAGTTTTAGTGATGATTATCAGCCAAGATCAACTGTAGTTAATATTAAACTTTAATTGTATTAATGGCACAATAGTATCGAATGAAGCCTCATGTTTTACACAACAAAGAAACAGTTCTGAATATGGCAAAAGTTATGTTTCCAAAACATCTTATGGTTACTGTTTAATGAAGCTGCTGCTCTGATTTTTTTTTTTTAATCAGCAGCCAAAAACATAAATGCTGTAAAGCATCTAGTGTATTTGCAATGTAAATCACTTCTTAATACAAAATAAGTGTCCACGATTCAAAACATTCTCACATTTGGAATCAAATACCTGTATGTGATCTGCATGGTCTTCTCTAGGACATGCATGGACAACTTGTGGTCATCTACATAATGTTGAATTCCAACCACATCCTAAATCTAATGGTAGGATGCCTCGTAGTGTAGATTAGCCACATCAGGAAGACAGAGGTTTGCTTATTACTGGTCTAGAACGGAACAGTCACCTACAGATATTTAATTTTATAAAGGAGAGGACATCTTGGATGGTGACCATGGTAAGTGAGAGATGTGCCTTACAAATGTACCAGAAGCTAAACAGCTCTAGCTATACAGAACATGGGTTTGAATATTTTAAAGCCTAAGGCAGAGGAAAATTAAGTGACATGTCAAGGGTCACCAGGGACTGACACTGGAATTGAATAATAGCATCTTCTTTGAGATTCAATGTCACACCTACATAAGTAGTGTTACTGGCACTTTACATTCCATATTATTGTCTCATTAGAAAGTCGCCTTGGGCACAACAAAATATTCTGTACTAGAGGTACGACAAAACAAATATATTTGGTATACTGTAGGTACAGCATATAAGAATGAAGAGTAGAAAAAAACCAAGGCAAAAGATAAGAAATAGTTACAGGAAGAGAGGCGTATTTCTGATTCAATTTAACGACCTTGGCACTGGTTCAGTTTACCACTTCCACTAAAAAAATCATTAAATGTTGACAATCTTGAATTCATTTGCAACAGTCACAGATCAAAATAAACCTAGTTAAAATACAAGGTGGGCAATAAAACAGAGATAGATGTACAGATAGGGCGAATGAAAGGCAAATGACAGATACAAGTTGATAGATGATTGATAGAAACAGTCATAGATGGATAGATATTGACAGATAACTAGAGATAGGTGGATAGAGTATAGATAAATATCAGAAAAGCGGATAGCAGATACATATACTGATAACACATAGACAGATAGTGGTGGGAAATGCTGACAGGTGATTAATAGATATATCATAGACAGAGATAAATAAAGATAGAGATTTCTTCTGCTGTTAGATCTGTATTTTTAGTACTAGGCTACAATAAGTGAATACCTACAAACATAGAGTACATTCTTTAACTCTTCACCGAACGAAACAATACTAAACTTGTGATCCCTGACTGCATAATTTGTTTTAATATTGCACTGAATTTAAAAAAAATTTAAATTACTTGGATAGATTGGGCAGAAGTGATTGATTTACCACCAATGAAGTTTCTGAAAACTAACATTATGAAATTCATTGGCCTTGAAAAAGTCAATGAAATTAGAGTTATAATGATTAACTGGAAGATTGTAAAACCTGAGTAGGAAGCTAAAACAGACATTTTAAATATGCACCACTCCCCTGGAGCTTCATTAGCATTAATGGATAAAGGTCCATTAGTTTCATACATAAAATGTTATATTTTTACTAGAAGCGTGGGCAGGGGTGAGGAGGCTATGCACTGAATGGAGTGAATATCTCCTACAAGATAAATCAGTTGCATTCCTCTGTTTATATAGAAGTTGCACAAAGTTCTCTAAGCTCTTTCCAAACTGGACCTCCAAATGGGCAAGTACCTGAAAAGATCAGATGACAGCACATATTTCCAGAGAAACAATTCAGTCCAGAAATAAGTCGTTTTCTTACTAAGGGTTAGTCCACACAAGGAGATCCGGGGAGATTTGGTGACTAATCGCCTCTTCTTCTGGGTGACAATCTCCCCGAATGTGTCTGCCCATCCGCTATGATGAAAAGTCGCCTGCGCTAAAGCACACGCGGCACTTCGTTTTCCAAAGTCGCCCAAAGTTGCCTCACAAGGAAACACATAAAGGCACTTCGGGGAGATTGTCGCCCAGAAGAAGAGGCGATTAGTCGCCAGGCGACTAAATCTCCCCGAATCTCCTCATGTGGACTAACCCTAATGCATGGCAGACTTATTATAATCAGCAACAAGACAAGCAACATTGAAAAATGTAGTGATGGCGTCAACACCTATCATTTTCATCCAAACAGTATGGTTATATCTTTCACAATTATGAGATTTCTATTCATTTGTGCTAGGAAGATTTCCAATTTAAAACTCTGTTTTGCTATGTACATGCTCAGCCAAGTAAAATAAGCCAAACCACAGTATTCACAGCTTATACCATTATGCTTGGACCTTTCCTTCTCTAGCTTTGGAGCCACAAAAAAATCTTATCACTAGTGAACTGGTTTTCTAAAGTCTTCATGCAAACAGAGATGTACAGTCTATAAAAGCTACTGTATTTGGCACTGGCCCATTTTCTTGTCAAGTCATACAATATATATATATATATATTGCTAAATTCTAAACCATTGTTTTTTCATCTTTTATTTATTATCTCGTATTAGATTGTTTTGCAGTAGACCAGAATCTTTTCCAGGTAGGTGCAACCCATCTGGTTAGAGAGTGAAGCTGGACACACTGGGGCTCATTTATAAACACTGGGATAATTTGCACCTGGGCAGTAACCAATGACAACCAATCAGATTATTGCTTTTAGTGTTCAACTTGCAGCAGGCTCCAAAAAGCTAATCACTGATTGGTTGCTATGGCTTACTGCCCAGTTGCAGATCTGATTAAAACATAAGTTTCCATTACATACTTTATCTCTTCCTTCAAACATAAGAGAAATGTTATTTATAAACATCCAAGGGTAAATCAAACCAAAATTAGTGTTTTCATTGGCAGGTTGTTTTAGAATTGAGTCTATAATTTGTTTCAGAAATGAAAATCCTATACAGCGTGGGTGTTTAATGGTTGTTGAATTATAAATTCCAGCAATCCTTGGGCAAGGTTGGACTACTGAGCCAGTAGAGAATAATTACACATTAAATCGACGATATGGTTTGATGTGATACGGGTGAGCGTTGCTCACTTTTTTCTGATTCCCACAGTAATTCTAGCTCAGAAATGGTTGCTAAGTGACCACAACTAATATCATGTCGATATTGTCTCTCTGCAGTTCAGAATGTTTTATTTGGGAATATTACATTTCCAACTTGATAAATAGCACATGCAGGTCAAGTTCATATTCCTTATAAATCATCCTACCATGATATACTGAATCCCATCTGCAGCAATATTAAAAGAGAAGTTGTGCTTTCCTAAATGTATTACATATATTGTTGTCTGATTTTTTTTTTTTCCAAAAAATAGTTTCCACTCGATTAGATGCACTGAAATATATGCAACTAATTCATGGGTTAGGCAGTGGTCTGTTTTGAGGACAAGCTTGTCATCTAAAAAGCCGAAGTGATCACTTTTCAGAAGTTTATCCACGAGTGAAACAATGGCTGCCTTCAAAGTGCTGCTGGGGGGGGCTACTTAAAGAAAAACTATACCCCCCAAATGAATACTACAGATAGTTTTTATCAAATTAAGTGGTATATTAAAGGGATCCTGTCATCAGAAAACATTTTTTTTTCAAAATGCATCAGTTAATAGTGCTACTCCAGCAGAATTCTGCACTGAAATCCATTTTCTCAAAAAAACTGATTTTTTTATATTAAATTTTGAAATCTGACATTTTGTCAATTTCCCAGCTGCCCCTGGTCATGTGACTTGTGCCTGCATTTTAGGAGAGAAATGCTTTCTGGCAGGCTGCAGTTTTTCCTTCTCAATGTTACTGAATGTGTCTCAGTGGGTCATGGGTTTTTACTATTGAGTGCTGTTCTTAGATCTACCAGGCAGCTGTTATCTTGTGTTAGGGAGCTGTTATCTGGTTACCTTCCCATTGTTCTTTTGTTTGGCTGCTGGGGGGGAAGGGAGGGGGGTGATATCACTCCAATCTGCAGTACAGCAGTAAAGAGTGATTGACATTTATCAGAGCACAAGTCACATGACTTGGGGCAGCTGGGAAATTGACAATATGTCTAGCCCCATGTCAGATTTCAAAAATTGAATATAAAAAAATCTGTTTGCTCTTTTGAGAAATGGATTTCAGTGCAGAATTCTGCTGGAGCAGCACTATTAACTGAATCATTTTGAAAAAATATTTTTTTCCCATGACAGTATCCCTTTAAAGAATCATATTAAACTGGAATATATATTTAAGTAAATATTGCCCTTTTACATCGCTTGCCTTGAACCCCCATTTCGTGATGGTCTGTGTGCTGCCTCAAAGATCACCTGACCAGAAATACTACAACTCTAACTGTAACAGGAAGAAGTGTGGGAAGCCAAAAGCAGAACTTTGTCTGTTAATTGGCTCATGTGACCTAACAAGTATAGCTTGTTTGGTTTGTTTGTGTGAACCGTGTATCCTTCGATCCCAGAGGGCTGCCCTTATTTTTTAAAATGGCAATTTTCTATTTAGGATTACCCAATGGCTCATACTACTAAAAAAGTATATTATTCTGAAAATCATTTATTTACATAAAGCAGTGTTTTACATTTGACCTGTTTTTATGCAATGATTTTTATAGAGACCTCTTTTTTCCTTTAAGTCCCTAACAATATATTGCAAATAGGATTGCCATGGCCTAGCCAGTAAAACACCTGCAAGGGCCGGGGCCGGTATTACAAATTTACAGCCAATGCAAAATTTCTAATACCCTTAAGTTTAGCCCTTGGCCCAGCCCTAATCTACCAACTACTTTTTATCTTCATTGATCGCTAAATAACCCATCCTTAGCTTGATGCGTTCAGTGCCCATGCAGTGGCCTTTCCATAATTTGGAGCGTTCTGGATAACGGTCCTATACCTGTATAGTCAACAACCAGAATTATAGTGCTACTGCATCTTTAAATCAATGACAATATGTGTGCATGTGTATTTAAGTAACTTTGCAGAAAAAGCCAAAAAGAACCCGTTTGATAAGTCAGGACAGATATACTTCTGCTGGCTCCCAGTATTCTCTCTCTCTCTCTCTCTCTCTCCCAGAAAGCCAGAGTAGATGATGCGAAGATTTAATGGACAACCTCACTGGCAGTCTGTTTGTATTATCCCTCTGCTATTCTCTCCCACAGATCAATACTAAGGTGCTTTTAGCCAAATTGGGCACCGTCATTTCTAAAAAAGCACTGCAGAAAAACTAAGTCTGCTGGGATTTTTCTGGAGGTAAATGAGTTTGTTAAGTTTATTAACAACCATTTAGATTGTAGCGTGTTTTTAGCAAGATTCCAGAATCAGCCATATCTGAATGTTGCAAAGAGAAGGAACTGGCAGATGGGGTAGGGCATCATGGAGACAATAAAAATGTATTTCAGTGTTGTTAAACTTGTGGCTCTTCTGTTTCCTCCTATCACAATGTAATGAGACAAGGATGTTAGTGTCGCAGCTCTGGTCTAACTTACAGACCTCCTGCCATTTTGAACAACAATTCTCAGAATCAGACTTGCTAAGGATTGTGGGAAATGTAGCATGCCGTTCTCCCATGATTCTCAACTTTTCAATTTAAGATACAAGTCGTTTTTTTAACGTTTAGGTGGCTGCTTTAATAGAAAGCATTCGGCTATATTGCAAACTACCTGAACAAAATTCAGCCTCAATAATAACCTTTACCATGTGGTCAGCTCAATGCTCTCCCAGGGCTTTTATCATGAAAGGGACCATGACCAAAGTTCTTTTCCAGCATGCGATTTATGTAAATTGATGTAATCCTTCCCTATCTTTTAGCTAGAGACCTTTCTCTCATTCCACTTACAGATCAACAAAAAAAAAAGCCCTCTCCACTCCAGTGTGCTGCAGTTGTACACTGTCTCAGCCCTAGCCAGCTGGGCAGCTGAAAGGTCATCAGTCCCCTTCTACTTAGTGGTAATTGTGTTTGGGAGCACCCAATAAGGAATTTAAAGAAGCAGGACTTATTAGTATGCCAAAAGCCAGTAATCCTCAAGATTTTCCAGCTGCTGCACTTTATGAACTCAACTTGAAAAGAAACAGTGAAACTCTGGAAGGTGAGGGGGGGGGAGACATGTGAAATAGTAAAAGTTAGACAAAACTACTGTTAAACAGAAACGAAGCCTCTTTGACATATTTTAAAGGGACCCTTTAAATATATTTAATTTCAGTAATACAGAAGGGCACAATCTATTCTAGGCACTTCTCAGCATACCTCTTTTGAATGGTATAAGCGATACTGTGTGATTTGCAGCTTACTTAGAGGTCATGATGAGTGGTTTCTGCTACATGCTAATATCTAGGAATGAACTGGCGTGGGAATACAGGTATGTAGCAGTTACATTATAACTAGGCACAGTCCTACTATAGGCAGTACCTCTGTAAGCAATGGTCAGGTATGTAGCAGCTACAAATAACTAGGCATCATCAGACTATAGGCAGCATCTCTGTAAGCAATAAACAGGTATGTAGCAATTACAATATAAGTAGACAAAGTCCTACTATAGGCAGCATCTCTGTAAGCAATGATCACTGCAAATCGCAAAGAAACTGGAAAACTACCAAAACCACTTTTAGACCTTTTACAACCCCTACACAGAAGCAGAAGTAGCACAGTAACAGGTGTTATGCTCCCTAAAACCTTGTCTGTGTACACAGTGCAAATATGTGCCCTACTCAGTCTCTGCCTTAACAGTTCTATGACAGTTTATACAGTAACTATACATAAAGGGGCAGATTTATCCGGAATCAAATTTGTGAGTTGTGTGAGGGTGTTTCTACCTCGGATAAACTTGAATATTCAAATGTTTGCATGCTTATGGAAAAGAATGTCAAAACGTGCATGAAAAATGACGGGGGAAGTCTAATGATCAAGTTCATGTCCCGAAAAAACTAGAATCGACTGAATTTATTTACGTTTTACATTTGAATTTTCAAATGTTTTTTCTAGTTAACTCACAGACATTCAAGTTTTCAAAAATATAATTTGAATGTGTGAGTTTGGGTGCAAAAAAAATAAATTTTTGAATCGTGGAAAAATATCACATTTCATTTTTGATAAAACTGCCCCAAAATGTAGAACACTCTGCATTGTAGGATTCTCAGAGAAGTGACCACCAGAGAACTCACATGTAACATACCTGGGATATGCTGACTAAATCAAAGCAGGACACTGCCCATGGACTCTTTAGAAACAGCAAAAGAAGGAGAAAGACCTAAACGGAAAGATTTTTTTTTATATTCCAGACAATGAGGAGAAAGACTTTAAATCCTTTTCAGTCATCCTCCATTAGAAACAGACACCTTGGCTCAAATTCCTTAGCCAAACATTTGAGTTCTATGCTGTGAAAAGATCCATTTCTTTCTCAGTGCTCTTGTTTTGTTATTCTCTAGATATATAATTCAACAGCCTATTGAAACATGTACTTCCTTACAAATTTCTACACGCTTCCCATGTACACAACCAAACACATTTAAATCCAGGTGGTTTCCTTTCATTTGTAAGCCAAGCTTTGCTTTGGACTACATAATAGATTGCCTCTTCTAACCAAGGATAATGTGTTGCTCTAGTGCTTACCCAATCAGTCAATCTTACTATAAGCCACTAGCAAGACAAGTTGCACAATAGAGTTCAATTCCAATGAGCCTATATGGCACTACTATATTAAACGTATTTTGCCAGAATAACAAACACGGTTTTCTGACAGAACCAACCAGGGCAACAGCATTTTTTTAACTTATGTGGAAGGTTATTTTCATTTATGGGACATAGTAACATGTCTTTTATATATACTTTTAGCTACTGCACCTCATCTTTAGTTGCTCTTAAGTGTTGATATAGTTGTGTTACACTAGTGTTTTCAGAGTAGTTTCATGACCTGTATCCAATGATAACACAAATGCATTCCTGCACTCAATATTTGATGTAGTACTGTGGCAGTATATGGCCCCTGGAAGCCGGAAAACATCTATAAGCGAAGCAAGAATTTAAAAAATAAGAAACTTGCGCACAACAAAACTGCAAAAAGGTGCTTAACCTATTCTGTTTTGTTATGTGTAGTTTGTTATTTTGTAAATTCTTGCTTCATGTTTTCGGGCTTCTTGTTCCACAAATTCTCTCTCTCTAATGTCACCTTAAGTACTGACCTCCCAGTTCCACTCCCTTTATACAATCAAATCACAGCTAACCTTTCACATCATTTTATAACGATCACAAAAAGAACAATTCACATGCTGAATCAAGACGTTATGTTAAATGTAACTTTATTAACATTATGAACATGTTTCTAGGGAATGCACTATACTCCATCATCCTTCTTCATTCTATATGTATAGAGCAAGATATCTAAAATAAGGCCACTGACCTCTCTAAACATAATTGTGACATCAATTATGCATTTCCCTTTAAACGATTTATGCTCCGTAAGGTAACAGTCCAATAAATAGTCACAGGCAATATCAGAAAAATAGTGCTTACTTAATAACGTGTTATTTAATTTATGGAGCAAGAAAAGGGGTGAATAAGGCAGAAAGGGCACAGAATTGAGCTAGTCATTCATTGAGAAAAGGGCACAGAATTGAGCTTGTCATTCATTGAGAAAAACAGATACATTTAGGTGGCTATAGGTTTACTGCTTATAGCTTCCTCCCACAGGTCACAATAAATCACTTTTTTCCAGCCTACAAGTAGTAGGTTCAACACTCCGCGGCATGTACCAAATCTTAATAAAGTGCTCCCGCCCCAGAGTACAGGCTTTTGTTGCAGAGTCTTCATGTGCTTCTAAAACACTGTGCCCCCAGAGTTCCTAGCTATAATGATGTCAGCCCGTGTTTATTACCAAAGTCTGTTACTACAAAAATAATGTTACTCTATAAATCTGAGAATTGTGAATTCTGCCATTTTTTAGTACTATATTACATTTATATAACATATATTAAAACAGAGCGTTAAGAATTAAAAAAAAAAAATTCATAACCCTGTGATTTGTTTAAAAAAAAAAAAATGAAGTACACACTTCGATTCAATAGACTGATACTGGTTTGGACTACAAAAAAAATTCTTAGGCCCTACCCTGGGGTATAACAAAGTTTCTTTTTATATTCTATGGTTGTGTTTTTATTACTTAAGGGTTATAGAGGGACTGCATTGAAAGTTTCATTCTATTACTGATTTAACTTTAAATGAAATATTGTTTACTATATAAAGCACATTTATACGCTCATTTGGAACAGCTTAATGCACTATTGCCAAAAATATCACATAATATCAAATGATTAAAGTCGTGTTACGGGAAGGTTTCCCAGTACACATTATAATGTTAAAGTCCTTCCTAATTTTCAGGATTCTATCATGATTAACTCTTCCGTCTTTGTAAGGCAAGCTAGAAGAAAGCTATATGCAACACTATACTGTTTTCCCAGATTAAAGGTCCCGTTTACTAAAGCGCGTTAAAAAGATTCTAATTAGTGATCATTTCAAACATTGCAGCAGTGCAACTGACCAATCAACAATTACAATTTAATTTTTAACTTGTAAGAGAGAATTCAAAGCAAATAACTGGTTGGTTGCTATGGATAACTGCACTGGTGCAATTTACCATTTACCATATATACTCGAGTATAAGCCGAGTTTTTCAGCATCCAAAATGTGCTGAAAATGTCTACCTCGGTCAGCGAGCAGTAGCTGAGATTGCAGTCACTTTTAATCATTCCTATACCAACAGTTCACTTGGGGAGAGACTGCAATATCACACAGCGCCCTCTGTTGGTTATATGAAAGAATAACAGTGCGCCCTCTGTTGGTTATATGAAAGAATAACAGTAACTGCAATATCACACAGCGCCATCTGTTGGTTATATGAAAGAATAAAAGTGACTGCAATAGCTCACAGCACCCTCTGTTGGTTATATGAAAGAATAAAAGTGCGCCCTCTGTTGGTTATATGAAAGAATAACAGTGACTGCAATATCACACAGTGCCCTCTGTTGGTTATATGAAAGAATAACAGTGACTGCAATATCACACAGTGCCCTCTGTTGGTTATATGAAAGAATAACAGTGACTGCAATATCACACAGTGCCCTCTGTTGGTTATATGAAAGAATAACAGTGACTGCAATATCACACAGCACCCTCTGTTGGTTATACGAAAGATTAACAGTGATGGCAATATCACACAGCACCCTCTGCACATGGTAGTGGGACAGTGGGACAATGCACACAGTAATCCGTTTGGCAATTCTCTGTCACCATCAACTTTGCAAAGAAGTCCGGTTGATCGCTGGGGGGGTCGCTTTGGCGGAATGTGCGCTGCTGGGAGACAGGGCTGTAGTTGTGTCTAGGCTTATACTAGAGTCAATAAGTTTTCCCAGTTTTCGTAGGTAAAATTAGGTACCTCGGCTTATATTCGGGTTGGCTTATACTCGAGTATATACGGTAAGTCTTTTTTTTTTTTTCTGGTGTCTCTGTAGGTTTAGTTAAGATGCTGGTATTTGTATATATACACAGAGTATGACCAGGTGTGTTTCAGAGTGGGTGGGGGGGGCACATCGCTAGAGAGGAGAGCGCAATTCCAATTTATATATCGGAATTTTCATATACTAAGATACCAGGATCAGCTTTTTTGCCACCCCTGCTAACTTGCGGGCTGTTGCCGTACCTGAGCCTGACCTGCAAACAAACAAAAACAGAGAAGTCTGTTTGGAAACTACTAGTAGCTATAGTTACTGTAGTTATGCAGCTGATAGGGATTAACCCATAAATATTGGACCCCATCCAATTTTGATTTGCCCCAATTTTTATGCAGCATAAAATACTTGCATTTACAGTATAAAAGAATTTCCCAAAGATACCAAACCTATAGTCAATTTCCAATTGGCACATACGGTATAAACAAAAAAAAATCAATTTAAGGAAAAGGATATTATTTTTTTTATTTCTGCGCCCCAAACAGTATGCATCCCCCCTACAGTCTGGGTTTCAGTCATGGCATGAAAGCAAATATTGTTTTTTTTAATCCCAGTTTTGGCTTCCTCTATGGAAAGAGTGTGTTCACTGCAAGCTCATGAAATGTCTAGATTATGTTGGTTCCTGATATAAATGTATGCGTATGATTAAGTGCCCCTTCACGCTGACGTTTTAATTGCTTCAAATTTGTAAGACCTAAAAATCAGAATGAAGTCATAGACATATTTCTTTTTTTTTTTCAGCGATGTTTCAGCTCTGATGGTTCATTGGCACAGGCAGATCAACCTACACAACAAAACATTTTAAAAAGTAGATAAAATGTATACAAATTGCATAAAATAAAATAAATTCAAACTGTTATGTTCACCACAAAATCAAAGCAACAGAGATCAAATGTTATATACCTGTCACTCCAAGTCATTTTAATTACAAGTTGGAAGAGAGGCTTAGAATGGGCATTCATTTATATCTGTGATAGATCATTCACTGAATATCTGAATATCTTGACCCTAGCCATCACTAAACTAGATACAATGTGATACTGGAGCAGGAATCCATAACAGCCAGTTGGGCTGGTGCAGAAAAGATGGACACAAACAGCCTAGGCAATTAAATGGAAAAATTAGAAGATCAATGGTTAATTTGGCAGGTGCTCAAAACCACCTGTGATTAAAATGTGTCCCATTCAGATTGTCAGACACGGATTCATATACCAAAATATCCTTTTGGAATGGACCACGAAGTGGGATCACCAAAATGATATATTGTCCAAGACATCACAGATTTGCCCATATCTAAAACTGCTGTTTTGATCAACAAGATCAACACATACTCTATCACCCTTCTGGAAATGTGTGTTTGCACCTTTATGAATACAACAAACCATCTTCAGTGCTGAAGTCCCGTATATTGACTTCTATGTTTCCTTTCATCGGTAAGAAATGCTCTCTATTTCAGGACCGCTGAACCAAAGAACAAGGCAAAATCTAGGATTCTACAAACTTTGATTTGTTCTCTTAATACTGCTGACGGATAGATTGTTGATCCCTTTTCAATCCAGGCCAGAAAATAGAATCAGATGTAAGCAAAGTGGAAATTGTTTAAAGGGTGGATGTTAAAAACTGCTCTTAGGGACATCACATAAATCCATGCAGCCCATTACCAATGTGCTTTTGTGCAAGACATGCTAACTTATTTAAAAGCAGAGCAGAGGATATATGTGAATGGTCAAGGTCTCTCACAAAGTGGGCAATTCAGAGAGGCAGTTGAAAGCTGGGGGGATTATTATAGGTATTGAATCAGTTATGCAGAAACATTTTATTGGGAAAGGTCCAAATTATGGGAAGCATGTCTGTGCCTCTTTCTCTATAATAATACTAAAACAGTACTTTGTGCTTAATCCAAATTAAGATATAATTAATCCTTATCGGATATAAAACAATCCTATTGGGTTTGTTTATGTTTAACTCATTTAGTAGAGTTATGGTATGGAGATACAAATTATGGAAATATCTTTTATTCAGAAAACCCCAAGACCCGAGCATTCTAGATAGCAGTTCCCACACCTGTTGTATTATTATTATTATCATTATTCACATGTATTTATGAAGTGCCAGTATATTCTGCAGCACTTCCCAGTAAATATGGTTATACATTGAACATACAGAATTACACACAAAGCAACCAATAACCGATACAAGAGGTGAAGAGGGCTTTCCCAAAAGATGGAAAGGCTGGGGACATTTGGGAACATAGTGAAAGTAATGTAAGGTCATTGTTGTCCAACCTGCAGCCCTTAAAGGAGAAGGAAAGCTACGGAGGCATTTTATTGCCAATAGATTAGCTGCAATAGTGCAAGCTAGAATGCTATATTTATTCTGTAGAATGTTTTACCATACCTGAGTAAAAAGCTCTAGAAACTCTCTGTTTGTTTAGAATAGGAGCTGCAGTATTAATGTGGTGTTACATCACTTCCTGCCTGAGTCTCTCCCTGCTCTGGGCTCAGATTACAGTAGAGAAGGGAGGGGTGGGGGAGAGGAGCAAACTGAGCATGCTCTTGCCCAGGGCAATGAGGTTTAAGCTGAAGGCAGGAAGTCTGATACAGAAGCCCATGTGTACACAATAGAAGGAAAGAAATGCAGTATTTCTTTTGACAGGGGACTCAGAGCAACATTACTTTGGGGGTTTACTGGTATATTTAGATGGACCTTTCTGATAAAGCTTACTTAGTTTTAACCTTTCCTTCTCCTTTAAGTTATTACTTATCTTTAAGAAATAACTTCTAAATTATTAAGTTTATCTTTTAGAACTAGTGGGAGCTATAGTTTAAGCACAACAAAAAGGGATATGGAACAACATTATAAAAATAATAGTGCCCCACAAAGGTCATTACTGTGCTTACTTCAATCAAGCACATATTTACAAGAAAAGACACATAGAAATATGTCTTTACTAGCTGTGCTTATACATTAACAGGAGAATTAAGCAGGACTTATTCATAGACTGAAATTAAAATTTTGAGGAAAGTGGTTTTAATATGCACTGAATTAATTATCTGCAGTATAATACAACAAAAAAAGGTAAAGTGAATCTGCTGCCTTCAAGCTGGCGAATTGCATTATTTTTAATGGGGATGTCTGGAGACACTTTCAAGTTCCAGTTGGCATTGATAGGTTTATTCTAATGAACCTGAATTTAGTTAAACATTTCTTAACACAAGCACATACATTAACCTGAGAAGCGCAGTTTGCAGTGTGGCGGATATAGAAATAAAAATAGACTTCTATTTATTATGAAATTTTAAAAAAAAACTGTCCTCTCTGTCTGAAAACCATTTAGATCATGGACACCAAAAATGTCTATTAAAAAGACAATCTATCAAATAAAAGATAAATCAGTTTGCAGGGCTGTATTTTTATTGGCTTATTGCAAGAAGAATATTATAAGCTAAGCAAGGTTGCAAAATTAAATGGATCAGATCACAGTGTAAGAATAAAGCTAAGGGTGTGTCACTTTTCTAGTTTTCTTTTGGCCAATAACCTTTCATTGGGACCAAAGGGAGTTAATAAGTAAAACCATTTCAGTTGTCAGCAAATGACTCCAAGTCAAGTGGATGGTGCTCATGCTGGTCCTATATACTGTACATAGGGAGTGTTGGCCACGATGGTCTAAAAAACAACCACAACGACTGACCGTTTTGCAATTAACATCTAGACAACCTAATAGCTCATTGTGGTTAAAAAAAAAACCTTAAAGTCAGCCCAGTGTTACTTCATCTTGTCAGCTTGTGTGTGCGAGAGTTTATTGTGTAAGCTTTGGTCCCTCTTATGTCTTCAGTCCAATACAAGATATTCTTATAATTGTATTTCATGACATCCTGCATTTTAATTTACTTTTAATGATTTGCTGTGGATGCTTTATAGAGAAGAATGAAATGTTTTCATAATTGGAGGGTAGGTTAGTGTAATGATCCTCAAGTTGATGTGGACGTCACCATCCAGCACTGGCTGAAGCTCAAAACAACAGGAAGAGCATATATTATTTAAAGTACTGTGCAAATTTGGGAATGTGATTCACACAGTTCTAAATATGAAAATCATACGGAACAGAAACCATTGTAATAAACACCAACACTTTGCAATCAGCATTCTCCAGTTTTAAGGACACATTGTTCTAAGATATGGGTCTCTTGCTGCTGCTGAGATAAAATTCCCAGCTCTGGCGGACACACTGAGGGGCACTGTCATGGGAAAAAAAAAATTTTTCAAAATGAATCAGTTAATAGTGCTGCTCAAGCAGAATTCTGCACTGAAATCCATTTCTCAAAAGAGCAAACAGATTTTTTTATATTCAATTTTGAAATCTGACATGGGGCTAGACATTTTGTCAATTTCCCAGCTGCCCCTGGTCATGTGACTTGTGCCTGTACTGTAGGAGAGAAATGCTTTCTGGCAGGCTGCTGTTTTTCCTTCTCAATGTAACTTAATGTGTCTCAGTGGGACATGGGTTTTTACTATTGAGTGTTTTTCTTACATCTACCAGACAGCTGTTATCTTGTGTTAGGGAGCTGTTATCTGGTTACCTTCAAATTGTTCTTTTGTTCGGCTGCTGGGGGGGGTAAAGGGAGGGGGTGATATCACTCCAACTTGCAGTACAGCAGTAAAGAGTGATTGAAGTTTATCAGAGCACAAGTCACATGACTTGGGGCAGCTGGGAAATTGACAAAATGTCTAGCCCCATGTCAGATTTCAAAATTGAATATAAAAAAATCTGTTTGCTCTTTTGAGAAATGGATTTCAGTGCAGAATTCTGCTGGAGCAGCACTATTAACCAATTCATTTTGGAAAAAAAAAAATTTTCCAATGACAGTATCCCTTTAAGGTTCGATCGGTAAACTAGAATTTTCTAAAAAATTTTGAGTCAAAACTCACAAACTCGAATTTAAAAGCACCCACTTGAATGTAAATTTGAATGTAAGATTTATCACACCTCTACCCTGGAAACAATTCTAATTGAAGTACTCGCCACCTAAAACCTGCCGAGTTAATTTACAAGCAATGTTAATTGCCTTCCTGACATTCAAGGTTTTTTCTGAGGAAAACGTGAATCTAATTTTCGGATCTTTCACAAATCGATCGAATATTAGACGTTCCAGTTTTTTCAAAAATAATCTCCCATTCGAGTTGTGAGTAAATTCGAATTTATTAGAGTTAAAAAAAGGACTATAATCTATGGCAAATAAGAAGTTTATTTTATTTTTATTTGCTTAGCAGGTGTCAAGTGCTTAAAAATCATATATGCAAAGATGTAAATTTTTACTTTAAAAGTGTTATTTGTGAACACAGATAACACATTCATTCCAATGCATTTATAGTGCAGACAGAACAGCAAATAAACAAGTATATATACAGTATATATAGAAATGTTAAAGGGGCTGGTGAAATAAGGATAAGGATCAGGGCCAGAACTAGGGGCAGGCAGAGTAGGCACGTGCCTAAGGCGCAAAGCTGGGGGGGGGGCGCCTGGCACATACATGCTCCGTTGCCTACCCCATGTCCGGTCCCGTCTCCCCCTGACTGCGGCTGGTATTTTTTGCATAAATGCGATTCTGCGCATGCGCGCACACCATTTCGCTCAAGCGCAGTTTCGCGCTGGCCAGGTTGCCTGGGGAGCCTGGCCGGGTTGGCCCGGCTCTGATAGGTATGTACAGAAGATGAACGAGACAAGGCAAAAAACGATTATTTGATTATTTTATACCCATAATTGTTCACACATGAAGGATTCCACAAATCTAAAAAAAGAAATAGCTTCACCATTCTTTGTTACTTAACAATTAAAAAAATCTGTTCTACTTTTCAATTAATCCAAAACAAATCTTCTCCCTTCCACATGGCAAACATCAAGTACCATTTCAGGCACCAGAAAGCCTCATTTTGTAATACACTGGGCCCACATTCATCCACAGGGGGGATCCAGTCTGAATTAGTTACGTGTATGAATGAAGAGGTGCACATTTCCTTTATGCAGGGCTAACCTCCGACACAAGAACTTACACTTCATTCAAACAGTAAAGGTGATGAGTGATGTGTAGAAGCTACAGGAGCTGCTTGTGCCCAAAAATCGTCAAACAGCTAGACATTATCCCATTACCATGCTTTCTGCCAAATGGGGTCAGCGTGAAAGGGTTAATGTTGTCCTGTCTGCGGGACACTGTTTAGAAATGTATATATGGTTCTCATTAAGAAGTTTCACATACTATAGTTACAAACTACTACTGTTTTTGGTACAGTTTTCCCTTTCCTCTGCATTGAACATTAACAAGTTCATTTGTGTGCCCTGTTAATTCCCTTGGTTGCCTTTCCTCCCGCTGTAACACATGCATACTTCAGCCTTGGTTATGGAATACTGACTAACAGCAAACAAAAGGGGCCTTTCAAGACACTAGTGTCTGGCCCTAAAAAAGGTTCAGCTCTGACACAGTCAATATTTACTGCAGTGTGTCGCCAGTGACTCTTATGTTCAACATACAAGCAGATGCATGTTTTGCAGATGCTTTCAATTTATTAAAATAACACGACTTATTGGTGTTTACAATGAAAACAGAGACACAATAAAATTGCTGTTTATTTTTGCATTTCCATGCTGGTAAATGGAGCGTGCATCCATTAGTGCACAAGGAGAAAGCAAAGGGTCAAACAAGGGGTTGTTTAAAGGAGAGTTCAACTCTTAGACAAAAAAAAAACCCGTACCCCCCCAACCCAAGTAGACCCCCCTCCTCCCCCCAGCCTAACTGCCCCCCCCCCCATGCCCCATACTTTATACTTACCCCTCTGCGCAGATTCTGGCATCAGAGTTCCACGCAGCCAACTTCCACGTCTTCATGTCTTCTTCCGGCGCTTCTGCAATTTTCGCCCATTTCGAAGCATTCACAGTTGTCACAAACAGGCAAATTGCTCCAACTGTGCATGCGCCAACATGCCGATTTCCCACTCAGCTTGCCGAAGACCCGGAAGATGACTGTGTGGAACTCCGAAGCCAGAATCTGCGCAGTTTGTTTGTTAAAGGGTTGAATTCTCCTTTAAGTTGTAATGATCAGGCGGATACATTACTTTACCATACTAGGACTTTGGTCCATACATGGCATTCTAATGTACAGCAGTAACATACAAATAAAAATGCACACAAGATAAGCTTTATATAACACACTACTACGTGAAATAATTTCCAGTTCCTCAAACCAATACAATCTATTATATATAAATACATACCTCCCAAAATTTTGAAAATAGAAAGAGGGACAAAAATGTTTTGCCACGTGTCCATTTTATGGCCACACCTCCTAATTACCATGGAAATTTTACAAAATTTGGCAGTTTGTAGAAAGTGTGGGGGTTTTAGGGTCAGGTTTTATGTGTTATTACAGTTTTGCTAATGAAGGTGTATTGCCCTTTAAGCTGCAAGTCCCAGTTTCCCCAAGAGACCTGCTTATCTTAAATAGTTACAATTGTTTGTAACTGGTGAGCTTAATGCATCAACCCACCAGCTGTTGTTGAACCCCATCTCCCAGTCAACCTTCAGCTGTTGGAGGGCCTTGAGACTTGGCCGCATCAACAACCATAGGACTATTTGTTGCATATGCTGTGCTGGAATAATTTGTCACAATTTTCCAGAAAAATCTATAAGCTTTCTCAAATCCCATTTTTGTGTAATGCCCAAGTGCTTTACATAGAAACCGATATTAATTACAAAAAACAATGCAATAACTGCTGAAGATTACTGCAGCTTCTTTGAATGAAAACATACACTACGGTTTATGCTGGTGCCATTATTGAGTTTCAAGGTGGTTTTGCTGCTACGCTCCAGTTCCAGAGAATGTGGCGTAATTTACATGTACCAACATAACTGTTTTCTTTCCTTCTTTCCTTAACTCCAACCGTTTTCTTTGAAAGGTGGTAAATGAAAGAGTCGTCTTTAAACATGTCAGAAGAGTGTAAAAATGATTGGTGCCGTCACTTTCTAGGTTAAAGGCCACGCCATTTGTTTAAGTTTTCACAAGCGTGATTTGTTTTAGCTTATCGGTAGACATTACAGATTGTGCATATACTGAGCATTTAAGTTATAAATAAACAAAAAAGAATTGAACAAAAAATCTGGGGGTAGCACTTGTCATCTCCTTTAAAAGAAAAAAAAAAAAAAAAAGCTGGAAAAAAGATTAGTGCAATTGAACTGTGGATTAAAGAGTAAACACAGCTCTGACAGTAACAGCATTTTTCCAAGTAGGAGCTGGTGCCCTGACTTTACCTGGCTGTCAGGCAGAGCTGTCAGAAAGCCGCATCACTACAAAAATTCAATGACAAAAAAAAAAAAAAATCACCAATTCTTTGCTAGACCTACTAGACTTTCCTACATTATCCTGTCACCGATTTATCACTGCCGTTGCTGCATAAAGTATTTTGCAGGCTCTCTTTAAGTGTGCACTGCAAGAGATAAACTAACAGTAATAACAGTGATAGACTTAATAAGTTCAAGGTGATTGATGCTTTATTTAAAACAAAAACACACACACAGGCGTGCATGCATACGTCTCAGCTGCTTTCGTGAAACGTTATCCTGATAATGCTGTAAACACTGTAACTGGACATTTTGCTGGCACAACTATCAAGACTAGTGTTCCAACAACCCTGTCCTCGTGGAACACATGATAGGGCAGGATTTTCACTTTTCCTTGTTTCATCACAGGTGGAACAATAAGATGGCGCGAAGGTCCTTGGTCATTTTGACTTAACTCAACTGCTCCTCAAGGAAGGGGTATTTCTTTAACCCAAGGTGGTCCTTGGGGAATGAATTGAGGAATGGACTTCAATAATATCAGCTTTCTTGCATGGTGCTCACACATGGGCCATTTGTTCATTCAGCTTCTTTTTATTCCCAGATTGTTGGCTACGTGAAGCCAGTCATCGGGAGGACTTTTTTCTATGAACATTACATAGATGATCTGCAGCCACTGTGATTTGTTTGTGGTTACAAATGGCCCCAAACCAAAACAAGAAGAAGAGAAAGAATGTGGTCAGGCCTGTCGGATGCCTGTGTCACAGCAGTTGGGTGTCCTTGTGAACATACTCTACCTTATTTGGCATAAATACATCCTTTTTATCATCGTTCTCCTCTCCATGTGAGTCCATCTCTGAAAGTTTATTCGGAGTCTTTGTGTTTTACCCTATAAACTGCAGAAAGCAGAGACAGTGACCAGTTTTTTAGCCAACAATGAGTGAAACATCACACCAGAGTATCGGTCACCCCTTTATAATGCCAAGTTTTTGTATAAATCATGTTGTTTCTATGTTCCTTTGCTTTTTTTCTTATACACACTTTCATATTTAGGACTGAGTAAAAGTCATATTTGCTTGACTGGAAACCAATTTATTTAAAGGAAGCTGTAGCATAGTATTGCTCTTAGCAGCACCACAATGGAATTTAGTTTAGTGATACGCTGTATGAACAATTGCGTGACAAGGCTAAATTTCACTGAACAGACTAATGAGAGTGCATTTGAAAACGGTTTAAGTAAAGTGCTTGAAAGGAAAAGCAGTCTCTATACCAACACTTTCCTGCATGTTGACACATACCTGAATTATCTTGTCAGTCCTAGAACTTGCTGTGTATGGCTCTTGAACATTATTGCTATTATTATTCAATGAATGCAGCTTATGTGATAAGGAGCTCCGTTTCTCAGCAGTTATTGTTAATAAATGGGGAATATTTTTTGATAACAACAAGGCTTACCTCTTGAGTTTGATAACTAATAATGTAAAGGGATAGTAGTTCTATGAAATGAAACTGTGTGCATCTTGAATAGGGCCAGTGTTTCCTTTGCACCCCTTACATTTCAGGTCTAGCCCATCTAGAGCTCTCTTTATGTGGGTTCATATATTAACCTGGAAATCGCTGTAGTAAAGAGGAGCAAGTACAGTAGCCTTATGCACTACAATAATCCAATATACTCAATGGCATTGTGGGGCCCCTAAAAATATTAAAAGAAACAAAAAGCTAGATGGGCCCCTGATGAAACTGGGCTATAGCCTAAGAAAGCCTGTACATGACTCAGCTCCTGAACGTGCAATCCCTTTCCCTGCAGTATCATTTTAACTTTAATTAATAAATACTGGATGAATTTGATGCTTAATAAATAAAACAATAATAGACATTTTAAGCAATGTCAGTGCCCCTGTAAACTGATATTTTATTCTATTTTTAACATTGCTAATTGACAAATGCTAACCAGTAGTGGTCTATTAGATACACCATAAGCATTTAGAATAATGTCTAGTTCTAGGGCTGCCAGGGAGGCTGGAAGATGTAGAACAGGTTCAGCTGAAGGTTTCCATTAACAGTCCTAGTTAGTAAAAAGCAACATTTTTTGCCAAATTTCACCTCAAAAATGACGCCCATAGATTCTAGTGCGTGAAAAGATGTCGCACATCAAAAAATTGTCATGCAATTTGTCACAAGTCAAAAAAAAAATTGGCGCCCATAGACTTTCGGTCGGCGAAGCAAAATGGGTCCGATGCGCCCATCACTGGTCCTAGTAAAATATACAATTTATATTTTACATTCAACAATTTATTGAGCAAAGCACTAACATGATTAAAAATTGTTGTCCAGACAACACATAGAAATGAGAGGTGAGCTGCAGACATACTTAAAAAAAAAAGCTATAGAAGCCACAATAATAGCGAAGAAAGAAAATACAGCTTTGACAAACTTGAATGCAACAATCCCAAAATGCTTAAACTAACATTTTCATGAGATTGTCATAGAGGGCAACACAGGGTGATTTCAATTTATTATCAATTATTAATGATTATTAATTTATATACAGGCTTCTAAAAATACTCAAAATCCGACGAATATGTCATAGCATGACAATGCCTTTTATTAAAGTTACCTGTTTGCCTACTATATGTCCACTAAGAATTTAAGCCCTGCCTGATCCGTTGTGAAATGTACTTTTAATCCGTACTAATAAACAACATAAATCCAGCAGGTGCCAGGTCGGGGGGTCAGTTAAACCTTTAGAAAAAAAAACCTCCTCCGAATAGACTGAGATAACTAAACGCTGGTAACATATAGTTTGCATTTTATACGGTACCTTGTTTCTCTGTATTTTATATTTTTATATTTACATTTATATTTGATTTTTATATAATTTCTAAACTGGCTGCTTCAACCCTTTATTTGCATTTAATAAATAGACAAATTTGCTCTTAATTAAGGAATCATTCATTTTTTTATTTTTATGAACTGGTAGCTGTTAGATAGAGCACACAAAATGAATTGACCAATTACCTAAAAATGAAGGGGGTTGAGAACGCCATAATTACATTTCTGAAGAGAAGTACAGTATGATATTATTACAGAGCTGATATCAATACGGTATTAGTGAAATAAGTAGAAAGCTACACGTTTTGCTTATTGTGCAGCCCCATTATATTAATGTCAAGAAATGCTCACCACTATTGCCCCCAGAGATGCATAATGCTACATGACTGTTTAAGTCAGAAAATGATATTACAAACTGGAGATATAAGTTATAAATACAATACAACTAATAAACAAATCAGACCATAGTTATAAACTGATTTTAAAAGGGCAGATTTATCAATGGTCAAATTTAGGTTCATGGGAGTATTGTTAAACTCAAATTTGACCAAAATTCAACCAATCGAAATGTATTAATTAATTAAAATTTTAAAACTCGGGTGAATGGTATCGACCCCCTGAATGTCAGGAAGGCAGCAAACAACTCCAACTTGATCCCAGGACGTCCCCATAGGCTAAAACAGCAATTTGGCAGGTTTAAGGTGGCGAAGAGTCGAATTTGAATTCTTAAAGGGCCAGTGTATGATAAATTTCAAAAATCACATTTTTTTAAAAAACTCAAATCGAATTTTAACTATTCCCTAGTCAAATTTCACAAAAAAACTCAAAAATTCGAATTTTCACTTCAACCCTTGATGAATCTGCCCCTAAAAGTAAATAACCTGATAAGTAGATTATTTATTTACAAAATCACAAATACTGTACATAAAGATTGAACACTGTCTTTACTAATATAGGAGAGCTAATTTCCTCAAAGGACAAATCTGCAGGCAAACATTATGAATCATTTCATCTCCTTGTGCATGAGGTTCCCGGGTAATTACTGTGAATTTGTAAAATGTCTATACTGCAAAGTGCACACAGTTTACAAATTTGTGTGTAGAGTGTTATTTGGACTAGACATCAATCTTCCAAGCAAGGAAAGTCATCATTACACAAAGTTCACAGAAGTCAGCACTTTAAAGTGCATCAGATGTTCACAACATCAGTCTTCGAATGGCACAAACAAGGCATGTGAGTACTGGCAGATCAATAAGTGGATGGGTAATTCTGGTACATTTACATGTGCTAATAAATTGATACTGTTAGAAGGAAATAATCATAATGGTGCATAACAAAATTTGTAGTCATTTGGCAGCATATGGATATCTTTAACTGAGCTTACATTTTCTTAGCATTTTATTAGAATAGCTTAAGAGCATTGAGTATGGAATATACTATAATTTTTTATGATACCTACAAGTCCCAAAACCAGTCAGATATGCAAAAGGCAGCCTGCTTCCATTTTCAAATCCTCCACCCCTTAAGAATGCCAAGCTCTGTTGTTTAGAGCACTGCTGTTCAGAGCACTGCTGTTCAGAGCACTGCTGTTCAGAGCACTGCTGTTCAGAGCACTGCTGTTCAGAGCACTGCTGTTCAGAGCACTGGTGTGCGACAGAAGGCATATGGAGCGATATTGTCACAGCCAAGCATTGCGTCTAGAGCACTACTGCTCCTTATTGATACAAACAAGGATTACCAGAGCATTACTACCCTACATTGTCTTACACAACCAAGCACTGCTGTCTAGATTACTAATGTGCCTCATTGTCATATGAAACCAGGTTGCACTTCTGTACCACATGGTCATAGACATGCAAACACTTCTGTCTTCAGCAGTCTAAAAAACCACAGCCATCTAGACTTCTGTCGCACCACCAGGGGCTTAAAGTGCCATGGAGCAACACACTACTTCTATTGTTTCAAAGAGAATTTACAGTATAGTGTCCTAGATTACAACATATTAAATAAAGGAGATTGAAGGAACTTTTGTTCACCCAGAGAAAGTTTTACTTATTCCATAGAAGATGACACTGATCCTAAAGATATTGAAATCACACTGTGACATCACTCCGTGGCCTAGTCAAGGGTTCATGTGTATACAGAATAGCACAGTTAAGGAGGAAAGAGGGAAGTGGCTTTGTAAACAGAGCTTCTTAATTTTTTATTTGACTGCTCATACATCCGCTTCTTTGTTTTCTTGTGTCACGAGGAATGTATTTTACCAGTTGTGTTTACTTAAAAATAAACATTTGTTATATATATGCATCTTGTAACTATTTTACATGATCATAGCTGGATGATTAAAACATAACTGGACCAGTAGTGGGCTAACCTGGTATTCTTGCAGTATGTCATCATAAGTGTCTGGTCTGTTATTGACAAAAGACTAAATAAATTCAGGTATGGGACCTGTTGTCCAGAATGTTCGGGACCTGGGGTTTTCTGGATAACAAATCTTTCCGTAATTTGAATCTTCATACCTTAAGTCTACTAGAAAATCATGTAAACATTAAATTAACCAAATAGGCTGGTTTGGGCTCATGTAAGTATTAATTATATTTTAATTTGGATAGACTAAAGGTACTGTTTTATTATTATAGAGAAAAGGGAAATCATTTTTAAAAATGTGTATTATTTTGATAAAATGGAGTCAATGTGAGATGACCTTTGCCTAATTCTGAGCGGATCCCATTCCTGTAGCATGTTTTTGTTATTTGGTGCACTTCTTCTGGCTCTGCGTCTAAACATTCTCTCTGTACAAAGGCAATATATATAACAACATTAATTTCTGATTTGAAAGGGAGAATAATAGCTGAAACGGGGCCGTATGAGATGTGAATACACACAAAACAATAGCTTTTACTGTTCAAGTCTATACTAAAGGGAATGAAATAGAGACTATGGGGCAGATCTATCAAGGGTTGAACTTCAAAGTAATGGGAGCTTTTTTAAACTCCCATAATGTTGAAATTCAAATAAAAAAGACCAACAGAAATATATGTATTTATTGCGGGTGAATAGGCTGTATTCAATCGTTCGAATCGAAGTAAGATTGTATTCGATCAAATTCGATTCAAAGTATTTTCAAAAAAAACCTTTGACCAATTGACGCCAAATAGGTT